>NW_027492207.1:0-689262 GCF_021521415.1 Bidens hawaiensis
GAAACAATGAAGCTAGTCGCGCAATACCCCCAGGAAAAATGTCCCCCAATTGGGAGGGACCTTATCAAATTTCAGAAGATTTGGGGAAAGGCGCGTACACTTTAAAAGATTTGAATGGAAAAAAGATACCGCGCGCGTGGAACGCGGCACAACTTAGAAAATGCTTCATGTAAAAAGTTCAAATTTGTAATCAAGGCTTTTAAGCCATCATGAATGATGATTCGCGCTATCTTTCAATATTTATCGCGCTATCTTTCAATAGTTGTTCTATAAACCTTTGCATACATGTTTCACGCTTCCTTTATTAATTTGGAGCAATATGACAACACTATATTGACTTCAAAACAAAATAAAACGAAGTAAAACATACATGCGCGAGCCTTAGCTCAAACGCGTTAACGAGTCTTAACTCTAAAACGCCAGGGCCTTAGCCCAAACCTACGAGCCTTAGCTCAAACACGTTAATGAGTCTTAACTCTAAATACGTCAGGGCCTTAGCCCAAAACAAAGAGCCTTAGCTCAAAACACTCACAAACATCCATCTTACATCCCGCGCAGCTTGATCATAAAACTCCTTAAACCTAAGGCAAAGTTCATGCCATAACATAGTTATTAAGGTCTCAGGTCGAGATCGCGCGAGGATTCAAAGTGGATATCTGACTAACACATGCTGACATGTAATGGCTAAAACTCATACTTCCATGTAAAAACAGCGCGACTATGACGCGCGAAAAAGGAATTGGGAAAAGTTATCGCGCATGTCAGCATAAACGAGATACTGCGAAACCACTTACAAAATAGGACTATGGTTAAGTGAATAATTTCCTTACAACCTTGTTCTTATTTTAACGTGCAACCATATCTTATATCTATACAAGCAAACATGAAGAGATGAATGGAAATGCACGAGACGAAAGAAGGAGAAAACAAGTTTCATTCCATTGCATTGAAATTTACAAGTATGAGGAGTTACAAATTACAAGTACAAAAACAAAAAAAAAAATAAATATACAAAATTTGATGAAGGGCTTCTCAAGTCTCCACGTCGACGTCAGCCGCTTCATCACCCTCATCATCTCCCGCAGCATCTGGCGCGGTCTGCTCCTCATCCCCGAACTGACCATAGTCAAGTTCTTCCTCCTCATTGGAGTCTTCGATCACAACGGTGTCAGGAGCAGATTCTTTCGCCGCGCCAGAGCCGCTGGCAGGGGCAACATCCCCCGCGCCACCATCATCGCCACCAGCCCTCTCGCAATCATCAAGCAACTTCTTTAGCGCGCCGAGGTCGGGCTGGTCAGCAAGCGCAGCTATCTGTAAATCATTAGAAAAGTAATGAGTACAAAACACTTAGAAAAGTTAGTCAAGTAAAACTCATTAAGATCAAGGTACCTGCATAAGGATGGGGATGGGAGTATTCATATACTTTTCCCCCACCGCGGCCATGTCCGCGCAGGCCGCATCGCTCTTGTAAGGGTATTCGGATGGGTTCTTCCTCAACATGCCATATTCATACCCATCCGTAAACCCTTCAGCTCGGCCTACCAAACGCGCGGCGGCATTGCAGTCCATCACAAGGGCTTGAAACTCGGCGGAATATTTCATCGCCAAAGCGCAGCGAGCCATGCCCTGTGACACCAGCCATTGGCGATCCTGCGCGAGGCCAGCAACAGACGTCTCGAGGGCAGGAACCTGAGAGTTTAATAACTCAACAGTTTCCTTAGTCTTTTTTAGTTCCTCCTTATCAGACGCTGCTGCCGCCAAAATTTTTTCTTTCTCCGCCTGCGCAGCACCAAGTGCTTCCTGGCTAGACGCCGCCGTCGCCAAGGCCTCATCTCTATCGGCCTGCGCGGCCGCCAAATCCCTTTTCAGGCGCGCAACCTCGCTCTCCAGTGATGATTTCTCAGTGATACTCTGGACGATAGCTTGGTCACGCGCCTCGGCCTGCTGTTCCAAGACACGCACTCTGCGCGCGTATTTGGCAACTTCGGCCTCCGCCAACTGCTGCTTCTCCCGCGCAGCTTGGAGCTCATGCCCGCGCTTGATGTATGCGGTGTTGGCACTTGCTCGGTTTTCACTGAGCTCCGCCTGGAGTTTCTCAGCTCGCGCGCGAGCATCAGACAGGTTCCAGGCGGCCACCTTAGCCTCTCGCTGGGCTTCCACAAGAGCGTCGCGTACTTTAATATAATCACGACGAAGCTCTTGGAAGCAGCGAAGAAAGCCGACTCAGCGAAAACATGGTCGTTCAGCAAGTCCGCGCGGGTGCGCTCCTCCTGATACCTCCTTTCAGTAGGAGGCACGGCATGAGCCCAGAAGTCCTCGCATACGCCCATGGATTGAAAGGAACTCTCTTCATTAATATTCCATCTCGGGCGGTAAACGTGGTCACCTTCCTGCAAAAACACAAGAAAAGTTCTAAGTCATAAAACATACTTATATGGAGATACGCGCAGCGGACCAACAAATCAATACATACCTGCGGGGATGAAGCAGGAAAGTCAGCGCCAGCCCCACCAGAAGTCTGCGCTGCGAACACTTGCGGCATCGCAGGGCTGGCGCGGTCTCCCAAGGAGTCTTCAACTTGAACCCCCTCGTCCTCCTCGTCTTCTTCAACAGGCCTCTTCTCCTGCGACCTGGAAGGCTCCAAACCAGCCTCGCGGGGAGGGCTGCGTGCAGGAGGAGGCGAGGGAGGTCTTGACGCTGCCAGTTCGGCGCGCAATACGGTTTCCTGCTCCTTGGTAATCCCAATAAGGGGAGACTCAGCACTAGCAGGAGCAGGACCAGAACCAGCGCCGCCGGCAGCGGCGCCAGGAGTATCACCAGCAACTGTTGCGCCAGCTACAACTCCTATGAACAAATAAACAAGGAAAAATTGTTTATGACTGACTCCAAAGGGAAAAATTCAGAAGACATATGTGCAAAACTTACCTTGGCGCAATTCTGTTCGCGCATCGAACATCGCCATAAAATCCATTCTACCCTTTTCAGAGGGTAGAACAGGGGATTTCGATGGAGTCCCCGGCGCAGCCGTGGCACCTTGTGGCGCCTTCGGCTGATCTGTTACCGTCCATGCCTCTGCAAACATTTAAAGGAGCAAAGGTTTAATAACAATTCAGCCAGATGAAGATAAATAAAGTATACCTGTTGCAGGCGCGGCACTACTTCTCTCTTCAGCCGCGCGAAAGGAGGAGGCGACGCCACCATACCTCAAGTGGACAGGAGGTCTGCCCACTCTCACAGGCAGAGAAGCTAAAGAAACCTTTGTGGTAAACACCTGGGTTTCCTTAGGTCCCTTCGTTTGAGCATGGGGATGAGCGACAGGGGTGTCATCTTTCTTCTGTTTCTTACTGGCCCCTGCGCCAGATTTCCCCTTAGCTTTGCGCTTTAGTAGGGGCGCCTCCTCTTCCTCCTCCTCCTCTTCCGCGAGCTCTAGCTCGTAGTTTTCAAGCGCATCTACAAAAACAAGCGACAGAACTGTTAATAAACTTGGGTATTCTAAAGGAATGAGCAGAAGTGCGAAGCCTTACCAGGCGCGTCACCGTCAAAGTCAAAATCCAGATCTACTGGGATGAACATGTCATCGAAGCGATCCGGGAAACCAACCTCCCCAGCGCCAAGTTCGACGGAGCCGCCCTCCACATGTTCATCATAAGCGGCAAGGATGTAATCCTTGGTGACTGCGCAAAGACAAGTTAAATGATATCAGCAAAAGAACGATGTTCGCGCAAAAATAAAAAAAAAATAAAAAAAATAAAAAAAAAACTTACACAACCCGTCGACTTGGATAACGGGCTCAAGCGCGCTGTCGGCCCAGAGCCTGCTCATGCCGACCCCAACCAGCGCCTCCTCGCAAATTTTCTTCGCGGGGGATGGTTCGGCGGTCAGTTTCTTAACCCATGCGCCAGTTGGGTTCTTGAGGACACCCTCATCCGCAGGCGCAGAAGTGATAGAGCGCATGGTCATACGGATGGGGATCACACCGGCCTTAATGTAAAAAAACCTCTCAGACCAGTCATGAAGGCTCTTGAATGAAACAGTGGAGCACTTCACCTTCTGACTGCGAGGAATAAAAGAGATCCAATTGTCTTGGATCTTGGCCTTATAAAAATACTGAAAGCGCCGAGGAGTGGGTTCCTCGCGCTGGGATTTGCACATGAACTCAAAGTGAGTCACGCGCACGAGTCCAAACGGATGGACTTGGGATATGTGAATCCCATAGAACTTCAGCAGTGCACCCACAAACCTTGTCATCGGGAGACGAAGGTTGCAGTGGGTAAAAAAGTGGCTATATAGGGATATATACCCGGCAGGCGGGTCCGCCGCCGTTTGCCCGGACCTAGGCAACATGCAGCCAAACAGGGTGGGAAAGCCCTGAGAGGTGATGAGGTTGTCGAGATCTGCCTGCTTCAATTTGCAGGGGATTTCATTCCACCTTTTGGTGGCCTTGGTCCTCCCTACTTCCTCCGATGTGGTCTCAACAACCTTCTTCCCCTTTCCCTTTTGCTTCAATGTCGACATCACGACAGATTTCACACGGCGTCTTCGAGAGGCAACGGAGGTGATTGAAGGGCTAGACGAGTACGAACTATCAGACATACAACTGTAATAGCCGATAGTCGAGGATTCGAATCGATGTAAGCACTCAAATCAGAATGTGAAAGCAGAAACTGGAATTTTAGCAACAATGAAGATGAAGATAAAAATTTCCTAAGGGCCTGCTTTTATAGGCCCAGGAGAGAGAAATGTGGCAGCTGATCGGATTTCACGCGCCCCCACTCGCAGGGGCAAGCTAACGAAGGCGCGACACGTGTCCCTAACAGCTGTGTGAGGGGACAAAAAGATGTAACCGACCTGCCACGGAACAGAGACGCGCCCCCACTCGCAGGTACTAACCAATGCGAGTGCGACACGTGTTCAAGACAGCTGTGTGAGGGGACATGAAAGGCAACTGTAGCACCTCGAGCACACGAAACGTCTGACACGTTTACGGCGCACGTCATCACCAACCAACCACGTGTTTGGACCCTTCGTTTTCAACCAAATGGATAGAACTTCGCGCAACGATGGAAGCAACCAGGAAAACGACAAAACCCCATTAAAAGACAAAAATCAGTAAGTCTAATATCCATCTTACCGCGCTCGCGCGAGATAAGACACACATTAGACTGGGGGGCTTGAAGAGGTATGTACCCGCCTCAACACCAAGCAAGGCGGGTCAACCCACAAGATAAAGACATTATGAAGGCACAAAGCCAAAACCTATGCGCATGGCGCATACAAAACATGCTCAGGCATCATATGCCCAGGCACACATATGCTCGCGCATCACATATGCGCGCAGCGCATCAGCGCGCGGCGCATATCACATGCTCGTGCATATCACATCTGCGCATGAAATATCTGCGCGTGAGAATAAAGAGAAGACCCCGCGCATCCTCAGGGTGAGCGCATATCATACGTGCACATAATCAACCTCGTCCTTATCCAAATCAGGATTAGGGCAACCTTGATTGTGCACATCAGACAACCTTCCAGAAGGTATCTTTTTAAGGAGAAAGAATATGCTGATGTTGATAGCTGCCGAATGAAAGGTCGACAACTCAGCATGACACATGTGTTACCACGTGATTACAACCAACGAGAAAGCGCCAGGTGTCCCAGAGGACACGTGGCGCAGTGCGATTGGAGGAAGCCAACGAGGTTGAGCCCAACCGGTGGTAACCCTAGCACTATAAATACAGCATCAACTCCACTTTTATGACACATTCACACTCAATCATTGACAGTTACAAGCAGTGATATCACATTCAATCATATTGAATTATATTCACTCACAGTCAGTTACAGAAAACACACAGTCACACAATCAAGAGTATTCAGCGATTCAGCAATACTCTTGAGATTCACTGACTCACACATTATTATCTTCTCCACAAAGATACTGATTCTCACGCCGGAGGGTTACCCCAAAGAGGACCCCTCTGTCCCTTTCTGAGGGGTAAGTAACGGCGTTGTTCATTTTGTAGGTGGAAGAACACGGATTCAGAGGAACCATCGGTGAAACAGTTTAATCATACCCGGGGAAAGTAGATCTGCTACCAGTGAGTAGATCCACGTTTCTTCAATATGCAAACAACAATTCTTGTTATTTGTGTGATTTTTATTGCCAATGTGTTACTGGTTTTAACAAAATCATTTTTGCTTATTCATATGCGTGGTAATTCCAAAAGCTCTTGTACCTATTGACGTATTTTTCCCTTTTAATTAATAGTAATTGGTTACCAATTTAAAGATCAATTTAGCATAATTTTCCTAATCTCGATAGATATTTGGTGAAACAGTTGGAGATGTATGCATTGTATCAAATATGCATAAAAGTACGGATGACATGGCACAAGAAGCTGATGCGTTTATTGCACTTCCTGGTATTTTTTATAATTATGTTTAGTTTCTTGATTTCTGTACATAAAAGTCATATTCAACTGTTGGTGGTGTTGGTGTTTTCAGGAGGTTATGGAACCATGGAGGAAATTTTAGAGATGATACATGGCCACAACTTGGAATTTATAAAAAACCTGTGAGTTGTTTGAGGTTATATTACATCTTTAGTGGTCAAACACATATAATAGATAATTCAATTGTGGTTTAATTTGATGAATTTGCATGTATTAGTTCAAGGCAATGCATGCCTAAGATATGTGGTTCTCAATAGACCATCGTTCCTAATTTTGCTCAACGTTCCCATGGTGGTGGTGGTTGTGGTCGTCGTTGTCGTAGCAGTAGTGGTAGTAGCAGCAGTAGCAGTAGTAGGTTTTTATATTTAGATCAAGTTGATTGTTTAATCCCCAAGTGGTGATTTTTTTATTGCTTCATAATTAAATGCTTTGACTCATATGCTAGTTGTATTATTTTGTAAGATTTTAGGGTAATATTCATATTGTTTAATCTCCATGTGGTAATTTGTTTATTGCTAGATAGTTAACTGCTCTATTTTTTTAATAAGCATCTAGGTTAATATTGATATGATATGTTTGATTGAATTTAAATGGAGTCATTTTGCCCAAATTAAACAGCCTGTTGGTCGAGTTTTCACTTCTAGTTGTTTTTCTTCAACATATTGTTGGTTATAATTATGGTATTTGAGCACTGCTGGTGGTGTTCAGAGAAAGAGGTTGCAGATGGTATATAATTTTTGTTGGTGTTCAGAGAAAGAGGTTGCAGATGGTATATGTTTTTTATTTAAATCGGAAGGGCGACTAAGATTTAACGAGTATGATTATTTTTTTTATAATATTTCTAGTTCAACTCGATTGTTTATTTCTCCATTTTTCTGCTGATTTTTGGTCCAGGTTTTGGTTCTTTGATCTATAACAACTCCTTATCAGTTAATGAAATATTATCTTCAAGAACTCACAATGATAGTGGTAATCACTTTTTACTTGTTGCTTTTTAAGTATTTTTAATTATTAAACGGATGTGCTTATCTTGTTGTAATCTTAGTATGAAACTGATGAACCAAAACTTCCCATTTTGCAGGGGAAAAAACACGTTTGGACAAGTGATCTTTAAATTTTTGTTGGCGTTGCAGTTAAGGTAATATGTTGGTTTTTTTGTTTAACTTTTAGGTGTTTGGGTAGCTTATAAATGGTTGCATATTATATGCAGTTTTTTTATGTGTAATTCTTAGGTATTTGGGCAATTTTCTTAGACATGTTTATATAAATGCGTTTAACAGTTTTTCTTTTTAATCAAGAATGATGACTTTCATAAATAAAATAACTTTTATATTTTTTTTGAATCAATACTAATGTTTGTTTATATGGTTGATGGTAGGATATATATCATGAGAAGTTTTGGATCTAAGTTTTATGAAAGTGAAATTCACACCCAAAAGAACGTTTAGACTTATCGTGTAAACATTTGGAATTTGAAATACATTCGTATCGAACTTATAGTTGAGGTTATAATATTATCATTTCCACATTTACAATTTAATTGAATTGTTATTTCATATTTTATATTGTAATTCTTGTGATTTTTGTGGCAAAATATTGCAACACTAAAAATAGTACATGTAAAATAGAATCAACTCTTACTTTAGTTTGCATCAAATAAGTTTTTATAGATTGTGGTAAAATAAAGTACTATAAAACCAGCATGGATATGTAACTAGTATTATTTTTTAAAGGCACAAAATTAAAAAAAAAAACAAAAAAGTGCCACTAAAACTAGTACGGATATGTAACTGGTATTATTATTTAAAGGCACAAAAATTGTGCCACAAAAATATTTTTTATATTGTGGCAAAAAAAAGTGTCACTAAAAACCAAAATACTTTGTGCGACATATAAAAAAAGTGACACTAAAAGGCTTTAGCGTCATTACTTCTAGTGACATTTATTTTGTGTGCCGCACATTCTTATAGATGTCTTTAGTGGCACTTTTTTGATTTTTAGTAACACTTTTTGTGTGTCACTATATGACATTTTTTTTGTAGTGTGTCTAAAGAAATCACTGCTGCAGCTGTTTGGTCAAAACTGGAATCATTATATATGACCAAGTCTCTTGTTATTTTTTTGTATTTCAAGAAGAGGTTATATGCTTTTCAAATGACTCCCGGGAAGTCAATTGAAGAGCACACAGATGAGTTCAATAAATTGGTTATTGATCTAGAAAACATTGAAGTTACATTAGAATATGAAGATCAAGCTATCATATTCTTAACTTCTCTTCCACAGTCTTATGAGCATTTTTTTGATACATTAATGTATGCAAGAGAATCATTGACTATGGAAGAAGTCTTGGTTGCCCTTAATTCCAAAGAATTAAAGAAAAGATTAGATTCTAAAGAAGAAGGTGGAGAAGGGTTGACTGTGAGGGGAAGAACATATCAAAGGAGTTGGTCTAAAACCAAGAATACTCCAAGATCAAAGTCTAAAGGTAAAACGAGATGTTTTGTGCGCAATTCAGAAAAACACTTCAAAAGAGATTGTCCAAAATTGAAAAAGAAGAAAGGAGTAGAGACCGGTCACAGTTCTAAGTCTTATAATTCAAAAGATGATTCTTCTAGTGGATATGAAAGCTCAGATGTGATGGCAGTTTGCTCTAATGAAGTCAAGGATGGGTGGATTCTTGACTCTGGTTGTTCTTTTCACATGACACTAGTAAAATCATATTTCATAGTGCTAAAGCTTGAAAATCTTGGTGAGGTAAAACTTGGTGATGACAATCCCTGTCAGATTGTTGGGATAGGCACAGTTTCTTTCAGATTGAAGGATGGTAGAGAAATTGATGTGCATGATGTCATGTCAGGTATATACCTAGTCTTAAGAAAAGTCTTATGTCCTTAGGTACTTTTGAAAAGAATGGGTGTCAAATAGGTCTTAAGGATGGAAAAGCCAAGGTTGTAAAAGGTGCTGTAGTAGTTTTGACTGGTTTTAGGCTGGGAAACAATACTTACCAGTTAGATGGTGAAGTAGTGCAGGGTAATGTATTGCAGTGTCCAAATTAGATAATGCAATATTATTGCATAGAAGGTTTGGACATCTAAGTGAACAAGGTCTGGTTGAACTTAGAAAGCAACAAATCATTGATGATTTCAGAATAGATGATATTGGATTCTGTGAAACATGTGTTCTTGGTAAAAAGAAAAGGGTCCAGTTTAAGAAGGGTAAACATGTCACTAGAGGGATCTTAGATTATGTACACTCTGATTTGTGGGGTCCTTCTAAGGTTGATACTCTAGGTGGTGCTAGGTATTTTCTGTCCATAATTGATGATTTTTCCAGAAGGATTTGGGTATATGTGTTAAGGAACAAGAGTGATGCATTTACCAAGTTTAAAGATTGAAAAACCTTGGTAGAAAACCAAACAGATAGGAAAATTAAGAGGCTGAGGACAGATATGGTTTGGAATTATGTAATAGTGAATTTGACAAATTGTGTAAAGATGTGGGTATTGGGAGACACCTAACTATAACTATTCCTGGTACTCCTCAGCAAAATGGCCTTGCTAAGAGGATGAATAGGACTTTGTTAGAAAGGGTTAGGTGTATGAGGTTGAGCTCAGGTATGCCAAAGTGTTTTTGGGGTGAGTTAGTTACAACTGCAGCCTATTTGGTTAACAGATCGCCTTCAAGGGCTATTGAAATGAAGACTCCCATGGAGATGTGGACAGGGGAAAAGCCAGACTGTAGTCACTTAAGAGTAGTAGGGTCTCTGGATTATGCTCATATAAGTCAGGACAAACTGGATCCTAGAGCACAAAAGTGCATATTCTTAGGCTACCCTGAAGGAGTAAAGGGATATAGGTTGTGGAGGGTTGATAATGGCAGTCCAAAAGTGATTTTGAGCAGGAATGTAGAGTTCAATGAAAATGTGTTTTATAGAGATGTGGTTGGGTCTAGTGGAAATATAGATCCTAAGTTTAATTCTGTTCCTAAGAGTATACAAGTTGAGGTGGAGTCTAGTACACAGGATGAAGAAACTAATACTTTAGATACAAGGACATATTTGGAAACTTTAGAAGAATCCTTTAGTTATAACTTGGCTAGAGACAGAACCAGAAGAAATATTGTCAAATCTCTAAGGTTTAGAGTTGGAGAAGATGTATCTGCTGTGGCATTTAGCACTGCTTAACAAGAAAACATTTATGAACCTTTGACCTTTAATGAAGCAGTTAACTCAAAAGAAAAAGATAAGTGGTTAGAGGCCATGAAGGAGGAGATGGCTTCATTAAAGAAGAACCAAACTTGGGAATTAGTTGACAAGCCCAAGGATCATAAATTGGTTACTTGTAAATGGATCTACAAATTAAAAGATGGTGTGCTTGGTGATAGTGGTCCAAGGTTTAAGGCAATGTTGGTTGCAAAAGGCTTCATACAAAGGGCTGGTATAGACTATGATGAGATATTCTCACCAGTTGTGAAGCATACCTCAATAAGGGTAGTTTTGTCAATTGTTGCAGCTTTTGATTATGAGCTTGAACAATTAGATGTCAAAACTGCTTTCTTGCATGGTTTTTTGGATGAAACTATATATATGGCTCAACCATTGGGATTCATTGAAAAAGGTAAAGAGGATAAGGTGTGTTTGCTAAAAAGATCCTTATATGGATTGAAGCAGTCTCCTAGACAATGGTATAGGAGGTTTGATTATTTTATGATTACTCATGGTTTTTCAAGGAGCTCCTATGATAGTTGTGTTTACTATAGGGAATGGAGCAGTGGGAAGTTCATCTATCTTTTGTTATATGTAGATGACATGTTATTGGCTTGTCAAAGTAAGGCTGAGATAGATGAAACTAAGAGATTGATGATGTTGGAATTTGAAATGAAAGATCTTGGTGAAGTTAAGAAGATCTTAGGTATGGAGATAAGTAGAGACATAAGTGAGACTGACTCAGTCAAGTTATACAGAGAAGATCTTGAAGGCATATGGTATGAATAGCCCAACTATAAAGGTTGTATCTACTCCCATTGCAGCTCATTTCAAATTGTCATTACAAGACTCACCAAAGACAAAAGAAGAAATCAGGTACATGGATAAGATACCTTATGCAAATTTTGTTGGGAGTCTTATGTATCTTATGGTGTGCACCAGACCAGATCTAGGTTATGCTGTCAGTTTGGTAAGTAGATATTTAGCAGTTCCGGGTAAGAGTCATTGGGAGGCTGTTAATGGATTTTAAGGTACTTGAAAGGTACTAAGGGGCATGGTTTAGTTTTTGGGAAAGAGGTGGGGGAGAGTCAGAGTCAAATATAAGGTTTTGTTGACTCTGACTATGCTAAAGACCTTGACAAAGGTAGGTCAATAACCGGGTATGTGTTTAAAGTTATAGGTAATACAATTAGTTGAAAAGCTCAGCTACAAAGAGTGGTAGCTTTATCAACAACTGAGGCTGAGTATATGGCATTGACTGAAGCAGTGAAAGAGGCTCTTTGGCTCAAGAGGATGATTTTTGAGCTAGGGGTAAATTTGTCCAAAACTATTATATTTTGTGACAATCAAGGGGCATTGCAGTTGTCAAAGAATAGTGTGTTTCATGAGCGTACAAAACACATTAATGTGAGATTACACTTTATCAGAGAAGTGATAAGTTTAAAGGAAGTTGAAGTCTTGAATATTAGTTCAAGTGACAATCTTGCAGATTTTTTGACTAAGTCATTACCGGGTACAAAGTTTGATGATTGTGTTGTTGGATTAAACACTGCAGTTACTCTAAAATTACAATTAGAACAACAATTCAAATGTATCTAAAATAATTATGGTTAAATTACTAAAGTGATGCTCCATTCTATATGATATATTAACTGTTATTTTTTTGTTATTATTTTTTTCACACATAGCTACTCACTTATCACATAAAACATATTTTTCAGTATAAAATTACAAGGGTAAAACAAGTCAGCCCACGAGCCTACTAAGTCAACCAGACCACTTTAGTTAAACGTGTTCACGGTTTGACTTGAAACGAACCTGAACCCATTTAGACTGTTCTAGGTTCATGACGTGCTTTCATGTCATGTAATAACTGGATTCACACCTCTAAACAAAGGTGTAAGTCTAAGAATGGGTGACCTTGTTCAACATGTTTCGTCGACAGAATATCATCTACTTAGTCTCATCACAGACGAGGCATGCATAACAAACCAAACACCAAGTACGCACCAAGCTAGTTTTCGAAAGAAAAAAAAAGATTGTAACATAAGTTTTCAAAAACAAACTCATACAAATCGCCACATCACATTTCAAACTTTTCCCAAACCCTTATTTTCTTCTACAACAACAAACTTTCATAAACCCCATTAAAAATATTAAATGTGTGTATATATATTATATTTATGTGTGTATGTGAGAGAGAAAGAGAATGGATGCCACCTCATCTAGTCCTTTGCAAGTTTGTAGAGACAAACTTGTTTTCATGGACTTTACTTTACAACAAGGAGGTTTGTGTCCTTCAAGTTTGTCTATTGCCACCTAGATCCAGACCTAGGAAACCGAGCCCTGTTGTGGATGCACTAATAGTTTCAAGCAAGCCCCAAAGAGCTTGGTTCCAGCAATAAGTGTGTTTCTAATACAGTACCAAGGGTTTGCTTGTAGTCAAACCGATACATCTTTGTTTATCTTTCGTCATGGTTCTTGTTTTTTTGTACTTGCTAGTATGTGTGGATGATAATACACTCACCAGCAAACACGACCATCCATGCGACGAGTCATTGATCCTTTGCAAAAACAATATTCACCACTAAAGATCTTGGTAAGTTGAGTTATTTCTCAGGTTTTGAGGTATCCTACACAGATGATGGTTTGTTTATTAATCTAACCAATTAAGTTTTACACTAGGTAAAAAAAAAGAATATATGCCTCTAAATTTCTTTCTAGATCTACCACTACCAATGACTTTTACCAACTGTATTGTACGGAGTTTCATAGATGGATTACCAAAGGATTTTAAATACATGCAAATCGAGTTCTCTTTGTTAACCAATAATATATATTTGATATTATTGGAACATATTGTGTAAATATATTTTTGTATTTCATCTCTAACTAACTAACTAACTAACTGATAAATACAAAAATATATTTACACAATATGTTCCAATAATATCAAATATATATTATCGGTTAACACTTTTAACCGATTGATATTTAAAAATTAAACAACTAATCTGTAACTTGCGGAATTATGTGGGTAATTATCGAAAGGTTATTCCTTCAATAATTTTCCATTGGTGATATTCATTTGTTTAGCAGTGAATTGCGGTATTTAGTAGTGAATTGCAAAATGAAATATCAAAGGAAAACGTAAAACTTGGATGAAAGGAGACTTTTATTTATTGTGTGTGATCATTGATCAATAAAACATACAAAATACTTGTTTTGTGACTTTATAATATATTATCAACCTCACATCTCCATTTTATTAACTGGCACTAGAGCAAACAGTCCTTATAATCCCTTGAGTACCAGTAAGAGGAGTAATTTCACTCATCTTAACCATGGCCGCGGCAAAATCAGCATCAAACATTGAAGGATTGTCAACGTACTCGTTAACGATGCTATCAGTTGAGTCTCCATTAAAGAGGACCTGGTCTGATGTAAGAAGACCCCTACTACTTTGTAGGTTCCTGAAGTAGTTGTTGTCGAATGTATTTGGTGTCACTAAATCAAGTGGTTCCAAGTTTCCGTCGCCAGTAGGTGCAGTCGGTGGGCAGTTTGCCTGAAGGGAGCTACGAAAAGCAGCATCTATGTTCGAAGTATTGTCGTATATCCTGTCCCTAAACCGTATACATCTTGCCTGCCCGATCGTGTGAGACCCTACAAGACAACAATTATTGTACATGTTTCATTATTGTGGAAATAGAAATGTTACTTGTGTCAAATGTCCTCGTGCTTAAACCCTTGTGGCAACTGTTTATAACACACTAGAAAATAGATCATTTTTCTACGAAAATTTTCAAAGACCAACAGACATCCGACCGAAAAAAAAACAAGTTTTTTCACAGTAATGCGACAAAATAGTAACAATACGATTTGTCTGGCAATCATTATAGTTATAAATTTAATATACGGAGTAACTATTTTGTTGGGAAACTTTATAAATATAACTATTTAAGGTTTTTTTTGAAACGACGACTTTCTTTTTGTGTTAGGCCAGCACCCCCTAAATTTAGAGAGCCCAATTGCTCAACACTGGCTTTAGAGTTTGGTTTGGATGTTCCCCGAAAAAACATAGCACTGGCTGCCACTTGACAATTGTTGTGTCACACAAGAGTATAACTCTCTGATGTGATATCCAGTGTTATTAATTATGTTATTGTCATTATTAAAAAAATTAATATAAAAATATATTCAACTAAGTCAAATAAATAATTATAATATTCCGTCGTAAATTAAAATCGTCCAACTTTGAGCCTTTGATAATGACTAAAATGATTTGCAACAAAATTTAGTGATAATATTGCAACCGAATATCTTTGCATCAATTTTGTGACCAACCATTATTGCCATGCGTACTTTATTTAATTTTCAACAACTTAAAGTTACAAACCTGATAACGCAACCATTTCTCTTGTGCTGAGTCCCTTATTATCAAAGTTACTTATAAGTTGCCCTAAATTAAAATTCCCTCTTGGAAGCTCATTGGCGGCAGCAGTCGCGTCTGAACCCGTAGAATCTCTTCTTCCAAGTCTTACTGTCCATGACGGACCGTTAACCTACATAATGTAATCGAACATGTAGTTATAGAAAAAACATCTGAATGGAACCATTCAGATGTAAACATCTGATTCATTCAGACTTCAGACTGTTTGGTTCCAAACAGAAAAAATATCTGAATGGTTAAAATTATGTCTGAATCATTCAGACTTATTGTTGTTGCTGAACGGGACAGAGACTCATTCAGATCTGAATGAACCAAACAACCCCTTATATTATACATGTAATTGTTTTAGTTTTGTTAATACCGCTACAGAAGCATCACGAGCTGCAACAGCCAGTATATCTGCACACGAAACAACTCCAGGACATACACCCTCAATTGCTGTTTTAACATCATCGATTACATTATAGCCCAACACACCAACGTTCGCTGCCGATTCCCTCTCACTACCAGTACCTGATAATAAAAGTGATGCATCACAACCCTGCAAAATTAACTATATTAAGTAAAGTGCATGGTTATATCTATATTACCAAAAACATATAATTAAAGATAATAACCTGAACGAAACAGTCGTGAAAAAGAAGGCGAATGAGCAAGGCTGCATTGCGAGGATTATCTGAAACCGCGGAACTAACAGAAGTCTGAATGGTTGAAAGAGCATTAGGACATGTGGTATCATAAAAGGTGGTTGACAATTGAGCTTTGCATGGCATGAAGTGATTCAGTGATATAAGTAAAATGAATATAGAAACCAAAGTAGTTCTAATGGACTTATAATAACCCATATTCTTAAAAGAGAAATGAAGCTTAAGCCTCTTGCTTTTTAAGGATATGTAGCTTAACTTGAGTTAAGAAGGTTGTCATGCACTGATATATATACACACACGCAATGCACACATGCAATAATTTATTAATAATAATAATAATAATAATAATAATAATAATAATAATAATAAAAAAACAAGAGCATCAGGCGCTGCAAGTCGCCCCACCACACACACAAATCGCCCATTTGTCGTCCGGGAGCGGTGTTCTCGCCCCAACTCCCCTTTGTTGCTCACCACTACACACACCCTAATAAAAAAAATTAATAAATATGGATATGTGTCATTTGTAGATTCATTTATAACCTAAATTTCCTGCTCAAAATTTTATTCTATTTTTAGTGAAAACATATTAGTCCGTGTAATCAAAACATATCAATAAATTTTTTAATTAAATAACTAATTAACTAAATTATAGGGATTAAAAATATGTGGGTATTTATGTTAATATTATATAATGAAAATATCTATATATTTAGTGAAACCATATCTACATTTGTTTATTAAAACAATATATATACAATTTTGTGTGAAGGAGATGAATGTGATAAAATCCAATAAACGGATTTATAGGTCTAAAATGATAAAGGCAAGAAGAAATTATGAATGAATATCAATTTTATTCTCGCATGTTTATTCAACCTTCATGGATCTATAAAATTTTCATCCTTCTCTTTCGATACCGCAAAACAAAGACGTGTTTATTTATATTTTATATATGATTTTCCTTTTTATGTTATTCATAATGAAGCATCTTTTCATCTTTTGTTAGAATCCGCTATTCTATTAAAAAAATATAATTCCAACTTATAAAATCAATACGTGAATCTTTTCGTAGTTACGAAAAAATTGCATGAGAAGAATCTTTTCGTATTTTCATGAATATTCTATTTAAAAATATAATTTGAACTTATAAGCCTATTTAATTTGATCAACTACATATTTCTTTTATTAAATTTAATTAATTTGTATAGTTTAATTTTATTTATTTTAAAATATCATACATCACACAGGTTTTAAAACTAGTTAATTTACATGTACATACGTAAAAAAAACAAAAAATTATCACATCATTTGAAACTTGGCGCCATAAGAGCATCACCAATAGCGGGGTTTTTGTATGCCGTGTTTGTGTGTACACATGGCAATGAGCCCACCAAAAATACATTCTCTTTCTTTCTCCTCTCTCCTCAATCTCATCTCACAAATCAAGTTATTAGGCTCAACGTATTGGGCGACAAAGAAGGGCGAAAAAGGGCGAAATGGGGCGACAAAGGAGGCGACAAGGGCGGGGGCGGGAGGAATATATCGCCTGGTCATGTTTGTTTTTAATATTATCATATTTGTATGTGTGTGGGTGATATATATACATATATATATAAGGGTTCAAATAAGAATAAAGAGTTTCATAGGAATGGTAAGAACCAACGAAATTTTGACATTTGGCGTTACAAATGATGATGGAAGAAGAATTCTAGGAAACTATGTCGGTTATAATGATGAAAGAGTAATTCTATGAAACTATGTCGGTTATTGGTAATTTTAAATATCAACCATTGATTAGCATGATCCAATGGCTATGATTTATTCCTAGTCTTCCTAGAAAACTATGTATTTTTAGGATAACCCTCCCCTATATATATATATATATATTAGGCTACAACACTATTATACCCTTAAAACAAAAACTCACTATTTGCTGACTGGGCGTCACATAACGTAAAACGTCTCATTTTGTAGCCCCTCCATTATACATAGCCTTAGAAATTCTTATGAAAGAATCTTACCTCTACTTCTCTCCTCTGTTTCATCATCTCTCTCTTTTTTTCTTCAAATCTCCTACTGAATATGGTGTAAGTGTGACCAAATTGTCCACTTCACCGTACATAATTGGTCATTTTTTTTTACTTTTTAAGATATTATTTTATTTGTTTTTTTTTCTATTAGCAGAACTTTTCTTAGTTTTTGTTTATGATTTGGTGTTAACACCGCCAATTCCAGTCAAACTCATGCCAGTCGGCAGCCACAACCCGTTTGCTTGTTAACGTACGTTTCCATAACGCGTGGTTTTTTGTGTCGTTATTTTTTAAATATGTTAATTTATTTTGATGTGAATATATCTTTCGATATCGTAAGCCGATGCCGGAAGAATTCACGTCAATTTACCACCCCGACATGCGATTTTGTTTATTATGTAATGTTGAAAACGTCGATTCGTTAAAAATTCTCATCAATCTGCTGTCGTAATGCGCATATTTTTTTTGCCATGAGTTTTTTATATATGTTAATTTGTTTTATTTGGGTGTTGAAGAATTTATTTTTTTCGTTTACTTTCGGTTTGGCAACCCAATACCAAAAGAATGCGTGTTCGTTCACCACGACCACACGTGAATTTTTTAAACTAGTTAATATTTTGAATTTTTTCATTAACAAATTTATTAGTTTTTTGGGTTTAATCCGGAACCGTAACGAACTTAGCGTCGAATCACACATGTTTTCCAACCAACTATATATCGTTCTAAATATATTTATTAATCATAAGTTACACAAGTGTCAACACAATTAGCCTGACACAACATGCCATGTATATTATCAAATTGAACTTTAATTAATTAAGAATCACTTAACAATTTAGATTCCTTACCTTTTTATATAGTTCTTTAGTTTAGGAAAGTCAACAAAATAGCCCCTATTCAACAAATTTTTTTAAAGAAAATAGTCGTCGAATTTTTTGAATTAGCAAAATAATGTTAGACTTTTTGCTCATGCGTCAATTCTTCATCTTGTGCGCTAACCCCAATACCTCCTATGAAGGGGTATGCATCCGCCTTAACATCGAGCGGGGCGGGTCAACCCACAAGATATAGACAAGATGCTTGAAATCAGGATGTCATGAAGACACAAAGCCAAAACCTATGCGCAAGCGCATGAAACATCTGCGCGTGGCGCATATCACATATGCACACAACACACACATTTAGTGTGAGAATAAAGAGAAGACCTTGCGCATCCCCGGTATAGGCGCATAAAGGCCGCGCATAAGCGACACACAACAAATGAGACAATAGTCTAATCCAAATCAGGATAAGGACAACCATGATTGTACTCATCAGACAACCTTCTAGAAGGTATCTTTTAAGGAATAAAGAATGTGCTGATGTTGACAGCTGCCAATGAAGGGTGGACAACTCAGCAAAGCCCATGTGCCACCGCGTGATGACGTAGCACGTCACCTCCTGCGCCGTCTCTTCATTTCAATACAAAAGTACACCTAGCTCTAGTTCTCTTCTTGTCCCATATTGCACATCACATGGCCTCATGCGCCGTTATTTTCATTCATCTTTGCCATTATTCTACCTACGCCGAAAGGACGTACATTTCTGGTTAAATAATAACTTAGCAAATTCCATGACTATTTTGATAGCTTCTTTATTTTAGTTAGAATGACTATTCTCATAATGTTCCCTTATTTTCAACTTATGTATTACATGCAAAATTGTTGAACAAGTCTTAGGAGACAAAGCATGTGCAGTTTGACTCATAATGCTTGATTAGTAATCAAAAGGTGGAAATATCTATACAAGAAGAAAAGTATTCGCACGTAGCAAGAACAATAAAGTCCATTTATTGCATAAATTTGAATAAATCATGTTTTTATCTCATAACATTGATTTTGGCCTACAATCAACTTGTAACTTGCAACTGATAATCACTTTCAATAACTGACTTTTACAAGTTACGACAATATAACTATGTATATATTACATCAAATCAAATCATATGTTACACATAGCCAACGGCTGCCGATGTTGAACATAGTAAGTGGCTGTGTTAATCTTGAGACTGTTCTTTTGTCCCATGCATACAAATGAAAAGATTTTGCTCAAGTGATCATTTAAATCTGATTGTGATTTGCGACCATACGAAATAAATAATTATTGAATTAGTTATCCGTAATCTTTGAAAATTGGGGATTCAATTATTAGACAAATTTTCAAATCCTTACTAAAATCAATGAAATATATTTTATTTATGCATGTTTTTATATATATTAATTGTTTTGTGATAAGGGGTGTCTACTGGAAGCTACACGTGGTACCCGAGCCATTTCTTTTCGTATAGTGTGTGCAACACTAGAATTTCGAATACAATCTTTTTTAAAGATTCAACCCATTGGTTTTATAAAAAGAAGCTACTTGTAAAAGTTTTTGGAAAAACGTTGTAGAATAATTATCAAGTTTTTTTCCAACTAAATTACTAATATTTGTTTTTTTCTTTTAAGCCACTTAACTTTACACATGTCTCGACTGAAAGTTGAGTAATATAAATAAAAAAAGGTTTAAATAAGTTAATTAAACAAATTTGAAATTTGACTATTACCCTTAATTTTTTATATATCTCAAATGACTAATTAGTTGAGATGCATTTAATATGCACTGTTATATGATTTAATATAAACATAGTATATATTTGTATTTCATAAGGAATTGAGTTATGAGAATATTTAGGGGTGGACAGAAAATCGAATGAACTGAATTAAAACTGAATTAATTAAAAAATCGAACTAAAATATTAACCGACGATTAAATTTTTGTTTTTTTTAGAAAACCGAATTTTCGGTTTCGATTTGGTTTGGTTACCCATTTAAAAAAAACAAACAAACCGAATAAATCGATGCTGGTAAAGATTATGAGGATGATGAAGATTGAGACTAAACTTTGAAGATGAATGAAAATTGTGACTAAACTTTTCGTGTTTTTTTTTTATTTTAAAAATTTTGTTTAATTTTAAACCATACTACTCTAGCAACTTTGTATTCGTATGGTTTCACGTAACACGAGACTATTTTTTTTAATTCAATATGTATGTGGTACTCTATAAATCTAATATGTTCTTACAAACTTAAAATCATCATTTTCATTAAAATTATTTTGCAACGTCTACACATAATTGAAAAAGAAACAACTATATCCGAACAAAAATTGAAAATAATTAAAAAAACCGATAACCGACCGATTTGCATATTCAAACAACCGATGACTTTGGTTTCGGTTTCGTTTTCACCTAATCGGTCATTTACCAATTTACAAAATGAAACAATTACCTTTCGTTTCTATTTTATTGAGCATTATGATATTTGTACTAAGACATGACAACATAACTGCCATTTTCTAGTAGTACCACATCAACTAGTAAAATTTTTGAGCTAATTCATATTGATGTTTGGGGGCCTTATCACACAGTTATCTACAATGGTTTTAGATATTTTTTTTAACCATAGTGGATGTTTATAGCAAAACCACATGGACACATTAGCTTTCAACTAAGAGCAATGTCTTTCCCATACTTCAGTCTTTCATTGTAATGGTTAGCAACCAATTTGGCACAAATGTGAAATGCATCAGATATGATAATGCCTTTGAACTAGGGTCTGGATTAATCCAATGTGTTTTTTTGTTGAGTAAAGGGATTATTCATGAGACCATTTGTGTGGTAGTTCCTCAATCGAACGGTATTGTTGAAAGAAAACATAAACCTTTGAGTGAAACCTCGAGAGCTCTTATGTTCCAATCTAAGCTTCCTGTTCAGTTTTGGGGTAATTGTGTTTTAACTGCAACACATTTAATCAAACGGTTTTCCACCGAAATTCTTAACAATAAAACCCCTTATGAGGTTTTAACAGGATAAGTTCCTTCTTATGATCACATGAAATCTTTTGGTTGTCTTGCTTATACTTCCACATTGACTCATAGAAGAGACATATTCAAACCAAGGGATGTGCCTTGTGTTTTTCTGGGATATCCTGTTAGTAAAAAGGCTTACAGATTATATGATCTTGACACAAACAAGGTTACCATATCAAGAGACGTTTTCTTTGAAGCTTTATTTCCTTCGATAACTAAATCCAAAGAATCTTCATTTCCCATCTATTGACCTCATCAATCAATTTCTTTGATGATCCTTTGTCTACTTTTTCTACTCCTCCTATTGATCATGTTCCTAATTTTCCATATTCTGATGTTCCTAATCCTTCTTCTTCTTCTTCTTCTTCTTCTTCTGATTCTCTTCCTAATAATCAACTTGTTCGAAGATCTTCGAGAACTTATGTTCTGCCCTCATACTTACATAACTATGTTTGTAATAACTCTGAATCTTCTCATCATTGTTTCCATGATGTCACTAATTCTTGTTCCTCTCCTATCACTTGATCTTCTTCTCATCTTTTTCCTTTCAGTCAGTCTCTCACACAAGCAATTTATGATTTACATGAGCCTACTTCATATAAGGAAGCTGCTGGCATTCTTGAATGGCAAGCTGAGTTTCAAGCTCTTTAAAATACTCATAATTGGGTTGTTGTTGATCATCCTCCGGGAAAGAAAGCTATTAAATACAAATGGGTGTTTAAAGTTAAACACAAAGCAGATGGAACGGTTGAGCATTGTAAAGCAAGATTGGTGGTGTGAGGTGATACTCAAAAATAGCGAATTGATTATAATGAGATTTTTTTCTCATGTTATCAAGATGGCCACCATTCGAAGCCTTGTAGCTGTTGCTACAAAACAAAGTTGGCCTCTTTACCAGCTTGATGTTAATAATGCTTTTCTTTATGGGAATTTAGATGAGGATATCTATATGCTACCACCACATGGTATGCAGCTTTCTGATAAACATGTGCTTAAACTTCATAAATCCTTATGTGGTTTGAAACATGCTTCTCGACAATGGTATGGGAAGTTGTCTTCCGCTTTAAATTCAAGGGGGTATGTGGGTTCTCAGAATGATTATTCTCTGTTTTCAAAGTCTATGGGATCATCAGTGGTTTATGTCACTGTATATGTCGATGACATTTTAATTACTGGGAATAATTTGGAGGAGATCAATAAACTCAAGACTTTCCTGGATTCTTCTTTCAAAATCAAAGTTATGGGAAATCTCAATTATTTTTTGGGACTGGAGGTTCTTACACTACAAAAAGTGTTAACATGTGTCTAACACAAGTTTTTTAAGGACATACTTTTTCGAATTTGATACTTCTAATATTTCTGTCACCAACTCTCTATTGCCTCATCATCTACAACTTAATGCTTATGAGGGACTTGCTTGATGAACCTTTACGATACAAGAAACTTGTTGGGAAACTTAGTTACCTTACTCACACAAGACCTAATATTGCTTTTGCTGTTCAATTTTTGAGTCATTTCATGCAAGACCCGAGAATGTCTTATTGGAATGCAACGCTTCACACACTTTCATATGTCAAAGGAACTTTATCTCAAGGATTATTCTTCAATAACAAACCTTCCTTTGCTTTACAGGCATTTTGTGATTCGGATTGGGTAGCTTGTCCTAATACTCATCGATTGATTAGTGGTTTTTATGTCTCACTTGGGGGCTCTGCGATTTCTTGGAAATTTAAGAAGCAACCTACCGTTTCTTTGAGCTTTGCTGAAGCCGAGTGTCGATCTCTTTGACGTGTAACTGCTGAACTTTCATGGTTGACAAGACTTCTCTCGGAGTTCAATGTTCCTAACATTACTCCTGTCACACTCAAATGCGACAGTCAGGCTGCTATATATATAGCCAAAAATCATGTCTTTCATGAGCAGACTAAGCATATTTAAATCGATTGTCATTTTGTTGGCGAGAAGTTACAAGAGAGTTTCGTGACTTTGGTGCATATGAACACGAAAGATCAGCTTGCTGACAATTTTACAAAGAGCTTACTAGGGCCTCACTTTCACGAGATTTTATGCAAGTTCGGGGTTTTCTCAACCTCTAAATTGAGGGGGGGGGGGGGTGTAAGCGTATATGTGTTATACGCTGCCCATCACACATATACACCCAACTTATACGTTGCAATACATATACGCCCATCACACATATACGCCCAACTTATACGCTAAAATGCATATATGCTCGAAACATATGCGCCAGATATGTGTTGTTTATATATATAGTTTCTTGTTCTTTGTCTTGTGTAATTTTTCATTATGTGATAATAAAGTTTTCTTCCCTGCTTCATTTCTTCTTTTATTTTCTGTGTTATTGTTTCATACGATTACATATGTAAGGGTTTTAATGTTTAATTATGTCTTATCTGTAAAGCTTGACTAGATTATTTAACGGCGTATACACATTTCATGTAATACACTCCTAAAGTCCGTTTAACGTTACTTGGTGAAATTCAACCCGGACTACTTCAATGTGGAAATACAACCAATGTCATTAGACAAAATCGACCATCAACGCTTGACTAGTTGCATTATAACGGTTTGATTTATTTTCCCACCATTTTATGGTGGTTTCACGTTATTTAAATTGGATATATAGACCTATATAATTGTAAGAAAGATTGTTTTTAGTGTTGTCAGCATAGTTATTAAACCATTGACAAAAAAATTACAAAACAAAATCATCAAAAAAAGTTAACTGATCACACAAAATCACAAAAATAAATAAATAATAATAATAATAACATTAATAACAACAACAAAAACAAAAACAAAAACAACAATAATAATAATAATAATAATAATAATAATAATAATAATAATAATAATAATAATAATATTGAAAATGACTATTACTACCTTGGGAAAATAATCGATGATATAATGGTAAACTTTCAGTCGGTAAATTTTCCACACACATTTGGTTTTTAAACAAATATTCTCCAACAAATTACCGAGAGTTTTAATCTTACCGACATATTAGCTGTCACACCCCGACTTAGGGCCTAGGCGTATGACCACAAGTTGGTACCTGTTTTGTAAATATATAAGAGTTTATGGGTTAATTTTAGCGGAAGACTTTAGATTGAATATAATATTAATTTACATTGAAAATTTACTTGGGAATTAAACACCCAAGTATAGTTTACAAAATATATGTTTCATAATACAAGGAGTTGTTTATAAAAAACGGAGCCATCTTGTACGCGCTTCTATCTTTATAAGACTCCAATCCTTGCTAATGCTACTAATGCTTAATTACCTGCAATTGGTTGGAAAAATACGTCAGCTATATGCTGGTGAACACGTATGACTCAATAAAACATTTGAATGACATTACAATACAAATATAGTTTTCTCTACAAGCTTAGCAGAAGCATTTCTACTTCTGGTCTATGTACCACTGCCCTACACACACAATTGTTCCCGAGCCACGTATCCCTTATTGGGAGACTAGTTATGACGATTAGCCCGCGGCCACGTAGCCTTTGAATGATTAGGCTGAACAGTTATGTTTGGATCCAGACACATGTGTATTCGGTCTGAGTTGTTTTTATTCTCTACTTTGTATTATAACTATTTAGAGATCATATGACCTCATGTAAACATTGATTGACTTGTTAAGACAAACACCCGTTCCTCTCATTGAGTATAAGTATTTTTGACTGATCAAAAAGGTTAACGTATTCACCTGTACCGTCGGTGTTGTAAACCTTGACTGATTGATTGATTGTGAATGTTACTCAACCTATACATAAATAGGTTCGTATGAATGTTTTGAATGATGTTAAGCTATGATTGTAAGCTTAACCTTGAAATCGTTCATCTTTGATTGTGAATGAAAACACTTGTTTTATGTGACATTTGATATAGCATGCTTTGGCCTAATAGGTTCCATCATGTTGGTAAGTTTCTCCAGGTAAGTAAACGGGTCCCTCAGTTGATTGGGATTTGTACGAATTACTTTTCCTTAGGCAAGAAACTTACTACTAGTGATATCCCCCTTCCATTTACTAAATGCTCGTCAAAATTTATCTTTTGTTTAACATTACTTCATCATGAAGTAACATTTATGAAAACACGATTGTGAATGATTTGAAAAATACGATCAAGGTTAAAGACCATAGCCTCGATTGATAGTCTAAGCTATAATTCAAATAACTTAAACATAACTCCTACCTTAATGCGGGTACTTAAATTGATAATAAGATAGGTCAGTTTCTTGATCTACTCGCTTGTGTGATTGCTACTTGATTATGACTTTGTTCTTTGCACGAATCTCAAGAAAACATCACGTCAGCTTGTTACGGTGATAGGGCACGCTTTCCAATGCTATGTGTGTGTAAAGAGAGGTGTTTTTGGGATGAATGGAGCTCATGCCCGTCACCCCCCTTTTATAGCCAAAACTGGACCCCATCGCGGTACGCGATGGGTTCCTTGGGACCCGTCGCGTACCGAGGCGCCGCAATATTACGCCGCCTTATGCGGTGGTGACACGTGGCCTGTCATAACGTGCCACATGTTGACACGTCGTTGGACACGTGTCCACTGACTCAGCAAGTCCATCGTGCTACGCGATGGGTTCAAACTTAACTCGTCGTGTATCGCGATGAGTGCATATTTTCAAAATTTTCATTTTTGATCCCCATACTTTCTAAGTTAGTATATTTAGACCTGATTTGTAAAGGGTAAAAGATGCGGTGTTACATCCTCCCTACCTTTTGAATAATCTCGTCCTCTAGATTTATTGGAATAGATAGGGATATTTATTTTTCATTTCAGACTCGAGCTCCCATGTATACTCGGGTCCACGTCTTGAATCCCATTTGACTTTCACGAGTTTAAGTCGCTTGTGTTTGAGGAACTTGATCATACTATCTTCTATTTGAATCGGCTGTTCTACGAATTTAAGTTTCTCATTGACTTTAACATCCTTTAATGGCATTGCAAGGGTTTCGTCGGCTAAACACTTGCGTAGATTGGATACGTGAAACACGTCATGAATACCTTTCATTTCATCAGGTAATTCCAGTCGGTATGCAACTGGTCCAGTTCTTTCGAGTATCTTGAATGGTCCGACAAATCGTGGACTCAATTTTCCTTTCTTTCCAAATCTTACGACACCTTTCCAAGGCGATACTTTCAATAATACTTTGTCGCCTTCTTTGAATTCTAATGGCTTGCGGCGAATGTCCGCATAAATCTTTTACCTATCCCTTGCCGTTTTCAATCGTTCACGGATTTGTATTATTTGATCGGTGGTTCTTTGAACTATCTCGGGTCTTGACAACTGACTCTCACCTGTTTCTGACCAACATACAGGTGTTCTACACTTACGTCCATACAATGCTTCGAATGGTACTGCTTGGATACTCGTATGATAACTGTTGTTGTACGAGAATTCCATCAGCGCGAGATGAGTGTCCCAACTTCCTCCTAAGTCAATAACACAGGCACGAAGCATATCTTCTAAGGTTTGAATTGTATGTTCACTTTGGCCATCAGTTTGGGGATGGTATGCAGTACTTAAGTTTAGTCGAGTCCCTATAGCCTTTTGAAAACTTGACCAAAAATTTGAAGTAAAACGACTATCTCTATCAGATATAATGGATAGCGGCACACCATGTAAGGATACAATGTTTTCGACATATAAATGTGCTAACTTATCCATACTAAATGTTTCTTGGATTGGAATGAAATGAGCAGACTTGGTAAGTCTATCTACAATAATCCAGATTGCATCATTTTGGCAGGAAGTTTTTGGTAACTTCATGATGAAATCCATAGTTATCATATCCCATTTCCATACCGGAATTTCGGGTTGTTGTAGCAATCCTAACGGCTTTTGGTGTTCGGCTTTTACTTTGGAACATGTTAGGCATTTGACTACATATAATGCAATATCTTTCTTCATACCGATCCACCAGTAATCATCCTTCAAATTGTGATACATTTTGTCACTTCCCGGATGCATCATATATTTTGACTTGTGTGCTTCTTCGAGAATCTTATCTCTTAGATTTCCGACCATTGGTACCCAAATTCTTGTACCAAGTCTAAGAATTTCGTCACTTCCTTTAATCAATTGATCAATTGTGTCGTTCTCTTTTTCGGCCTTAATGTTTTCTTCTTCCAGTGCCAACTTTTGAGCCTCTTTAATTTGGCATGCTAAATCAACTTTATGTTCTAATCTAAGAGCTCGGACTCTCTTGGGCTTTTCATGTTCTTTTCTACTTAAGGCGTCAGCCACAACGTTAGCTTTCTCTTCATGGTATACGATCTCACAGTCGTAGTCATTGAGTGTTTCCATCCAACGCCTTTGCCTCATGTTTAACTCTTTTTGATCAAATATATGCTTCAAACTCTTGTGATCAGTATATATCGTGAACTTTACACCATACAAGTAATGTCGCCATAACTTCAAAGCGAAAATTATAGTTCCTAATTCAAGGTCATGTGTGGTGTAATTATGTTCATGAACTTTCAGTTGTCTCGAAGCATAAGCAATTACTTTCTTTCCTTGTATTAAAACACATCCCATTATCGTGTGCGAAGCATCACAGTAAATGGTAAAGTTCTCTAGTCCTTCTGGCAAAGCCAGGATAGGTGCATTAGTTAAATTTTGTTTAAGTGTTTCAAATGCTTCTTCTTGCTTCGGTCCCCATTCAAACTTAATTGACTTTCTTGTGAGTGAAGTTAATAGGACAGCTACTCGGGAGAAGTCTTGAATGAATCGTCGGTAATATCTGGCTAAGCCTAGAAAACTTCGGACTTGAGTCGGTGTCTTTGGTTTCTCCCACATAGTTATTGCTTCAATCTTTGCTGGATCTACTTGAATACCCTTTTTATTTATAACATGACCAAGAAATTGAACTTCGGACAACCAAAATTCGCACTTTGAGAATTTGGCGTACAATTTCTCATTCCTTAGGGTTTCAAGTATGATCTTGAGATGAACTTGATGATCGTCTTTGGATTTTGAGTAAACAAGAATGTCATCGATGAAAACAATAACAAACTTATCCAAGTATGGCTTGCAAATCCTATTCATTATGTCCATAAAAGCTGCTGGAGCGTTAGTGAGTCCGAAAGGCATCACGGTGAACTCATAATGCCCGTATCGGGTTCTAAAGGCTATTTTAGATATATCTTCCTCTTGCACTTTTAATTGATGGTAACCCGATCTAAGAACAATCTTTGAAAAACAACTTGCTCCTTGGAGCTGATCAAACAAGTTATCGATTCTTGGTAGTGGATACTTATTTTTAATCGTGACCTTGTTTAGCTCCCTATAATCTATACACATTCTCATCGACCCGTCCTTCTTCTTTACAAACATAACTGGAGCTCCCCACGGTGACGAACTTGGACGTATGAATCCTTTTTCCAAAAGTTCATCTAACTACTTCTTCAATTCCTTCATTTACGTTGGCGCTAGGTGATAAGGTGATTTGGCAATTGGTGAAGTTCCTGGCATAAGGTCGATCTTAAATTCTACTTCTCTGTCAGGCGGGGCTCCTGGTAACTTGTTAGGAAATACATCTTGGAATTCAGACACGATCGGCACTTCCTCCATCTTCTTGGGTTCAGGTTCCTTGGTTATATAGGCCATGAATGCGAGGCATCCTTTACCTATGCAATGACTTGCTTTAATCTTGGATATGACTCTTACCTTTCCTCCTTCTTTATCTCCGGTTATACGAATGCTTTTGTTATTAGGTGTCCGAATGTCGGTGGCTTTATCGTTACATAGGATACGGGCCTGATTAAACGATAACCAGTCCATACCTAAAACTACATCAAAACCTGCTAATGTCATGGGTAATAGTCGTACATGTATGACATGATTGGCTAAAGAAATTGTGGCATTATCTAAAGCCTCGGTTATTCTACTTACACCTCCATCAGCAGTTTCTACTTCATAATGTTTATCTAATTTAACTAAGGGCTCATTTAATAGACTACAAAATTTATAATCTATAAAGCTTTGGTTTGCACCCGAGTCAAATAATATTCTAGCATAAACATTATTTATAGGAAACGTACCGGTGATCACGTCCGGTATATCTGCTTCCTTCTGGGTGTCTAGCATAAAGACACGAGCGTTTCCTTTCTTGGCATCGGTCTTCGCACCGCTACCACTTGCACCAACCATTACCGTCGTCGGTTTCTTCTTTTTCGAACACTCATTGATATAATGTCCCTTTTCACCACATACGAAACATTCTACTGTTTTCCTTGTGCAGTCGGCTTCCACGTGACCAGGTCTCTTGCAGAAATTACATGTGACCGTGTTGTTTGGTCGAAGACATCTTCCGAAGTGTCTCCTTCAACATGACTTACACACAGGGCGACTATATACAAATGCCTCTTCCCTTTTCTTCTTAGTTTTCCTCACTTTTCCTCCAACTGGCGTCTTGCCATCGTCTTTCTTCCTCTCGTCCCGATTCCTTATCACTCCATCCATCAAATACCCAGCCAATTCCATGGCCGATTCCATCGAGGACGGCATGTGTGAACGTACTAGATCATGGATTTCTATTGGTAACCCGTAAATATAGCGCGTCACTTTATTAACTTCGGGAGTGACCAAGTGAGGGACAATCCTACAATACTCAAGAAACTTGGTGTTATATTCCTTGAGATTAGTTCCCACAACTTTGTGATTCCACAACTTAGTTTGTATTTGATCCATTTCGTTTATTGGACAAAACTTCTTCAATACCATTGCCTTAAACGTTGCCCAGTCTAGATTATATAAACTTTCCCTACCCTTGATTCCGATTAGGGTATTCCACCATTCCAATGCCTCTCCTTTGAACATCTGGGAGGTATATTGGACTTTCTCACTCTCCGTACACTTGATCATCAATACAATTGATTCCATTTCCTCCAGCCATCGAAGGGTATGTATCGCTCCTTTATCCCCGTGAAATTCTTTGGGTGTTATACACTTTAAACACATTGAAATCACAACCTTCGTATATTTTAAGTTTCTTTGTTTTCTCATGTAGGTCGTTTTCAACCGTTGAACTTGCATCACTTGTTTCTTTATTTCTTTCGGTTTCCTTTTTTTTACTCTCCTTTTCCGATTCCTTTTTGGATTCTTTCTTTGATTCTCTTTTCGAATTAACCGTTTCACTTCGACTTGCTCTTTTGTTAGATTGTGAGGCGGTTCTACTTGGATCATTTTTCAGAATTTCATAGATTCGATTTACAGCCTCTTTTATCAAATCGCGGATACCAAGCACATAATTTTGTTGTATGGCTTGTATATTTTCCACGGCAGCTTTTTCTTGTAAAATTTCTTCAATTGTCTTTCCTTTATTGTTTACTTGAATTTCTGGGTTATTGTTTGCTTTAGACATGCTGTTACATGAATAAAACAAGATTTAGAAAAGACACACTTTATATTACATTATTTATTTTACAAGAAAAAGGATTACACAACAAGCAAAGGATTACATTATGATTTCTAATCCTTAATCCATTTTGTAACAAGATTCTTCATCTTGTCACATTTCTTGGCAATATTTCTCCCTATTTTCTTTTTGTCAACTTTCTCGTTCCTCAGCTCGTCCATCACCGAAATTGGCGGGTTCGGATATCCCGTTGGTGCGGATGCGGTTGGGAAGAGACAAGCGTTTTCCCTAGGATAGAGATTCGAATTAGCAACGTATGCATGCATTTCTTCATCGGGAATATTGTTAGTATAAAACTCCTCGATGAGATTTGCCTCCTCACGAATCTCCTTTGCTTGTTGTGAAATCGAAGGTCTTGATCCTAAATATGAAGAGAAGTAAGGATTTTCATTTTCCTCTTCTTCCTCGGGATCCTCCTCTTCTTCAGGATCTTCCTCCGATTCATTAGGATTCTTTATTGGTGAGTTAAACCTCTTTTTATATGGTATGCTAACCCTCATTTTTGGTTTGTGACTGGGTTCTGTAGTTGCTGTTGGGATCTGATATTGATAGTTCAATAGTGGTGATCCAAATTGCCATCTCCTTTGATCAGAGTGACAATTCATCCAGCTTGATGACTCCGATTCGGTTTCCTGTTTGATCTTGCTCTGCACTTCTGGTTCCTCAGAAGGATGATATATTGGTATGTCGGAAGGATAGTACGTTGGAATGTCTTCAATGGTGTCATCAGAAATTTCGATTGGGAACTGTTGACTACCTTGGAGATACACGGGTTGGCTCCCATATGGTATTACCAGATTGATTGGTTGATTGTGATTGAAAAAGCTAGTATAATAACTATTGCTACTTTCCATATCGGATGGATCGTGATTGATTGTTTGTTTTGATCGAATAGCTACTAGGTGTCTACGACCAAAGTAGTTAGTGTAAGACATCTGCACTTTAGTTAGATTAGGGATAGAAGGTTTACCAATCCTATCTTATCCCTATGAATAATAATAACAACAAAAATATTGGTTAAAGCTTAGGTACTAACGTTTAATACCTAATTCGCTGAAACCGATGGCTCTGATACCAACCTGTCACACCCTGACTTAGGGCCTAGGCGTGTGACCACAAGTTGGTACTTGTTTTGTAAATATATCAGAGTTTATGGGTTAATTTTGGCGGAAGACTTTAGATTGAATATAATGTTAATTTACATTGAAAATTTACTTGGGAATTAAACACCCAAGTATAGTTTACAAAATATATGTTTCATAATACAAGGAGTTGTTTATAAAAAACGGAGCCATCTTGTACGCGCTTCTATCTTTATAAGACTCCAATCCTTGCTAATGCTACTAACGCTTAATTACCTGCAATGGGTTGGAAAAATACGTCAGCTATATGCTGGTAAACACGTATGACTCAATAAAACATTTGAATGACATTACAATACAAATATAGTTTTCTCTACAAGCTCAGCAGAAGCATTTCTACTCCTGGTCTATGTACCACTGCCCTACACACACAATTGTTCCCGAGCCACGTAGCCATTATTGGGAGACTAGTTATGACCATTAGCCCGCGGCCACGTAGCCTTTGAATGATTAGGCTGAACAGTTATGTTTGGATCCAGACACATGTGTATTCGGTCTGAGTTGTTTTTATTCTCTACTTTGTATTATAACTTTTTAGAGATCATATGACCTCATGTAAACATTGATTGACTTGTTAAGACAAACACCCGTTCGTCTCATTGAGTATAAGTATTTTGACTGATCAAAAAGGTTAACGTATTCACCTGTACCGTCGGTATTGTAAACCTTGACTGATTGATTGATTGTGAATGTTACTCAACCTATACATAAATAGGTTCGTATGAATGTTTTGAATGATGTTAAGCTATGATTGTAAGCTTAACCTTGAAATCGTTCATCTTTGATTGTGAATGAAAACACTTGTTTTATGTGACATTTGATATAGCATGCTTTGGCCTAATAGGTTCCATCATGTTGGTAAGTTTCTCCAGGTAAGTAAACGGGTCCCTCAGTTGATTGGGATTTGTACGAATTACTTTTCCTTAGGCAAGAAACTTACTACTAGTGATATCCCCCTTCCATTTACTAAATGCTCGTCAAAATTTATCTTTTGTTTAACATTACTTCATCATGAAGTAACATTTATGAAAACACGATTGTGAATGATTTGAAAAATACGATCAAGGTTAAAGACCATAGCCTCGATTGATAGTCTAAGCTATAATTCAAATAACTTAAACATAACTCCTACCTTAATGCCGGGTACTTAGATTGATAATAAGATAGGTCAGGATCCTGATCTACTCGCTTGTGTGATTGCTACTTTATGACTTCGTTCTTTGCACAAATCTCGAGAAAACAGCACGTCGGCTTGTTACGGTGATAGGGCACGCTTTCCAATGCTATGTGTGTGTAATGAGAGGTGTTTTTGGGATGAATGGAGCTCATGCCCGTCACCCCCCTTTTATAGCCAAAACTGGACCCCATCGCGGTACGCGATGGGTTCCTTGGGACCCGTCGCGTACCGCGGCGCCGCAATATTACGCCGCCTTATGCGGTGGTGATACGTGGCCTGTCACAACGTGCCACGTGTTGACACGTCGTTGGACACGTGTCTATTGACTCAGCAAGTCCATCGCGCTACGCGATGGGTTCAAACTTAACCGGTCACGTATCGCGATGAGTGTATATTTTCAAAATTTTCATTTTTTTCCCTATACTTTCTAAGTTAGTATATTTAGACCTAATTTGTAAAGGGTAAAAGATGCGGTGTTACATTAGCGATGAATAATGTGGGTGCATAAAGTTCCTCGATTTGATAAATTTATATATAAACACTAGTTTGATCCTCCCGTGTTATTGGGATTTAAGCTTTTGTTTTTAATCGTTTTACTATTTTATGATGATTTATTTTATTTTATACAAGTTTTGTTTTAATTTAATACATATATATTAGTTTGTTATTATATTTTTTTAGCGTTTGAGTATTTTCAATTGAGATGTGTAGCTTTTTTAGATTTCTAACGAACAAACATAAATGAAAATGAGCATGTTGATTTTTTTAAATGAACAAACATGAACATAAGTATTTGTCAAATGAAACGGGGGACGTTGATGATGGTGGTTAGTATCGGAAGTTAACCTGCGATGGAGATGATAGACCAGCAACGAAAAACATGTAAATGAGATAAATTAAATTAGGGTTTGATGATGAAAGTGTTTACCAATAAATAAGATCTTATAACCCATTTGAGGGCTGTTGGGGTTGGTAAGACCCATAACCCGTGGAAATTATTCTTGATGATTAAGGGGTTAATTCACAAATAAATAATACGTTATAACCCGTTTAAGGGTTATCCGGGTTTGGTGAGACCCATGACCCGCAAAAATTTATTGTTTGATTATGAAAAAGTTTCACAAATAAATGAGATGGTATAACCCACTTAAAGACCATACGGGTTTGGTAAAACCCATGTTTTGGACAAAAATCTGCTAAGGATCAAGTATCCAAATATGTTATGTGAGGTAAGGTGCTAACTCGATAACGACAAGTGTATAAGCGTGATATTGGTGAACACAAAGGTTTGATCACGAGGGAAAAAACCCTTAACCAAGAGGGTCTTACTTCGGTCAAAACTTATCAAGGTAATCTTTGGTAAAATAACCTCGGTCAAGGATTAATAAGATAATCTTTGGTCGAATTACTTTAGTTAATTATCAACAAGGTAACCTTTGGTCGATGAGTATGTGATTATCGTGGTCTCCGGCACAAAAAACCCCGGACGGTGAAAACTATCACCGTCAATTATATTGATAAATAAAAGGTGGTTACAAGTGCGGTGGAGTATATGATCGAGATTACAAAGTTAGCCAGTGTGTAGAGAGAATGCTTGCTTCTGCTCTAGTGTGTGTGTAAGTACATGTGTTTACCTATTCTATCATCACTCGTTGAAATAAGATAATATCACTAACTACATCTCCTATCTATCCGGAAGTCTTCCACATAGCCGCTCCACGACCTTTGACCACGTGCCAATAGCCATCCAGTAGCGAGATAAGCGGAAGAATGAGTCTCATAGCCGTTGTTGATATTTGCACGTTCATCTTCACATGAATTCGTCCATTAACAGCTACATTGAAGTAGGATCCTGTATCCACGTTCCAGCTAGAGGACGTTCTGTGAGGATAATTGATGCAAGTTCGTCTTAGAGTTGCTACACCTGTCTAGCACATCACCATACTAAACGCAATCATTAGTAAACAAGTAATACCGAGGATCGTTAATCCTTTATATCCTGATATATATTTCAAGGATAAACTATCCATAAGATAGTTAAGGATAAAGGATCCTCAGTATAAAAATCATGGCCTAACAATTGCCCCCAAAATGGCGGGTGACAGTGGAATACATCTGTCATTTTGAAATTCAATATTGCTGCAAAACTGATAGATGGGACGGTTTTGACAGAGTATTTACCATTTAACCCCCGAGGTTAATTATAACCGTCTATATATTCCGCCCTATATCTTTGATTATATACGCGCTTTCTTCCATCTCATCAGGTATCCTTTCTACCTTTCTCTCTTATTTTCTTACATTATGTCTGCTGTTTCGTCTTCTTCTTCTCGGGATCTTTCTAACCCTTCCGAACAGATTTCCGATGACTGTGAGTTTTCGGAAATGGAACCTCAATGTCTCATTGCCAATCCATCGACCGAGATTTGCAAGTTTACAGATCCCGAGGTTAATAGTTTCCACTCGTTATTTCCTTCGAGATCCCTATTCCGACCCTATGAATCTAGTGTCAGGTGTGATGTGTACTCCAAGGTGTGGATCTGTTTTCCGGCGACTCTATTTTTGATCGGCTACAAGTACCCTTTTCCATCCTTTACCCAAAGTTTTTTCGATTCCACCGGCATCTCTTACATACAGGCCATGCCGATGATTTGGAGGATTCTTCGCACTATTGAGAAAATCATTGAAGAAGAATAAATCAATATCGGTCTTCCCGAGCTGTCATACTTATATACCATACTACCCATGGTCCTTCTCGTTTCATCTTCAAATCCAAGCCCCGACAGCCCCACCCGATCTCAAAAGCCACGCTAAATGATTCTGTGTGGAGGAATATGTTTTTCTTCGTAAAACGCGACTCAATACCAGGGGGGACTGATCTTCCTTCAATGTGGGTCATTAAGGGTAGGATCCTGGATCCTTAAGGAATAGCAGGATCGTTTATTCTTCAATTTCAATCCTTTTTCTTTTTTATTGTCTGCAGTTGAGAACTTCGCTTCATTGAGTAAGCTACCTGGAACAGAAGAGAAAGCAAAACGGTTCCTAGCACTGGATACCGAAGTTAGGACCTTTCAAGCTCGGTTTGTTGAAGGTTTTTGCGATATCTCCTCAAGTTCAAACATGTCAAGTAAGTTAACAATTTTAAGGTAAATAAAATAAAATAGAATACTTATCTTTCGATTTCTCTTCTACAGGCACCAAGAAATCTGGAAAGTCCGCCCTCAAGTTCTCCCTAGACGACATCGACTGTATGGTGACTTCTCCTACTGTCAAGAATGAGTCTTCAAAGGCAGGTACTAGCTCCGAGGCTAAGACTGCCACGACCAGGGCCAAGTCCGCAGCTTTCAAGAGGAAAAGATCCTCTGATCCCGAGACCCACTATAACATTGTCAACTCTGTAAGTATACCGTATTCTGTCCTTTAGTATTTTAGGATCCAATATTGTCCCAGTCCTGATATGAAATTTATTGATAAGCTGTGATCGCTATGAGGGATCACTACGAAAAGACTATCCTCCAGATGAGCGAGAAAATGTCAGGTTTGGGGAAAGCTGTGGTTGCTAAGGACAAAGCTATGATCCAACTCAAGAAACAATTGGAGGATCAGCTATCCTCGGCCGAAGCCCAACGTCAAGAGGCAGTGGAGCAGGCGACTGATGAAGCCAAGGTGTGGGCTGCCAGGTCGATATTCCAGGCGCGGATCAAGATGGCGATGGAGGCCGGTGATCCTGCTTTTGATAAGTCGGTCTGGGACGTGGAGAAATGGAAGGCTGCTCTTGACGACCTTGGTGGTGAGGATGATGAGGAGATGGTTGAGAACAACGAGGCTGGGACCAGTGGCGTTAAGGAAGCGGTTGAAGCTGGCAAAGGGGAAGGTGATGCTGCGGTTGAAGATGCAGCTTAAGTGGGCAATGAAGGATATCAAAGTCAAGGCTCGAGCCTACTTTTTTGTTTAGTGTTGATGTTTTTATGAACAATTTCTATGGTCTGTAATAAACAATAGTATTTAGGATAAAGGATCTATGATCCTTAAGACAATTGGCGGGGGTGACAAAGGTGGAGGGATGCTCCGTTTGTGGGGATGAAGCCTTTGTTTCCCCCGTTTTTAATTTCCCTGCACTTATGAACTATTAGTAACTCTAACTTAACCCGGATATGGTGAAGTCCGGGTTAAGAATTTTGGATAAATCCTTGGGGCTTATTTTAATTAATATATTAATCTTTTGACTATTGATTTGTTATTTATTTTCAAAAACTTGTTAGATATAACTTTAGCATTGTTAATAGTTTGACAAATAATTTTGAGTAAAAGATTTTTTAGGATAGAAGATCCTTAAGAAAATAATTCAGGATAAGGTTTCCTTAAATGATAAATATTACACTAAAATATCTTAATCAGTTGATAAAATTTATATAAGAAATTTCCCACAAAGGGTAAATTTTAGGATAAAGTATCTCGAAAATAGCTAAAGATTTTAGTAATCAAATAACTTTAAGCGAATAGCCTCTCCAACTGGAATATCCAAATTTATTGCAACAAATATCATACATAAGTTAATCAATAAAGATCATACCAGAAGGCCTAGATAGACCTAAGTTACTAGAAGTATTGAACTCTTAATGTTCCTTACAAGAGTAGCTTTAGGACCCGTGATCCTTAGTTTCTTGATCTTTAGGAATAACTTAGAAAATCCGTTGCAAATAATTCATATTATTAACTGGGACCAAACCCATTAAACTGGGGACAAGCCCGTGCAACTGGGGACAAGCCCGTGTAACTGGGGACAAGCCCGTGTAATCTGGGGACAAGCCCGTGCAACTGGGGACAAGCCCAACAAACTGGGGACAAGCCCATAAAATAATATGGGGACAAGCCCAAACCGGGGACAAGCCCAATAAACTGGGGACAAGCCCAAACTGGGGACTGGCCCAAAGATACGGATGTTAACTGGGGACTCGCCCGAACCGGGATTTAGCCCAAACGTGAGATAACGTGAAAACGTTATAAACCGGTGGTATGGTACGTCTACCATAAATCGTAGGAACCTCCATATAGCCGGAGACAACGAAATTGTCAGCCACTAAGCGTGTACTGGTCCCGCTGCCCCGAACTATACGTCGGATAGCGTGCGCAACTGGCGATCGTGAGAAAGGTGAAAACATTTAAACCGTAGGGGATATGACCATCGGGGGTCATATCCAAACGTGGGCTAGGCCAAAAGATATAGGATATTACCTTGAATGTAAAGGAGAGGTGGCCAACCTCTTGAACATTGAACCTCTATTCGAAATCTGCATTGTTACTTAAAAACTTGGAAAAAATAAAATGTTAAGAATATATTATCCTTAAATTAACAACAATTCAAATGGAATAATTGATCAGAAAGATGTTACTGATTTAAGGATCCTAGATCCTTTATTGGATAATATATCCTCTCAGGATATTGGATCCTGATAAGAAAAAATATTTCTTGAGGTGGATGACATTCCATGCTCTAGGTAACCTGTTGCCTTCCATTGTGAGCAAATGATATGCCCATTTTCCTGCTTCCAACTCAATTTGATAAGGTCCTTCCCATTTGGGCGCTAGCTTCCCATCAGCCGGATTTGTTGTGTTTTGGAAGGCTTTTCTCAACACTAGATCTCCTTCTTGAAATCTTCTGATTCTGATATTTTTGTTGTATGCCCCAGCTACCCTTTGTTGATAAGCTGCCATTCTGACCTTTGCTAGGTCTCTGAGTTCTTCTATAGTATCCAAGTCTTCAAGAAGGATTTCTTCATTGGCTTCAAGATCACGGATGCTCGTTCTCGCAGTAGGAACCACCATTTCTGTAGGGATCACAACTTCTGATCCAAACACCAAAGAGAAGGGTGTCTGGCATGTTGCATTTTTGGTTGTAGTCCTGTCTGCCCAGAGAACATAAGGAAGTTCTTCAGCTCATTTTCCCTTCTTGGATCCTAGCTTCTTCTTTAGATTGTTGATGATGATCTTGTTGCTGGACTCTGCTTGACCATTGGCTTGAGGATGAACCGGAGTGGAAGTAATCATTTTATTGCCCCAACTGTCACAAAAGTTAGTGGTTCTATTCCCGATAAACTGGGAACCATTATCACATACAATTTCAGCAGGAATACCAAATCCAGTTATAATATTTCGTTTAATGAAAGATATTACTTCCCTTTCTCGGACTTGTACAAATGCTTCTGCCTCAATCCATTTGGAGAAGTAGTCAGTCATAGCAAGCATAAAGACCTTTCCACCAGGTGCTTTTGGTAGCTTGCCAACAATATCCATACCCCATTTCACGAAGGGCCATGAAGAGGATATAGGATACAGAGGCTCCGCTGGCTGGTGAAGGATGTTCGCGTGTCTTTGGCAAGCATCACATTTCCTTGAATACCCTACTGCATCCTTCTTCATTGTTGGCCAAAAGTATCCAGTTCTGAGTATCCTGGAAAATAACGCTCTTCCGCCTGTGTGATTGCCGCAATCTCCTTCATGAAAATCCTTGAGTACTTCTTGGATCTCGGGATCCTCAATGCATCTCAAATAAGGTCCTGCAAAAGATTTTCTACATACCATATCATTTAACAAGATATATTGGGATACCTTGAGTTTGAAGGACTTGGGATTTTCTGTGGTTGGAATTTCTCCAGTCTGAATATAGTTCTTGATAGGATGGATCCATGATCCTTTGTTATTTGAGGATAAAGGATCCCAGAGCACGATTTCTTTGTAATTTGTTATCTCTCCAACTTCCTGTTCTTTTATTGCTGGTGAGAGAATGTGGATTATTGGGATTTTCAAATCCTCAGGAATCTTCAGAGATGAGGCTTAGTTTGCTAAGGCGTCTGCCCCAACGTTTTCTTCCCTCGGTACCTTTGTAATACTAAATATTTCTAAGGATTTCGATAACTCCTTCACAACATCTAAATATTTCATTAGTTTCTCACCTTTAACAGCATACGAGCCATTAAAGTGGTTAGTTATCAATAAAGAATCTACATAAACTTGAAGATACTTGATACTCATACTTATGGCTAATTGCAAACCTGCGATTAAAGCCTCGTACTCTGCTTCATTGTTTGTTGCTTGGAATTCACAAGCTATGGACTGGGGTAATATGTCCCCCTGTGGAGATTTCAGTAGGATCCCTAATCCTGTTCCTCTCGTGTTGGATGCTCCATCTGTGAAGAGTATCCAAGGGTCCTTGGTCTTTTCCAGTTGTTGGACTTACAAGTCAGCTTCTTTTTGTAGATCACTAGTGAAATCAGGCCACAAAGTCCACTAGTGCTTGAGACTTGATTGCTGTTCTCGGCTCATATTGGATATCATATGCACTTAACTTTACGGCCCACTTAGCCATTCTAACTGATAACTCTGGTTTTCTAAGAACATTCTTTACAGGATAGTTAGTTCTTAAAATAATAGGATGAGTTTCAAAATAATGTCTCACTTTAGTAGATGCCATAATAAGTGCAAGAATCATCTTTTCTAAATGAGAATACCTGGACTCCGCATCTAGAAGACTTTTACTTACAAAGTAGACAGGATGTTTTTCACCTTCATGATCCGTTACTAAGACGGCACTCACTGCATTTCCTGAGACAACAAGATATAAATACAAGGATTCTCCATTTACAGGCTTCATCAGAGCTGGAGCTGAGGATAAGTAATCCTTTAGGGCTGTAAGCGCAGCTTCATGCTTCTCAGTCCACTCAAATTTCTTGTTTTTTTTAAGGATATTTTAGAAGTCTTTGCACTTCTTGGAGGATCTTGAAATGAATCTATTCAAAGCCACTATTATTCCGGTGAGTCTCTGGACATCTTTGGCATTTGTAGAAGACTTGAGATTGATAATGGCTTCGATCTATTCCGGGCTTGCTTCAATTCCTCTCTTTGTGACCATATATCCCAGAAACTTTCCAGCCTTAACACCAAAACTGCATTTGGATGGATTCAGTTTCATGTTATAATGGTCCAGGATATTGAATGCTTCCTCAAGGTCCTTGAGGTGATTCTCTGCTTTCTTTGACTTTACCACCATATCATCCATGTATACCTCCATAGTCTTGCCCAACTGGTCCTTGAACATCATGTTGACTAGTTATTGGTATGTTGCTCCTGCATTTCTTAGTCCAAACGGCATAGCAGTATAACAATATATGCCGGTTGGAGTCATGAATGTTGTATCCTCTTGATCAAATGGTTCCATCTGAATTTGTTGGAATCCAGAGGAAACATCCATAAAGGTAAGCATTTCATGTCCATCCGTCGCGTCCACCCTGGCATCTATATGTGGTAATGGGAAAGGATCCTTGGGGCATGCCTTGTTTAAATCCGTGAAATCGACACACACCCTCCAATTTCCATTCTTTTTTGAAACAACGACCACATTAGCTATCCATCGAGGATATTGAACCTCTCTGATCATACCGGCCTTAAGAAGTTTTTCAACTTCTTCTTGTATGATCTTGTTCCTCTCAGGAGCGAATTTTCTTCGCTTCTGTTGGATGGGTTTAACAGTTAAGTCCAGGCCAAGTTTATGGGTGATTACCTCTTTTGAAATACCTGTCATGTCCGAGTGCTTGAAGGCAAAGGTAGATCTTCTTCTCCCTAAGAAGGATATTATATCCTCCTCAATCTTACTGGGGATACTGGATCCTAGGAACACTTTTACTTCCAGATCCTCGGGGTCCAATGATACTTCTTTAAGGACTTTCTCCCTAGCTTCCAGCACGTCATCTCCTTCTTCAACTGCCCGTACGTTCTGATTGTTGAACTTGGCGTACGGCTTCAAATTGTTGTTCCTATTCTAGGATCCTTTATTCTTTTCGGGAGTTTCTTGTTTCGTTTGTCCCCCAAGACGATCCTGGATCTTTTTATCTTCTTCTAAGCAGATGTATCTTAATGCCCTGTTTCTAACTTCATCTAATGTCCTGCACGGAGTCATCACTAAATCATCATAAAAAGGGGAGCTCTTTTGAATTCCCATCTTGAATGCTTCAACAGCAGTAGTCATATCAAGGTTTGGGATTTCCTGAGCTTCCTTACCGAACCTGGTAACGAAATCCCTAAGGGATTCATCACTAGGTTGTATAACACGATATAAATCACTGGTTAACCTCTCAAATTTCCGACTACAGGAAAATTGAGTGTTAAACAAATTAACTAAATGAGAGAAAGATGTAACCAAGAAAGGGGGGAGACTTAGCAGCCATTTCAGTGCAGCTCCCGTTAATGTGGCTCCAAATCCTTTGCAAAGGCAAGCCTCCTTGAGTCTTTCAGGAACAAGATTAATTTCCATCCTTTCCCTATATTGGGCAACGTGTTCCTCAGGATCAGTGCTCCCGTCATAAGTCTTCATGTTGGGAGTTTGGAACCCCTTCGGGATTTCTGCATCACAGATTGGTGGAGCGAATCTGGATAACTTGTGACTCCCCTCCGGTATTTCAGGAATTGGACGTATCACTCCCGGGACACTAGATATCATATCCTTTAGCTTCTGTAACTCCTTGGCCATGGCCTGGTTGATACCTGAATCCTGCATGGGAACATGGTTAGTATCTAAGGATATAGGATCGTACCAGTTACCTCTCTGCTGGGTGGAGTTTGGTATTCCAGACGAGTATTTGGGATAAGAGGAGTCAGCAATCAGAGTGGGTCCTCCAGATGCTATGGTCTGCATGGGGATTATGTCCCCATCATGGACTTCGGAAGACCGTTGATGATGGGATCTAAAAGATCCTTGATCCTAAAAGAAGGATCCTTGATAAGGGATCCTGGAGGATCCTGGCGGAAGCATCCCTGATCCCCTTTGGAACATCGAGGAACTCTGCATTGCTTGACCCATCGGCACATGGCTGAAGCTAGATGGTCCTTGCTGGAAATCCGAGTATCCTTGGATCTGATGACCCATGGATCCTTGTTGAAGGATGGATGATCCTTGCTGAAAGACTGAGGATCCTTTAGTCTGAGGACCCATGGATCCTTGTTGAAGGATGGATGATCCTTGCTGAAAGGATGAGGATCCTTGAGTCTGAGGACCCATGGATCCTTGTTGAAGGATGGATGATCCTTGCTGAAAGGCTGAGGATCCTTGAGTCTGAGGACCCATGGATCCTTGTTGAAGGATGGATGATCCTTGCAGAAGTTGAGCCACGGATCCTGGACTTGTGAAATCCAGCATCCTAGGCATCGGGGGGGTGAGATCCTCTGCTAGCCTCTTGGATTTTTGGATATCTTCGATCTCATGCAGGATCCTTTGGTTGGTCTTGTTCTGTTGTTCCATATATGCTTTCACCTGCAAAAACATAAAGGAAACGTCATTGTTAGAGTTTACCTCCGAAGTAGCAGCGGTTTTTCTCGAGCTCTGGAAAGACTGGTATTTGTGTCATGCTCCCATAAGTAGCAGCCTTTGGTGCTCCCGTGATTGGCGAAGGCATCAGCGGCAAGGTCCTTGAGGAGAGAGAAACCGAAGATGGCATAGTTGACGATGCAGAGGTGGATTGAGAGGCCATTGCAAGGGTATAGGGTATGAAAAAATGAGAATTGATGAGAATAATACGGATTATAGCACCAATGGCCCCACGGTGGGCGCCAAATTGTTTTGGACAAAAATCTACTAAGGATCAAGTATCCAAATCTGTTATGTGAGGTAAGGTGCTAACTCGATAACGACAAGTGTATAAGCGTAATATTGATGAACACAAAGGTTTGATCACAAGAGAAAAAGCCCTTAACCAAGATAGTCTTACTTCGGTCAAAACTTATCAAGGTAATCTTTAGTAAAATAACCTCGGTCAAGGATTAATAAGATAATCTTTGGTCGAATTACTTTAGTTAATTATCAACAAGGTAACCTTTGGTCGATGAGTATGTGATTATCGTGGTCTCCGGCACAAAAAACCCCCGGACGGTGAAAACTATCACCGTCAATTATATTGATAAATAAAAGGTGGTTACAAGTGCGATGGAGTATATGATCGAGATTACAAAGTTAGCTAGTGTGTAGAGAGAATGCTTGCTTCTGCTCTAGTGTGTGTGTAAGTACATGTGTTTACCTATTCGATCATCACTCGTTGAAATAAGATAATATCACTAACTATATCTCCTATCTATCCGGAAGTCTTCCACCTAGCCGCTCCACGACCTTTGACCACGTGCCAATAGCCATCCAGTAGCGAGATAAGCGGAAGAATGAGTCTCATAGCCGTTGTTGATATTTGCACGTTCATCTTCACATGAATTCGTCCATTAACAGCTACATTGAAGTAGGATCCTGGATCCACGTTCCAGCTAGAGGACGTTCTATGAGGATAATTGATGCAAGTTCGTCTTAAAGTTGCTACACCTGTCTAGCACATCACCATGCTAAACGCAATCATTAGTAAACAAGTAATACCGAGGATCGTCGATCCTTTATATCCTGATATATATTTCAAGGATAAACTATCCATAAGATAGTTACGGATAAAGGATCCTCAGTATAAAAATCATGGCCTAACAACCCATACCGGCGATTTCGGGTCAAATGCATGAGAAACCTCCATTTAGAAATCAAACAATCTAGTGGCTCTAGAGAATGGGGGGAACAACCTGAGAGCGACACGTAGGATTTTATGGTAGACAATTATATAGTTTTGATCCTCCCGTGTTACGGGAGTTTATTTAAATTTTTGTTTTTAATCGTTTTACTATTTTATGATGATTTATTTTATTTTATACCATTTTTGGTTAATTTAATACATATATGTTAGTTTGTTATTATATTTTTTAGCGCTTGAGTATTTTCAATTAAGATGTGTAGGTTTTTTAGATTTTTAAATGTCGGTCCCTCTCAAAGGATATATCACTCACACAATAAATGTCGCAACCCACACGGTTAAGTGTCGACAAGAGGGTTGACGACCTACTATTTAAGGTAAGAACACTAATATGTTAAAGACTAAATCAATAACATTAATTGTTGCAAGGCAAACATAAATGTAACAAACACAGACTTCAACTCAAAAGATTTCCATTTATAGAATGATCAATACAAAACGAAAATAAATCAAGGTTTTTAGTAAGGAATGTTTATTCGTACGATTCTCTAAGGACAGCCGTCACAATCGATTCAAGGAATAATTAGGTTGTCATTAAAGTTTTTCTAAAAAGGTGTTTTCGTCTGCTCTCTACCGTTGTCAAGGCGTGCCATAGATTATTCCTTTTAGAGGTCTGCCCAGACAGGTGTCATTCCTTCTAGAAACCCTAATGATTGATACATAGTCACAAAACATATTACAAAAGATCCTAAATGTAAAACAGGTCTTCGGGTAAGCTTTGCAGCTTTTGTCTTCATCGAGCGGACCTGGTAACCAAAGTGCGCTGGGGAACAGTTATCCGTGTAGACTTTACTTAGAATATTTTCCTTAGAAAATATTCACCTAGAAGACTTCAATCTTCTTGACTATAGCAAACTTTGCTCAATATGATCCTACGAGCAAACTTGTTCTTCAAAAATCCCATCAACTCTTTGTTAATCATTAACTTATTGAACAAACCAAAGTGTGCTGGTAACACTGTAGATGTGTTGGTAGCACTGTAGCTTGCTCGGAGTTGAACCTTGCTAGAGAAAGTCCTTAATATAATTCTTGATCAACTTTCTTCAAGCTTCCTGGGATCACTGTTTATTAAGAATAAACCTTGCTAGATCTTCCAAAGTAATTGGGTTCTTTAGCTTGGTTTAGCCAAGAGTTTGCTAGGAAAACAAACCCTGCTTGGCTTGAAGAACAACCTTGCTACTTGCTAGATAAAGTGAACCCTGCTCGGAGTAACACTTAAGAAGACTTCAAGAAGATAACCTTGCCCGAAAGGCAAAATACCTTGCTAGGATAAGTAAAAGCTTGCTCGGAGGCCTAAGTGTGTTCGGTTCCATACTTAGCCAATTTCAAAGAGGTTGAGAAGATTTCAATATTCACTTAACACTTTTCTCATCCCAACATTAACGAACAAACATAAACGAACATGAGCATGTTGATTTTTTTAAATGAACAAACATGAACACAAATATTTGTCAAATGAAAAGAGGGACGTTGATGTAGTTGATGATGGTGGGTAGTATCGAAAGTTAACCTGCGATGGAGATGATAGACCAGCAACGAAAAACATGTAAATGAGATAAACTAAATTAGGGTTTGATGATGAAAGTGTTTACCAATAAATAAGATATTATAACCCATTTGAGGGCTATTAAGGTTTGGTAAGACTCATAACCCGTGGAAATTATTCTTTGATGATTAAGGGGTTAATTCAGAAATAAATGAGATGTTATAACCTGTTTAAAGGTTATCCGGGTTTGGTGAGACCCATGACCTGCAAAAATTTATTGTTTGATTATGAAAGAGTTTTACAAATAAATGAGATTTTATAACCCATTTAAAGACCATCTAGGTTTGGTAAAACCCATACCCGCGATTTCGGGTCAAATGCATGAGAAACCTCCATTTAGAAATCATGCAATCTGGTGGCTCTAGAGAATGGGGGAATAACATGAGAGTGACACGTAAGTTTTTATGATAGACAATTATATAGATAGTTAGATAAAAACATCCTCAAATTTGTCATATGCTGCTGATAGAAACATATAAGATAAAATAAAAGTTCGAGATCATTTTCTAGGTTAATATTCAAGATAGATTAACTTATTTCACTTCAAATCTAGAACGGCACATGAGCATGCTTTGCGAAAACTAAAACTAGAACATGATCATAAACCGTAACCTTGGGCATAACTTACATGAAACATAATGTTTTGAACGTTAACAAAAACGGTGTAAAATTGAAAACATTTAAAGGCGTGTCTGACCTTGTAAGGGCTTGAAATTTAAAGTATACGGATGAAATAAGCCTAATATGCACCCTAGCTTGTTCTTTAAGAATAACAACGGCAAAATCTATAAAGTATATATGCCGTGAGTTTATTTTTCAAATCGATAACCTAATCTATAAAGAGTATGGCTATAAACGAATCGAATGTTCAGCAAACCATTCGTAAAAAATACAGCGAGTAGTCCGCTTAGATTCGCTCATTAAAAGGAAAAATCTTTACGTGTTCTTTTAAAATAGTGAAGGCACTCATTAGTGCCAACCCTACCTTATAATTAGGTGAAGCTAGGGTTTGAAACCTTCAATTTGAGAAGTCCTCCATATTTTGAAAGCATGTATAAGCTAGGTTTGTTATTGAGAGGCAGAGAGATCGAGAGCAGGAAGAAGAGTCAATTAAGTGGGTGGAGTGTTTTAATATGAAGAGATGATGATCGAGAGCATGGTTTTTTTAGAGAAGAATGGATGGTTAAAAAGGAAAGTGAATGTGAGCCACTTATTTTCTTTCGATTTATCCGTTTGTGTTATTAAGACATTTTAGAATGATTTTACTCCTATTTTTATTAATCTATTTGTTTGTTGTGCATATCCATTAATTAAGTATGTTGTTTATAATTATAAATGTTTATCAATATTCAACATTTTTATTATGCATATTTTCTACAGCTTTCTATAATATGTGTGTAAAAATCAAGATTATATGTATCAAAGGTTGAATATTACAGTTCTTACACATGTATCAAGCTATTAAAGTATAGTATTATCGATATTTGACGGTATAGAAAGATAGGTTGATAACAATAAAACTCGTAAAAGGGCTTCAATTTTTCAATTTGCTTAAGCCTCCAAAGATGTTGGGCCGGCCCTGACACTCATATACTCATTGGGGCGCATACCTAGCTTATAGAAAATTTCAAGAGTCTTCAAAAGTCTTTTAAGAACAAATATTATTGAATACATTGATTGAAACTACTAACCACCCAAAATCGATTACTCACACAAAAATCTAAAATGGTGTAAGTGATGTGTTCGACATAACATCAATGTTATTGTCGACGTTTCTTAACACTTGTGATATAGCCAAGAAATATGTGGAATATATACAGTGAATCCTGAGGTTTTTTATCAGCTAGGGTATAAAATGGACCGATCAAGACAAGTCATATAAAAATTGATCGAAGAAACTTCACAGCATTTATGATATATTGTCACTAAAGGTTAGATATTTAATTTATTTAACCTTGATTTTTAATCTGGATCGATATAGTTTGTTAGGACAACATATAACGATGACATGTCGTTGAGAAAGGTTAGTAAATTAACTTATTCAATCTTTATTCTTAACTAGTAGGATGACCCGCCGCGATGCGACGGGGCGGGGTTTGGTATAATTTTGTTGTAACTTTTTTTATGAGTGTTACCGACAGTAAATACCATTTATGGTCAGTTATTTATGTCGTACTTGTATTTGATGTAAGTTACATATAAAGTGGTTAGATATATGTAAATGACAAAATAGTATAGATGGTGCCCAAATTAGTAGTCTGTATTTGTTTGCAATATACAAAAGATGGCCAAGTTCTAGCATTGATACTAAAAAAACTATGAATTTTTACTAAATATCAGCAACAAAAATTCTATATATTTGTATACATAAAAATATATGTATTCAACAGTTTCATATATACTACTTGTTTGACCTCAGTACAATGTTTAACCGATTCAACCTATCAAATAGGAATCAAAGAGGCTCAGGAAACTTTAAGTAATGAACAGGTTGACACATTGGAAACCAAAAAGGCTCAGTCAACATTGTCAACTTTAAAGCTTAGGAACTCATCACCACATTAAATAATCAACGGGTTTACACATTGACCAATTTAACCCAGTTACAGTGTTTAACCAATTCAAGCTATCAAATAGAAACCATAATAATAACATTACCCGAACATTTTCCATACGTTTTTGGGGATGGAATTTGAGAAAGTATACATGTTGCTCGATAGACGGTATCATTGTTGGATAAAACATGTTCACCTCAATGTGACTTCCACATCATCCTGTCAGTCAAAGCATGCATATGACACATTCAAAAAACGCATATCATGATAAATTGCATAAAGGATTGGAATCAAGTGATTTCTAACTTGAAAATCGTTAATAAGAAAATACAACCAAAAGATGAATTTCATAGAAAAATAATTTGGAACATAGACATTCGTTTTAAGTCGGCATCACATTAAGCGAGACCACAACTACCGTGTACCTCATTTCTCTCATCACCATACCATCGGCTGCCACCGCCACCATGTAGATAAGTTAACCACCATGATCGCTTCAGTCTACAAAGATAACGGGATAATAAACAAAGCTCTCTTTACAAATGTAAAACACGATTATAAGTACAACATGAAGAGCACGGTGTACAATACTAAAATGCCAAACTCTCCCGAAATTGTATGTATATAAATTTGAAAAATGTTTGTCAATCCACCTGTTAGCGACAACATATTGCCTTGAAATGTTAAAGATTTTATTTATTTATCTTTTAATCTAGAATTTGTTTGTGGCGCGACCCTTGACATGTCAAGGATAGTCTTTGACGACTGCATGTCGAAATGTTGTCGCTAAATTCTATGCATACGGATATAAAACCTGTGTCGTCGCTAAAGCTTTGTATCAGACTAACTATTTTACTTAATAGGTCTTTTGTGGATACCAACTTTGAACTATATCTTCGAGCGACATCTAAAACGATATATTCTACGAAATTAAATGGAAAAAAGCAACTTAAAAAGGGTTGCAACAATAGCAACGTACTGTTAGTGACATACATAAAATCAAAAGTGACAAACAAAACTGGTTGCAAATTTAGCGAACAAATACAAAACTGGTTGCAAATTTAGCGAACAATAAATAAACTTAAATTTGTTGTAAAACTTACTTTTAAAATAAACTTCTACATTAATTTCTTTACAGTTTTAAAGTTAGAAATTGTATTTGCGCGTGAAAATAACATATTTGGTCTCTAAAATTGTGTCTTTACACCTAAGCAATCCCGGTCACTATTTTATGACTGACAGGAGGGAAACACGTGTGTATTGATTAAATAGGGGTTTACCCTCTTGTGTGCTCAGGGAGTAGTTGCTCGTGGTGGCCCAGGTTGGGATAAAAGCTTCATCGTACAAAGTGACCAAACACGAGAAAGCATTCTTTAACAACCAAGACATGGTTACACCATTCACGTTATATACTTTTGTTTTCCTTACGTTTATGATGGCCTTGAGCTACTTAGTCAAGTCCAACGGATTATGTATGGTAACGTTAAGATGCACCAAAATTTACAAACTTAGTTCTTAAAAAACTTGTTGTCGATTTTCCTTTTGTTTCGATGTGATCAGTACTAAAGGTGTTTTGGTCGCTGAATTAATTACGTAACTTTAATTTCAGTTTCTTAATTTTATAAAATATTATATTTTTCCTAGAGGGTGTGTTCAATTTTTCATTTGCTTTCTCTATTAGTCAATGAAATAAAAAAGGACCCAGGATACAGTTGATTGATAGGAGACTTTTATTTATTTTACGTGACCACAAAGCATGCAGAATACTTGTTTTTGACTGCATAACATGCAACAATAATAGTGATATACTATCAACCACACTTCTCCTTTTCACTTAACTAGCAGTAGTGCAAAGAGTCCTTATAATCCCATTAGTACCGGTAAGGGGACTAATTTCGCTCATCTTAACCATGGCCGCAGCAAAATCAGAATCAAACGTCGAAGGATTGTTAACGTACTCGGTCACAATGCTATCAGTTGAGTCTCCATTATAGAGTGCTTGGTCTGATGTAAGAAGACCCCTACTACTTACCAGATTCCTGAAGTAGTTGTTGTCGAATCTATTCGGTGTCATTAAATCAAGTGGTTGCAAGTTACCATCGCCGTGTGGTGCAGTCGGTGGGCAGTTTGCCTCAAGGGAGCTACGAAAAGCAGCATCTATGTTCGATGAATTGTCGTATATTCTTGGCCTAAATGTAACACATCTCGCCTGCCCGATTGTGTGAGACCCTGCAAGATAGCAATTATCGATATTTTATAGTAGATGGTTTAGGCAAGAGCGTCCCCGAGAATCGTTTAAAATTTTCGGGGCGGAATGTGAGAAAAAAATTGGGCCTTTAGTAAACAAAATATTGGGCTTAAACAATTATATGTTTAAATGGGCATATTTGTTATTATTTGGGTTGTGTAAACAATTTTTTTTTATAGAAATGGGTTTAAATAAGTTGAGTAATTGGGTTTAAATATTAAGAATACTTTTTTTTAATTATATGTATAAAAAAATTAATAAAAAAACATTCGGGCCTATTGGGGTGATTGGGCGGGGGGGGGGGGGCATCAACCACCCGGCTCTCCTTCAAAGACGGCCTTGGGTTTAGGATTTTGCTAAGTACTTTAATTACCTGTTTTTGAAAGTTCTTATATTTCTAGGTGGTTTGCTACCACTATAAGCGAACTCGTGTAAGTTCTGAGTCGTTTTTTTTAGTTTGTTGTTGTGTCAAACAAACTCCATAGAGAATTTCATGAAACTTTAATTAACCCGGTTCTTATGATTTTTAGCCAAACTCTATGGAGTTCGCTTGCCACCCAAGCAAACTTGCCGAGTTCGCTTAAAGGGTACATAGTAAAGTTCCAAAAAAACGACTAGATATACTTAGGAGAGTCCAAAGAGTTGGTTTTAGTCGAGAGTTAGGCAATATAACTTAAATCCTAAACCACCTATTAAACTGATATACTCGCTTAAATCCTTTCGGTATATATGAAGACCAATGAAATTAAAATTCGTTGCACATGCATGAATAAAACCAAAGCTCATCTAACCCGATAAGGCGACCATTTCTCTTGCGTTGAGTCCCTCACGATCAAAGCTACTGATAAGTTGACTTAGATTAAAATTCCCTCTTGGAAGATCAGTAGCGGCTTCAGCCGCATTTGATATCGTAGAATCTCTTCTTCCAAGTCTTACCAACCACGATGGACCCCTCACCTACATTAGTACATAATGTAGTCATAATTTACCGTTAAAATATATAGTTATAGATATTCACCTATATTATACTTGTAATTAATTTTTAGTTCCCAATTGTTTGGCCCAAAATAGATCTCTTTTGGTGGTTTAATTTACCCTTGATAGTTAAGGAAAAATTATCAAAATGGTAAAATGTTCATTTGACAAGTTAAAGTAAACAAAACGTTCAGTTTTTAATTGGTTAAAGTAAACAAGTTTTAACCACGCGTTACAAGACTCTTAGGTCGATTGGCATTTTTCTGTCTTCGACGAGATTTATTTGGCTTCCAATGAGATCTTTTTGGAATCTGACAAGATTTTTGTTTTTGGTTTTCAACGACAATTATCTCGTCTTCCGATGAGATTTTTTTTCCTTCTCGTCTTCTGATGGGATTTTTTCCACTTAATGAGATTTTCTGGACAAGTGACATAATCTAGTTGGTTAAAAATCATGTAGAGTAATGATTAAAAAGTGTTCCGTCCACCATATTGAAGGATGGACATTATAAGAAAATTATGGACTTTTTGTTTACTTTTACGGGTTAAATAGACATTTTTATCATTTTCCCACTAATTAGACAATTTTGTATTCTTAGTTTTTTTCTAATGAAATTTGTGAGGTATATCATTCCTTAAAGAAAACAGTTGGTTTAGTTTTGTTATTACCGCCACAGAAGCATCACGAGCTGCAACCGCAAGTATATCAGCACACGAAACGACTCCAGGACATACCCTCTCAACTGCAGCTTTAGCATCATCTATAAGTTCATAGCCCAACACACCATTATTCGCTCGTGATTGCTTCTCACTACCGGCACCATCTAGCAAAAGAGATGCATCACAACCCTGCAAAATCAACCAGATTAATTAAATTGCATGCCCTTATATATATATTACCATAAAAATAATAAAAAACACCATGAACAATTAAAGATCGTAACCTGAACGAAACAATCGTGAAAAAGAAGGCGAACGAGCAAAGCTGCATTACGAGGATTACGAGAAACCGCAGCATTAATAGAACGTTTGATAGTTGTAAGTGCTTTAGGGCATGTGTTATCATAGAAAGTGGTTGACAACTGCTCTTTGCAGTTGCATGCCATCATGCAGTTCAATGATAGAAGTAAAACAAATATAGGAATCAAGATATTTGCAATAAACTTGTAAGAACCCATATTATTAAAGAGAGAATAAAGCTTTAGATTCTTGTTTAGTTAAGAATAAGTAGCTTAAGTTGAGTAAGAAGAGCCATGCACTGATACATATTTATATATGACAAAGTCACAAAAGTAGTCATTTTGCATTAACTGATTCTAGGTTCTTAGCTTATGGTTCTTGGATATATATCTAGAGTTAAAGTTTAATATTTGTATATAGCTTGCTCAACGCTCGCTTAAATCGACCCGTTGACAAACAAGCCAAGCTAACTCGGCTTTCATGGGAGTTGAGCTTTGGCCAAAGCAAGCTCCCTTTTTCGCTCGCTCATTGTACAATTCTATCTATATCAGCTACCAAAAAGGCATTTGTCTAAGTGTATTAAGATGAGTAGGAAAGATGTCACTTCCCGTGTGGTCAAGGGTTCAAGTCTGAAGGTGGAAATTTAGGAGTCGATTCAACGTTGTATGAACCATTTAAAGAATCTATATATTGTCTTTAATTAATTAAATGCGAATTTGATGTATAAGAATCATGAACAAGCGTATAAAGATGATTTTACACGATTGAAAAATCATGCTCATATGTCGCATACAATTCGTTATTGTTAAAAAAGATGTTTCATACATGAATATATAGCATATATATTCTCAGGTGTTACTTGAATTTGCTATTAACGGGAATTCTACCAGGTACGATTGTTGTTTTTCTATGTCACTTGTATATGTGTCATGTGTGGTATCTTACATTGGTGATTTTATCTTGTATTATTATAGATATATAGGTTTTGCCCTTGAACAGCAGCAAATTATTCAACACTTTGAAATAATTAATGCCTAACCGACTTTTACGAGCAATTGCCTGTGTATTACATCAAATCAGTAGCTAGGAGATGGCTGCTATTATTGAACACAGTAGCGGTGTATCTTGAGACTATTCTTGTCTCATAAATTGAATGGTTTTGCTCAACTGATCGATTTAATGCAGTCTGATTGCGAGTTGCCACCATACAATATAATTAGTTATATGTAGTCAATTGCATATTTGCATGTGTGACTGAATTATTTTAGAAGTAAATGACTTTTCATATAGTCTTCGAAAATATCGGATTCAATGATTAATTAGATAAATTTCGGACGCAAGACTTGGTATTCAAGACTCGACAAATTTGCCGTAAATGCATCTGATTTAGGAACGAATATCAAAAGAACCATCACAACAAACAAACGAGCTTTGATGATCGAGTGACTTAAGAACTCATTATTGTACATGTAATTATTTTCTTGTCCTATAGCGTCTTCTTGAGTTTGATTCTTTATATAATTGTGCCTAAAAAAGGTAAAGCAAGAAGGTATGGGCTTTGAAAGGATTTTTATCTTATAATAGGGAGTTTTCACTATTAATGACGATTTGTGTTATGAGTTAAAATTTGTTTTGGTTTATTAGTGTTTCGTAAATGACATTCACGGAAGTGCCTTAGTTCTGTAAGTGACATTCACATATGTCGCTAAATGACATGAAAGTGAAAGTTTTCTCGTGTTTAATTAATGCCTCCAATCCTAACCAATTCCGTGAACGTCATTTACGCACCAATGAATCAAAACAAGTTCAACTCTTACCCAAAAACCATCAACAGTGTGGTTAAAAAACTCCTTTTATCCCCTGTAAATTATACCAACTTCATTCTTTACTCTCTTTTCTTTCTTTTCATGCCATTATTCAATATTTCTTATCTCTCACTCAATATTCTTTTACAGCATCTTAAATGAATCCAAAGTTAACCCTTAAGAAAAAAACATGTTCAAGCGGTTCAGAAAACAAATATGTAGTCTGAGTTTGCGCAATCAACCACAATCCAATCCAATCTTCTAACATAAAAGTTATCATTCGGTGCCCTACATGATAAACCTAACTTTAATCCATTTTATTACAAAAACCCAAATCCATCGTACACATAGTACAATCAACCCCAAGTATACAATGATTCCGACCTTGACTGAAACCTACCTAGAATCTAGTGAATCACAAAATCAAATGCCTCCATCAAAGGCTTGAATCAACAATTCATAAAAAAAAGGATCTTGAGAATTAGCAAAAACAATTATTTGAATATTTTGAATCACAAATGTGGCCAAGAGAGCGCAATGTCCATCAAGTTAATTAAAAATGGAAAGATATGAACTTGAAGATCAACTAGTTCAACAATGTCTACAATAATAATATGACGAATCGGGATAACAACCAATTTGAAGGCGGCATTATCCGAACATAAGCAGCATGTTGCAAAAAAGAAAAAGAGTTACTAATTAAAGTAATATCATGGAAGTTGCTTTGAGGTCATTTAAAACAGGTTCTTTGATACGTGCCAGTTGCCACTAATCCATACCCATGTTACTTTAGTTTAGTTCATGCAGTTATGCATGTTTACATTATTTCCTATTTTCATGTTTGGGGTAGTTTGTTTATTTGTCTTTAAATACGGTACGATTGCAATTAGAATAGTTAAGAAGAAAATTATGAAGTAAAAATGTTTTGTTCTTTCTCTTATTTCTTTGGAGCTTGATCCACTCTACGGATTCACTATCTTGGGAGATTAGTCATCTCGAATCGTGTGAGAACCGAGCCCCGGTGCGGAAGCGTGAAAAATATTGTCAATACCAATCAACGGTGTGGAGCTTGGAACCAGGGTTATGATCGAATCTAACTCAGATTCACTCTTGAATGATGATATCAGTTGGACGGATGAGGTGTATTGGGAGAGAGCCTGGTTTGATTAACAATCAACAATAAAGTAGGATGAACAATTGTAATCAAAACACAAACAAGATAGAAAAGGTAGTATGAAATATTAGCCGAATGATTCTCATTAATGAAACACTCATACATACATTCATACATACAATCAATTAAGAAATATCTCAGCCGCCACCAGGAGAGCTCATCCTGGCGGCAGAGACTCTCTCAAAGGGATAAAACCCCATACACAATACAGTCACTCATACTAGACAAATGAATAAAAACATCTATTTATACTAGCCTAGCATGACTTGGTATTCAAGCCATCCACCCTTGGTTGAGACCAAATAATATATTTTTCACCCAAAGATTAATTCGATGCGTCGGTCTAAAATATAAGTCCCAACAATCTCCCCCTTAGACCGATGCCATCGAATTTCTTTCATGATCACCTCATAACTCGTTGTCTTTCATTGAAATTCTCCCCCTCACGTTAAGCTTCTCCCATTTTTCATTTCGAATCATCACTCTTATATCTCTTCTGGATATAGTTGTATGGGCATATGAACGAGGCTTTGAACTTCAAAGATCAACTTCAAGTAACAAGGTCATCACAAAAAGAAATAAACTCAATGTGATCATCAAATAATCTTTAATTCTTCAAATTTGTGTCTTCCCATGTAAATCATCTTCAAACCATTCCCTGAATTAAAATAGAATTCAAGTCAACCATAACCCGTTCTTGACTGTTCAAGTGACTATTTCATAGGAGGTTGAACTCTACTGATCATCCTTTCAACTTGTTACTCGTGATGACTCTATCTTCTCATCCGTACTAGGAAATCTGAAAACTTACAAACGATGAAACATCTTTGAAAAACCTTGGATTATTAATTTTGATCAACTTTTCCTTAACTCGAGTCTTTTACTTGATTTGAAGCTAACCATTTGCAATGAAATTCAAAGATTTTACTCCCCCAATTTCGTTGCAATTGTCTTTAATAAATGTGTCTTCAAATCAAGTGTGGGTGAAACAATCTTGATCATCCTCATCAAGATTGTAAAAATCTCAAATGAACATATTCAAAAGTTGGTTGACACTAAAAGTGATTAAATCCTTAAGCTTGGTCAACACTTGTTCTTGTAAAGTTTTTGATGAAGTCGTGAAATTGGATGAGGTTTGAATTCCATAAGCTTGTTGATGATTGGAGAAAAATTACCAAAATACCCCTGGTATATATCTTCCGTAGAGAACAGCTTGGTCAAACAGTCAACGGTACCAAAAGTCTCAAAAGTTTCTTCAAAACTTTGAAATATTTCACAAACTCTGTTTCCTAGCACAAAATGCGTACTCGGGAAAACTTTCCTAACACAGTGTACCCGGAGTACATTCCTAGCACAAAGCGTACTCGGAAGAACAAAGTGTGCTCGGAAGCAAAATGTACTCGGAAAAACACAGTGTGCTCGGAATCAAAGTGTACTCGGAAAACAAAGTGTACTCGGAATCAAAGTGTACTCGGAAAGCAAAACACTTGTGATTTTTCAAAATTTTCACTTAACACCAAGCATGCTCGGAAGCAAAAGTGTGCTAAGGAGTACTTGTGAATTTTTCAATTTTAGCACTAGCACAAAGTGTACCCGGAAGCACTTTCCTAACACAAAGTGTACCCGGAAAGCAAAACACTTGTGATTTTTCAATTTTTTAACTAGCACAAAGTGTGCTCGGAAGTACAAGTGTGCTCGGATTACTTAGTGCTCGGAAACAAAAGTGTGCTCGGATTACTTAGTGCTTTTTCATTTTCCACCAAGCATGCTCGGGAGCAAAAGTGTGCTCGGGAGCAAGGGTGTGCTCGACACAAACTTGAGTTTTCTCTTCACAAGCATAATTGTTCAAGACAAAACAAAGTATGCTTGAAAAAGAGTCTGCTCGAATAAATAACAAAGTCTGCTCGAGACTTAAAGATAGTTTTCTTGAGAAGACAAAGAATATGCTCTGGGTTTCACAAAGTGTGCTCGAATTTGATGTGCTCGATATAAGATGTGCTCGAAATAACCTGTGCTCGAGCAAAACAAAGATGTGCTTGGGTAAAACACCTCCTGTGCTCGAAGCAGCACTTAGTCATTTTCCATACTCAAGTCCAATCTTATTTTTTCATAGTGTGCTCGAGACACCAAAACTTCATTTCTGCATCATCAGTCACTGATTTGCCTTTGCAGAACCTGCTCGAATATTCTCTTTGCATCTGCTGCAACAAACAATGATGAAATTGCCTTCAGTACTTATTCATTATTGACTTGTACATTCTCCTTATCAGTTTGTACCATCAGCAATATTTTTCAACAAACATCTACTGTTTTTGCAGCACGAGCACACAAAACCCTAATTTTTCAGATCCAAAAATCAAATTTTGTAATCTGAAATTAATCACTATAGCCCTATCCAAGTCATCTCGAAATCAAAGAAACCTGTCTTTATATCATAATCAACCTTTTCAGATCTAGAAATAATCAGATGAACAGTATTGCCCCAAAACGAGCCAAATAACACTGTTACATCAGATCTGGACCGTTTTGACCCAATAAACATGAAATTGATGTTGGATCTCCAAACGAGTCATCAACCCAAACATCAATCCATATACTTTTCTCCGAATCATCAAATAATTTCAAAACCCCCAAAAATAATTTCAACGAACTTCATCGTTTAACGTCCATGGTGGATTCAAGAGCGAAATGAATCTGTTCAGCGGTTAGTCTGAACGATTCGGTAACCCAGGCTCTGATACCAATTGTGAGAACCGAGCCCCGGTGCGAAAGCGTGAAAAATATTGTCAATACCAATCAACGGTGTGGAGCTCGGAACCAGGGTTAGGATCGAATCTAACTCAGATTCACTCTTGAATGATGATATCAGTTGGACGGATGAGGTGTATTGGGAGAGAGCCTGATTTGATTAACAATCAACAATAAAGTAGGATGAACAATTGTAATCAAAACAAAAACAAGATAGAAAAGGTAGTATGAAATATTAGCCGAATGATTCTCATTAAGATGAAACACTCATACATACATTCATACATACAATCAATTAAGAAATATCTCAGCCGCCACCAGGAAAGCTCATCCTGGCGGCAGAGACTCTCTCAAAGGGATAAAACCCTAAATCTCACACATACACAATACAGTCACTCATACTAGACAAATGAATAAAAACATCTATTTATACTAGCCTAGCATGACTTGGTCTTCAAGCCATCCACCCTTGGTTGAGACCAAATAATATATTTTTCACCCAAAGATTAATTCGATGCGTCGGTCTAAAATATAAGTCCCAACAAATCGGCTTTTATCATTCTTGTTGAGGTAATGGATGCTGAATTTACTTCCACACCTACAAAAAGAATGAAGATGTCCAAATCAAACTCAACGTAGACCTCAAAGAGGAAATCGAGGCTTTCTCAATAGAACTACCAATGCCTCAATAAGTTGATAAAGATAATTACTGATTTTACATGTTTCAAAAGAAAACAAGCCTTGTTCAATGAATTTTGATGTGGTTCTATGATTCAAAGCAATAATATAAGAAATATAGAGAGGAAGCCAAAGAAAATAGATAGAAGTATTAGAAAATTTTCACTCATACTTAATAAAAGTAAAGGCAATGCCTTTTAAAGAGAAACGACTTGAATAATTCAAAACTAACTCCTAACTAGATGGAATTAAACGTCACAGGAAATATGGGCATCCCCATTATCTCCATTATTCTAGCACATGATAAACAAAAGGTAATTCAAATAACTTATAAAATAAACGTGGGAATATGCATGAACTTCATGGTTTGTTAAGGTGCTTAGTGGGTTCCTTCTTGTGCATGGGTTGCATGGGTTTAGGCACGTAACAATCCACCCATCTTAAACACGCCTTCTCCGCAAGGCGGAACACCGGATAGGACTTTTTGGGCTGCATTTCCGTGCCCCGAATGGATTTCAACTCCCCCAAACCTGAGCGTTCAGTCCGTGTAACTTGTGCGACGAACCGGCGATACGGAACTCAAGAGTAAGGTTTTGAAAGTCGAACTCAATTGGGCCTAAAGTCTTCAACCATTGAATCCCTAGGACGATCGGACATGCTGCGACGGGTAAGACAAAAAAATTGGTTGTTACGGTATACCCTGAAAACACAATTGTGAGGTTATGAACCCTGCCGGTACAAACGAGCGTCTCACTATTAGCCACCACCACTTCAAACTTCACATCATAGTCTACTGTAATTCCTAACTTATCGACCAACTCTCTAGATATGAAATTATGAGTACTTCCCCCATCTATCAACACTATGACATCCTCGGTTTTGATATTTCCAGCCAACCTTAAAGTTTGTGGAAGAATAGTACTTGGAATCGCCAAAAACAAGATTTCAGTTTGAATAACACCCTCCCCCATAACCGGTGGTTCATCTACATGGATTCCATCATCAACCTCACGGAAATCGCTAATCATAAAGAGTTGGGGGTTACTACACTTATGACCCGGTACATATTGTTCATCACAAAAGTAACAAAGCCCTTTCTCTCTTCGTTTACGAGCTTCGGTAGCGGAAATACGTCAGATGGGTTTAGGGGCTGGAAGAGCCAAACGTTGGGATGGGCCTGGACCTAATAGACCAGGATTAGATTGGCCCTTGGTTGGACAATTGAAATCTAGCATTTGATTAGGTGAAGAAACATGACCTTGCAGGTTTATCTTCTCCTCCACCAACCTCGCTTACCCTATTGCCTCTGCCAATGTTCTTGGCTTCTTGATTTTCACCTCCAAACGAATTTCCTATTTCAGTCCACCGATAAAACAACCCATCAAAAATGGTCTCGGGAGCCCATCAACACGGTGCGATAACCGTTCGAAGGCTTCCACGTACACTGCTACGGTGGTCAATTGTCTCAGACGATGGAGGGATTCCGAGGGATCCTCGTAATCGGTCGGACCAAAACGACTTAGCAAGGCAGTGGTGAACTCCAACCACGCCAGGGGACCCCGTGTTTTCGTGTACCATCGGTGCTATTGAAGAGCAATGCCGTCTAGATGAAAAGACGCCAACTCAACTTGATCCTCTTCCGCCACTTTCTGAAAATCGAAATATTGCTCGGCTTGATAAATCCATCCCGTAGGATCATCACCACCGAACCGCGGAAAATGGAGTTTTAAATAGGGCTTAAAATTGGAATTATTTGTGAGCATGCCGGCTGATTTCGACTCGATTCGAGCAGTTAAGGCTTGCAACTCGCCCAAAATTTTTTCAAGCATAGCATCGTGTTTAGCAAAGCATTCTTCATTTTCTTGTTGGATTTCAGCGTTGTTGCGCTTGCTAGCCATGGAATCACTACTGCTCTGATACCACTGATGTGGTTTTATGATTCAAAGCAATAATATAAGAAATATAGAGAGGAAGCCAAAGAAAATAGATAGAAGTATTAGAACAATTTCACTCATACTTAATAAAAGTAAAGGCACTGCCTTTTAAAGGGAAACAACTTGAATAATTCAAAACTAACTCCTAACTAGATGGAAATAAACGTTACAGGAAATATGGGCATCCCCATTATCTCCATTATTCTAGCACATGATAAACAAAAGGTAATTCAAATAACTTATAAAATAAACGTGGGAATATGCATGAACTTCATGGTTTGTTAAGGTACTTAGTGGGTTCCTTCTTGTGCATGGGTTGCATGGGTCTAGGCACGTAACAAATTTATGCATCAAACGGCATGTGGAGTAAAGTAAATCCTAAAAACATGCATCGGTACATGTATTGGAAGAATAACAAAAGGCGTTGCAAGATTAAGAAAGATAAGTTGAATAACAAAAGGAAATGGAATTGGACTTGTTTCCGAAGGCTCATCATGATTTTATCGGACCTGTAATAACATGGTCCTAACACGAAAACAAGAAATCGCACAATGTTGAGGTTTTGAATGATTTTATCGAACCTGCCCTAACACAGTCTTGTAATCTACTTTTAGTATTAGTAAAATGTTATTGTCCTTACATTATGTTATTTAATTAGTTTTTGTCTATAATCAATTTATATAAGTTTTTATATATTTGAATGATTAGCTAAAATTGTTGTAGAAAGCAGGATGCCAAGAAATTTTGGAAAGGGTGGGAAAAAGTGGATAGGATGATAATATTAAGGGGAAAGTGAATGCGGTGTTATTAGTCGTTTAAGTTTATACGTAAAATCACTCAAAACTACGTCGTTTTGATTATATATAAGAAAAATCAATGATATTCTTATTATTTCTTGTTTTTATTCCATTAACTCTGCACTTGTTTGTTCACCTATTATCTTCTCCGATGTTTCTCCATATTTGCTATGAAAGAAATTCTAAAGAAAGCTTTAATTCTGCACCTTTTGTTCCAAGTTTGATTTAGATAACCATTTAAAAATTAAAATCTGAAAAGAAAATTTTACGAACCAAAAGGTTAGCATTCAAGATAATTTTTTTTTCAACTGGTAGCTATCAAATAATAAATAATCATAGTGCAAACATGATATTTCATTGAAATTGAAATAAAACATTAAATGATTTTCTCATAGATCTCCGAAGTCATTAACAATAGTAATAGCAATTTTAAAGATTGATTTCATTCATTTTGTTTGTGGTGTTCTTCACGTAGAACCGGAGATAGCTGGGAGCAAGAAAATAGATGAACATGGAGTATAAAATTATTGGAGAGAAATCAGGGAATAAAAAAATCAAATTAGAGTGGATTTAAGCAAATCGACATAGTTTTGATTGGTTTTGCGTCTAAGCTTAGGCGGCTAAGAGCACCTTATTCACTTTCCCCTAATATTAATAGGGTAAGATTAATCAAATTTAAGAGAGTGAAGACGTATAATACCCTCGCCTAATATTGGATTGAATGATAGTTCATAGGCAATTGCACATGAGATGTTGAAAAATCAATAAATTATATTATCTAACTTTAGGTTTAGTTGTGAGATGTGGTCCAAAAGTTATAAATTAACTACACCTCCAAAATCCATAAATTATATCATCTAATTGTATATTCGGGATATATTATTTAATTATTTAATAATCATGTTAATCAGTTGTTTGAAAATAAATTGGTTAAGCAGATGTGACATAATCAATGCAATGTCAAGTAGTTGCAACATGCATGTTTAGAACAAGGACGTTCGCATTAAATTTCGAAAGTTAGTTTTTCCTTTTAAACACATTTAACAAACTAGCTGAGTGCTCGCGCAATGCAGCGGGGTGTGCATGCAACTCGACATTGAAAGTATAGTATGTGTCAGTACATACGTCATCTGATGACAGTATACGCGTAGCCCGAAATTTGACACGTAACTCGTGCAAAGCCAGTTGCGTGTAATCGAAGATTGAACCCGCGTAACCGGCCCGGAATGCACGTTACTGACATTAAAACATACTTAACCAACACCACGCGTGCAATTCATAACGATTACCAGTGCAGGGCGCTATGTTGAGCGCTTACCAAGATTTGGTTATGTGCGTTACGTGGTGCTGAACACGCGTTTATCGGCCCCGGTACATGTAAACAACGACATCTATGTAACCGGTGACGAAAATCAAGAAGCAAACCCGAAATATACAGTAATTTCAAATAAATCACTTTTGTAAACCAACCCGTTTTGACCCTAAACCCGTTCCGACTCAACATCGGTCTGACCTGGCCCTTATCTACTCAAACCCGAACCAAATTAACCATTTTTCTTGTATCGACTTGTTTTGACCCTAATCCACTTTTACAAATGACCCAAGCTCACCCGACTCGACCTGTTACCAGTTCTACACGGTAATCGCGTAACATGCTAACTTTTTAAAACTAAAAACTATAGGAATACCATACTCAAATTAAAGAGAATAAAATACTCGTTTTTATGATGTAGTTATTTTAAGAAAAATATAAACGTGTGAAAAGATATGGCCGTTAAAAAGTCGAAGGTTAGTTGGTTTTGAATTAGGGGGTATATGTGTAACTATTATCTAAATTTACAAAAAAAGTAGTTAAGTTGAGCAACCAAAGTTATAAGTATATTTTAGAGGATGAAAAGACTTAATTACCCTTAATTTCAATATTTTTGATGTATCGTGTGTTGTACATAAAACATTGAGTTTGGTACCTCTTAAAATTTAAGAGGTCCCTCACTCATGCTTTATATATAGTATAGATTATATTAAACCAAAACTGACTATATTAATCATAAGTGTTTTAAGAAGGCGCTTACTTATACGTACGTAACATTACAATGGGAAAACTTTTTATGGCAATGAATTGATTAACGAGAATTGAAACACATACAATTTCAAATAAACTCTATAATTCTATTAACTAGAAAGTAACTCAAAACGAGATCAAAAACTCTCATAACCCTAATCATAAATGGGTATATATAGATTACAATACAATTACAAAACCAAATCAAACTCCTAACTTATCTAAAAAGGTCCATCTTTTATCTAATAGACTAATTGGATATTATCACTAATCTCTATTATATATAATGGAGGAGTCAAGGACCTCTTAAATTTTAAGAGGTATAAGATTTGTTGCTAATTGTACAACACACAATGCATAAGATTATAAAGTTTTAAGGGTAATGTAGTCTTTTGTAATTTCATGAACGGTTAACATTATTCCACTCAAATATAGTTACAAATATGGTCCTTTTACTTCATTCAAATTATGTTAATTTTGTAGTATAGTTACATATAAAATCCTTTAACTTTACCCATTTATTTGACAAGTTTATTTATAATTTTTATTTCTTCTATATCTTCTAATATATTATATATAGAAAAAAACTGAATTTACCGTTGTGACGCGCTTATTTTTGTCAACGTTTTGATATAAAAAAGTTTCAACACCTATATGTAATCTATAATGTACAAGTTAATAGAGCATTAATGTACAAGCAAATGATGCAATTATGAACCTATAACATGTTACACATACAATCCATGTTCTCCTTTTACTATACCTCAAATATACAAACCAGTCCTTCCAATTATAGAACAATTCAAATTACAAAATTTAGTGCCTTAACTTAATAATTATATGTCATTAACTCTTATAATAAATAAACTGCATATGAATTGGTCTTGTTAATATTTCATTTTTAACATGACATTTAATGTAATTATTATAACATAAGTTTGAAACAAATTATTGAATTTATTATTGCATGATCAACATTATTAATATAATTATTTTTTTTCGTAATTACGTATATCCCATGAACCTATAATATGTTTTAATATCAAGTGAAACCTATTTTCATTAAATTATATCAAGAAATATTAGCATTAATCTTATATAAGTTTGTAACTATTGTAACATGTTAAGCTTCTATCAAGAAACTGAATTGAACTCGAACATGGCTCAAGTTTGTCTGAGACGAGTTTTTACTCAAGTTCGAACATAAAAAAAATAAGCTCAAACTTGGAGATATTAAGAAAATCGAGCTCAAACTATATAACGTGTCACTTTATTATGGTTAGTTAAAAAGATGTTAAAAAGCATGCCACTTAATTATATTAACTTTTACTTTGTATACTGATCTTTAACAAACATAAAATGAGAAGTTATGATGACAAAATGAGTAAAAAATACATCTAAAAACAACGTTGAAAACTTAGCACGTAAAAGTCATATAACAACTTTAACACATATAAGTTCATGTGTTAACTTCGAACAAACTTATGAAAATTTTATAAAATGGCATAGCGTAATGTATGACCACTATAAAATCACATGTTACAAATATTTACATTAAACTACATCTTATTCTCATATGTAATGGTCACAAGGGAAAAAAGAAACATTAGTGAAATAAGTAGCCATAACGTAATGTGTAATTCATGTATAGTTACTGGTTATACTAAGTCATATAATATAAAAGAGTGAGGTGTCTCACTTAAATCTGTTTTAAAAAGATAGCATATCAAATCCATTTTAGCTAGCTCGAATTAAATCATAACCAAATTGAAGTTCTAAAGGTTTTTTTTTTTCTTTTCTTTTTTTAGTTTTAAATTCATTGTAATTTTTTTTCTTTTTGAACTGCAAATTCATTATAACTTAGTTGACTACTGTGAGCCCAAACTATCTATGATTTGATATAGATTCTGTTATAATGTTAATAGGTTATTGTATAAATAAAGAGAGATAAAAATAGAATGATGAAGGTTGAAAAGTTAAATTTTGTTAAATACTTAAATCACAAAAAATGCTTATAATAAATGTGTTATCCCAATACAAATATGTCATTCCTTTACCACCAAAACTAAAATTACCAGAATAATTTCATCTTTATTTAAGTTGATTTTTTAATTTGTTCGAAAATATTGCATTATATAGGATTTGAATCATTTACCTTATATTTCACATATTAAAAACTTTACCACTCAATTAAAGTAGGAATGACTTATTTAATTTGAAATCTTTGCACTCGATTATCTTTGATTTTTCAAATAGGACAACTTTTTTTTAGATATTTGTAAATTTACATATCTATACTATATATAATGGAGAAGTGGTGGACCACTTAAAACTTTTTTATATGACAGTCATGTAATGCTTATGAAATAGATATAACACATTCATGCTATTAACTTAAAAACTTTAATAACTAATAAAAACAAATAATATTATGAAATGTTGTAACATATTGCACGAATAACAAAACTAACAAAAGTATTATACAATATATCACGAGATGATTGATAAATCAACATAAACGAGTATAGCGTTGCAAATTGTTGACGCCGCAGCATCGCGCGAGCACCCAACTAGTTGACTTATAATAAACAAAGCCAGTTCTTATTAAACCTGGCCAATAGGCTAATATGTAAAGTTTATTTTCGAAATCAATGTTAAGGTTGTATTTCCTCATGAAAACTTTCATTTAAGAAAAAAAAAAGAAAAAAACTGGTCTCTAGAAACGTGCATCAAAACATACTCATGAATGCAATAAATAAAAGATATAATAACATTTAATTTATATGCAGCTGGCAAAAATATATAATTTAGGATTATTAATCATATCAATTACAGGTGATCAGCAAACTAGTTAAGATAATAACTAATGTAAAGATTTAATTCAAATTCGAAACGATTAAAGAATATTAGTTTGGAAAAACCTAACTTTTAAACCTCATAAAACGTAACGTAATGGGTGTTCCGTGTTTGGGATTCCTTATTTTACATCCTTATAACTTTTTAATAAGTTAATAAGTTACAAAGTGTAACTTACTAACTCTTCCTTCTCACATCAAAAGCAATCCCAAACATCTTATTATTTTTCAAAAAGTTAATAAGTTATAAGTTTGTGAAAATAAGCAATCCCAAACACCCCCCCTTAATTTACCAATAATGAACTTCAAATGTTTGTTAATTCTAGGTTTTATGATGGCCAAGTAGATTTGTATATAAGATGGAGGGTGACAATTTAAGGTGTTGGATCTTCCATGTATACATGACTTTCCATGTTCTGAATGGTGTTGCATTACATACGTACATGATGAGAAATAACAAATTGCTTAATTGTGATCATGCATTGGGGAAGTGTGTATGAATAATGAAATGACAACGAAGTTGAAGGAGTGTGATTTTTTTTCCATCCAGTTTGTTGGTGCATGTGGTTGGTTAAAATCCGCAATATCCATTGGCATTGTGGTGGCAACCATGATCAATCAGGTTGTTCGTATATTTTATCAGCTTTAGTATGTCTATGTATGTGTTTTGCGAAAGCTTAATTATGTTTATCTTTGTTCTTTATAAATAGTTTAGTATGTTAATGTTTGTATTTAACAAATTTATTAAATACATATAAAGTTGTATCACATTTTTGAATTCCAGTTGGACCGGCCAAATCAGTCCAGTCTAAAATTTTTTTGTTATAAAGTTGTTTAATATAAAGGTAGCCGTCACTCGTCAAATGAAACATATATAATGTGTGTATCTGCTACGCTTTCCAAGGATGGGCATAAAACTAATTTATAATGTTGAGGGGTTATTAAAATTCCAATAAAGTATTGTGTGGTTTCACTAATACTCTAATGGAATTAAGGGTTGTACATATAGCTTGTGAAGATATACCATAATGTGAATATAATAAATTAAAACGATAAAAATTTTGAAAAAAAAATTGTTACACCATATGCACTATTTTTTGGACAAAGTTGAATAGTCATTTCTACAAACACTAATATTTTACTAAATAATGACATGGATAATATTAATACATGTCTTATTAAAACGACGACTTGCTTATGTGTTAGATTATCGCACTCTGTAATTCGATAGGCCTTGTTGTCTCACTCTAGTCAGAACCATCATATAACATTTTCATTGTAATTGGGAGTTAAATGCATCAAATATTGACACAACAAATCTAAAGGTAATCCCATTATGTGATCTTTTATTTTTCTTTTGCAATTGCTTTTGCGACAACCTTTTTGCATTGCCACTCACCAATTTTGTACAATTTTTCTCTTCGCAACCGGTATTCTATAAAACAGACTTTTTGTGTGAAGTAGATTAAAACAACACCAGTGTGTCTTCTTTAACATTGTAATTAATCCTTCAAAATGATAGTCACTGTCACAGCCCCCGACTCCTATACCTTGGGATGGGAAGCCGTGAACATTGATTAGTGGTATCGGTGTTTATTAAATTATTTTGCAACGGAAAATTTCATCAGAACCGTAGTTAAAAAAAATGATCAGAGTTATAAAAGCACCATGATTATTATTACGATAAACCGGGAATTAAATCCCTTTTTATACAAACATAACTTTTATAGGGTTAAACCCTTATTTACAAAACACGTTTCTTTATTCTGGTGACAAGCCACTTATTTAAGCTGGAAGCCCACAGGCATCATTCCTTTGTCTCTAACAAGTCACCTGAAACATGTTTAAAATATTTTATCAGCAAGAAATACATGTGAGTACATTTATTTGAAAATGACATAGTTTACAGTTACAGCATTAAAATGTTTTTACATCTGCCTGCTTACAAATTACCGAAAGGTACTTGTCACTCGACCGTATCTATGACTGTGGTCATATTACTTATTGGCTAACACTTGTCCAATAAGTAACGTGTAATAGCCCAGTAGGCAAGCCTTGTATACAAAACCCCACAATACCGATAGTAACCATCCCGTAAGTCTACAGAGACTTAATCACTGTAATGTATTTAAAATACTTTAAAAACATATTTGAAAACATTTAGACCATTTGCCATGAGTTTTATAAGTTTTGAAATCATCATGACAATGTCGGAAAGATAGTTGTCTCACGTAAATGTGAGTGGTACAAAAACTCGAATGTCTCACCTTGTAAGTTTATATTTAAAGAACACCTCCTCGTATTAAGCACCTAGGATAAACACAATGTAATATGTCTAAGTTAGTATAAAACCAATAATCATAACGATAATCACGAGATTAGAAACTTTACACGATGGCACAATGTCATACCTTAACAGGTAGAGCTTTTGGATTCGTGTATATTAGTTTCTTTCGATCGGATAGGATATCGCTACGACAACTCGGTATTATACCCTTAATATATATATATATATATATATATTATGTGTGTGTGAATCTAGAGAGAGAAAGAAAGTTTTTGAGCGAAGAAATGAAGTCCCGTTGCCTTTCTATTTATAGTAAGTTTCGGACCCCATCACGATACGCGATGGCCATAAATAGAAAGCCGTCGCGTACTGTGAAGCATCTTATAGCTTCGCTGAGTCAGCCCTAGGCCTGCTATGTGGCACGCCACGTGTCTCGTCTGCATAACCCCCACGTCGCGGTACGCGATGGGTAATCTAAACCCGTCGCGTATCACGATGGAAGGATTTTTTTTTTGTATTATTATTTTGTTGTTCTTAATTCCCAACAAGAATACTAAGGCGGCCCTTAAGTGCGCCATCAAAGCGCCACATTGCGCCCATCGCACTTCGCCCGAGCCCGTGTGTAACACCCCGTAACCGCAGCGGAAACGTACACGGGATGCAACAGACACATCTGATATCAACAGCATTGCTTATAAAGAAAATACCACTACATTAATTTATAACATATTACATTGTTGCGAGTTTCATTACTGTCTAGGTGTTACACACATATTTTACCGATAAGACATTAATAAATTCATTACAAAACATAGAGCAGCAAGCTTCCAACAGGTAGCACAGATAGTTAAGCACACATCAATCAATCCAACTTGGGCATACCTAGAAAACATGTAAAGAAAACGGGGTCAACTACGAATAGTTGGTGAGTTTCACTAATTTAAATAAACACTGACAAATCATTTTAATAATCATTTATTAACAATATAATCATGCTGGGAACTATGTTACCCCAGAGCATTTCCATTAACTTCCTGGGAACTATGTTACCCCAGAACAATAATAACCCCTGGGAACTACGTTACCCCAGAACAATAATAACCCCTGGGAACTATGTTACCCCAGAACAATAATAACCCCTGGGAACTATGTTACCCCAGAACAATAATAACCCCTGGGAACTATGTTACCCCAGAACAATAATAACCCCTGGGAACTATGTTACCCCAGAACAATAACACATGATAAACATTTTATATATTCTGTGCATCAGATCATATATATATAAATGTACAAGTATTTCCATACGATCGGTATGTACTTAAATACTTTGAATAAGACATGTTTTCCGCCCCGGGAAAATATAATTAAAACAATTCATTAAAAGGGGCTCGTGAAAACTCACCTTTTGTGAGTCGGTGAGTAATACAAGGAACAGCTACGTGCCTGGATCTGTAATATAATATCTAGTCGTTACTATATAATTCTCATAACTTAAATATGTATCAATCGGTACATCTGGGAACATTGTTAACCCAGTACTGTACTCGATTCGGGGACTATGTTAACCCCGTGACACTCCTAAGGACCCAGATTGTGACATTGCTTAGAGTTTGACAGTCAATTTAGTTAAGGTGATGAAATTATAGCTCGGTTTGACACCCCGTTTGGCCGTGGGGCCCGTTCCCGATATTTCGGTGCCGGAAACGGTAAAATCGGGTAAAATTACCCAAATCATCCGAATTATTTTCGGATGATTTATTTTTACTTAATTTACTTAGATTTATGAAATAGTCCATTTTTAGAGTTTTCATGTACCAGTCAGCTCGCTTATGCGAACTTTGCCGGTTTACACGTTTTAAGCTTTAAAAACTTGTTTTTATGTTCTTTTTAGCACAAATAATTATCCGATTAGTCTCGGGTCTTGAAATTTTGCACAAAACTTAATTTGACAGTAAGGAATTTTGTAAAAACTTTCCAGATTTATTTTCTTATATTTACACTTATTTATCTATTTTTAAATCTTATTAAAATACTAAATATATCAAAAATACCAAAACACTTTAGAAAAATCCCAAATTTTTCTGGGATGATCTTTATCATCCTCATAACTTTCTGGAATTTTCCCAGATTTATTTTCCTATATTTACATTTATTTATCTATTTTTAAATCTTATTAAAATACTAAATATATCAAAAATACCAAAACACTTTAGAAAAATCCCAAATTTTTCTGGGATGATCTTTATCATCCTCATAACTTTCTGGAATTTTCCCAGATTTATTTTCCTATATTTACATTTATTTATCTATTTTTAAATCTTATTAAAATACTAAATATATCAAAAATACCAAAACACTTTAGAAAAATCCCAAATTTTTCTGGGATGATCTCTATCATCCTCATAACTTTCTGGAATTTTTCCAGAATTTAAAACTTATTTTTCAAGCCATTTTCACCCAAAACCGAGCTAGAAAGCCCTAGAACTCGTTTCACCGAAAAGCCTACTTAGACTTTTCCAACTGAGCTCAAATTTTGTGGGTGACTTTTATATGTTATAAAAAGCTTATCTTAAATTTTCCGGAATTTTTCATCATGTTTTACTATTTTTCACTATTTTTGGCCAAAACCGAGCATTAAATTCACCAAATATTCATCTTTTATCCAAAAATTACCAAAAATTCACAGATCTCTTATTTTCATGTGTAGATCATCTCTGTGAAATTTCGTGACCCGACTCTAAGCACACGAAAATCTGTCCAAATTTCATAAACACACGAAAACCGAACTATTTTGTGTTTTCTAGCTTTAGATCGCAAGGATCTCGGTTTCTAGCCTTTGCTAGCCGCTAGATACAACACTTACAAACACATCAACACCACACCAAGCAAGTTATACCCACAATCAAGCCATTTCTTTCCTAGTGTCGGTTAAAACATCAAAACTACGATTTTGACCGTAAAAATCCGTTCTCGACTCTTTTTACTCATTTCTTGGACCAAGATCCCTTGTATAACTTGTATACATCTCTTGGTCATGCAAGAGTCGGTTTCATCTCGGATTTTCACCCGTCTTTCACATGGAAAATTCATTTGACAAGATTTCAACCGTAAAAATTCCTTCTAAACACTTTTAAGTAATTACTTGGATCAAGATCCTTTGTATAACTTGTATACATCCCTTGATCATACGAGAACCGGTTCCATCTCGGGTTTTCACCCATATTTCACTTGGAACCTCTTGTTCTTGCAAAACAACTCAAAATAAAGAAATCAATACTATGATTTAACCAACTAAACCATGTTTTTACCTTCAAAATCTTGGTAGAAATCAAAGAACTTTGAATGGATGTTGAAAGGATTGAGAGGTTGAGAGAGTTTTTGAGTGAAATATGTTGTAAAAGAAAAAACAAATGAATGTGTGTGTGTGCATATAGGGCCGGCCACATGGAGGTGTGTGGGGGGGGCCCACATCTCAAATATTGTCCACACATTTGGATTGTGTAATCCGGATAATGTTGTGGATAATCTGGTTCAGTTCGTTTCTCGTTTAAACTCGTAATTTGGCTTGAAACGAGCCTAAAATGGTTGTTTTTCGGGTTAAAATAAAATTTATATAAAACTGATTTAAAAAGTTTAAAAACTTAACCCATGACATTAAAACATCATATTATTAATAATTACGCATCTTTTTCGGCTTGATTGATCGTCTCTTGCTTGGTTTGGTGTTAAAGGTTTCGTTTATCGTACCGACGTACTAATAAATCGAAATCCTTTTTCTGTGCTATAATTCACTTATCCCGAAGCATTAATACCTCGTAAATATCACTAAACATTATATACTTCGTCTATAATGTAATTCCCGATTCGTTCGGGTTTCAATAACCGATCATTGATTAATTGTAATTCCAATACGATTCACTATATAATTGAGTATGATTCATACTGTGAACCATATATATTCGTATAAACGTACTATAACTCATATAATCAATATTAAATGACACGTAAATAGTATATTCCGGCTAGGGTATACCTGGATTTGCCGGAATCGTTACATTCTCCCCCCGTTATAAAAATTTCGTCCTCGAAATTTTATGCGTCAACTACTTCCTTTTGAGGAAATAGGTGGGGGTATTTCTTCCGAAATTCATCCTTTCGTTCCCAAGTAAATTATGGGCCTCGTTGCGAATTCCATCTAACTTTGACCAACGAGATCTTATTGTGTCTAAGTTGCTTGATCTTACCGTCCACTATTTCAATGGGCTCCTCTACGAAGTTGAGCTTATCACTTATTTGAACACCCTCTAAGGGTAACACCGATGTCTCATCCGCCAGACATCTTTTCAAATTCGACACATGAAACACGTTATGAACTGCACTTAGTTCCTCAGGCAGTTCTAGTCGGTAAGCTACCGGACCGATCTTTGCAGTAATAATGAATGGTCCAATATATCTAGGGGCCAACTTCCCCGCCTTTCCAAATCTGACCACTCCTTTCCAGGGTGATACTTTCAAGTATACCTTTTCACCCTTCTCAAATGACAACGGTTTTCGACGGGTATCAGCATAACTCTTCTGCCGATCCCGCGCGGCTTTCAGGTTGTTCTTAATTTCAAGAATCTTGCTGGTCGTCTCCTGGACCAGATCCGATCTAATGACCTGCGGGTCACCCACTTCAGACCAGCAAAGTGGTGATCGGCACTTCCGCCCATACAATGCTTCATAAGGTGCTGCCTTTATACTGCTATGGTAACTGTTATTATAGGAAAATTCAACGAGTGGGAGATGTTGATCCCAATTTCCCTTAAAGTCCAGTACGCAAGCACGAAGCAAATCCTCCAAAGTTTGAATGGTCCTCTCAGACTGACCATCGGTCTGAGGGTGGTAAGCTGTGCTTAGGTCAATACGTGTTCCCAATGCTTCTTGGACAGCTTGCCAAAGTTTGGAGGTGAAATGGCTATCCCTATCGGAGATGATCGAGATGGGGATGCCATGACGAGACACTATTTCATTTATATAAATTTGCGCAAGTCTCTCAGTGTTAAAAGTATTCCTAATTGGAATAAAATGTGCCGATTTGGTTAATCGATCCACGATTACCCAAATCGCATCATGACCTCGGGGTGTCTTGGGGAGGTGTGTCACAAAATCCATTGTGATCTGCTCCCACTTCCATTCGGGAATTTCTGGCTGTTGCAACATTCCCGAAGGTTTCTGGTGCTCCGCCTTAACCCTCGCACAAGTCGTACACTTGCCGACGTATGTGGCTATATCCTTTTTCATACCTGGCCACCAGTAAAATTCTTTCACATCCTGGTACATTTTATCAGATCCCGGATGTATGGAATATTTCGACTTATGCGCTTCGTCCATGATTAAATCACGAAGGTCATGGAGGGTCGGGATCCAAATCCGATTTTTGAAATAAAGAATTTCGTCCACACGCTGTTCGAAATTCTTCTCATTCCCGTAAAGTCCTTCTTTATCCAATTGGCCCTCTTTCAACGCCTCGCGTTGAGCGACTCGAATCAAATCTGAAAGGTTCGACTGGACTATCATCCCCAACGCTCGCACACGTAGTGGCTTGACTCGATCCTTTCTACTCAAGGCATCGGCTACAACGTTAGCCTTGCCAGGGTGATATCGTATGTCACAGTCATAGTCACTCAGCAACTCGACCCATCTTCGTTGCCTCATATTCAGTTCTTTCTGATCGAATATGTGTTGCAAACTTTTATGATCAGTGAATATGGTGCACTTTGTACCGTAGAGATAGTGTCTCCAGATTTTAAGTGCAAAGATGACTGCTCCCAGTTCCAAGTCATGAGTAGTGTAGTTTTTCTCATGAACTTTTAACTGTCGAGACGCATAGGCTATGACCTTTTTATTTTGCATTAACACGCATCCTAACCCTTTACGGGATGCGTCACAATATACAACAAATCCATCGTCTCCGTCGGGGAGACTTAAGATTGGCGCTTGGCACAATCTTTGTTTTAGCGTTTGAAACGCCGTTTCCTGCTCTTCACCCCATTCATATTTCCGATCCTTTTGAGTCAGGAGGGTTAAAGGTTGGGCGATGCTGGAAAAGTTCTCTATAAATCGACGATAGTATCCAGCTAAGCCTAAGAATTGGCGGATTTCTTTCGGAGATTTAGGCGCTTGCCAATTCTTAATAGCTTCAACCTTACTCGGATCAACGTGTATTCCTTGGTGGTTTATAACATGACCGAGGAATTTCACCTCTTGTAACCAGAAGTTACACTTGGAGAATTTTGCATATAACTTCTCCTGATCCAGGAGCTCTAAAACTAACTTTAAGTGTTGCTCGTGCTCCTCTTTACTCTTCGAGTATATCAAAATATCGTCAATAAATACAATGACGAACTTGTCAAGATAGGGTTTACAGACTCGGTTCATGAGATCCATGAACACCGCTGGCGCATTTGTTAGCCCAAAAGGCATAACTAAAAATTCGTAGTGGCCGTAGCGAGTCCGAAACGCGGTTTTTGGGATATCCTCCTCTTGAATTCTAACTTGGTGGTATCCCGATCTAAGATCAATCTTTGAGAAATAGCTCGCACCTTGTAGTTGGTCGAACAAATCATCGATTCGGGGAAGAGGATATCTATTTTTGATGGTTAATTTGTTCAATTCCCTGTAGTCAATGCACATTCGAAGGCTTCCGTCCTTCTTTTTCACAAATAGTACAGGTGCACCCCACGGGGAGTAGCTGGGACGAATAAATCCCTTATCCAACAATTCCTGCAACTGGTTGGATAATTCTTGCATCTCGGACGGTGCAAGTCTGTAAGGGGCCTTAGCAACAGGGCCAGCTTGAGGTAATAAGTCGATTCTGAATTCGACTTGTCGGGTTGGCGGTAATCCAGGAAGTTCCTCTGGAAAAACTTGTGGAAATTCACGTACCACGGGAATATCGTCCACCCGTTTTTCCTCAGAATCAGCGGCCGTCAGGCTCGCTAGATACGCCACACATCCCTGACGTATATATTTCAACACCTTGAGGTGGGATACAAATGGTATCATGGTGCCGGATTTTTCTCCCTGCACTAATACCTCCTCGTCATCCGACACCCGGATCTTGACGGTTTTCTTTTCGCAGTTTATTTCTACCCTGTTACGTGCCAACCAATCCATTCCCACTATCACGTCAAAACTACCCAATTCTACCGGTAACAAGTCAATCAGGAAGGATTGTTCGCTCAGAATAAAAGAGCAATTCCGAACAATCCGATTAACTATCATGGTTTTACCGTTAGCGACCTCTACGGTGTAGGGTTCTATGGTTTCACCAATAGGAAGGTTTACTATCGAAAGGAACCTAACGGAGACAAAACTTCTATCGGCGCCTGTATCAAATAATACAGAAGCGTAATGATCAGAGACGAGGAAGGTACCTGTCACTACGCTGGAGTCCTGGCGCGCCTCGTTCGCTCCCATCACAAATGCCCGGCCTCGCGCCGGATTGGACGCCGATGGCTGACCCGCGGGTTGTCTCCCGTTTCCTCCCTGATTCAGTTTCGGGCAGTTCCTTTTGAAGTGATCCGTGCTGCCGCATTCGTAGCAAGCACGGCTAGTGGTCACCATCTGGTTTCCTTGCGGGTTCTGCTGTCGGGCTGGTTGAGTTCTAAATGGTTGCGCCCGAATAGGTTGCGGTTGACGGTTCAGGTTGTTCAGATTTGTCTTACAATTTGGTGCGTAGTGTCCAACCCTGCCACACCGGTGGCACACCACCTCCTTGCACACGCCACTATGGTGGTAACCACATTTCCCACATTTAGGAAACGTTCCCCTCTGCGGTTCTTGCCTTCCGCCCGAACTAGTCATGGCATAGCTCTGGGCAGCGGGTCTAGCTCGTTTACCTTGCTGTTTCTCTCGGATCCTATTGTCATACGTACCTCGCTTTCCCCCGGCCGACTCTCCCGTCGCCTTTATCGATCCGCTCCTTAAGAAATCATACATGACAATACCAGCCTGTGTCACTGCACCCTCATACGTCTGGTGCCCTCCCGCGTTAACTATACTCCTCACTACTGGAGTAAGTCCCCAAATATAACGTTCCACCCTCTTTGACTCTGGGGTGACCAACCACGGCACTAATCGTGACAGTTCATTAAACCGGTTGGTATATCCCAAGTGGTCCGCCCCATGCATCTCTAGGTTCCACAACTCATGTTCCAGTTTCTGCAATTCATTCTTTGGGCAGAAATGTTTCAAAACAAGATCCTTAAGCTCTGTCCAGGTCATGCGGTTTGTCGCCGCCTGACCTCGAGTCTGTACTATGGTGTTCCACCATGTCAAGGCATGGTCTGTGAACGTACAGGTGGCGTACTTAACGACACAATCCTCGGGACAGTTGCTGATATTTACCACTGATTCTATTTTCTCTAACCATTTCACCAACCCATTCGGTCCTTCCGACCCGTTAAATTCTAAAGGCTTGCATAACATAAAATCCTTGATTGAACAACCCCTGGATGGTCCAGTGCGGTTGGTCTCTACAGTAGGGATAGGGCCATTACTGTCGGTAGCGACCACCGTAGGCGGTGCGTCATTACTCGGCATAGTGTTGTCATTCCTTGGAGGATTAGCGTTTTGTTCCCCGTCATTATTTATGGGCGTTTGATTGCTCGGAGGGGTTGGATTGGTCGAGTTATTAATACTGGCGGCGATGCGCGATACTATATCCGGTATCGCCGCCTCCAACTGTTGAGCAATCAAACGGCTCACATCTACTTCCGATATTTTCGTTGATCGTTTCGGTGCCATTCTACACAACATCAAGGAAACACCTATAATTAATACCATTCCAAATTATGAAACACAAAACACATTCCATACATTAATAAACATTAGTACATATTACACAAACATCCATTTACATACTTCCCAGTCATCATTACATAACTAAGTTTTAATACAAAGGGCCTATGTTGGTATCATCCTCGACATAACCCGAAATGGGTCAGTGCTTGAATGATACCCAAAAGTATCGATAATGATATGCCCTACAAGAGACCCCCTATGGGCCAGTGGTTGTACTATAACTAAACAAGATTCACTCCGTGTTAGTATCACCACTAACTACTTACACGGAGTATCAAAAAGCGGTTCAAGATTCTACCATCCAACACATCTACACATGGTGGTAAACCAACCCCACCAACACCGCCACCAGCACCACCAACACCGCCATCATAACCCGCATTCGGGTTTCCATCTGGTCGATCAACCAGTGGGAGTATGAGCACTCCCTTTTTAACTGGTTAATAGCATACTGGTGGTCCAGTATGCTGTCCCCGAGGTACGCCCGCCTCTGTACCCCCACGACCAGGGCGGCAGAGTGCTCGTTCACCTGCTCGGTGAGAACACGTAGCCAAGCCGCCAAGTCCCGCTCCTGCCTTGGAAGACCCCACACAGGTAGGGTTGCAGGCTCGGGTTGGGGGCGGGAAGACTCGCCCCGGTGGTATGTGGATCTGGGTGGGGTAACAGTGGGCGGAACATACGGGGCACTGATCCGCGCCGTGAGGCGGGGACCGTGCCTGGGGGGAATCGGGGCGGTCTGTGGTGCGGGTGGTGTAGGAGACCTGGTAACCCTAGCAGGGGAGGGTAAACTAGCACTCCTAGCTGGGGTGGTCTGTCTAGAGGCACTAAGACTAGCCTCTGAAGGCTCGGAGCTGGGTGCTACACTTGGGCTTCCAGAGGCCCCGGAACTGACCTCTTCCGGGTCCTCTTCCGTCGACACACTAGGTGTTCTTGCCATTTTTACCTGCACACAAGTTAACAAACATATAGTCCCTTTCCATAGTGTAATTCATAATTAAATTAATCATTTAATTTCATGCACTTACTTATACAATTTTGCCACATAGTAATATTATTATACATTTACACATATGTTGCCAATTTTTACCTATTTAAGTTCCCCGTGACTTCCCCTGAATTCCCTCGTGCAGACAAGCCTGTTATTATGTTCCGGACCATAATAACCCACTTGTCCATCCAAGTTCATCCCGATCTCGTCACAATATATTATTAGTTGATATTCAGATCCTATAATACTTGAGCTACTGGTTATATTTTAGGTATCTCTTTCAGACATCCTAATTCTTTATAACCAATGGCTCTGATACCAAGTACTGTAACACCCCGTAACCGCAGCGGAAACGTACACGGGATGCAACAGACACATCTGATATCAACAGCATTGCTTATAAAGAAAATACCACTACATTAATTTATAACATATTACATTGTTGCGAGTTTCATTACTGTCTAGGTGTTACACACATATTTTACCGATAAGACATTAATAAATTCATTACAAAACATAGAGCAGCAAGCTTCCAACAGGTAGCACAGATAGTTAAGCACACATCAATCAATCCAACTTGGGCATACCTAGAAAACATGTAAAGAAAACGGGTCAACTACGAATAGTTGGTGAGTTTCACTAATTTAAATAAACACTGACAAATCATTTTAATAATCATTTATTAACAATATAATCATGCTGGGAACTATGTTACCCCAGAGCATTTCCATTAACTTCCTGGGAACTATGTTACCCCAGAACAATAATAACCCCTGGGAACTACGTTACCCCAGAACAATAATAACCCCTGGGAACTATGTTACCCCAGAACAATAATAACCCCTGGGAACTATGTTACCCCAGAACAATAATAACCCCTGGGAACTATGTTACCCCAGAACAATAATAACCCCTGGGAACTATGTTACCCCAGAACAATAACACATGATAAACATTTTATATATTCTGTGCATCAGATCATATATATATAAATGTACAAGTATTTCCATACGATCGGTATGTACTTAAATACTTTGAATAAGACATGTTTTCCGCCCCGGGAAAATATAATTAAAACAATTCATTAAAAGGGGCTCGTGAAAACTCACCTTTTGTGAGTCGGTGAGTAATACAAGGAACAGCTACGTGCCTGGATCTGTAATATAATATCTAGTCGTTACTATATAATTCTCATAACTTAAATATGTATCAATCGGTACATCTGGGAACATTGTTAACCCAGTACTGTACTCGATTCGGGGACTATGTTAACCCCGTGACACTCCTAAGGACCCAGATTGTGACATTGCTTAGAGTTTGACAGTCAATTTAGTTAAGGTGATGAAATTATAGCTCGGTTTGACACCCCGTTTGGCCGTGGGGCCCGTTCCCGATATTTCGGTGCCGGAAACGGTAAAATCGGGTAAAATTACCCAAATCATCCGAATTATTTTCGGATGATTTATTTTTACTTAATTTACTTAGATTTATGAAATAGTCCATTTTTAGAGTTTTCATGTACCAGTCAGCTCGCTTATGCGAACTTTGCCGGTTTACACGTTTTAAGCTTTAAAAACTTGTTTTTATGTTCTTTTTAGCACAAATAATTATCCGATTAGTCTCGGGTCTTGAAATTTTGCACAAAACTTAATTTGACAGTAAGGAATTTTGTAAAAACTTTCCAGATTTATTTTCTTATATTTACACTTATTTATCTATTTTTAAATCTTATTAAAATACTAAATATATCAAAAATACCAAAACACTTTAGAAAAATCCCAAATTTTTCTGGGATGATCTTTATCATCCTCATAACTTTCTGGAATTTTCCCAGATTTATTTTCCTATATTTACATTTATTTATCTATTTTTAAATCTTATTAAAATACTAAATATATCAAAAATACCAAAACACTTTAGAAAAATCCCAAATTTTTCTGGGATGATCTTTATCATCCTCATAACTTTCTGGAATTTTCCCAGATTTATTTTCCTATATTTACATTTATTTATCTATTTTTAAATCTTATTAAAATACTAAATATATCAAAAATACCAAAACACTTTAGAAAAATCCCAAATTTTTCTGGGATGATCTCTATCATCCTCATAACTTTCTGGAATTTTTCCAGAATTTAAAACTTATTTTTCAAGCCATTTTCACCCAAAACCGAGCTAGAAAGCCCTAGAACTCGTTTCACCGAAAAGCCTACTTAGACTTTTCCAACTGAGCTCAAATTTTGTGGGTGACTTTTATATGTTATAAAAAGCTTATCTTAAATTTTCCGGAATTTTTCATCATGTTTTACTATTTTTCACTATTTTTGGCCAAAACCGAGCATTAAATTCACCAAATATTCATCTTTTATCCAAAAATTACCAAAAATTCACAGATCTCTTATTTTCATGTGTAGATCATCTCTGTGAAATTTCGTGACCCGACTCTAAGCACACGAAAATCTGTCCAAATTTCATAAACACACGAAAACCGAACTATTTTGTGTTTTCTAGCTTTAGATCGCAAGGATCTCGGTTTCTAGCCTTTGCTAGCCGCTAGATACAACACTTACAAACACATCAACACCACACCAAGCAAGTTATACCCACAATCAAGCCATTTCTTTCCTAGTGTCGGTTAAAACATCAAAACTACGATTTTGACCGTAAAAATCCGTTCTCGACTCTTTTTACTCATTTCTTGGACCAAGATCCCTTGTATAACTTGTATACATCTCTTGGTCATGCAAGAGTCGGTTTCATCTCGGATTTTCACCCGTCTTTCACATGGAAAATTCATTTGACAAGATTTCAACCGTAAAAATTCCTTCTAAACACTTTTAAGTAATTACTTGGATCAAGATCCTTTGTATAACTTGTATACATCCCTTGATCATACGAGAACCGGTTCCATCTCGGGTTTTCACCCATATTTCACTTGGAACCTCTTGTTCTTGCAAAACAACTCAAAATAAAGAAATCAATACTATGATTTAACCAACTAAACCATGTTTTTACCTTCAAAATCTTGGTAGAAATCAAAGAACTTTGAATGGATGTTGAAAGGATTGAGAGGTTGAGAGAGTTTTTGAGTGAAATATGTTGTAAAAGAAAAAACAAATGAATGTGTGTGTGTGCATATAGGGCCGGCCACATGGAGGTGTGTGGGGGGGGGCCCACATCTCAAATATTGTCCACACATTTGGATTGTGTAATCCGGATAATGTTGTGGATAATCTGGTTCAGTTCGTTTCTCGTTTAAACTCGTAATTTGGCTTGAAACGAGCCTAAAATGGTTGTTTTTCGGGTTAAAATAAAATTTATATAAAACTGATTTAAAAAGTTTAAAAACTTAACCCATGACATTAAAACATCATATTATTAATAATTACGCATCTTTTTCGGCTTGATTGATCGTCTCTTGCTTGGTTTGGTGTTAAAGGTTTCGTTTATCGTACCGACGTACTAATAAATCGAAATCCTTTTTCTGTGCTATAATTCACTTATCCCGAAGCATTAATACCTCGTAAATATCACTAAACATTATATACTTCGTCTATAATGTAATTCCCGATTCGTTCGGGTTTCAATAACCGATCATTGATTAATTGTAATTCCAATACGATTCACTATATAATTGAGTATGATTCATACTGTGAACCATATATATTCGTATAAACGTACTATAACTCATATAATCAATATTAAATGACACGTAAATAGTATATTCCGGCTAGGGTATACCTGGATTTGCCGGAATCGTTACACCGTGCGCGTTCGGGTCCTTCGCACCCTCTGCTAGGACCACTGGTTTGATATGTCTTATAAGAAGATTAACATAGAAATTTCCTTCCTTATAAAGAGCTCACTAGTTTGTTAATCTAGCGATGTGGGACAAGAATTTACAAACCTATTTATACTATGATGGTTCCTTCTCCATTTCTTTCCTCCACCAATGTGGGATGGAATTTCCTTTACTTATTTCTTTATCCTTTATTTGTGGTTTGTTATAGTCACTAATAGTGACGGCTAGACCATTGTCTGTAATCGCTTACATACTTTTAATTGGTTCTAGTTTAAAACATCCCATTAACACATGACAATGTTTATTATTGAACTTATCATCTATCATTGGACATTAACACCTAAATGACTTGTTATAATTAAAAACTCAATTAAATCTTTTTTACACATGCATTCCCACAATTTTAAACAATGACGTCTAAGGTTGGTACTACTTACATGAGTGTAGCGAGGTTGGAGCATCTCTCGAATCATGGTCGTTAAACAAGGGTTGTCGAAGTGGTTAAACGGCAAACCTTCTTGAATCACGAACTTTGTCATTCTATCATGAACCGATTTCATGTTGCAATGAAATATTGTACCATCTCCACCCAATTCGTCTTGGTCTGATTTGGGAATTTCTTTTAACACCTTGCAAAATTTTTTATCAATATGCATTCTTAAAGTTGAGTTCGAATATTACTTTAAGAAAGTGCCACGATATCTGTAATAAGCCTTGATATCCCCGTTGACCAACTCCACCAAATCCCAGTTGCACCATACATATTGGTTGTGGTTATACGGTATGGCACGTGTAACCTCCGGGTCTAAAAAAATAGTGGTGGTGGGAGTGAAAAAAATGCAAGTGTAGGTGAGTGTAAAACAAGTGTAAACCGAGGAGGGTTTTTTTTTTTTTGTTTTTGTTTTTTTGCGTTTGTGATAGGAACTGAATATAGAATAGATGAAATCAAAAGTGTAAACTGTTAGGCCATGAATTCTACACTGAGGATCCTTTATCCTTGACTATCTTATGGATAGTTTATCCTTAAAATATGTATCAGGATATGAAGGATCGATGATTCTCAGTATTACTTGTTTACTAATGATTGCATTTAGTATGGTGATGTGTTAGACAGGTGTAGCAACTCTAAGACGTACTTGTACGAGTTATCCTCACAGAACATCCTCTAGCTGGAACGTGGATCCAGGATCCTAATTCAACATAGCTGATTATGGACGAATTCACTTGAAGATTGATGTTTAAATAACAACAACGGTATTTAGACTTGGTCTACCGCTTATCTCGCTACTGGGTGGCTATTGGCACGTGGTCAAAGGTCGTGGAGCGGCTAGGTGGAAGACTTCCGGATAATTAGGAAATATTGTTATTGATATTATCTTATTTAAACGAGCTATGATCGAGTAGATAAACACATGTACTTACACACACACTAGAGCAGAAGCAAACATTCTCTCTACACACTAGCTTTATTTGTAATCTCGATCATATACTCCACAACACTTGTAATCACCTTTTATTTATCAATATAATCGACGGTGATAGTTTTCACCGTCCGGGGGTTTTTTGTGCCGGAGACCACGATAACCACATACTCATCGACCGAAGGTTACCTTGTTGATCATTGACTAAAGTAATTCGACCAAAGATTATCTTATTAATCCTTGACCGAAGTTATTTTACCAACGATTACCTTGATAAGTTTTGACCGAAGTAAGACTATCTTGGTTAAGGGTTTTTTCCCTCGTGATCAAATCTTTGTGTTCACCAATATTACGCTTATACACTTGTCGTTATCGAGTTAGCAGCTTACCTTACATAACAGATTTGGATACTTGATCCTTAGTAGATTTTTGTCCAAAACATAAACTATATTGAATTGAAGAAGATGATCTCAAGGATCTACAATTGGGTAACTAACCACTGAAGTGGTCTAGGGCTATGCCCTTCTCACGCTACTGCAATAAGCCTAACAACTATGTAATATCTCCCCCCCCCCCCCTCTAATTAACTATTAACCCTTATTTATAGAAATAGAACTTACACCTACCCCCCTCCCACAATTACAAAAGACTATTAAGTAAAAAACTCGAATAAGATCTCTATCAATACTTCCCCCATAACACAAGACTTGTCCTCAAGGCTTGATAAAAGACCCCACAGTTGGAAGAGTGAAACCATCCGTGTGGGAATTTTCCATATGCTCCAATTGAAAATTCATCCCCTCGAGTCCATCAGATTCATCATCCCCTAGCAACAACACACGAAGTTTACCCTCCGGGCACCTATGAGCTGAACTATAGTGTTATCCACACTTGTATCAAAGTCCTTTCTTCCTGCGTTCCTCCCACTCAGTGCAAGATAAGGAACGAACACCCCTATCACGACAGCCTATATTTCCATTAGCAGGACCGTAAGTCCCAACCTGTTTGGACATCGTATTGCCCAGCAAACGATGCCTAATCCCGGAGTCCAACGATGGCAGCCCCGCACGTGTATTGTACCGAAAACGAGACAGCAATGTGGCGGAATCCAATGGCCGAAGAATCAACTCAACATCCTTAGCCAAAGACATTGCATCAATACAAGAAGATGGACGACGTAAACCAACCCTCGGTTTGACATCATCCTTTAATCCCGCGATAAAATAACCGATAGTTTGGAACTCCGGTAAGTGAGGAACCAATGACAACAAATACTCAAAATCATCTATGTAATCATCTATGTAATCTGATTGCTGAATAGTAGCTAAGTGTTCGTAAGGATTTTGAATTGCGAGACCACTGAAACGTTGTATCAATTCAGACTGAAATTCGATCCAGGTCAAAGAAGGGCGAACCTGGAGGATGATTGTAAACCAGTGCTGGGCAACACCGACCATACTTAATCGAGCAAGATGCAAACGAGAAGCATCGGAAGAGTGGTTGAGATCAAAAAACAAATTAGCCTTATCGATCCAGCCTTGAGGATCAAAACCGAAAAACTCAGGCAACTTCACCTTCTTTACAGCCCATGGTAAACCAGACGGTGCACTATTATCAACGCCGGAATTAAACGGCGATTGTGAAGAAAACCCTCCGTTTCCTGAAAGACCAGATCCAGACGATAGAGAATCAATTGGTCGTTTATCCTGCTGCTTCATCCAAGCGAGTACGGTTTTTTGAAATTCGCTTGATTCTGATCGAGCCGCAGCCAAAGATGCCTTAATCTCAGCAACGTCTTGCTGTAATTAAGTGATCTGCTGATCATGAGTATCGAGATGAGATGTTTGATTCACCATAATCGAATCTGAAATTCAAGGAGTGAAATCGGATCTGAGATTGAATCTGAAATCGGATCTGAGAATGAATCTGAAATCGGATCTGAAATTGAATCGGAAATTGGATCTGAATTGAATCGGAATCGGATTTGAGATCTGAATAAAAACCCAGATCTGGAATTTGATGATTGAAATGAGAGTAGAGGTGAGACAAGTCGGACCAATGATAGGAACTGAATATATAATAGATGAAATCAAAAGTGTAAACTATATTGAATTGAAGAAGATGATCTCAAGGATCTACGATTGGGTAACTAACCACCGAAGTGGTCTAGGCTTATGCCCTTCTCACACTACTGCAATGAGCCTAACAACTATGTAATATCTCTCTCCCCCCCCCCCCCTCTAATTAACTATTAACCCTTATTTATAGGAATAGAACTTACACTTACCCCCTCCCACAATTACAAAAGACTATTAAGTAACAAACTCGAATAAGATCTCTATCAGTTTGTTAGTGCGTTTTGACTTGGGTACTCAACCAATTGATCCAACATCTATTTATACACTTGGAGAGGTCAAAAACCGGTTCCAGCGGATCTAAAACGGCCATAAACGGCTATAATGCCATTGGAACCGGTTCAACGGCTCCTTTATATTTGGGTAAAGTTAATGCCCGGTGGAACAGGGTATTTCGGGGAGGAACAGATTTTAAGTATAAAGGGTGGAAACGAGTAGGAACTTCAGGGTAGGATAAGGTCCTAACCGGGTTTTTGTCATACCGGGTATGACCTGGAACCTCCACCGGGTGGGGACGGAACCGGTTTGTTTTTTGCACCTCTGTTATAACCTACGGGCATAGACTAAAACAACCCATTAACACATGATAAGGCCCGATATATATGTTTCTTATTAGATGCCCATATTTCAAATATGGAAATTTACATCACTCGAACAGGGATAACGTGATTCACTTGTTTAAAATTACAAGACGTTAACGAAGGATTTGTGGGATGCGTTTCGAAATTACTCAAAGCTAGAAGTTGCGACTTTTTCTTTTTGTTTTTTTAAGTAGAAATAGAAGTTGCGACTTTTTCTTTTTGTTTTTTTAAGTAGAAAGCATGACGCAATATATCTAAGGTGGCTTATAATTAAGTTCTTCCCATCATTAAAGATATCTGACCCAAGGTTGGTTCCAAGAATCATGAAAACATTTTGGGCCGAAGGTGAAAAAAATTAGACCTTAAATTAGTTAAGTAATTGAGTTTAAACGTTAAGAACACATATTGTTTTTTCAAAAAGATTTATAATTTTAAAAAAATTTGGGTCTATCGTGCCGGGCCAAAGGTCGGTTGACCACCCGGCCTTGCCTCATTGTTGGCCCTTATCTAACCCAAGGGTGAAAACTACCTCCTAGCTTTCATGAAACAAAGAAGAATTTGAAAAATCTTGCCCTAACCAAAACAAAGGACTCGTGTTTTGCAAAAAAGCATGTCATAATATTTTGTATGAAGTTAACTAATTCTCGACTCTCGAGTGTGCGATAAATACCATTACAAGACATATAAACGAGATAAGATCCCTAACTTAGTCTTAACTTACATATACTTAGAAAATTTTGACGTTATTTCTCGTGAAAATAACGTTAAAAGTAGCGGAAGGTTAATCAGGCATCATGTGGTGGCGTTGATAGCCGAAAGACAAGGGTACATGCACCGATCAGCCGGTGTCCCGATGATTGAGTGCTATGTGCCTTATGTTCAAGGCTTGATGCAAAACTACTATTGAGCCGGGGGGTCTCACCGGAAGCAGCCTCTCTATCCCTATGGGGTAGAGGTAAGGCTGTCTACATCTTACCCTCTTCAGACCCTACCATAGCTTTGCTATTGATGGGATATACTAAGTACGACGACGATGATACTTAGAAAATTTACCAAAAGAACCATCCACCATGTAACTATCAGAAACTTTGGTTACCAAAAGAACCATGTAACTGGCAGAAATGTTGGTTATAATAAATTAAACTAAAGTTTAAAAGCATAAATTGCTTAGAAAGAAAAGAATAGGAAATTTATAAGCATATTTAGATGAAAGATGTTGGCCAAAAAAGCCACTAAAAGTAAATTACTTGAATACAAATCAAAATCTAAAACAATTAACCATACAAGTGAAGTGAAAATAATAAATTACTAGAAGACTTGTATCTTTCTTTATTCTAAGAGTACACAGCATTCTCTTTCTTTTCATTTTCATATTCTTCTTCATCAACATATTCTTCTTCACCTTCTTCCATATAATCTTCTTCACCTTCCATCTGCTCATACTCATACTCATTATCACCATCTCTGTTTTCATCATAAGCTTCCAGCTCCTCATCAAGCAATGCATCTTCGTCCACTTCGTTTCCCACCTCCGCTTCACCATAATTTACAGAATCATCGCCATCCAACGCTTTATCTTTCTCCTTTTCTGCATCCGAGTTGTGTTTCTCTTCGTTAGCAGATACAATCTCCGCCTTCTTTTGAGTATCATCTTCCGTGTTATTAGTAACATTATTATTATTATTTTTGTTGTTGGCAATATTATCATTGTTAGCCCCTCGTTTGCGCTTCAAAATCTCACTAAGCGGTTTTGGGCCTTCAAATGACAGCCCTCCGTCTTCTGTTTTTTCGTGTTTTCTTTTTCCTGAAAATTGTTCATCTTTCGGTTGATGTTCATTTCGACCGCCTTTTAGCTCAGACAATCTTTTCGGACCAGCAAACTTGGTATCGTTTAAACGGTCACCGACCCGCAATCGCCTTTCAGGTGAATACCTTAAAAGATTCCTCCTTTCCATGCCAATTTCCCTTTCTACCCTTGGGTTGGAATCTTTAGTAGGAGAAACCGACCTTCCCGGAATCTTTATTCTTCCTCTAAGCCTGCTACTAAGAGATCCCTGATCCACGCGGCGATGGTCATCGTGGCGGTTGTGGCGGCTGTCCCTCCCTGGCTGCATCCGGTCAATCCGGTCAGCATGACTTTCACGGTTGACAACCGACCTCGAACCGTTATCAGACCCCCTCCGCTGCTTTGATAAGCGCTGGCGTAAATCCAACTCGTTTTCGCAGTCGTTTCTAGTATATGACCGCTTTTCTGGATGGTCAACATCAAAATGGTCATCACGGTCGTTATAACGGTCATAATCACGATGCTCGCGATACATATCCCGATCAACTCGGTCAGCATGGTCAACATCATAATAGTGACTGGAATCTTCAACTTCATTATCCACAAGAACATCAAAACCGGGAGACGGCTCTCTTGAATATTCATCATCTTTTAAAACTCTCTCATTGTTTGATGCTTGATAACCACGGTTAGATTTGTTGGATGGTGGTTCATTTATGACAGCTGGCGGGCCCACACGGGCTGGTGGTGCTATCTTTTTATCAACAACGGTTCTCGTTAGAAGACTAACAGGCTTTTGAACGATTACCTGTTGGGCCATCTTAGAAGGCTCAATAACAGGCTTTTGAACGGGCTTTTTCTGTTGGGCCATCTTAGGAGGGTCACTAACAGTGTTATTGGGCCCGGATTGTGCAGGTTTGTTATTGACTGGATTTGATGGGCCGTGCAAGAAAGGGCATACTGGTCCTTTTAAACAATAACCCTTTTGGAAGAAGATACAAGCAACTCCTTGTTTCGGTACAGCATAAGGAGTGGCGTGTGGTGCAGATGCAGGGGGTACCATGGGAGTCGCCGCCACGTCAGATCCCAGCAATCCGTCAAGAGGCTGAAATAAAAATGACGATTAGTAATCAATAATAATAATAAAGATCAATCAATATATAAAATATAAAGAAAAAGAATGCTTACAGGGTGACGAAAAGCACACTTTGGATTTAGGCAGTTCCCGTTCAACCAGTACCAGCAATCTCTCGGGTTAACCCTTGCAGCATCACTATGGCGAAACTCGCACTCGCTTCCCTGTAAATGATATAATATTAGACAAAAATAGTACTAAACCAGCAATATATGATATGTATACACATACATACATATAGTCACCACAGGTGAGTTAATTACTTTCAAGTTTTTGTTAAAGGTGTAACTTCAAAAAGATAAAAACTTGCAGCTGAATTAGCAGTCAAACAATTAAAACAGATTAGTGATTTCTTATTGCTTAGTTCTTAGCCACCCATTGTTAAAAAGACTAATACAAAATAGAATCTTTATTTAAGTTTATATATTATTCATTTGTAAATAGCCTTGTGAACCCTACCAAAGATGCATAACACAGATGCATCAAAGTATGCACAAACCACAACTATATAAACTTAAATTTGTTACATTAAAAGGATAAAAACTTGCAGCTGATGTAATGATCAGAACGTTATAGAAAATTAGTGACTTTTTCTTGCTTAAATATAATGATCTAATCCACGTATTACTAAAGATATTGATAAAGTTAATATCTTTATTTAAATTTACATATTAGTCATTTGTAAAATAGCTTTATGACCCTTATCAAATATGCATAACACTGATACATCAAGTATGTATAAATCACATAATATATAAACTTTAACTAGTTACTTTGAAAAGATAAAAGCTTGCAGAAAATGTAGTAATCAAACAATTATAAAAGATTATTGATTTCTTCCTTCTTAGTACTTAGCCACATATTGCTAAAAAAAATTAACAAAGTTAAAATCTTTATTTGAATTTACATATTAGTCATTTATGAAATAGCCTTATGAACTACAAATAATATAAGCACAAGTTTGTTACTTTAAAAAGATTAGAACCTGCAGCTAATGTAGCAATCAAACAAATATAAAGATTGGTGATTTCTTCATGCTTAGTTCTTATTAATAAAGTTAAAATCTTTATTTGAATTTACATATTATTCATATGTAAAATACCCTTATGTCCCCTAATAAACATGCATAATACTGATACATCAAGTATGCATATACCACAAATTATATAAACTCATATTTTTACTTTAGAAAGATAACAAATTGCAGCTAATGTAGCAAACAAACCATTATAAAAAAAATAGTGATTTCTTTCTGCTTAGTTAATAGCCACATATTACCAAAAAGATTAATAAAGTTAGAATCTTTATTTAAATTTACATATTATTCATTTGTAAGATAGCCTTGTGAACCCTATCAAACATGCATAATACATGCTATGTATACATATACATACATATTTACCAGATAACCACAGTATTTGTTAAATTTGTTACTTTTAAAAAGATAAGAACTTGCTGCTAAATTAGCTAATCAAAACCATTATAAACCATCACTGACTTATTCCTGATTAGTTATTAGCCACATATAACTAAAAAGATTAATAAAGTTAGATTCTTTCTTTGAATATACATATCATTCATTTGTAAAATAGCTTCATCAACCCTATCAAACATACATACACACACACACACACATATTGTCACCAAGAGTGAGTTAAGTACTATCAAGTTTTTGTTAAATTTGTAACTTCAAAAAAATAAAACTTGCAGCTAATGTAACAATCAGAACATCAAAAAAGATAAGTGATTTCTTCCTGCTTAGTTTTTAGCCACATATTACAAAATAGATTAATAAAGTTAGAATCTTTATTCAAATTCACATATTAATCATATCTAAAACAGCCATATAAACCCTACATACATGCATAATACTGATACACCAAGTAATCAGCTCTAAATCAAGATCCAACAAATTTCAAATCAAAAGACAATAATCTCAAGATCCCCAAATCAAAAACCCTAATTCCAATCACACCCATCAAAGATCTAAATTTAAAAAATAAAATAATAATAAAAAAGTTACCTTTTTGCAGGTTAAGGGTGAAGCAAGAAAGTAAACACAATCAGTGTTTCTTTTCAAGACTTCATCTTCCTCAGATGATTGATGGGTCAATTGAGAACCTTGTTGTTGTTGCTGATGAATTGTACCACCAACCATGGTTGGGGTTTTAATTGTTCTTGGATCTAGGGTTTGTGGGTCAATTCTTGATTTGGGTTTGAAGATGTTGGTGTGATGAGTTGGATCTAAGGATTAATTTGGGTAATTTGAAGGATTGGAGGGGTAATTTGGGAAGAGAGATGAAACCCTAATTGGAGGAAGAAGATAACGAAGAAGAGAGTCGATGATTATATCTGTGATGGTTTTTTATATTATTACTGGCGTGTATTACACTTAGTCAAATGACAAAATAAATAAGTTCTATTATTTAAAAAAATAAACAAAATTAATGTTAAATCAGGTATGATATTTTAATTGTGATTCTTAAAATACTTTTTATGAGTGTAATTGTGTGTAGCTTAACATACCATATAATAAATCTAAAAGATTCATTGATGATAAACCGAGTTGCTATAAATGCAATGTCCTACACAAGCCTTTGAAGGTTATATTAGTTTTTATTGAAGCTGTTGTTCAGAATGAAAATGACCCATATGTAGTCCGAAATGCGACAAACACAATTTGGTAATAGGATTGTATGTCCGAAAGGTGTCTTCACATTAAACGCAACATGTGATACAAATTTTGTATACAAATAAGTATTTTCAAATTTGTAATAATCATTTTAAGGTCTCATTTACCATGTAAATTAATGTATTAGACAAAGTAAACTATTTATGAATTGTAAATTTTTCGCGTTTCACGACCTATAAAATGTATTTTTCCATGTTTCACTACGTGTACTATACATGGTGGATAATATGAACTTAATGTAATTTTTCGTGTTTCGTGTGACAATGTTTAAAAGATGATGATCAATGTGCATATAGACAATAATCTATAGTATAATGTCATCAGATTACATATATGCACACCTAAATATATACTTTATGCAATGTTGAAAAACCACAACCAACCCAATAATTGATTATATTTAGCATCAAATCTTCTTAAATGGTGATTATAAACGTGTCATTTATACACCTTTAACACATCTAATGTGCTATAGCCCAATTGATAAAATGGTTTTGACTAATGGATAGTTATTATGAATGAGATGAGATATTAGGAATTATGATGAAAAATTAGGCTATGAGTGAATGTAGGCTTGACACCTAAGCATCAACACTTTCTTTTATTAGTAAAGTAATATAAGATTTGTTTTGTTGAAATTGATTATGTAATAAATGTTTAAGAAATAAAAAAATGAAATTTTACAGTTTCCAAAAAACAAAGAATTCGATTTTATAAATTTTTAGAAAAAATCTGAATAACATGACTCCAAATTTCTTTAGGTATAACTAATCACTGTTTCAATGCTTAAAAGTTTTTTTAGAATGATTACGTTTAGAATATTAAATTAAAGATACAAAATTAATAATTAATCACATTAATTGGAAATTTAAATTAAATATCATAATTAAAAATTTATATATATGAAGTGAGAAGTCTCGCATAATTCAAACTGAATTCATGAGTCCTTATTGTTAAAACATGTGTTGACATCTTTAATAAAAAGTAATGTATACATTGAGTAAAATTATGTTTTAGGTTTTATATTATTGTAAATAGTCATTAATGTATGCATTATATCTTTGAGATGTAACTCATGGGTCAAACCATTTTCACCAATGACCCATGGATATCATGAATTAAGGAGAAGAGAGATTAGAAGATTAGTATTGAATTTTAATCTAGGGATGAATGTGGTTAGGACACCTAGGCATCATTATTTTTGTTTATTAGTATTGTAAGATTGGCTTTTGGAATTGGGGATGATCTATTTTTTTATTAAAATTATTGTTATGTGGATATTCAGTTTGATATAAAAGTTATAAAAATGGTTTATGTAGTTTGATTGAATTTTAAGTTTGGTCCTTCAATTTTAAAATTGCAAACTTTTTGTATTTGGGAAAGTGTTGCATGTAAGGTAAAAGTGAGGGTATGTTTATCATTTTATGATATATTTTTGGAAAAATTATCTAAAAAGAATTTTTTTAAAGAGAGAGAAAGTGTGTAAGAGAATTCTCATCTCATCCCCTATAATTATGTGTGGGAGTTTGCAAGTTATAGTGTTTGGTTGTTGGTGATTAAATCCGACTATTGGGAAAAGATCCTACCAAATTTTTAAATCAATAATATTTTGACATGTGTAAAGATTTCTAAAAATCCGACTAAATTTTTGAAAATATTGAGGGACCCGTCCATGTTTTTTCACTAAATCTTCTTCTTAAAAGCAGTCTTGCCAGACGGCTTTTTAATGTTTTATACTTGAGCCTACAAATTCTAAAAATATGGAAAAATGTGCTTTAAATTCCATCTTTCAAAACGCATTTGAGATTAATTTGTAAAAAGTAGACGATATTTTAGTTTTGTTATTATAAGTTGAAATCTCGTCCACACTGACAAGATTTATTTTTAATCCGTCCACATCGAAAAGATTTAAGTTAATTTCGTCCACGCCGACATGTTCATCCATTGTATATAGTTTTCATTATATTTCATTTTGTATATAATTTGCTTCATTTATCTTGTTCATTCATTGGGAGTGATCTAAAGGCTTCGATACACATACACATAATTGTCATAGTTGATCATTTGACAAAACTTATCATCAGTTACTATTATTACCAATCTTACTAATCTATTAAATCAAAATAAATTCTCCACATGTCCTTCTACTAGCATGTCCACCTATGCATCCAAGTCATCAGGTTTCCATTCTCATATTGTTTATTACGCTGCCACGTGGCCTGTTCACCAAACACCCAAAAAACTTATTTAAACCTTAAGATTTTCCACCCAAATCATTTTAACTCTCTCTCTCTCTCTCTCGGCTTACTAACTCCACCATCCACCATCTTCTATATTCTGGTAATGTAGATCGGGATTAATCATTTTCCGGTATGGTTATATATTATACTCTAATGGCCAACAATGTAATATGATTTTCCGGAAAGGTAATATCTTTTTTCGGTAAGGTTTTCCGATATGGTTTTATATTTATTCTAATTGTTATATGATTTTGTAATAATCTCTTTAGGTTGTATATCAAAATCCAAGATTGAATTGATATTTTGAAGTTATTACGGTTTTCCGGTAAGATTTTTGTTTTCCGTTTTTGTTTGTATTTATATTAATTATCAAATGATTTTCTTATAATCTCTTTAGGTTCTATATCAAAATCGAATATACAATGAAGATTTTTCCTATTTCGTTTTTCCGGTAACGCGATTCAAATATTCCGGTTATCAATTAAAATATTTGTTTACATAATTCAAATATTCTATAATTGGTAATTTATTTGTTATGTGATATTAATATTAATATTTAAGTTTCTCATTTCAGGTTATGTATTCAACTTGATATAGTTAATTTCATGGATTGAGGATTTGTTGATAAGATTTCTTACTTTTTGTTTTATATTGATGTATATTTTTGTTATTATTCATGTATTCATGTATTTTTGTTTAATATTGATGTATATTTATGTTATTATTTATGTATATTTTTTGCACTTCCAAAAAACATTTCTCAAGTGTCAATATTATTGTCAATCTACATTAGTAAGATTAAGTTTTGAGTAGTTCCTAATTTTCACACATTTTCCATCTTTTTTGTTTAACCAATGTATAATGAGGCATACATGTCATAATTAATGCTAATGAGTGTCATCATTTGGTTATGGAAACTGTAACAATTAATGCACTATAAAAATTCGAAATATTATTTAAATTTGCATTCTAAAAAAAGATATATTACAGTTGGTTATGGAAAATTTTTGTTTCCATTGTCAATATTATTATGTTTATTAGTTTCCAATCTCCACAATCTTCCTATCTTATATGTTTGATCAATTTATAATTATACATAAATGTCACAATTAATGATAATGAGTTTGTAACAAAATTAAATGCAGATTTCATTGACTGTAATAAAATAATATTAATTATGGATCGACTAAAAAATGTAATAATTTCAAGATTATATTATGCCATGATTTTTGTAATATTTTTTGTATTTAGGATCTTTGACTATAACAAATTTCGTTTAACAATTTTGGTAAACAGATTTATAACTTAAATAACAGTTTATTATATTCTAATTTAATCAAATCATATTATAAAGTTGAAAGTGATTATTTATAATCACTTTTTTACGTGTATTCAAATTAATAATTTGAATTTCAAATAAATAAGTTGAGTATAATTTATTTATTTATTTTTGGAATTGACTACAATGTGGGTCGGTGTTTTCTAAAATTTTTAAAGTAAATAACTTCCTTTAATATTGTTGATCGACTATTAGTTTTAATAGTTCCAAAAATTTTGGTAAACAGATTTATAACTTAAATAGTCATTTAATATATTCTAATATAATTCATTTTCCTAATATATACTCAACATAAAATGTCAATATCTTAAATACATGTCTATTACATTTTCTGTTTTTACAGGATATTAATATACGTTCGTTAGTGATGCCTTTAATAATATTCTCATTTAAATATAACAATTAATTTTCATGTTTTTAATATATTTTTTATTAAAATACATGTATATATGGTATGTATATTTTTGTATCATATTTTTTCATCTTTAAAATATTTTCAAAGTCAACATAATTTTTTTTAATCTTTTCAAAGTTATTTAAAAATTCATTTATTGTAAAACGTTTTTATGTTTTGCAAGTTTAACAAAATATTAATGTCATTGATTTAAAAGTTTGTTTGGTCAAAAATAAAAAAAAATCATAATTTTTTGAATTTGACTAATTCCAATTTTTTTATATTTTGTAATTATTTTGAAAATATTTCAAAACGGGTTGTTTTAAAAGAGTATCAAATTTGTTATGTATAAAACTACGGCAAAAAAAGATTTTTACTGATATATCTTTTTCGTTTAATGGTTTAAGTTAAAATATGTTTTATATTGTCATTTTACTTTTTTGTTGTTGTATGTTATTTTGTTTTAATAAAAATAACTTTATTAATGTTCAAATGTTACTCATTATTAAATATATTTAATTTGAATGCTATTGTTTTATTATATTTTCAGGTGGTGAAGCAAAATTAGTTTCTTTTGGTAGAATGTTTGAAGAAGTTGATGGTGGTTTAATATGAAAGAACATGTTTATGTCTTTTGTTGATTTTTTTGGTTGTTCGATCTACATTAACTTATTGTAACTTTTAACTTTTAATATTTAGAACATATAAATGGTTAACGTTTTGGTCCGAAAGTTTGAAGAAGTTTTGTGTTGCTTGAATTTGTTGTTTAAATTTATTATGTTTGTTGACATGTTTTTCCACTCGTGTGTAACACGGGCTATACCCTAGTATTATCATTATTATAAACCAATTCATTAATTATTAAGTTATTCTTGAATAACAAAGTAAATAATCTCTTATCAGATAAACCTAGTCCACTAATAAATGTAGATAATGCATGTCTAACAACTTAGATTTTTAAAATTTTGGTCAAAAAAACTTGGGTTGTTCTTAATGGAGACCCGGTTTTAATCATCACAGCTAAGACTTTGAAGAGGGCATGCGTGGCCTGATGAAGGAGGACCATGACCTTTGTGATATCCGCTTTGATTCTAAGGGCGTCTGGGGTTTCACCGCACTAAGGGTAGGTGAGTTTTATACAGAAATGGAGATAAGTTGGAGACGCTTCCATTGCCACAAAGCAAAGCAGTTAATGTGGAAAAATATCGGATATCGGTTGTGTTATACTCCGGCTTTAAGCGGAATACGCCCGGGTGTAACATACAGATCACTCATAGCTCATTTATAACGTAACAAGTACACAATTATTCAAAATTAAAAATAAAAAAGAAACACTTCATCAAAACATAAATAAATTCTTTATTCAAATAACCTAAGGTATACTAATGATCTTCTTCCTTAGCATGCCATCGATTCAACCTGTAGCACGTGAAAATAATATATTTGTCAACAATTAAGTTGGTGAGTTTTCATAAGTTTTTGAGTATACATATATATAAAAGGCACGATTCACATTCGTAATGTAATAAATATTCAAGCGTAAAGTAAATGAAATAAATTACTTTCGTCCTCCCGTTCCCTTAGCCGAGGCCGTAGTAATAGAGGAAATGAGAATACGAACAACCAAAGTTGTAACGTTAGACGGCATAGGTACGTCCCGTCGGACCCTCCCACTATGTGTATGCGTTTGCGTAACTTCCACCATAAGAATAGTAAACACGTTGCAAGCAAGTTCACGTATAATCATAAACAATATGCAAGAATAGTATTAACATGTACGCTAATAGTGAATCGGTTTATAATTAAACACATAACTAACGAAATAAAACTTGTGACATGCTACACCCCAAAAATATTAAAAGCGTTAAAATGGGGTTATGAAGAACTCACTTGGAATAGGGAATACGGTAACGAGGAGATGGTAACGATATAAGCAACTAGATGGTTCCACGAGAAGTCTCGATAATTTGTCCTAGTTATTAAAGTATATACAAAATAAATATCTAAAACAACGTAAACGAACTAACACGGAAACAAACATGGGTTTATAATATATTTAGGATCGCTAAAGTATTCATTATATTTTATAGAATATTTAATAAAAGTGAAATAATATTTCATTAGTTTAATTATTATAGTAAAAGAGAAAACAAAAATCATATTTGATTATTAAACGGAAACTATAAGGTTTAACTATTTAAAATATAATTGCCGAATTATATATATTTATGAAAACATTTTAAGGATTTCTATTTTAAAAGTTCAACAGGGTTTGGTCCAGTTAAACGAGTGAAAATTATATTAGTTTTAGTATAGTAAAGTATTTAATAACTAAAAAAGATTTAAAATACTTAATACAAAAAAAATCAACAAAAACCAGGCCTGGGGGAATTGAACCCGCGCCCCAGACCGGTTCAGGGCATTAACAAATATGCACTGGCCATCGGAGCCAGTGTCTAACATGCTTAGAACACAGAATATAATATATGTATATTGTTGTTCTGATTTCCCCAATTCTATTATAAACCCTAAATCATATTGATCCCAATTGAAGATTATATACCCTTTGTTGATAAAAATTGACAGAGGGGTTTTTTAAAACGCTCCAAATCGAGCATAACCCATATAGAGATTACCTGGTTTGGATAAGGATTGATGGAGAACAAGAACTTAGGGTTTCGGCTTGAACAAGGACTTTAACCCGATTCTGGAAAGCATAAAAGGTGAAATTGGTTTAGGGTTTAGGTTCGAGATTAAGAAAGGGTTGTGTGGGACTCGCTAATTGTAATATAAATGGATATTTATAGTGCAACGGGGTCGATTTCAGCCCACGCTCGTATTTAGCAAAAATGATTCATAATTGATTCATTTTGGTTGTCAATTACGCGTTATACTATAATAAGAAGTAGCGTATATGATAAGGATCCAACTAATTAATCAAATTCCGCGATTTATGGGTTAAAAGAATAAAAAATTGGAGGGGGAGGGGGGCGCTGATGGTGGTGACGGGAAGGGAGGAGGGAAGGAGGGAGTTTGAATAAAATTTGCAACCAAGTCCTTAATCTTAGGTTTGGTGGTCAGAAATTGTAAAACTAAAGGTAGGGGTTAGATTGTACATATTGTATACTTTTGATTATAAGTATTTTAATACGAGTCGCACGTAATTAAAGATAAAACCGAATATCAAAATTAATAACTCAACGTTTCATTAAATGCGACGATCCGATTACAAACGAGTAATAAAACGAGTACAAATACTAAATGGAAATTTTATGAATGTCACAACATTCCCAACTTTTAGGAAATTTCGTCCCGAAATTAGGAATTAACATCCATTGCAAAAAGATGCGGATACTTAGACTTCATTTGGTCTTCACGTTCCCCAGTGACTTCCGCACCGCGCTTAGATTCCCAACGAACCTTGACCAAAGGGATTCGGCTACGCTTGGTTTCCTTATCCATTCGATCCACTATTTCCACCGGTCTCTCAACAAAGTGCATTGTCTTATCGATACGTACCTAGTTGAGAGGGATATGAAGGTTCTTGTCGGCTAGATACTTTCAAAGGTTCGAAACATGAAACACAGGATGGATGCCTTGAAGCTCTTGCGGGAGCTCGAGTTGATAAGCAACATCTCCGATTCATTCAAGGATTTTGAATGAACCAACAAAACGGGGGGCTGGTTTACCCTTCATACCGAAATGGACTACTCGTGTCCAAGGTGAAACCTTGAGGAGGACAAGGTCGCCGACTTCGAATTCCAAGGGTCGTCGTCGCTTATCAGCGTAAGACTTTTGGCGACTTCTAGCAGTAAACAAATTATTACGAATTTGAGCTATTTTGGCGGTGGTATCTTGTACCATTTCGGGTCCAGTGAGTTGAGTCTCACCGTTCTCATTCCAAAAAAAATAGGAGAACGACATTTACGGCCATAGAGCGCTTCGAATGGAGCCATTTTGATGCTTGAATGACAAATACTAATGTATGAAAACTCAACCAATGGAAGATGAGTATCCCAATTACCACCAAAATCAAGCACACAAGTTCTTAGCATGTCCTCAAGGGTTTGAATGGTTCTTTCAGACTGACCATCCGTTTGAGGATGATAAGCGGTGCTAAGATTTAGACGGGTTCCCCAAGCGGTTTGAAGCGAATTCCAAAAATGAGACACGAAACGACCATCACGGTCAGATATAACATTCAAAGGTATACCATGGCGACAAACAATCTCGTTGACATAGACTTGAGCGAGCTGCTCGATCGAAAACTTTTCCCGAATGGGAATGAAATGGGCTAATTTGGTTAATCGATCGACGATGACCCAAATACTATCATGTTGCCTCTTGGTGGTTGGAAGTTTTGTGACAAATTCCATCGTAATGTTCTTCCACTTCCAGACTGGAATAAAAGGTTGCACGAGCTAACCAGCAGGTTTTTGATGCTCGGCTTTAACCTTAGCGCATGTTAGACATTTTCCTACATAGATAGCGATATCTTTCTTCATGTCGGGCCACCAGAAAGTAGTTCGAAGGTCGAAATACATTTTATTCGCACCGGGGTGGATAGAATATTGTGACTTGTGAGCTTCGTCCATTATAAACGTGCGAAGATTGTCACGATCTGTGACTCAAAGGCGGTTGAGAAAGTAGAGCAAACCAGCACGCTTGGTTTCGAGTTGGAGTTCAGCGCCACATGACATCTCTTGGTACAAATTGCCTTCAGTGACGGAGATGTGTTGGGCGTCAAAGATACGTAGTTGAAGATCAGTTTGGATTACGACGCTTAGAAGAAGAATGCTTTTGACATGGGTTTTCCGACTAAGGGCACCAGCTACTACGTTTGCTTTACAGGGATGGTAACGTATTTCGCAATCTTAGTCACTAAGAAGCTCGAATAACATATATTATTGTATGAAAACTCAACCAATGGAAGATGAGTATCCCAATTACCACCAAATCAAGCACAAAAGTTTTTAGCATGTACTTAAGTGTTTGAATGGTTCTTTCAGACTAACCATCCGTTTCAGGATGATAAGCGGTGCTAAGATCTAGACGGGTTTCCCAAAGCGGTTTGAAGCGAATTCCAAAAGTGAGACACGAAACGACCATCACGGTCAGATATAATACTCAAAGGTATATATACCATGGCGACAAACAATCTCGTTGACATAGACTTGAGCGAGCTGCTCGATCGAAAACTTTTCCCGAATGGGAATGAAATGGGCTAATTTGGTCAATCGATCGACGATTACCCAAATACTATCATGTTGCCTTTTGGTGGTTGGAAGTATTGTGACAAAGTCCATCGTAATTTTCTTCCACTTCCAGACTGGAATAAAAGGTTGCATGAGCTAACCAGCAGGTTTTTGATGCTCGGCTTTTACCTTAGCGCATGTTAAACATTTTCCGACATAGATAGTGTCATACCCCCAATCTAGGCCTAGAAGTATGATCAATAGTTGGTACCATATTTGTAAATATATCAGAGTTACGGTTATTAGTGGAAGACTTTATAAAAACATAAGGATCTTTCTTATAAATATTTACATTACAAAAAAACGAGACGAAAGTCTCGTTTAGTATTTACTTGTTTATATGTTTTACAAAATCACCATATTTTAATATTTACACAAAATTATCCGAACCATCGGATTCTTGAGCTCTTTGTCTTTCAAGCTCTAATATTGGTTACCTGCAAAATGTTAATAAAATACGTCAGCAACGAATGCTGGTGAATATGCTGACACTAAAAATATTTTCTTTACTTAATTACCCCTCAAGACCACGTAAGCCTCGACCCATCTTGGCTTAGGAATAATCAAGTTAAACAATCATTATAAACTCGAGTCTCTACACTAGGTCACCTCAGCAAAACACCGCAGCGTTTCGACGTACTTAGGTACCATAAATATACACAAGGTCATTCTCACTCGAACATACTTTGGTTCGGCCCATCGTGGCTGGAGGTCGTGACCAAGCGTGGTGCGATGTGCCCACCGCGTTCCACATATGTAAGGATCCAGACAAACGTATACCACAGCCTGAGGGCTAGGCTCATACTCTTATTTATAATGTTTTTAGAGACACTTAGTCTCATGTAAAGTTTTACACATAACACGTTTGTTTGTTTGAAAACAAGTTTGTAAAAGTGGGGCGTATTCACCTTTTCAGTGGGATCGGCTTCCAACACCGTCCGTGAGTCTTTCATTTGCTATCTCGCACCTATAGTACGAGTATAACTTTTGTTAGTCGGATACACGATCCGGCTTAAGACCTTTAGTCTTATCTATCTCGATGAACCTTTAGTTCAATATCTCTTTTTACTTTAAAACCTTTAGTTAAAAAGTAATTTTTATAAACCTTTAGTTTATTCATTAAACCCTACGTTTCTTCTTCATTAAGAAACGTACTTTTTTCTTTATTATTTAAGAATACTCATTATCCTTAAATAATATATTTTATAACAAAGAATAATCATATACATATATATACTCACATATATATTTCATTTTTCTTTTCTTTATTTTCTTGGTTATATATTTCTTTGTTTATCGAGAATAACTTCGACTTGGGGTATTAAGCCCTTATAATATTTTATTATTATTTTATTCGGGAATTATGCCCACCTTTGTCAGCTCAATAAACCCTATTCACTCGAGCAGCACTTCGACTCTATTTCCCTTATCAACAACCACTTGATCAATCCTTTGACACGCTTATCGAGACACCAACACTTCACGGCACGCTCTTCGAGGTAGTCGTTGGGACTTCACACCAATATTGTTTCCTTGCTTATAACATCATCGGGAGGTGGCACATTTATCAGGGTATTGGGCACAGAAAACGATGAATCGGGGCACGGATTTCTAGGTAGTTCGAGAGTCGGGTTCTCGGGGTTTAGAGAGAAGTTAGAGAGAGAGTAATGTGTGTGTTTTTGGTGTGAGTTGGAATGAATCCGCGTCCCTCTATTTATAAGCTGCTTTTGAACCCCATCGCGGTACGCGATGGGTCCCTTGGCAAGCCCATCGCGTACCGCGATGTAGGCTTGCTGAGTCACGGCATAGAACTGCCACGTGGCGGACGTGTTGCCACGTGGCGGCAATCGTTGCCACCGTGTGCCACGTGGCACACGTGTCACTTTGTGTCAGACACCCCATCGCGTATCGCGATGGGGTTCTCTCTTGATCCATCGCGTAGCGCGATGGGTCAAGAAAACAGATTTTTCATTTAGATCCCTGGAGTTTAGAAATTGGCAGAATTGGTCCCTTTACCTTGGAAATTGACATTTTTAGCTCGATATTTTCTGTGATGTTACAGATACCGATATCTTTCTTCATGTCGGGCCACCAGAAAGTAGTTCGAAGGTCGAAATACATTTTATCCGCACCGGGGTGGATAGAATATCGTGACTTATGAGCTTCGTCCATTATAAACGTGCGATGATTGTCACGATCTGGGACTCAAAGGCGGTTGAGAAAGAAGAGCAAACCAGCACACTTGGTTTCGAGTTGGAGTTCAGCACCACACAACATCTCTTGGTACAAATTGCCTTCAGTGACGGAGATGTGTTGGGCGTCAAAGATACGTAGTTGAAGATCAGTTTGGATAACGACGCTTAGAAGAAGAATGCTTTTGACATGGGTTTTCCGACTAAGGGCACCAGCTACTAAGTTTGCTTTACAGGGATGGTTACGTATTTCGCAATCTTAGTCACTAAGAAGTTCGACCCATCGTCGTTGCCTCATGTTTAAATTTTTTTGGTCGAACATATGTTGTAGGCTCTTGTGGTCGGTGAATACCACACATTTCGTTCCATATAAATAGTTTCTCCAAATTTTCAACACGAATACAACAACACCGAGCTCAAGGTCGTGTGTCGTATAATTCTTTTCATGAACCTTAAGTTGTCGTGACGCATAGGCGATGACCTCGCCTCGTTGCATGAGAACGCAACCGAGACTATGATTCGAGGCATCACAATAGACAACAAAATCCTTGTTTCCTTGGGAAGGGCTAGGATAGAAGCGTCGAAAAGCATACGCTTCAAGGTTTGAAAAGCTTCGTTCTTCTTAGCCCCCCCACTCATAAGGTTTACCTTTATGAGTTAAAGCGGTGAGGGATAAAGCGATCTTGGAAAAGTTCAAAATGAAACAACGGTAATAACCAGCGAGACCAAGAAAGGATCGAACTTCCGTAGGTGAAGTCGGGGTCTTCCAATTTTTAACGGCTTCGATTTTAACAGGATCAACATGAATTCCTTTTTCGTTAACGATATGTCCAAGGAATTGGACTTCGTTTAACCAAAACTCATATTCGGAAAACTTGGCAAAAAGTTGTTCTTTGTTCAACAACAAGAGGATATCATGCATATGCTTTTCATGCTCAACTTTAGATATCGAGTAAATGAGAATGTCATTGATAAATACGATCACGAACTTATCAAGATAAGGCTTGCATACGGGTTCATGATGTCCATAAATACCGCAGGTGCATTGGTCAAGCCGAAAGGCATAACCATAAATTCTTAATGACCGTAACGAGTTCGAAAAGCGGTTTTGGGTATATCGTCCTCATGAACGCGCAATTGGTGATAACCCGAACGAAGATCGATTTTTGAAAATCAAGATGCGCCTTGGAGTTGATCGAAAAGGTCGTCAATTCTAGGAAAAGGGTAACGGTTCTTAATCGTGAGTTTATTGAGTTCATGATAATAGATACACATTCGAAAGGAACCATCCTTCTTTTTAACGAAAAAGAACATGTGCATCCCAAGGCGATGAACTTGGGCGGATGAAACCTTTGCTAGAGAGTTCTTGGAGTTGACTCGCTAGCTCTTGCATTTTCGAAGGTGCGAGACGATAAGAAGATTTGGTGATGGGGTTCGCACCAGGTACAAGATCATACAAAACTCCACTTCACGAGTAGGAGGTAAACCAGAAACATCTTTAGGGAAAACTTCGGGAAAATCACGAACTACCGGAATGTCTTTTATTATCTTCTTTTCGTGTTGCTTTTCTAAGACGTTGGCAAGAAAAGCCACATGCTTTTTACGTAAGTATTTTTGAGCTTGAGTACACGCATAAGTTTGAGCCCCTTGGAAGGCTTTTCGCCGAAAATACGCAAAATCTGATCGTCATCTAGCGGAATTCGAATATACTTCTCAATGCACACGATTTCAGCACGATGTTGAGCTAACCAATCCATGCCTACTATGATATCAAAAATTCCGAGTTGCATAGGAGTGAGGTCGATAGAAAAATCATAGTCGTTGAGATTTAGAGTACAACCATGAATAACCGAGTCAATCAAGATAGTTTTACCATTCGCGACTTCAACTGTAAAGGACCTTTCGAGTTTAGAACGAGATGACGAAAGCATAGGCTCAAAATAAAAAGACACAAAACTTATATCGGCACCGGTATAGAATAAAATGGATGCATAAACGTTATTAACCAAGAAAGCACCGTTCACCACATCGTTGTTATGCTGAGCTTGATTTGCATTGATCACGAATGCCCTCCCATGAGCATTGGGACGGCTGGTGTAGCTTGAGAAGCCGAGGCATGATTGGCTTGAACCGGTTGAACAACTTGGTTTGCCATAAGTTGCGGAATTGGTAGAAAGGCCTGAACTTGATAGGCTTGAGCAGGGTACACAGGCGGAGCGGCCATTTGTACTTGATATGCGAGTCGGGGACATGCATTGCGGAAATGACTAGGATCTCCACAATTGAAACACGCTCGAGGGGTGGGGTAAGCTTGAGCAATGGGTTGAGCTTGAGTTAAAGCACGGTTTTGGTTGAAAGTGTGGGGAGTGCGGGGTGGTTTGGTGAGGGTTGGTTGGGTACGCATGAATTCGAAACATGCGCCTAGTAGGTGTCCGTAACGGCCACAATGGGTGCATTGTTGGCAAGGGATGCTGAGTTGGTGGTGTCGCTAGAAAATTTGGCAAAACGGGTATGGTCCGTTGTAAGGTTTCTTTGGGGGTGGATCTTGAAGGTTTTGGGTTTGTGTTTGTTGGTATTGAGGTTGAGGTGGGTTTTTTTGGGTTAAGGCATAGTTTTGCTTTCGTTTCTTGAAGTGGTTGTTGTTGTTGATGGGGTTTGGTTTGGGTGTGGCTTCGGCCTTGACCTCTTTAGAAGGTTTGGCCTCGGTTTTCTCAACAGTCTTCTTGCTGCCTTTGAAGGTTCCCGCCTTAACGTGGTTGTCAGACAAGGATGCAGCAAGGACAACAGCCTCGCGAAGAGTTTTGGGGGCACTGCTTTGGACAAAGTCTTGGATTTGCCTTGGCAAACCCCGAACATACTTGCTAATTCCACGAGAAAGAGGGGTGACAATATGTGGCACCAAGACGCTAAGCTCGTTAAAACGAGCGGTGTAAGTAACATTATCACCACCCACTTGCTTAAGATTCCAAAATTCCACCTCAAGATTCACGAGTTCATTGGGTGGACAGAACTCTTCGGTCATGATTTCCTTAAGTTCTTCCCATGGCATAGCCATGGCTACATCAGCACCACGAGTGGATTTTTCTTGAACCCACCAAGTTAATGCTCTTTTTTCGAAGACACTAGAAGAAAAGTGTGTCTTCTTGTCCTCGGGACATTCGATATGGAGGAAAGTACTCTCCATACTTTGGTACCATTGCAGTAGGGCAGTGGCACCTTCAGATCTGTGACACCCGGTAAATTTCCCAATCCTATAAACTAAGTAATCAACCTAATAATTAGGTGATTGTAAATATCGAGCGCGCTATGTTAATCAGCGCGTGCATTTGTTATGTGCGCCCTGCGCGAGCGCGCCATGTTAGTCAGCGCGTGCATTTGTTATGTGCGCCCTGCGCGAGCGCGCCATGTTAGTCAGCGCGTGCATTTGTTATGTGCGCCCTGCGCGAGCGCGCCATGTTAGTCAGCGCGTGCATTTGTTATGTGCGCCCTGCGCGAGCGCGCCATGTTAAGAACCAGCGTGAGCATATGTTATATGCGCCATGCGCGAATGTTTTGGCTTTATGTTTTCATGTACCTTAACGTTATGTTGTCTAATGGGTTGACCGTCACGCATGATGCTAAGGCGGGTGCACCCTAAATCGTTTATGCGCGTGCGGAAGGGAACTAACCTCCCCGCATGGCGGGAACATTGAGAGCTAGTTTGTCTGAAGCTCCAAGATGGAATTGACTTCAACATAACTGATCACTATGTTGAAATACCAAGACCACCTGGAGAATCTACAAATGAAACTCAATGTCCCTGACTGCGAGAAGGTCATGCACCTACCCGCAGCAAAGAAATGTCCTTCACGCAGAAAGCTATGCGCACAAAGTAATACGCGCAGAACACTTAGTCTATTCTCCAGTTGTAAGGAGATTACTCCCGCCCAAAAAGAAACGGTAGCGTGTTTCAGAGATTTTCCACTTTTACTGTACACTGACAAAGTACCCGAAAAAGCACACTGTAACATGAAAAGTCAACTGTCAGCCACCCTACTCCCACCAACCACAGACCTGCATGTCCTGACCAAATCAAAATCAAAATCTTTTATCCACTACTCCACTTTTAAATAAATAATAATAATTTCCATACTTTATCATCATTACCCCTAGATATGAAAAGATTACAATCCCCTAAAGCAAGGGATTGTGTTCCCTTGAGTTTGCCTATAAATATGTAACCTAAATTATCACCCAAAACACACTTCAAAGAACTGCAAACTTGCACTAATCCTCTCCCAAGCATCCGTTGTTTTCATTTCCGATCCTGTTACTAGGTAAGTCGAGAATATAACCTTGAGATCTACTTTCCAACCCTTATATTCTCCCATTTCTTGATCTTAATATATATACTTCTTGTTATTTAATCGTATTCTAGACCTTCGATTCCGAGGCCAACACCAAGAAAACCCGAATCTCGATTAATCCCTTAACAAGAACCACAGGTGAGTCTCACAGCCCCTATTCTCGCTGTTTTCACTGTTTTTAAACTGTTTTCGGGGCGAGGGACACGTACTTAAATAATGTTTTATCATGGTATACTTACAAGCTATGCAAGCGATTATGTGTTTAAATTATATTTCATGATGAGAAATGCGAACGGTTATCTAAGGTTTTAGATGTATGTGCGCTAGAACTCGAGTAAGTGATCACTTTACCATTGGAACTCTAAGGGTAGGGACTGCTGGTTTGATCCACCCACTCGTAGGGGTCGCGCCTCTTTGCATGGACGAGTGCCTAGTATGGTCATGGGGCAGTACTATGGGTTTGAGCCCGCTCGTAGGGGTCGCGCCTCTTTGCATGGACGAGCGCCTTGTTTTCCGGCACAACGTCCGCGCGTAACCCGCGGGACGGAATTATTGATTAGCTCGTAGTGGCAGCGCCACTTTGCATGGACGAGCACATTTTCCTGAAACGTTCGCGCGTAACCCGCGGGACGGTATTACTTATTTTAGCTCGTAGTGGCAGCGCCACTTTGCATAGACGAGCACAGTTCCCAGAAATGTTCGCGCGTAACCCGCGGAACGATTTTATCAGAATATGTTGATAGAACTATGTTTTACCAAGCATGTGTTTTAATGATGCTATCAGAATTATGTTTCAGAATGATTTGTATCAAGATTATGATGCAATACGATTTATCAAGTTACTAAAACTTGTGAACTCACTCAGTTTATACTGATTCAAATGTTTTTACGTGTCTTTCAGGAGATAACTAGGTAGCGCATGGAGTCACACTTAGAGCACCTCACGCTGAACATCTAAAACTAGCTCTTTGGAAGATTTTAGTTCTATCCCTTCGATGCGCGTGGTTGTTCCCGCCGCGCAAGGGGATAGGGCGTGGAAATCTTCAACAGATTTATACTTTGATGTTTTTATGTAATTTTTAAACAATGTAATGTATTTGTATTAACATTTCATGTGCAATGAAAATCTTACTATAAATGTTTGCAATGGCCCGTGCTTAATTATCAATCCCCACTCGCGCGCGCCCGGCTGTTTCCGCCACTCAGGGCCGGGTGTGACAGATTGGTATCAGAGCACTGGTTATAGCGAACTAGGAAAAGAAGTTTTAACCTAGACTATAACCGTTGGGGGAAATCGCATGAAATATTTTCAAAAGAAACTATACACACACTTAGGAACACGGGTCACACAGTGTCTAGTAAATAATGATAATATTATGTGCTCGGAATACATGCGCTAAGTTTGATATATTTTCATTATCTTTTAAAGCGAGAATGCCTCCAACTAAAGCCAAAGGAATTACCATGACACCCGAGGAACTCGCGGAAATAATCGCGCAAGCAATCGCAACACATGAGGCCAGCAAGGCCGAATCAAGTCAGGGTCGTCAGAATGAGACCCCAGAACCCGAATCAGGAGCCTTGGACAAAGGATGCTCCTACAAGACATTCATGGCCTGTAAGCCTTGGCCATTCAAGGGTATCGAAGGGGCCATTGGGCTCTACAACTGGATTGACAAGATGGAGACAGTTCTCTCCATTAGCGGATGTAGTGAGAACCAGAAGGTCCTTTACGCGACCTGCATGTTCCAAGAAGCAGCTTCGTCTTGGTGGAAGCTTCAAGTGAAAACCTTGGGGCGAGAAGTTGCTCTTCACAAGACCTGGGAGAAACTGAAGGAAATGTTGATGAGAAAGTTCTGCTCTCGCGCAGAAATTCAGAACCTACAACAGGAATTCTGGAACCACACAATGGTAGGAACGGATATCGACGCCTACAACAACCGGTTCAACGAGCTTTGCCAGTTGGTGCCAGACATGGCAAACACGGAGGAAAAGAAGATCGAGAGGTATATCTTTGGGTTACCTCCTGTTGTTAGGGTTCCGCTCAACGCCGCAGCGCCTCCAACCTTTGATGAGGCGGTAGCGCGGGCCATCACCCTTACAAGGGATACGGTCCGTGCGGGTATGTTAACCACGCGCGGAATCGAGCAGCGAACCTCTGATCCCAAGAGGAAGTGGAACTCTCACCACCGAGGGTCCGACTCCAAGCAACCACCGTTCAAGAAGCAGGAGAGCGTAAGGGCTTACGCGATCCAAGCCGCGGAGCCATCAAGGAAAGGATACAGCGGGCCTCGCCCATGGTGCAACAAATGCAAGTATCACCACGAGGGTGAATGCGCAAGAATCGAATGTGCCAAATGTGGCAGACCAGGGCACAAGACGATGAATTGCCGTGTCAGAGAAGCTGGAGCGAGCGACAACTGCTACGCATGCGGGAAGCCAGGGCATTTTAGTCGGGATTGCCCGCAAAAGGGAAACCAAGCTCGCGGGAGAGCTTTTGTGATCGGCGCAGGCGAAGCTAAAGAAGAGCCGAATGTGGTAACCGGTACGTTTTTGCTTAACGGACATTTTGCATCTGTCTTATTTGATACTGGCGCTGACCTAAGTTTTATATCCGCTGAGTTTAAAGACTCCCTAGGCCTAGCAACCAGTAGGCTAGACACACCTTATACTATAGAACTAGCCAATGGTAGGCAGTTATGCGCAAACGAAAGAACTGAACAATGTGTAATAGTCATGGGAGGTCACGGGTTTAATATTAACTTGTTGCCAATAGACTTGGGAAGTTTTGACATTGTGATAGGTATGGATTGGTTAGTCGAGAACCACGTGGAAGTTATTTGCCATAAGAAGCAGGTTCGGGTCCCACTGTTGAACGGAGAAACCTTGGTGATTCAAGGGGAAAGAAGGGGAGTTGCGACGAAACTAATTTCGTGCCTAAAGGCGCGTAAGTGCCTAAGGAAAGGGTGCTACGCCTTCCTGGCGCATGTCGTAGAGAAGAAAGGAGATGAGCGAAGAATTGAAGACTTACCAGTAGTGCGCGAATTTCCAGAAGTTTTTCCTGAAGATTTGCCCGGATTACCGCCGCCGCGACAAGTCGAGTTTCGTATTGATTTGGTCCCAGGAGCTGCGCCAGTAGCTCGAGCGCCTTATCGACTAGCTCCATCTGAGATGCAAGAGCTATCCAATCAGTTACAGGAACTATTGGATAAGGGTTTCATACGCCCAAGCTTTTCACCTTGGGGAGCTCCAGTACTGTTTGTTAAGAAGAAGGATGGTTCGTTCCGGATGTGTATTGACTATAGGGAGCTGAACAAGCTGACAGTCAAGAATCGGTACCCCTTACCGAGGATTGACGACTTATTTGACCAGTTGCAAGGATCCAGTTATTATTCGAAGATAGATCTACGGTCCGGATACCACCAACTTAGGGTCCATGAGGAAGATGTGCCGAAAACAGCCTTCCGAACTAGATACGGCCATTATGAGTTCTTAGTGATGCCTTTCGGGCTAACTAATGCGCCGGCTGTATTCATGGATCTGATGAACCGCGTGTGCAAACCATACTTGGACAAGTTTGTGATTGTATTTATAGATGATATTCTGATTTATTCTCGGACCAAGGCCGAGCATCAGCAACACCTGAGATTGATTTTGGAATTGTTGAGAAAAGAAAAGTTGTATGCGAAGTTTTCCAAGTGCGAGTTTTGGCTTAGAGAAGTTCACTTTCTCGGTCACGTTGTAAACGAGAAAGGAATACACGTTGATCCTTCCAAAGTCAAGGCCATCGAAAACTGGGAAGCGCCAAAAACCCCAACTGAGGTGAGGCAATTCCTAGGACTAGCTGGCTACTATCGACGCTTCATTGAGAACTTCTCCAAGATAGCTCTACCTCTGACCGCGCTAACTCAGAAAGACAAGAAGTTTGTTTGGGGCGAAAATCAGGAAGCAGCGTTTCAAATGTTGAAACAGAAGTTATGTAGTGCGCCAATTTTGTCTCTGCCCGAGGGGACGGACGACATCGTCGTTTACTGCGACGCTTCACATCAGGGACTCGGATGTGTCCTTGTGCAGCGAGACAAAGTCATAGCGTATGCCTCGCGCCAACTCAAGACCAATGAAAAGAACTACACAACGCATGATCTGGAACTTGGAGCGGTTGTCTTCGCGCTAAAGATTTGGCGCCATTACCTCTATGGTACAAAGTGTGTAATCTTTACGGATCACAAGAGCCTTCAACATATATTTGATCAAAAGGATTTAAACATGAGGCAACGAAGATGGGTGGAGTTGTTGAATGATTATGACTGTGAAATTAAGTACCACCCTGGAAAGGCGAATGTGGTAGCAGACGCGCTAAGTAGGAAGGAGCGAATAAAAACACTACGAGTCAAGGCTCTAAGGCTGACCATTCGCACAGATCTCTTTACCAGCATCCGAGACGCTCAGCAAGAAGCTTTGAAACCAGAGTTTGCTAAAAACGAATCCCTTGGGGGTATGATTAAGAATTTGGAACTTAAGAACGGCAATCTATATTTCGCTAACCGCATATGGGTCCCTCTCAAGGGAGGATTGTGTGAGCGAGTATTAAACGAGGCTCACAAGACGCGGTATTCCGTACATCCTGGCGCAGACAAGATGTACCAAGATGTTAAAGCGCTGTATTGGTGGCCCAATCTTAAAGGCGCCATCGCGACGTATGTCAGTAAGTGCCTGACATGTTCAAAAGTAAAGGCTGAATATCAGAAGCCGTCGGGGTTACTTCAGCAGCCAGAAATTCCCATGTGGAAGTGGGAACAAATCTCTATGGACTTCATCACCAAACTGCCAAGGACACCTGGGGGTTATGACACGATCTGGGTTATTGTAGATCGGCTAACTAAGTCAGCGCACTTCCTGCCGATCAAGGAAACCGATAAGATGGAAAAGTTAGCCCGATTGTATATTCGAGAAGTAGTTTCAAAACATGGAGTCCCAGTGTCCATCATTTCTGATAGAGATAGTCGGTTCACATCAAGGTTTTGGAGATCGTTACAAGGAGCTCTAGGTACTCGCCTTGATATGAGTACAGCTTATCATCCTCAGACGGATGGGCAAAGCGAGCGAACAATCCAGACATTGGAAGATATGCTGCGCGCGTGCGCAATCGATTTCGGTGGTAGCTGGGATACCCATCTCCCATTGGTTGAATTTTCTTACAACAACAGTTATCACACAAGCATCAAGGCTGCGCCGTTCGAAGCTTTGTATGGGCGCAAGTGTAGATCCCCACTGTGCTGGGCTGAAGTGGGTGACAAGCAAATGACTGGTCCAGAATTGATCCAAGAAACAACAGACAAGATTTTTCAGATAAGGGATCGCCTTAAGACAGCGCGCGATAGACAGAAGAGCTACGCAGACGTGCGAAGGAAACCATTGGAATTTCAAGTAGGGGATAAAGTACTTTTGAAAGTCTCTCCATGGAAAGGAGTCCCCCGTTTCGGCAAGCGAGGAAAGTTGAATCCGCGCTTCATCGGACCATTTGAGATCCAGGAAAGGATCGGTCCGGTTGCGTATAAACTCCGTTTACCCGCCGAACTCAGTGAAGTTCATGATACGTTTCATGTGTCCAACCTCAAAAAGTGTTTATCTGATGAAACGTTGATTTTACCGTTGGAAGAGGTTCACATCGACAAACAACTGCACTTCGTAGAAGAGCCTATAGCCGTAACCGATTGGAAAGAACAAAAGTTACGCAGAAGCAGAATCAAGTTAGTAAAGGTTCAATGGAACTCGAGGCGTGGGCCTGAATTCACTTGGGAAAGAGAAGACCAGATGCGCATGAAATACCCACACCTCTTTCAGAGCATGGCTTCTGCCAGCAACGTCTCCTAAATTTCGGGACGAAATTCGCTTAACAGGGGGAGAATGTGACACCCGGTAAATTTCCCAATCCTATAAACTAAGTAATCAACCTAATAATTAGGTGATTGTAAATATCGAGCGCGCTATGTTAATCAGCGCGTGCATTTGTTATGTGCGCCCTGCGCGAGCGCGCCATGTTAGTCAGCGCGTGCATTTGTTATGTGCGCCCTGCGCGAGCGCGCCATGTTAGTCAGCGCGTGCATTTGTTATGTGCGCCCTGCGCGAGCGCGCCATGTTAGTCAGCGCGTGCATTTGTTATGTGCGCCCTGCGCGAGCGCGCCATGTTAAGAACCAGCGTGAGCATATGTTATATGCGCCATGCGCGAATGTTTTGGCTTTATGTTTTCATGTACCTTAACGTTATGTTGTCTAATGGGTTGACCGTCACGCATGATGCTAAGGCGGGTGCACCCTAAATCGTTTATGCGCGTGCGGAAGGGAACTAACCTCCCCGCATGGCGGGAACATTGAGAGCTAGTTTGTCTGAAGCTCCAAGATGGAATTGACTTCAACATAACTGATCACTATGTTGAAATACCAAGACCACCTGGAGAATCTACAAATGAAACTCAATGTCCCTGACTGCGAGAAGGTCACGCACCTACCCGCAGCAAAGAAATGTCCTTCACGCAGAAAGCTATGCGCACAAAGTAATACGCGCAGAACACTTAGTCTATTCTCCAGTTGTAAGGAGATTACTCCCGCCCAAAAAGAAACGGTAGCGTGTTTCAGAGATTTTCCACTTTTACTGTACACTGACAAAGTACCCGAAAAAGCACACTGTAACATGAAAAGTCAACTGTCAGCCACCCTACTCCCACCAACCACAGACCTGCATGTCCTGACCAAATCAAAATCAAAATCTTTTATCCACTACTCCACTTTTAAATAAATAATAATAATTTCCATACTTTATCATCATTACCCCTAGATATGAAAAGATTACAATCCCCTAAAGCAAGGGATTGTGTTCCCTTGAGTTTGCCTATAAATATGTAACCTAAATTATCACCCAAAACACACTTCAAAGAACTGCAAACTTGCACTAATCCTCTCCCAAGCATCCGTTGTTTTCATTTCCGATCCTGTTACTAGGTAAGTCGAGAATATAACCTTGAGATCTACTTTCCAACCCTTATATTCTCCCATTTCTTGATCTTAATATATATACTTCTTGTTATTTAATCGTATTCTAGACCTTCGATTCCGAGGCCAACACCAAGAAAACCCGAATCTCGATTAATCCCTTAACAAGAACCACAGGTGAGTCTCACAGCCCCTATTCTCGCTGTTTTCACTGTTTTTAAACTGTTTTCGGGGCGAGGGACACGTACTTAAATAATGTTTTATCATGGTATACTTACAAGCTATGCAAGCGATTATGTGTTTAAATTATATTTCATGATGAGAAATGCGAACGGTTATCTAAGGTTTTAGATGTATGTGCGCTAGAACTCGAGTAAGTGATCACTTTACCATTGGAACTCTAAGGGTAGGGACTGCTGGTTTGATCCACCCACTCGTAGGGGTCGCGCCTCTTTGCATGGACGAGTGCCTAGTATGGTCATGGGGCAGTACTATGGGTTTGAGCCCGCTCGTAGGGGTCGCGCCTCTTTGCATGGACGAGCGCCTTGTTTTCCGGCACAACGTCCGCGCGTAACCCGCGGGACGGAATTATTGATTAGCTCGTAGTGGCAGCGCCACTTTGCATGGACGAGCACATTTTCCTGAAACGTTCGCGCGTAACCCGCGGGACGGTATTACTTATTTTAGCTCGTAGTGGCAGCGCCACTTTGCATAGACGAGCACAGTTCCCAGAAATGTTCGCGCGTAACCCGCGGAACGATTTTATCAGAATATGTTGATAGAACTATGTTTTACCAAGCATGTGTTTTAATGATGCTATCAGAATTATGTTTCAGAATGATTTGTATCAAGATTATGATGCAATACGATTTATCAAGTTACTAAAACTTGTGAACTCACTCAGTTTATACTGATTCAAATGTTTTTACGTGTCTTTCAGGAGATAACTAGGTAGCGCATGGAGTCACACTTAGAGCACCTCACGCTGAACATCTAAAACTAGCTCTTTGGAAGATTTTAGTTCTATCCCTTCGATGCGCGTGGTTGTTCCCGCCGCGCAAGGGGATAGGGCGTGGAAATCTTCAACAGATTTATACTTTGATGTTTTTATGTAATTTTTAAACAATGTAATGTATTTGTATTAACATTTCATGTGCAATGAAAATCTTACTATAAATGTTTGCAATGGCCCGTGCTTAATTATCAATCCCCACTCGCGCGCGCCCGGCTGTTTCCGCCACTCAGGGCCGGGTGTGACAAGATCCATCAAACTTTGAGAGGTTTCGTATCGGTGAAGGTCTTGTAACGACAAAAGTTGGAGTTCGAACCCGAAGTGGCTGAGTTCAAATTGGAAGCAATGGTTTAGTGCAGTTGAGCCACCATTTCCGGGAACACAGCAGCCAGTTGCTTAGTGATCCGGGCTGTCATCTTACGGCAGGACTTTCTTGCAGGGCGACGAGGGTTACAAGAAGACATGTTGAAAAGAGAATACTACGTGCATGAGTAATCGAGTGAAGATTTCGAGAAGTGAAATACTTAAACCATTTGAATAAAATAAGAAAAAAAAATTAATAACACTAAAATCACATGAAAATTATATTGAAATTAGGATATTCATTTACCACCATGACTTGTATGCAATTTAAGAGCAGGAGTGCAGCCATTCTCTATTCACAAAGGAAAATGGCCACGTTTGACAAATTAAAGTTATGGTTCATATGACGTTTGGGGTGGTATGATTTGATCTAATAAGTTCCAGCACCATTTTTGAACTCTCCAGGTAAGCAATCGGGTCCCGCGTCTGATTGAGATTTATGCGCATTGCTTATCCTTAGGTTTAAAAACCTTGGTGTCAAGGGCTCGAAAAACAAGTGTGTCACCCTTCCAGTTACGACATACCCATCACGTAGAACCATCTTCAAGGGGATTGAATAAAAATCGTCGTTTTGAAAATCGTAAAACAAAAACAAAAGGAAAGAAAATAAATAAATATAAATAAAATTGTTTAGGCATATGCGTAGGAGTTTTTGTGTGAATATATGTACAGGTGACGCTATAAAACATAATAAATTCGAGCGTATGAATGGACTTTTAATAAAAGTGCGGGCACATAGCACATAGGGTATACATGCAAACTAGGCCCTAAAATAAACTATAACTATACTAGGCCGATACGTCTAACAACCTATCTTATAGTTACGGCTCTGATACCAATCTGTAACACCCCGGCTTTAAGCGAATACGCCCGGGTGTAACGTACAGATCACTCATAGCTCGTAACACTATTAAAGTGACAATAATTATATTTATTTCATTTCATAACGTAACAAGTACACAATTATTCAAAATTAAAAATAAAAGAAACATTTCATCAATACAATAAATAAGTTCTTTATTCAAATATACTAAGGTATACTAATGATCTTCATCCTTAGCATGCCATCGATTCAACCTGTAGCACGTTGAAAATAATATATTTGTCAACAATTAAGTTAGTGAGTTTTCATAAGTTTTTGAGTATACATATATATAAAAGGCACGATTCACATTCGTAATGTAATAAATATTCAAGCGTAAAGTAAATGAAATCAATTAATGTCGTCCACCCGTTCCCTTAGCCGAGGCCATAGTAATAGGGGAAATGAGAACCACCTTACGAACAACCGAAGTCGTAACGTTAGACGGCGTAGGTATGTCTCGTCGGACCCTCCCACTATGTGTATGTGTTTGCGTAACTTCCACCAAAAGAATAGTAAACACGCTACAAGCAAGTTCACGTATTATCATAAATAATATGCAAGAATAGTATTAACATGTATGCTAATAGTGAATCGGTTTATAAAGAAGCACATAACTAATAGTGAATCGGGAACAAACATGGGTTTATAATATATTTGGGATCGTCAAAGGATTCATTATATTTTATAGAATATTTGATAAAAGTGAAATAATATTTCATTAGTTTAATTATTATTGTAAAAGAGAAAACAAAAATCATATTTGATTATTAAATGGAAACTATAAGGTTTAACTATTTAAAATATAATTGCCGAATTATATAGTAGTTTCAACACTCGTTTTTTATTTAGTAGTGTATGGATTTTAATCTTAAAGGTGTAATAATAGCCATCTTTCTTCTTTTTTTTTTCTCTTAATTGTTATGAGCAAACTAACCATTGTTCTAAATACTGAAAAAGCACAAGTTTTGATGGCAGAAATTGATACATGTATAGAGAGATAGCCTAATACACTTCAAAACCCCACCCCGCCTATAATATTTGTATGTTCGAGTAACACTACATGAAAGAACAAAAGGGATATATATTAGTTGAATATGCTCAATTGCTGCCAACTCCTCTAATGCAACCATATCACCAAGCTACCTCTCACGATGAAGCCCATACACTATCAATTCCGACTATACCATATTGTGCCTATCCGCAAAGACGAAGGGGTGTAATTTACAATAACCTATATGTCCAACACACGCGCACCATTTATGAATTACTAAATAAATCTCCAATATTCATTTCCTTTGAAGAAAAATAATGACATTAAAAGCGACATTCATGTTCCATATAGGTTAATTATAATAATATAAATAATTAGATATTCAACTAAACACATAAATCATAAAATTAATATAAAAATTACATATTGAAAACAAAATTAAAAGAAGAAAACTTAAATAAACCCGCGTAACACGCGGGCTAAAAGCTAGTATTCATATATACGCTTAAGCTACATACGTGGTTGTAAAGATATGACTTAGGGCAATAAAATGTGTGGTTGTTTATACTATGCTATTATAAATGTGTGATCCGTCACCAAGTCATAAGTCATACGTGTTTAGGGTTTGCTACAACAAATATAAAAAATGAAGAACTTTTTTTAAGAGCAAATGTCATAAATAACTAATATGCTTTCTCTTTTTTTCTCATAAAAATATCTCTACATTTTTTTCCACGTTATAATCCATGTACATATTAATTATGAAAACAATTGTGACAAAGAAAATTTTAAACAATTCGGAAACGATTTACTTATCTAACACCTAGTTCACTTGATTTCTTATGTTAGTGTTTAAAAAAATTATTCAGTAATTCAAATCAAACAATATTAGTTATGATTCTTGATCACATGGTTAAAGTTAAGATCCTATGATTCAAAGAGTTTTTATGTGAGATCGATAAGTAAAATAATAAAACCAATATCATAAATTATTACAAGTTTACAACTATGATTCACGGTATTTATACCAAACTTCTAATCAAACAAGAAAACTCAATAGTATAAAGTTCTTTTTTGCATCCCTATTATTCGTAATTTTAGGATAATGTCTTTGATTTATATGAAATTAGTAATCAATTGTTTAAGCAGCCCCCCCCCCCCCCCCACCCACCCCACCTCCCACAAAAAAAATAAAAATAAATAACATGTACACAAACTTTAATGTCTAAAAGTTAATTATTGAGTGATTTTTATAGAAAAAAACATAAAGTATAATAGTTATATATAATATCACTCTCAACCCCCAACATTTAAAAAAAAACATAATTTTTTTAAACGACCAACAAACATATAATGGCCTAGATATTCTGTACATGCAAACCAATAGTAAAAATTCACCGTCACCTGACTCAATCTAGCCGTACGGAGTTGTTAAACGTCTACAAGTTATTTCCAATTTCGGGGAAAACCCAGTCCCCCGAAGGCCCACTGGTGGTAAAACTTAGACGCCTTTAAAATCAAACCAGAGATCACAAAGGTCCATATCTTCCTTCATTGAGCCAATCGTACCCTCCGAAAATGTTGTATATGAAGATCAAACCCGTATCTCCACTTAAAACCCCATATTTACTACCGCTACAAAGAAAAAAAAATTATCCATCAAAACATGGACCTTTTCTAGAAAGAATTAAATATGGGCTAAAGTGCTAAACTTTTGCATGGGCCGGACTTCCAAGAACCCAAAACCCCAACCCACTTTAGAATCCGGGTCACCCATCTTCTCTTCTTCTTCCCCAAGTCACTTCCAATCTCAATATACACTTCTGATTCACATTATTCAATCAACACAACACAAAACAAAACAAAACAAACGCAGAGAATCAATCAATCATGGAGTGTGTATTCGGAATGGTGGGCAAAGGATTCGCACTAGTGGTGGCTGACTCTTCGGCGGTCAACAGTATTTTGGTTCACAAATCAAACGAAGACAAGATCATGGTTCTTGATTCGCATAAGCTTATGGGTGCTAGTGGTGAAGCTGGTGATCGGTCAGATTCATTCTCTTCTCTTATGGGTTTACTTTTAATTTCATTATTATTATAATATAATTAGGGTAATGGGTGTTTATGATTGAATTAGGGTTTTGAGTTTCTGATCAATTAGGGCGTTTTAGAGGCTGTTTTAACAGGTTCATATTTTGGCTTATTGAATTAGTAATCGGCTGTCGGTTTTTGGTTCGATTCGGTTAATTTCGATTAATGGAGGTGTTATAAATGCTAGCGATATATGAAACTGAATGGTTCGGTTTTTTTAATTTCGGTTCACAGAGGGTATAAATAAACAGATAATGTTAATGTTTGGTTTGGTTTTGTTGGTTTTTGGTTCGTTTCGGTTATAACCGAAACCAAGCTTGGGATAAAGTTTTTGCTTAGTAATACATGAAATTGAGGTTTTAAAGGCTAGCAATATATGAAAATTGAAGGGCTTGTTTTTTTTTATTATGGTTCACCGAGGGTAGAAAAAAACAGATAATATTAATATTTGGTTTGGTTATTGCTCACATCATAGTTTTTGTGCTACATGTTTACTGTTTAGAAAACTTATTTTGCAGGTTTTGTGTTATTGAATATGAAACTAATTTGTTGTGTTTAGTGTTTTAGTGATTTGATTTGGTTTGCAGAAATTGAATGTGATGGTATTTATGTCCATTGTTTGTTTACATGTTTAAGTGAGTTTTTTTTTTTTGCTTATAAAGTATTACAGAAAGAACATATAAGATGTGTTTTTTAATATTCAAGTAATTAGTCTCATTGATATTTCTGTTTCCTTTTATAAGTTGGAAGATTACTACGGGTCATGATCTCATGTGTTTTTGGGTAAAATATGCGAAATGGTTATAGCTTGAATTTGGGCTTTGAGTGTGAAGGAAATTAGGGCTTTTGAGAGGCGAAAGAGCGTTAGCTTTGTTGAAACTGAAGCGGTTAGTTTGACCTTCTTTTTTTTAATGAAAAATAAGTGAGTCTTACACGTTAACATATTTACCTACTGACCCATGCCCCGTAACCACAAACTGGTGACCTGCATACTAGGGGTGTGTTTTTTAACCATACCAAACCCGACACGAAGCGACCTGAGACCCGAACTGACCTGAACCGGTTTAACTTCTAACCCGAACCCGAGATCAAATAGTAGGGTTGTTATTTGGGCTGAAAAACCCAAATTCAGGTGCATGCATCCCAGATTATTATAGTTTTGTGGTATATGTTTAGTTTCAAACAAAAGTTTATCAGATTTCCAATTTTGTTGTATATCATAATAATAATTTGTAATAATATATTATTCGCCTTTAGTTGATAATAATGTTATTTAAATATAAGAGTTTTGACTGCACTATACACAAAAGAATGGCAACACAAGACTGACTGACTACAAGCAAAAAAGAGCTTATATATGATGTTAAAGCGTGAATATATATATACATTATATATATTTTTAACTTGTTACCCGAATTTACCCGACCCGTTTAACTTATATATGATCTTATTTGGATCGGTTTTTGGGTCAATCTGAGCTCAAACCCGAAGAACACCCCTGCCGCGCTAAACAAAACTGATTGACTCATTAACCCAACAACATTGTATTCATGCAAATTGTTATTTAGTTCATGGAGACGAAACAATTAAAAAATTATAAAAAAAGTTAACGTAATATATACCTGTGTTCCTCAACACTCCATGGAATACCTTTCTTCTTCATATTCCCCGAATTCACAACCGATTTAGCTTGTTTTCTTACCTTCCTCCGGTAACTACCCGCTTCAGTTTATTCAATCAGCATGTAACATTTATTTTACAGTTTAGTGTTCTAGTAATTTGATTTAGTTTGCATGGATTGATTATGATGGCATTTGTTTACATATTTTGTTACATAAGACATTTCTTGATGTTTAAGTAGTTAATCTTCTTGATATTTTAGTTTTTATATTTTATTATAAGTTGGAAGATTACTTTATCAAGAGTTACATGCTATGTTACAATGGTCATGATGTAAATATTTGTTGTTTAATTTCTTGTTTTTTTGTTTTTTTATTTTTAGAGCTCAATTCACGGAGTACGTACAGAAAAATGTGGCTTTATATCAATACCGAAACAATATTCCACTGACTACCAATGCTACTGCAAATTTCATTCGTGGTGAGCTCGCCACGGCTCTGAGAAAGGTATAATTTATTTTTATTATTTTCGGGGAAAAACAATTTCATGATATGTTTTGTGTTTTGCGGTAGTTCAGTGTTTCTATCGTAATCTCTAACTATACTAGTTTAGTTATCTAACAAAAATTTCATCTTCTGAAAAATAGCTTTCACGAAATGTGTATAAATATAAAACAGTTAACGGTTTTTTATAAGGAGGTTTTATATGAGAACGGGTCAAATCGGGCTGTATTTGTTTGAACGGGTCAAAGCATCCTGAATCATTGTATTCGAATGACATTATATTTTGATTAAATCAACTTTATGTAAGCATAATTCTTTTTATCTGAACTAAATTATTATTCTTGCAGAATCCTTACCAGGTCAACATTGTGCTAGCGGGCTTTGACAAGGAAACAGGCCCGTCACTATACTTCATCGACTACATTGCAACCCTGCACAAAGTCGACAAGGCAGCGTTTGGCTACGGTTCCTACTTTGCCCTGTCCATGATGGACCGTCACTACCACCCAAACATGACTGTTGATGAAGCCATCAAGCTTGCAGACCAGTGCATTGAGGAAATTCGGTCCAGGCTTGTTGTGGCTCCTCAGAACTTTATCATCAAGATTGTGGACCAAGATGGGGGCCGCGAACACTCGTGGCGTAGGACCACAAAGGATTAAGTAAGGTTTGTAGTAATTTGAATTGTGTTTGGATTATCTTTGGTTGGTTATATTGGTGATGATTAGGGACTAAAAAGATGAATGTTGAAGGTTTGTGGTCGGTTTGGTCTTGTGATTGTTAAAGACTGTTATTATGTTATGTTAATCCTAATGGCAAACTTTGTTGTTGAGGCATGAGTTTGATTGTTGATTTTAATATTGATATTGATTTTGTGAAGAGTACAGTAATCATTAGTAAATGTTTAGTTTTTTATTTTAATAAAGCTGAATATTAAGCTTAAAAAATCATAACATAAAAGAAGTATTGCTTGGTAGACCATTTGAGAAACTAGTTATGAGTTCATCAATCCCCAGAGTCTTTTTTTCTAGTTTTTATCATTAACACATAAGCATGATTTTATCAGTTTGGGTTCTGTTTTCAGTTTAATTGGTCTCAAACCGATAGAAATAAACACCTGAACTGCGCCTCAAAACACCAGGTCCTGTAAAATTTTAAATGATTATTTCTTTAGTTTTTATGAACATCTAATTTCATTTTCTCGCAGTTTTCCACGAGATTGCAATCACGACGCAGTTTTCCGCGTTTCATGTTGAGCAAAGGATATAATCTTCATATTAACATCCTAGACGCACACAAAAAAATATAACACCTAAAAAAACATAACTATGAACATATAACACCAAAAAGAAAGCCAATTCTGATTATAAAAGGTATAGGCAAAGGCTATTAGACCCCAAATGGCTTCAAATGATATTCAAGGCTATTATCTTCATTTGTCAAGTTGATATATAATGTTATGATGCATGCCAATATGCTATAATACATAACTACTATCGATGTAAGTCAAATACCAATATCCTTCTAGGCATCTTATGTTAGAACTTTATCTTTTGGTTACACGCAATACATTTTATATAATTATACATCTAATAAGTGTAGATCATTTTTCTTTCTTTCTTTATTTTTTTTATGGAAGACTCTAGTTTTACCTACAAGATTTGGATACCAATCAAAGCAATTAAAATATTATTTTACCCCCTAACTTTTCCCCATTCTTTGTTAGAATTGCACAAACCTGTTTAAAACCCAAAAACTGGTTTGGTTTAGTCAACAAATGTCAAAATCAGTTTATGATCGGTTTTGTTCAAGTTAAACTGGTTTATTAAACAGGTTACGATCAGTTTCGGTTCATGTTTTGATCGGTTTCAATTTGGGTTTCGGCGGATAAAATTACAAACCAGTTCCAAGCCAGATTTTACATAATTGGTTTTGGTTCGGTTGTTTCGTGTGATATTAATAAAGCCGCTCTCCCCTATATTTCCGTCCGTCGTGATCTCATAATTTGTCACGTTTACGTTTGCCGGCCGTTTTCAACTTCCAACTTGTAAACACCAAACCCCAATAAATCATCAAATCATTTCATACAAACACACACTCCAACTACATAATAATAATAATAATAATAATAATAATAATAATAATAAACATCTCCATTTCATTTTTGTTTCCGTACAGATCTCGCCGGCCGGTTGTTTATTAATCTAATCTCCGACGATGAGTGTTGCCAACCCACCTGAAGAAGCTGATGCTTCCTGGGTGACGATGTACACGCTGAAAGAGCCGTACACTTTATGGGATTACTTAAACCATTCACCTCTTTGGCAAGATCGAATCTTTCATGCTCTTGCTGCTCTCTACGGCGCCGTTGCCGTTGTTGCGCTGGTAATTTTAAGTTTGTGTTGTAATTTCATCTGAATTTGTGGTATTTGATTACTAGGGTTTCTAATTGAAAGTAATAAATTATTTATGTTTGGTGTATCATGAAATTTGATAAATTAGCAGTTAGTTAGTTAGTTAGATTACCCTTCATGTAGTAATTTATTTGAAACTTATATAACCAATTTGCCATGTCAACTAGTGGTGCGGTTTTTGGCTAAAACCAAACTTATATAACCAATTTGCCATTGTTTCGGGTTTTGGAATTTTGAAACCGTTCAGTTTTGGTTTTTTGGTTTTAGGGGGTGTTTGGGATTGCATATTTTAGATCCTTATGAGTTTTATAACTTATAAGTTTTAGTGTTTGGGAAAGTTAAAGATTGTGAGCGTATAAGTCATAAGTTATAACTTTGTAACTTATAACTTATGACTTTAATAAGTCATAAGGAGGTAAAATAAGGAATCCCAAACACCCCCTTAGTTCGGTGTCGGTTTTTTGGATTTTGCCATTTGAGCTTGAAAATTTTAGGCCGAAAATAATGAATTTAGGTATAAATAATTTTGTTAAATCTTAACTAATAGACTATTATACATTTGGCCAAAAGTATTTGAGTTACATATGCATTAAATTCTTATAAATTACTTAAAGTAAAAATCTAGAAATTCGGTTCAGTTTGGATTTTTCGATTTTTATTACATGCAAAACCAAAACGAACCGTTAATTTGGTTTTTACAAAAACATAAATCCAAACTGTCGGTTTTTGTTTCGGATCAGTTTTTTCAGTTTCTTACACACCCTTTAATGTCGACTGCTCTTTAACTTTTATATAAACTTTACTATTTATATAAAACACATGTAATTAAATAACGTCCGAAAATAATTCACTTGAGAACTTTTAAATTCCATAACATATTTATTTTCATGATAATTTACATGGCTAGTTATCGATGTAAAGCACATACGAATATCCTTTTGGGCATGTTACATTACGAATTTATCTTTTAGTTACACTACACATTACACATTCTGTGTAAGTAAGCCTAATACTAAATCTAGCAAACTATTTGGTGATGTATAGATTCCGGCTTTTATCTCACAAAAACTTATAGTTTTATGTATAAGTTTTGGACATCAGTTTTTTATTCAATAGGCCTTTAAACGAACTGAACGTTTACGAACTTATAATTGAACAATATATTCTTTTCATGTTCCTTTATCAAGAAAACGGGCATGCTTGTTCTTTCAAAACCTAAACGAAAAGTTATCGTGCTGGTGAGTTTGCAGTTGCTTTTCTAGGGTTTGAACTTTGAATCATATATGGTGGTGTACCTTGCTGTGTACTGTTGTAATTTGTCTGAATTGCATTTATTCGATTTCTAGGATTTCTACTCAAAACTAACAACATTTTGTTTATCGTGTGATGAAATCTAATTTGACGTATTAGTCATGTGTTCTGCTACTCGTATAGATGATATACAAGGGTCTAATTGATAAATTGCAGCAGGATTTTAATTTTGATTTGGATAATGTCTGATTATTGCAGGTACAATTAGTTAGGATACAACAAAGAGTTCCTGAATATGGTTGGACTACCCAGAAGGTCTTTCATTTTCTGAATATCTTGGTTAATGGGGGTCTGTATATTTCTTTTATTATTTGTTTTAATAAAAAAAATGCATTTTTTTAACTTTTTTTCTTTATATATACTGAATTTTAATCATGTTATTATTGCAGCTAGATGTTTGACATTTTTCGTCCGTCGCGATATCGAACAGTTAACACCTGAGGTTAGAAATACTTTTAAGTTAATATTGCACTAATGTAATTTGTAATCATATGTATTAAATGGAATAATTATTTATGAATATATGTTTTATATTTCAGATTTCACAACATATGTTGCTTGATTTGCCAAGTCTTGTATTTTTCACTACATATGCTCTCCTGGTCTTATTTTGGGCAGAAATATATTACCAGGTTTAAATATTATAATATTTTTTGGTTTCTTTTTGGTGTTAATATTGATGATTAAAGTTATGAATATTTGATAGGCAAGAGGCGTCTCAACTGACAGTCTCAGACCAGGTTTCTTTGCAATCAATGCAATTGTTTATGCAATTCAGGTAATAGTTTTAATAAACTTATGACAATTATAACCTTAATATGATATTACTTTGTTACAATTTCTTTTATAAATGACAATCATATTAACCCTAAGCAAGTCCTATTATTTGTTTACAGATTATTCTGTGGTTAGTAATCTGGTGGAAACCTATTGATATCTTGGTGATTCTGTCAAAGGTTTTCTTTGCAGGTATTTTTTTAATCTGGTTAAATGGCAATATTTTACAGTTGAAAACCGTATGTTCTTTTTTTTTCAGCTAAATTTCTCTCTGTTTCTTTTTTTAGGGGTCTCTTTATTCGCAGCCTTGGGCTTTCTTGTGTATGGAGGAAGGTATTTTTTTTTACTTTTTTTTTTGTTATAGAAGTTAAAGAAAAGGAGAATTTGCAACAATAATATAATCTTTTTTTTATCACATATTTATGCAGGCTATTTCTAATGCTGCAGCGGTTTCCTGTGGAATCTATAGGCCGTCGAAAGAAGTTACATGAGGTATGTGTGTAAATGTGTATTATAATTTGTTAAATCTGACCCAGATAGGATTAGAGGTGGAAAGATGGTGGGTTGGTTGATCCGTCAATACGGGTTCGGGCCAAAGAAGTTATCTTTTTGTGAGTTAAATTTGAAATAGGTCGGTTTGATCGCAAATACATTGTTTTTTCAGTTATAATATATCATCATCGTACTCAGTATATCCCACCAATAGCAATGCTATGGTAGGGTCTGAGGAGGGTAAGATGTAGACAGCCTTACCTCTATCCCATAGGGATAGAGAGGCTGCTTCCGGTGAGACCCCCGGCTCGATAGTAGTTTTGCATCAAGCCTTGGACATAAGGCACATAGCACTCATGTGCCCTTGTCTTTCGGCTATCAACGCCACCACATGATGCCTGATTAACCTTCCGCCACTTTTAACGTTATTTTCACGAGATTAGTAAAATAACGTCAAAATTAGTGCACTTTTACTTTTGCCCACCCGAGGGTTCACACATATATACATTATATGCGCGCACCGCAAGCAGGGCGTTTTTTCAGTTATAATATATATATATATATATATATATATATATATAGGATAAGGATCCTAAGAGAACCCTTTACAAATTGAGAACTTTGAGAACCATTTTGAACCACTAAAAACACCTTTAAAAAAATATTTAAAAAAATCATAAAACAAAAAATAACAAAAATTTTTAAAAAGTAAAAAAACCATAATTCTTATATTTCATTCCGGTTTCATTAAAAAAATATAAAAAATAAATAAAAAAAACAAAAAAAAACGTTGTATTATACACATGTGTAATTTTATTTAATCTTTAGTTACGTAATATACACATATGTACACTATCATTTATCTTAAATTATACACGTGTATAAAAAAATCATGTAAATGTACATATATGTATATATTATACATATGTGTATACAATTTGGCTAAACCGAGTTTTTTTTTATGAAACCGGGATGTTAAAATAAGAATTTTGGTTTTTTTACTTTTTTCATTTTTGTGTTTTTTTTATTTTATGATTTTTTTTATTTTAAGGTTTTTTGTGGTCCAAAATGGTTCTCATAGTTCTCAATTTCAAAAAAGTTCTCTCATGATCCTGATCCTATATATATATATACATGATTATGGTTTACAAAATCAACAATAACAGTAACAATCTAAACCATTTGTAACCTGTGTAAATAAATTACAATCCTGATTGAGCTGTATATAATAAGTATGTAATATTTTGTGTATTTAACTGTGCAGGTTGGCTACGTGACAGCAATTTGCTGTGCATGTTTTCTTGTGAGATGTATCATGGTGAGGGCCTTTGTCTTTTATATTTTATAAACGAACAGCCTTTCATATGTTCTGATCATAAATCAAAATTAAAATGTCGTCTTTTAGATGGGTTTTAATGCATTCAACGAAGGTGCCAACCTGGACATGCTGGAGCATCCTGTTCTAAACTTTATCTACTACTTGGTAAGCATCTTTCACTCCTTCGATCTTGGTTAAACTCTTTCTTTTATAAATTTTTATCTTTGCTTTTGACAGTTGGTGGAGATACTACTGTCTTCTCTAGTTCTGTATATTTTGAGGAAACTGCCACCGAAGCGTGGGATCATACAATATCATGCTATTGGATAAGAGATGACATGAAGCTTCATTCTTGTGTTTTAATGGAGTTGAAAAGATTTGATAACCCTTGATAACAAACAAGGGCTTTTGGAGTATATGTTCATTGTAGTAATCTATACATTTTGTGAAATATGTCAAGTCTTTAGTGAGTTCTTATACAGAGGGACACTGAATCTTTATGTGGATTAAATTATTTTATTCTTATTTAACTTAATTAATTAAGTGAAATTATCTGGCCCTGTTACTACTACTACTACTGGATATGGTTAACCTATTTTTTCATTGGTAAATCTCCTGCTATTATGTTTTTAAACGAAAATAACTATTATGCAAATGTTGATTATAAGTTTGTAGCCTTAGGTAACTATTTTTTATTTATATATGTATAATTATGTTTTGTATCTTGCGTGATTATGCATTTGTTGATTATAAGTTTACTTACGTGGCTATATACATATGTTGCGTAATTATACGGATGTATATGCCCTCGTGAGGGAACTGCGGTTTTCGTCTATATGGTTTGTCCAAATCTGCGTTTTAGTCCAATAGTTTCAAATTTGTGATTTTCGTTCATGTAATTTCATTTAACTTGCAATTAAAATTGAATTCACTAATTCTGTTTAAGTTTGGTCGTTAAACCCATAAGCGTGTCATCCACATGATGGGCAATTTTGTCCCTTTTCCCCCAAATACACCCTAGCCCCTCACATGAGGGGGCTTGCGAATTAGAACTGAGTTTTGTTGGGGAGAAAAAGGACAAAACTGCCCCTCACGCGAGGGGCACGCTAATGAGTTTATTGATCAAACTTAACGGTGTTAATAAATTCGGGTTTAATTGCAGGTGAAATGAAACCACAAGAACGAAAATAGCAAATTTAAAACTATTAGATTAAAACCGCAGATTTGGACAAACCACATGGACGAGCACCGCAGTTTACTCTACCCTCGTTAAAAATATACACGCCAACACAAGAAAAACTAACTTCTTACGATAACCGACCATATGCATTAACTGTTTAGTAATCGCTAATACGTTCATTTATGCAACTTGAATAATTAGACCACCATAGGTTTTCCTAATTGTTGGCAGCAATGGAACCAAAAGTAAGTCGCCATTAAAACCGACATCGAATCTTCTACAACATTTTCTTTGGTCCAAATGCTAAATTTCATCGTATTTTTGCAACCCTAGTCCTGCTCCTTTTATGTGTACTTTTTTTAAACGACTAAATTTTTTGCACTCTATCGAATTTGAATCCATGACCTCTTATTTTACACCTTAACCACCTCACGAAAGTGGGAATGACCCTTTTATATGTACTAGTTGGTTGTATTTGTTATAAACCACATTCCAAATTATAGATTTTATATGAAACACAAATAATTTATTTTATCGTTTCTTTTATATATATATATATTTTAAAATAAAAATAAAACTAAAAATAACTAGAAATTCAGCTGCATATAAAACACACACATTTAAAACATGTTGCCTATAATAGAGGATACCTCATTTGAGCTTTGCCCAAAAGGTTTAGGCTAAACATATCAACACCTCCTAGATTTGGACCAGATTGGTTTGGTTTCGGTCAACGTAAGTCAAAACCCGGGTTCTAGTCTAAACCAATTATGATTTCGGTTTTTAAGAATAAGAAAGAGAATCTGAAATGGTAGGAACCGGTTCAAATCAATTTCAAACTGATTTCAACAGCTATGAAATGGAACGGACTATGTAGCGGTTTCAAACAAATAACCAACCAGACATAATTACATAAAACATTTTTTTTTTTATTATAATAGTAAACACATTAAACAAGTCAACCATAAACCTCTCAGAATCATATAACATACGACTCGTTTAGCTACACATTCTCGAGTTCAACCCAAACTCAAAGCTTAGTTTTAAGCTTTTAATCCACTTGTCTTAATTAAAACATCATTAATTAATCCTTAAAATCCTTTGCCCAAACAATGTTTTGTCCGATTCTAATAATCACACAATGTCACACATCAAGATTCTGTCTTATTAGATGCTTATATTGTACTTTATTTCCTCGTGGGAGATTACATTAAATTACATTATCATCATCATTTACAGCCAACTATTTTGTCTCATGTTTTGGACATTACTTCTGTCGGCTGTCTTTTTTTTTTCATTTTTTGTAAATGACGACTTTCTTGTGTGTCAGGTTATCGCACTCTTTAATTTGAAAAGTCTCGTTGTTTCACCCTGGTCAGATTATGTTGTCTTAATCGGGCCCACAATGACTTTAAAATTTTTATTGAGTGTTTCTTATGAAATCATAACACCGGCTGCCCCTTAACAATTGTTCTACCACCCACAAGAGCAGCACTTTTTGACGTAACACACGATGGGACTAAGGCTCTTAATTCAAACTTATAACTCAAGTTCTTTATTACCAAAAATCACCCAAATTATTATAAGTGAGAATGCCACTAGTCACATTATTGACCCATAATTTTGTCTTCACAATTTCAAAGGTCCAATTTATTGGCATTTTGCATTCGTGTTCTTGATCAGTCAATCATTCATATCTCCGGTATATTCGGTTGTCTGTAAGTAATATTCACTCAAATCACTATATTGTTGTTGTTTCTCTTTCAGACATTTCATCGAACACCTGTCAGGCACTCATTTGTTCTTCGATTTCACCTCTTTTTTCACTTGAATTGCTTCTTGTTTTCTTCTGATTACACATCTGATCATCTGGCTTTTCCTTCTTTACTTGATATTTAGTGATATTTCACATTTAATGTCTTAAACTTCTTTCTGACATTTCATCAAACACCTGGTGGGCACTTGTTTAGTTCTTAAATTTGAACTTTTTTTTACTTGAATTGCTTCTTGTTTTGTTTTAATCAGCCTCCTGGTTCTCTAATCATCTGCGTTTTCGTTCTTTACTCGAGATCTCATTCAAACAGTTGTGAAATTTTAATATTTCTTCAAGAAAGTTATAAGCAATGAAAGGAAAATTTGGGTCATCAGGGACTTATTTTTCGTTAAATACCGGAGCCAAGATTCCGGCCATCGGGCTCGGAACCTGGCAAAGCGGTGGCGATTTCTGCGCCGAGGCAGTTAAAACCGCTTTATCCGTGGGATACCGTCATATAGATTGTGCACACTTGTACGGAAACGAGGCTGTGGTCGGTGAAGCTTTAACCGAGTTCTTGAAAGGTTCGATAAAAAGAGAGGATCTTTTTTTGACCTCCAAGATTTACTGTACCATGAATTCAATTAACAAGATTGAAAATTCGGTTCGGGTTTCGCTTAAGAATCTTGGGGTGTCATATTTGGATCTTTATTTGATGCACTGGCCCGAAAGCTCGGCTTTTGGTGATGCAACTGACCCGCCTGCGAATTCGGGCTCTGAATATAGACAGTTTTTGAGTAAGTTGAAAACCGCGTGGAAAATGATGGAACGGTTGGTTGAATTGGGCCTCGTTCGAGCTGTTGGAGTTAGTAATTTTAATATTCAGCAGATGAAAGAACTGCTCAAATTTGCTAAAATTGTGCCCGCGGTTAATCAGGTTGGATTATAAGTTTGTAGAATTTTGATTATTTTTTTGATGCATCGTTGCATACAACCTCTTGAATCTTATTATTGAATTTTGATTATTCTTGTTAATAATTCTGTTTAAGATAAATTATAATAAAAATATTCCTTGCTTATAAAAAAGTAAAAAAATGTTAGCGGGTCAAACCAACTCACACCGGCGGCTGGCCTGTTTGACCCGTATTTAAAATGTCCCATTCCAACAAGAAGCTGCTTTTAGTCTTTTGACCCATTACCGAACCCATTCATGAGTCCTCTTCCCACCTCCAGATTTACCTTGCTTTCAAAAATTGAAAAAATGTTAACGGGTCAACCCAACTCACCCTAACCTGTTTCGCCCGTATATAAGCTGACCTGTTTCAACCGAAAGCTATTTTGACCCATTCATGATTCATCTTGCAATCTCAAGATTTTCCTTGCTAATAAAAAAGTGAATAAATGTTAGCGGGTCAACCCTACTCGCCCTGGCCCGTTTGACCCGTATTTGAAATGACCCGTTTCAACCTTTAGCTGTTTTGACCCTTTACATAACCCAATGAATCTTTTGGTATTTCAGGTGGAATTACATCCATTTTGGAGGCAAGATGAACTTGTAAAATTCTGTCAGTCCAAAAATATGCATGTATCTGCTCACACGCCTTTAGGGGTACCGACTTCAGCCCCTAAACCATCTGAAAGTGGATCAAGTGAAGAAGATGAACCAGGAACACCCCGTATATCATTTAGGCGGTCCAGATCAGTTCACGGACCAATGCTCAAACTTTCAGTTGTTGCAAAGATAGCTGACCGACATAAAAAGACTCCCGAACAGGTACATTTCACCTATTGATTTTGAAAATAAAATAAAATAAAAAACTAATATACTTTCTTATTTTTATAAAAAAAAATCTTACAACCTAATTTTGGTATACCAAATAAGTACATGAAATAGTCACTAAATTATTTTTTGTATGTTAAAGTTCTTAAACTTGTCTGAAATGCACGAGTTTTTTTAAATAATAACTGGTTAACTCTTAACTTGGTTTTAATTTGATAAAGAGACTCAACAATTTAAAAATATTGTACTAACCAATTAAAAGTTAACAAGTCATTTAAATTTTTTTTTCATAAAGTATTGCATTTTAGACAAGTTTAGGGGCATTAATATACAAAATAAATTTAGTTATTTTTTCATGTATTTTTTAGAAGTTTTGAGATTTTAATGTACCAAAAACAATTAAGTATATTGGTTGTTATGGTAAGAATTTCAAGAGAATATATTAATTATCTGAAGTGTCATAGGCTTAATCTTGCATGTCATCATCATCATCATCGTACTCAGTATTTCCCACCAATAGCAAAGCTATGGTAGGGTCTGAGGAGGGTAAGATGTAAACAGCCTTACCTCTACCCCATAGGGATAGAGAGGCTGCTTCCGGTGAGACCCCCGGCTCGATAGTAGTTTTGCATCAAGCCTTGGACATAAGGCACATAGCACTCAATCATCGGGACACCGGCTGATCGGTGCATGTACCCTTGTCTTTCGGCTATCAACGCCACCACATGATGCCTGATTAACCTTCCGCTACTTTTAACGTTATTTTCACGAGATTAGTAAAATAACGTCAAAATTAGTGCAATTTCACTTTTGCCCACCCGAGGGTTCACACATATATACATTATATGCGCGCACCGCAAGCAGGGCTTGCTTAATCTTGCATGTGTAATTACAAATTTACCCTTCACCTGCAGGTTATTTTGCGCTGGGGTCTCCAAAGAGGAACAAGTGTGCTTCCGTGCAGTGTAAAACCCGAGAGGATAAGACAAAATGTAGACATATATAACTGGAGTTTATCAGACGACGAGTATCAACGGTTGAACCAAATAGAACCGCAAGTGTGTCTGTTTGGAAATGGTCCGTTGGACACCATATCAGAGGACCATGGTTCGGTCTTTGGAAGCGGTCCACTTCAAGCGGTTCATGAATCCGAAGATGATATCGAGTTCAACTCATGAGCAATGGTGGCAGGTGCTATTTATATGCATTTAAATATTTTGATTTTGATGTATGTTATTGTAATTTTATGTCTCTTTGGGTGATTTAAGTCTTCTTTGGATCAAAGTGTGTTCTAAAGATTTTTGTCATGTATAAAAGTGCTTGTTGAACATTGTTGATAATGATGGATTGTATTTTATTTATTTAATTTTGTATGTTTTTTTGTCAAAATTAGATAAAATAGTCAAACATTGACTTTTATTCCACACTACTTTTTAATTATATATATATATATATAGGAAAAAATGTTTCGAACCATCAAAGCGTCAAACTGAATTGTTTTAATACCGATCCAACCAACCAGGCCGGTTTGCTTAACCATGTACAGGAATCGTATTTAGTGATTCAACATTTAACTTCCAGCAAAATCTGCTAAAGCTTTTTATAGTATGTAATAGCTAAAACTTACATCAAAACAGGGTTTAATGTTTTGATTCACGGTTTGAAACTTGGACATTCAGCAGTGACTCATATCAAGCTTTTAACTGGCTGATCTTAAGCAGCTCGAATCTTTACACCCCTAATCAAAATGATCACTAAATCCATGAAGATTCAGGTTCTAAACAGTGTTCAAGACTAGAAGAAACAAGCATACAGAATGTTCAAACTTTAAAGATACTTAAAATATAAAGATCAACAACTTTGAAAGATAAAAAATACAATATATGCATTGTAAACAGTCTGTTGCAATTTGTGATCATTGTGAGACTAGTTGATGATCTCTACCATATTAGCGATGGATTGATTATCACTCATCTTAGTGAAACGGCTATTTGTGTACATTTTGAAGATACCTTGACGGGTACGGCAAACGGGCCTGCCCAGTATCCATTCCTTAACACTCATTCAATATCCACAACAATATAAAAGTAAAACAAAACCCGAAAAACAAAACCAGTACATTTTGAAGATACCTTGACGGGTACGGCAAACGGGCCTGCCCAGTATCCATTCCTTAACACTCATTCAATATCCACAACAATATAAAAGTAAAACAAAACCCGAAAAACAGATTCACTATGCATTTATACATAATATTCAGATACATCATGTCTGCAAAAAGTTCAACTAAAAGTCTAAAAGTAGCATCAAACGAAATTACAAAATAGCCAAAAAGCCGGTCATCCTAGTAGCTAATTTCTTTGCTGAAATCATTACAATATAAGATCTTTACTTTGGTCCCATCAAAATCTAACATGATAGATCATAAACAATGACCGAAACTTTCTAAAAATGGGATCTTTAAGAATTTACTTTGTAGCCGGGTGTGAACCCGGATCATCAATCATAGCAGATTGCACAATACATACCTATTGAATTTACATCTGGTTTAATTCTGTACTTTGCAGTCAAACTCGAAAATGTCTTGGTTAAAACTCAGGCTCTTGCTTCATATACATCATTCTCTGAAAGTATCAAGACAGATAATTCAAAACAAGAAAAAGATTTGACCAGTTTGACCCAAACCCATTCTGTCCATAAATAAAATGTCGTTACCTGGTTTGTAGGACTATGAGGTAGAATATTATGAGCAAGATCTTCGTTTAGTGATACATGAAATGGAGGCCCTGGCACATACCTCATGCTGCATTTGAAAATAATAATAATTATAATAATAATATTATCATATTAGCAACAATAAAACTAAAATTTTGAATAGTAAGTGAATGGACATCTCCATTACTTGTTTAAAATGGCGGTTATATTGTCCTTCGTGTGGCTGAAGAGGTTAAGGTTGTCTTGTAGCTGCTCGTAAAACAAATTGTCGGATAAATATACAAAAATAGGTTAGATAGTGATTCTTTTAACATATATATTTTAAAAGAACAGAAATTTACTTACTTTCATTGAAGAAATATTAGCTGAGATCTGACCATGAAGTTGTTTGTTTTGTTCAACTAATTGCTTTATAGAACCACATAATGCTGCATCAATGAGTAGAAATTATTCTGACATGTCTATAGATTTATGAGTATTTTTGTAATTTAACATATATTTAATCATGTAAATGTGAAAATAATTACCTTCAAAAGTATTATCGTCAATCTGGTCCCGATTATTCATGGCAACGGAAAATGGAGCTACATCCAGTTTTGGAACTGATGAAATACTTGGTTTTGATGATGATACAACCAAACCATCCTGAAAACATATAATAATCAGAATCATATGTTTTTATTAACTCAACCGACCTAAACACATTCTTTCTGCATAATTACCTTGTTATCCTTGTCTTTTAACCTTTTCGCCATATGTGGTTCATCTGGTTTCTTTCGTTTTCGCTGTCAAAAATCTCATCTTGTTAAACCATTTTTACTGCCAAAAATTCAAAATCACCACTAGATTGTAATAATATTTTTTTTTGGGTTGGAGCCGCTTACCGCCAACCACCTGCACCTCATGGCAACATCACGAACAGTTTTATCATTCAATGTTGCTGCAATCTTGATATACCTCATGATACTAGATTCATCCGCAAATCTACATACATTGTTAAAAGGTTACATATATATAAATTTAAAAAAAAAATAGCATAAAGACCACATTGGTAATGAATTGTAACACTAATTACATATATTTACAAGATGCATGTCTTGTTATTTGAACTGCAATAATTCCAACCGACAAACCTAAGCAGTTAATGCAGCAAAATATCGTTTATTGGTCAAGGACCGATATTTAAGATATCAGTTATGGCGGTGGGATATCGGTAATTTTAATATCATCCAGCATTTATATATATAGCAATTTAACACTAACAATTCAGTATGCTATCCTACCATTAACAAACTAACCTTTTGCAACTTACAAAACACTAATAATTGTAGCAAGAACTTATTAAGACTTAAAACACTAACAATTGACAATTAAGACTTAAAAAAATAATACCAGGAAAATCGGTGATAGATTGGTCAATATCGGTGATATTATAGGGACCGACATCCTGCTAGAGGTCTGATAACCGCAATAGCACCGATATCACAAATTATGTGACTTTGTAAATTAAGCATATATTAACATTAGTATATACAAATTTGGAACAAAAATCATACCTGGAAAGACCTTCATTCAACTTATTTTGTTCTTCAACAGACCACTCAACAGCCAAACCTGCATCATGCTTCAACCCTGAAACCGAATCACTGAAAACAGTACCACAAGAACTCCCATATTGTGTAAATCCTGATAAATTGTTGTTTAATGTACTGGATTTCCCTAAAAGTCTTGTGCTTGTTGTTGCTGTACTATTAACTGGATAATAATGATTCATCATAATCATCTCAGATGTGCTGACTACACCACCCGATCGGAACGAAATCGTGTCCTGATTCATCATTCAAAACTGCAAGTTCACATCCTACCAAATTAAATCCCTAGATTCCTTAATCCACAACTAGGGGTGCAAACGAGCCGAACCGCTCGAGAGCCACTCAAGATCGGATCAATAAAAAGCATGAAACAAGCTGAGCTTTTTCGAGCTCAAGCCGAGCATGAGCCTCAAATAAATCTTGTTTAGTTATTGAGCCCAAGCTCGAGCCTTAAATGGGAGGCCCATTAGGCTCATCGAGCCTTAACGAGCGTTGTGTATTTTATAGTTTTACCTCTTCCGGATTTCTATACATTAACTTCACATTACACAGCTAACCTTTGGTTGTTTAAGTACAACACGAGCTCGTGCCAAACTTTGCCTAGTGCCCTAGTTTATGGTTTTTCTAAAAATATATAAAAATAATTAAAAACATATATAAATTAATTACAAAATTAATAAACAAGCTGAGTTCGACCTGAGCCCTAGCTTGAGAAAACGACTCACTAGCTAAGCTCGAGCTTTAACTAAAAAATTTTTAAAAACTTGAAACGAGACGAGCTCGAGCTCTCGTAAGTTAACCTGAGCCTAGTCGAGCCCGGGCTCGTTTACTCCCCTATCCACAACAAAACCACATAATAATAATCAAATTATGTTACGGACTGAAAGCATTGCAAGGTATGGGACTTGTCCCACATCGGTTGTATGGGCAACTGATGTGGGGTTTATAAGCCAAATGGGTTCCCTCACCTATCAGACTAGTCTTTTGAGTTGAGTTCTTCTGTTTGGCTTGTAACATTGGTATCAGAGCCAACCTCGGAGTGGTGGCCTGGAGGAAGCGCCGTGACCAACGAGGACGTTGGCCCTTGAGGAGGATGCATTGTTACGGACTGAAACCATTGCAAGGTATGGGACTTGTCCCACATCGGTTGTATGGGCAACTGATGTGGGGTTTATAAGCCAAATGGGTTCCCTCACCTATCAGACTAGTTTTTTGGGTTGAGTTCTTCTGTTTGACTTGTAACATTTGGGGGTCATGTCATATCAAAGGATGGGGTAAAGACGGACCCGGCTAAGATCGAAGCGGTGCGACAATGGCCTGTCCCAAAAACAATTAAACAACTTCGGGGGTTCTTGGGGTTGGCCGGTTATTACCGTCGGTTTATTCGAGCCTTTGGAATGATTGCTAAACCACTCACGGAGCTGTTAAAGAAGGATGCATTGTTACGGACTGAAAGCATTGCAAGGTATGGGACTTGTCCCACATCGGTTGTATGGGCAACTGATGTGGGGTTTATAAGCCAAATGGGTTCCCTCACCTATCAGACTAGTCTTTTGGACATAAGACACATAACACTCAATCATCGGGGCACCGGCTGATTGGTGCATGTGCCCTTGTCTTTCGGCTATCAACGCCACCACATGATGCCTGATTAACCTTCCGCCACTTTTAACGTTATTTTCACTTGATTAGTAAAATAACGTAAAAATTAGTGCAATTTTACTTTTGCCCACCCAAGGGTTCACACATATATATAGCAATTTAACACTAACAATTCAGTATACTATCCTACCATTAACAAACTAACCTTTTGCAACTTACAAAACACTAATAATTGTAGCAAGAACTTATTAAGACTTAAAACACTAACAATTGACAATTAAGACTTAAAAAAATAATACCAGGAAAATCGGTGATATATTGGTCAATATCGGTGATATTATAGGGACCGACATCCTGCTAGAGGTCTGATAACCGCAATAGCACCGATATCACAAATTATGTGACTTTGTAAATTAAGCATATATTAACATTAGTATATACAAATTTGGAACAAAAATCATACCTGGAAAGACCTTCATTCAACTTATTTTGTTCTTCAACAGACCACTCAACAGCCAAACCTGCATCATGCTTCAACCCTGAAACCGAATCACTGAAAACAGTACCACAAGAACTCCCATATTGTGTAAATCCTGATAAATTGTTGTTTAATGTACTGGATTTCCCTAAAAGTCTTGTGCTTGTTGTTGCTGTACTATTAACTGGATAATAATGATTCATCATAATCATCTCAGATGTGCTGACTACACCACCCGATCGGAACGAAATCGTGTGCTGATTCATCATTCAAAACTGCAAGTTCACATCCTACCAAATTAAATCCCTAGATTCCTTAATCCACAACTAGGGGTGCAAACGAGCCGAACCGCTCGAGAGCCACTCAAGATCGGATCAATAAAAAGCATGAAACAAGCTGAGCTTTTTCGAGCTCAAGCCGAGCATGAGCCTCAAATAAATCTTGTTTAGTTATTGAGCCCAAGCTCGAGCCTTAAATGGGAGGCCCATTAGGCTCATCGAGCCTTAACGAGCGTTGTGTATTTTATAGTTTTACCTCTTCCGGATTTCTATACATTAACTTCACATTACACAGCTAACCTTTGGTTGTTTAAGTACAACACGAGCTCGTGCCAAACTTTGCCTAGTGCCCTAGTTTATGGTTTTTCTAAAAATATATAAAAATAATTAAAAACATATATAAATTAATTACAAAATTAATAAACAAGCTGAGTTCGACCTGAGCCCTAGCTTGAGAAAACGACTCACTAGCTAAGCTCGAGCTTTAACTAAAAAATTTTTAAAAACTTGAAACGAGACGAGCTCGAGCTCTCGTAAGTTAACCTGAGCCTAGTCGAGCCCGGGCTCGTTTACTCCCCTATCCACAACAAAACCACATAATAATAATCAAATTATGTTACGGACTGAAAGCATTGCAAGGTATGGGACTTGTCCCACATCGGTTGTATGAGCAACTGATGTGGGGTTTATAAGCCAAATGGGTTCCCTCACCTATCAGACTAGTCTTTTGGGTTGAGTTCTTCTGTTTGGCTTGTAACATTGGTATCAGAGCCAACCTCGGAGTGGTGGCCTGGAGGAAGCGCCGTGACCAACGTGGCCGTGACCAACGAGGACGTTGGCCCTTGAGGAGGATGCATTGTTACGGACTGAAAGCATTGCAAGGTATGGGACTTGTCCCACATCGGTTGTATGGGCAACTGATGTGGGGTTTATAAGCCAAATGGGTTCCCTCACCTATCAGACTAGTCTTTTGGGTTGAGTTCTTCTGTTTGGCTTGTAACATTTGGGGGTCATGTCATATCAAAGGATGGGGTAAAGACGGACCCGGCTAAGATCGAAGCGGTGCGACAATGGCCTGTCCCAAAAACAATTAAACAACTTCGGGGTGGTGGCCTGGAGGAAGCGCCGTGACCAACGTGGCCGTGACCAACGAGGACGTTGGCCCTTGAGGAGGATGCATTGTTACGGACTGAAAGCATTGCAAGGTATGGGACTTGTCCCACATCGGTTGTATGGGCAACTGATGTGGGGTTTATAAGCCAAATGGGTTCCCTCACCTATCAGACTAGTCTTTTGGGTTGAGTTCTTCTGTTTGGCTTGTAACATTTGGGGGTCATGTCATATCAAAGGATGGGGTAAAGACGGACCCGGCTAAGATCGAAGCGGTGCGACAATGGCCTGTCCCAAAAACAATTAAACAACTTCGGGGGTTCTTGGGGTTGGCCGGTTATTACCGTCGGTTTATTCGAGCCTTTGGAATGATTGCTAAACCACTCACGGAGCTGTTAAAGAAGGACGCATTTAAGTGGAATCCTGAGGCCCAAGATGCGTTTGAACGACTCAAGGGAGCGCTTTCTTCAGCCCCGGTTTTGGCGCTACCAGACCCCACAAAACAGTTTATAGTTGAAACCGATGCATCAGCCGGGGGAGTAGGGGCGGTTCTGATGCAAGATCGCCACCCGTTATCCTTCTTGAGTCGAGCTTTATCGCCAAGACAAAATACCCTCTCCGTCTACGAAAAAGAATTATTGGCGATTATGATGGCGGTTAAGCAGTGGCACTATTACCTCATCACAGGTCCCTTTATTATTCGCACCGATCAGAGAAGCCTCAAGCATCTCCTAACACAAAAAGTGACCACCCCCTTGCAATATAAGTGGCTCGCAAAACTGATGGGGTACGATTACTGTATCGAGTATAAGAAAGGCAAGGAAAATGTAGCAGCAGATGCCCTATCCCGAGTACAAGGGGCAAGGACACCATATTTGTGGTGGTAGATCGGCTCACGAAATATGCACACTTTATGGTGTTGGGTCACCCGTTTTCAGCTAAAGACGTGGCCAAAGTTTTCCTGGATAACGTATATAAGTTGCATGGGTGTCCCAAGTCTATCATCTCGGATCGAGATCCGATATTCCTGAGTTCCTTTTGGACCGAGTTCTTACACTTGCAAGGAGTGGAAGCCAAATTGTCTACGGCTTACCATCCGCAAACGGATGGCCAGACCGAGGTGGTGAATCGGTGTCTTGAAGGGTACTTGAGGTGTATGGTAATGGAAAGGCCACATACATGGGTCAAGTGGGTGGCGCTGGCAGAGTGGTGGTATAACACCACGTTCCATTCATCCCTAGGGCGATCTCCATTCGAGGCTCTCTATGGGTATCGTCCTCCCTTACACATCCCATATATTCCTAAGGACGCGGTGGATAAAGACGTGGACGAGGTGATGCAAGATCGAGAGGCAGCGGTAAGGTCTTGAAGCAATCTCTGTTGAAAGCTCAAAATCGTATGAAACAACAAGCGGATAAACACCGGTCAGAAAGGAATTTTGAACCAGGTATGTGGGTTTACCTTAAGCTCCAAGCATATATGCAAAATTCGTTGCGGGTTCACAAACATTCTAAGCTCACGCCTAAATATTTCGGGCCATTTTTGATCTTGGAAAGGGTGGGTGCGGTTGCATACAAGTTAGACTTACCGGAAGAAGCACACATACATCCGGTGTTTCATGTGTCATTACTCAAAGAGGCGGTGGGGCCGCCCGCTAAAGTGATTCCCTTTCCGCGGGAAGCCCGTTTTACACTTCAGCCACAAGCCGTGTTGGATATTAGGGCAGCTTTGAAGGTGTTGGTACATTGGCGAGGTCAGACGACTCAAGACGCGACATGGGAGTTCACTGATGATTTGAAGCTGCGTTTTCCAGATTTTACCGAGCTCACTTCTTGAGGACAAAAAGTGGTTAAGCGGGGAGTATTGATACGTTCTTATTTATCTTTTATTTAATTGAGTGTGGTTTGTTTGTTTTGTATTTGTCAAGGACCATTAAGGCCTTTTTCTATTGTTTGGGTTTGTTTTTCATTATGTTTGAGTATGGGGACTAATACTGTACTTGCATGGTTATTTATTTGGAATGTTAAGGCTGATCGAATCATTCAGCAAAATTAACAAATTCTTCTCCTAAACTGGTGTTTCTTCTTCCTTACGGTTCTAACCCTATCAAATTAAGACGAACCACTATTTAATATCATATATATCATAATAAGCAACAACCATAGAAACAATCTGAAATCAATTCATTCCCTTACGAAACAGTAACTGAAAACTAGCTAACCTTGAAATTGAGCAATTGAAACCTTCAAATTACATCATAAGTTGTTGGTAGAAACACTTGGAGATGAAATTGAGGTGTAAGTATGAAGTCAAAAATAGATGAAAAAGAAAGGGGTTTGCTAATAATAATAATGTTAATGGGGAAAGTTGGAATGGCTAAACTCATGCATCATGATTTCATGAAAGCTCATCTTGTTAAAGAAATTAAAAAAGAGTTTCTTTGGATGGTTTAAACTTAGGTCTAAACATGGGTTATTAGGGAAAGTTTTTTAGCTAGTGTTTGCTACGTGAAAATGAGAGACGAATTGAAATTAATTATTAAAAGTGTTTGGTAGGCTAAGGAAATATAGTCATCTATTACCTTGTCCATTTCATTCCCGCTAAAGCATCCCAAAGTAGCGTTTGGTATGCATGAATAACAGGATGAATGAAATGATTCATTGTGTGAGAATAAAAAAATGATGTTTGGTTGATTAATGAAATGAAATAACTCATTACACATAAAATTTCATTTCATCAAAACCATTCATCCCCCACCACTACCATCACCTCCACCACCCTGATCGACACCGTCACCTTTGCCACCCTTAATTGTAAGCATGAAGTGATAAATGGTTGAAGAAAAGGGTTTGTTAAGAGAACCATTTCACCTTGCTTCTCATCATTCACTACTACATACATGCATTTGATTCGTTGAATGTTGATTTATTACTTTAGCTTTTTCTTGCTTTGCTGTTGTTGACACTCATATAGTCATAAACCAAAGGATCATCTTTAAATTTCGGTTTCTATATATACAATATTAAAGGTCCGTCCAATGGGATGGAAGAAAGATAGCTGATTAGTTGAACTTGCACAAAAATTGTTAGTTTATCCCCTCACAATAAAATATAATATTAAATACCTTTTAACTTTTCTAAAAGTAAAATGTTAGCATGTTAGACAAGTTAATTGTGGGGGCACGAATCACACCGCTAATATAACAAATCAAAAGCTAAGTAAAGGAAAAATGGAGAAATAAAAGAAGTGACTTTTCATCTCATATTGGTGGAGGAAGAAAAGAGTGTAAGAATAAATATATTTTATATATTTATTTATATGGCCATCATTATCATTTATATAAGAATATGTCAAAATAATTAATTATATCTTATTATATATTAGCTTGGTAATTGTTGATGGGCCATATTACTCTTAATAGCTAATAAAGGGTTTCCCCTTGGGTGTATATATCCTAATCACACACACATTATAATTTTGTGTGCCTCCTCTCTCCTAAACTGGGTTCATCTCAAGAACCCTAACACCATCCTTAACTATACATTCTAAAGGGGAACTCGATCATGCTGACAACTATGTCGTCTACATCATTCTCCGATGCGGTTACTACTCTCCATGCTGTAACAGGTTCATAGGTTTAATATTTATCATGTTTTATATTACTTACATGAAGAACTGATCAACATGTGGCATCAGAGTGATGTTGATTAATCAGTTCTTCATGTTTTACCTAAATCTGGAATTGAATCAGAAGACATGGACTAAAACTTGACAAACCCTAATTTTTTAGGTTTCTCTTTTTTCATGTTCTATTACGAAAACAATACATGAAACTGTTTAAAATCGCTAAAATTCATATTTAGTAAACTCTAATATTTTCGAAATCTGTTAATTTCATGTTTAAAGATTTTGATTCCAAGTTTTTTTTTTATGTTTAATTGTTAAAATTTTCGATGATGTTCTTCGTGTTCATCACTATTATCGAAAATTATACATATGTTGGTTCAAAATCTAGATTAAAATTTGTTAATGATTAGTTAGGGAAATATTTTTTCAAATCTTGGATAACTTAAAAGTTTTAATATTTTCTTAAAAGATTTGAATCCTCTTAAAATAGGAAACAAATATAATTGTTAATCATTAAAAAGATTTGAACCAAATTTTTTGTTTAAGTAGAACTATTATAGTCTATTAGTTTGATGTTAATGATAGACATATCACATCTTCAATAAAATATAATCATCCTCATATTAATGATCCTTCGTTAATCTAATGATCATAAACTTTAATCTATATTATTTTAATATCCCATAATATTACTCACTATATTTTCTTCCATAAATAACGATCTCATCCAAATCATCCACTCTAATCTTAAAATACAATTGAATTTTGTCTCTTAAAGAGTTTTAATAACATTGAGCTCTCCCAATTTTAATTATTCATTAAGACATGATATGGCTATCCTACTGCTCTTTCTAATAACAATCATTATATTAAAAACTAGAGCATAACAAATGGGATGCGTCAATCATAATGTCTCTTATAATAATGATAATCAATAATTTATTTAAATAAATGCTATCACTAGAGTTATTCTTGATTTAGTTTTTCCTATGACTAATCAAAATAACTCATAAGATGCATGCATTCTTTCTTGAAAATTCTAACTATAAGGTTAAATGGCATTACCGAATATATCATAATGTAAAATACCATGACCCATAAAATTAAGGGCTTACACATGGAAATAAATGCATTTTTTAGTACATTACATTCTAAAAATTTCAGCAGTACAATTTGATGCCTTACGAATCAACTATAACACTCAGAAGTACCAAAGGAAAATGAGTGTGTTGATCAGCAACATATGTACACGAAAAGAAATGTCTGGTGTTAGAAATAAGATGTTATTCAACTCACGACCACTAAACCCTACAAGAGAATAATTCTAAGGTTCATAGATGTGACATTCGACAATTTCGGGTCTCGTTTGTATTCGTTTTTGTATTCGTTTATCATGTAAACCGACCCGTTTTGTAAACCAAAGCTTATGATATAATCAAAATGATGGATTTTATGTTACAATATTGTTTTACACTTGTTGGGTCTTGAAAACATTCTTTTTGGTCCTTAAAACTCCTTAAAATGACTTAAACCAAATTTTGGGGACTATTATTGCCATTTACCAAAAACTTGTTTGACCATTTCAACCCTCACATGCATCTTTACCCTATTTGTATGAACCATACTCTTATCATTATAAAAGCAAGGCTCCATACACCATTTTGGTTGTTCATCTTCTCCAAAATCTCTCTCAAATCCAAGCATTCATCTTCAACATTTTGTTATTTTGATTTCTTAAGGTCAACTAACTATAGTCTTTCATTTTAACTTGTTCATCTAATATTACTAACACTTGAATATGGTGGTACAACATATATATAATACACACCCCTTGTTTCCTTTATTTGTTACTTCACCGACTCCGGTTGGTTAAGTTTCAAATGTCATAAGGCAAGGCTTCATGGAGGACTTCGTGTTCTTGATATATATATACACACACATAATTTATTACACATATCACTTATGACTAACATCTAACCCTTTTAGATTGTTCATCTTATTTACAAGTTCCATGGTGTGGATTTGTATAAGACTAACCTCGGTTTAACCGAAACTAGTCCAAACCGGAAACCGAACTTTTGTTTACTAATTTTGTTAAAATAGTTGTTTAAACATGTTTATTTCTAGATTTGAGTTTCAAAAATCATTTTTACAAGTTCTTTGATATTAAGCATATGGAATCCATCTATGAACTCGTTGGGAGATGGAAACCGAACTAAACCGAAACTTTTGCTTAAAAGACTTGTAGTTAACTTTTTAGTTGTAAAATTTAATTTTTCTTCATTTATAAACCAATATACAAGTTCTATGATATTTGGGCATGTAGAAACCATCTATGAACTATTTGTGAGATGGAGACCGAACCAAACCGAACTATACCGACTTTTACTCGCTTAAGACACACACGTGTGTTTTTAGCTATCAAGACTTGTATATTTCTTTAAAAATAGTTTAAAAACTGATTTTAATTATTTTCTTAAGTACTTGGAATTGTTGGATCCAACTTGATCTCATCACATAGTTTGGACCGAAAAAACCGAACACTCGCTTAACGTGCGTTGTTAGTTCTAAACAATAGATCTACATACTTGGTTAAGTGTTAGTATATTTTAATGAGTTATCTCATAACAATTAATATGTTGGAAAGTTGACTTTGGGTTTGACCTTTTGTCAAGACCCGAATCGACAACCCGAACACTCGTTAAAAACCCGTTTTAGTATCTTTGTCCTAAAGTAACTTGCATTTTAGCATTTTTCCCACCTTATTACTTAACATTGGTTAAGTAAATATTAAGGTTAGATACTTTAAACCGGTTTCGAGCAAACTTACATTTTTAAAGGATTGTTATTATAAATTCTTAAATAGTTACATTTTAAACATTGAACTTTAATTGTTTACTTTTTGCAACAATTATTTTATTTAAAGATCTTCAAGACAACCATTCTAAATCCAAGAGTTTATTGTCATTTGGGCCTTGCTCGTTAAACTTCATCCATCCGGTTATTCATCTTTTACCGAGCAAGTTTTATACTTGAACGTGAGTAACTTCATACCCCGTTTTCTATCTTTTGTTTTGGGGTGACATTTCATACTTATTCAAATCAAATGCTTTATACTTGAGTCTTAAACCACAAACGTTGTTGTATACTTTACTTGAATAATTGCTCGATTTGGTGTTCTATGCTTATATGCCTATGTGTTTATCGCTTTCGGTTGGTGGAATCTATAAATCCTAGACTACTTGGCATCCCCTTGTAGCAAGGTGTCATTAACGTAATGCAATTAACGATATTCTATTAAATCCTAGACTACTTGGCAATCCCTTGTAGCTAGGTGGCGCTAACGTAATTCTATTAGCGATTGTCAATTTATCCAAGTTTATAGCTATTATTTATGGTTTTGTATACTAGTTTTGTGGCTTTTCATACTATATATCTATTGTTCAAACTTATGAATTGCTCACCAACCTTTGTGTTGACAACTTTATTTTATGAAATGTTACAGGTTTGCATCTAGGTTGATTATGGAGTTCGGTGAAGAAAATGACACAAATACCGTTAGGATATTAGCAAAAATAAACAATATTTGATTTGCTATATTTTGCTATATTTTGTTGTATTTGACTTATGAATATTTGGTTATGTGACATTTTCGATGTTGTGAAATGAAATGAGTTTGTTATATATTGTCGCTTTAAATAGTGTCATGCGCTTATGGGCAATCGTTACACCTCGGCATGTTCCGCCGCCTTTGGTCGGGGTGTGACAGATTGGTATCAGAGCCATGAAAATTAAGATAGGTAGTTAGACGTAACGACCTAGAATTGTTATGCTTAGGGTCTTATACGTGTGTTCATACGTGTTTACTCTATTTTATTGTTCATATCGTATGTTTATTTATGAACTTGTTTAAAATTCACCAATATCCTAAATGTTCACATACACACACTTTCATAGTATTTCCAAGGTATCCTTACCTTAAAACGCAAAAAGTAGATTTTTATTGTGTTTTATGGATTACAAGATTAACTTGGATCCCGTTGTTTCAAATCCCTTAAAGGTTGCGTTTATATCGGGTTTGTAGCCATCATAGAAAGCGAGACATTATAAAATGACCATTTGACAAAAAGATTCCAAGGATCGAAGGTGATTTACTTACCTGGGATATTTGAGTTATAATGCTCGTTTTCTAGGCTATAAACCGTGTTATAAATGTTAACTCTTTAAGTAGTCGAATGCGAGCGTTCCGGTCGCCATCCTAATTTTTCGGTGTTAAAACAATAGGGCTACGGTGATTTCGTGGACTAGTGTTTTGGCATGACGTTGTATCTCGATTTATTGTGTTATCATTGTTATTTGAGTCTAAAACATGAAAAAGTCGCGTGGTTACGTGCACATGTTTGGACTCCAACGTTGTGTTTTATAAAACCTTTTATTTAGTGTTGGAATATCAAGTCATGGTGATTTCATGCGCGATTCTTCCGACTCTATAAATCTCCAAATCTCAAATTTTCAAGCCTTATCTCAGAAAAAAAAATCATTTACGTTTTGTTTACGGTTTTTTATTTATAAACAAAGTTTTATATTTTATCTAAAACTAACATCTTCTCCATACTAACTCTAAGATTCACAAATCAAAATCGAAATCTCATTTCATTTTATACACATTTATATTCATTTCCTTTTATCCAAAACTTATTCCATTTTCTTTATAAATGTTAGCATGCCTCCGCTAAGACGCCAACCGCGATATGACTCCACCCGATGTATGGCTGCTCTCGTCGCCAAGCAAATGGCCGCGGTGATTCCCGAACTTATGACCCAAATACAAGCAAACCAACACGCACCCGTTGTTGCACCTATTGAACCCAAACCCGCATCATACCTGCTTAAACAATTTACTAGTGCCAACCCGTCCGAATTCTTTGGAACCAACTGTGCGACTACCTTGTTGCAATGGTTCGAATCTGTGGAGAATGTGTTTTTACACAGCGAATGCCCCGAAGCGAAAATGACAAACTTCGCTTCAAGCATGTTTAGGGGAACCGCCCTAACATGATGGGGTAGTGTTATGCACCTCCAAGGTACGGATGTGGCCATGGCTCTTCCATGGGCCGAGCTTAAGGAGCTTATGAAGAAGAAATTATGTCCCAAACACGAGCTCCAAAAGCTTGAGGAAGAATTTTGGAACCTAAAACAAGAAAGTGGTGATAACGCCGCTTACTCGCTCCGTTTCCACGAGCTAAGCGTTCTTGTACCTCACTTGGTTACCCCACCCGAACGTGAAATTGACAAATATATTGGGGGTTTACCGATGAAAATCCGGGACTCGGTCATGAGTAGCAAACCCGCGAATGTTGAGGAAGCCATCACGTTAGCCGGTTGGCTATCGGAAAATCACGTGAAGGCGGGTACCCTAACCCTCAAGAAAGCAAGAGAGAAAGACAAGCCCGAGCCCGCACCGCAAGCCAAGGTTGAACCCGCACCACAAGCCATAAACTACTCAAACTCCTCCCGACACAACAATAACAACAACAACAACAAGAAACCCAAAAACAACTACTGAAACTGTGCCGTTACCCAGCCTCAACAACAAACCCAAGCTCCCCAAAACCGAAGACCCCATACCGGTCCTTATCCGCTATGTAACGCTTGCCAATTTCACCACCCAACAAACTCGCCTTGTCGCCAATGTACCTTTTGTAACCGACTTGGCCATCTCAACACTACTTGCCGATCCGCCCAACCCAACCAACCAAACCAACCAAACCAACCAAGAACTTTTCCCCAAAATTCCCAAAACCGATATGCACCCTATCCACCAAACCAACCCCAACCACCCTGAGCTTGTTACAATTGTGGAGATCCAAACCATTTTCGCAACAATTGCCCTCGCCTCACCTTTGCTAACCAAACCATGACCGTACCTTACTACCAAACCCAAGCTTACCAAGTCCAAACCTATCAACCCCAAATTCCCCAACTCAATGCACCACTCATCCAACCCATCCAAGCAATCCAAGCACCACATCCACCTCCACAACAAGCACCTCAAGTCAACCATGGTAATCAAGGGCGAGCTTTTATGATGAATGCAAATCAAGCTCAAATGGCAAACGATGTTGTGAACGGTATGTTTTTGGTGAACTATCATTTGGCTTCTATTTTATTTTATACCGGTGCCGATAGAAGTTTTATTTCTTTGAAATTTGAGTCGAAACTTGCAATGCCTCGAACTAAGCTTTCCCGACCGTTCTCTGTTGAAGTCGCCAATGGAAATTCTATTACCATCAATTCCGTCGTCCGCGATTGTTCTCTTATTCTTTCTAAGCATAAATTCTCCATCGATCTCATCCCGATGCAAATGGGTAGCTTCGATGTTATAGTAGGCATGGATTGGTTATCTTTGCACCGTGCCGAAGTCGTTTGTTTTGATAAATTCATTCGCATCCGCTCGTCAACGGTAAAATTCTTAAAGTCTTTGGAAATACAACGTCACGAAGGCTAAACCTTATGTCGTGTGCTCAATCGCAAAAGTACTTACGCCAAAAGTACGTTCCGTTTCTAGCTCTCTCCGTGACAAAAGACAAAAAGGAAAGGAAGATCCAAGATATTCCTATTGTTCGTTATTTCCTTGATGTCTTTCCCGATGATGTTACCGGTCTTCCTCCCGTCCGTCCGATTGAATTCCAAATCTATCTTGTGCCCGGCGCGATGCCCGTGGCCAAGGCTCCTTATCGTCTAGCCCCGTCGGAAATGCAAGAACTATCAAACCAACTCGAAGAACTTTCCGATAAAGGCTTCATTCGTCCAAGCTCTTCTCCTTGGGGAGCTCCCGTTCTCTTCGCGAAAAAGAAGGATGGTTCGTTTCGTATGTGCATTGATTATCGTGAACTCAACAAGCTTACTATTAAAAATCGTTATCCATTGCCACGTATCGACGACTTATTCGACCAACTTCAAGGCGCAACTTGTTTCTCCAAAATTGATCTTCGATCGGGTTATCATCAATTGCGTGTTCGCGAAGAAGAGATTCTTAAAACCGCTTTCCGTACTCGATATGGACATTTCGAATTTTTGGTTATGCCCTTCGGGTTAACAAATGCACCCGCGGTATTTATGGACCTCATTAGCCGCGTTTGCAAACCATTCCTTGATAAATTCGTTATTGTCTTTATTGATGACATCCTTATCTTTTCTAAATCCAAAGCCGAACATGAACATCATTTGCGTTCCATTCTCGAACTCCTTAGAAACGAACAACTCAATGCCAAATTCTCCAAATGTGAATTTTGGCTCGAGGAAGTTCAATTTTTGGGACATATCGTAAACGACAAAGGTATTCATGTTGATCCCGCTAAAATTGAGGCCTTTAAGGATTGGAAAACTCCAACGACTCCCACAGAAATTCGATCCTTCCTCGGTTTGGCCGGATATTATCGGCGTTTCATATGGAATTTTTCCAAGATCTCTTTGCCTCTTACCTCTCTCACCCATAAGAGACAACCCTTCGATTGGGGTTCGAAGCAAGAGGAAGCCTTTTGTACTCTCAAGGACATGCTTTGCAATGCTCCTATTCTAACCCTTCCCGATGGAAACGACGATTTTGTTGTATTTTGTGATGCATCCCATCAAGGCCTTGGTTGTGTTCTCATGAAACGAGGTCAAGTCATCGCATACGCATCAAGGAAACTTAAGGTCAACGAGAAGAACTATACGACTCACGATCTCGAACTTGGTGCCGTAGTTTTCGCTCTAAAAATTTGGAGACATTACCTTTATGGTACAAAATGTGTGGTTTTTACCGATCATAAAAGCCTTCAACACATTTTCGACCAAAAAGATCTCAACATGAGACAAAGACGATGGACCGAATTACTTAGTGATTACGATTGCGAGATTCGCTACCACCCCGGTAAAGCGAATGTTGTCGCCGATGCCCTAAGTCAAAAGGTTAATGTTAAATCCGTTCTACTTCTAAGCGTCATTGTTCAAACCGATCTTCAAATTCGTATCATTCAAGCTCAACGCACCTCCGTCGAAGAAGGTAATATGTACGACAAAATGTCATGTGGAGCCGAACTTCAACTCGAAACCAAACCCGATGGTCTTTTGTATTTTCTCAATCGTTTGTGGGTTCCCGATCGCGATGACCTTCGTACTTGTATTCTCGACGAAGCTCATAATTCGCATTATTCCGTTCATCCCGGTGCGGATAAGATGTATTTCGATCTTCGTGCTACCTTTTGGTGGCCGGGTATGAAAAAGGACGTAGCGTTGTTTGTATATAAATGTCTTACTTGCTCGAAAGTCAAAGCCGAACATCAAAGACCTTTTGGTCTACTCGAGCAACCACCGATTCCCGTTTGGAAATGGGAAGACATTGCTATAGACTTTATCACCATTTTACCCAAAACCCAGAAAGGCAACGATAGCATTTGGGTGATCATCGATCGATTAACCAAATCTGCTCATTTCATTCCGATTCGCGAGAAGTACTCTGTCGAGCAGCTTGCTAAATCTATGTTCGGGAAATCGTGTGTCGACACAGTTTGCCATTGTCTATCATCTTCGATCGCGATGCCCGTTTTACCTCTCATTTTTGGCGATATCTTCAAAAAGCTTTGGGAACACGTCTCGATCTTAGCACCGCTTATCATCCTCAAACGAACGGACAATCCGAACGTACAATCCAAACACTCGAGGATATGCTACGAGCATGTGTTCTTGATTTCGGTGGGAATTGGAATTCTCATCTTCCGTTCATCGAGTTCTCCTACAACAATAGCTACCACTCTAGCATTGAGTGGCTCCTTTTCAAGCTCTTTACGGTCGTAAATGTCGTTCCCCGATTTGTTGGAACGAAATCGGTGAAGCTCAAATCACGGGACCCGAGATGGTCCAAGAAGCCACCGATGTCATTAATCAAATCCGTAAGAATCTCCTAGCCGCTAGAAATCGTCAAAAGAGTTACGCCAATATACGGCGAAAACCTATCGAATTTAATGTTGACGATATTGTCCTTTTAAAAGTATCTCCTTGGAAGGGGGTAGTCCGTTTTGGAAAGAAGGGTAAACTATCTCCTCGTTCCGTTGGTCCTTTTAAAATCCTTGAACGTGTTGGGAAGGTGGCTTATCGACTCGAACTACCGGAAGAACTTGCCGGTGTTCATCCGACTTTTCATGTATCCAATCTAAAGAAGTGCTTAGCCGAGGGTAATCTCCATATACCTCTCGACGAAGTACACGTCGATGATTCGATGATCATGGTTGAACGACCCGTTGAGATCATGGATCGCAGCGAGAAGAAAACCAAGCGTAGTCGTATTCGGTTAGTCAAAGTTCGATGGGAATCACGGCGTGGCGCGGAGTTCACTTGGGAACGAGAAGACACAATGAAGGAGAAGTATCCACACTTGTTTGCATCATCATCGTCATCTTAATTTCGGGACGAAATTTCCTAAAGTAGGGGATACTGTGACATTCGTCAATTTCGGGTCTCGTTTGTATTCGTTTTTGTATTCGTTTATCATGTAAACCGACTCATTTTGTAAACCAAAGCTTATGATATAATAAAAATGATGGATTTTATGTTACAATATTGTTTTACACTTGTTGGGTCTTGAAAACATTCTTTTTGGTCCGTAAAACTCCTTAAAATGACTTAAACCAAACTTTGGGGACTATTATTGCCATTTACCAAAAACTTGTTTGACCATTTCAACCATCACATGCATCTTTACCCTATTTGTATGAACCATACTCTTACCATTATAAAATCAAGGCTCCATACACCATTTTGGTTGTTCATCTTCTCCAAAGTCTCTCTCAAGTCTCTTCAAGACAACCATTCTAAATCCAAGATTTTATTGTCATTTAGACATTGCTCGTTAAACTTCATCCATCCGGTTATTCATCTTTTACCGATCAAGTTTTATACTTGAACGTGAGTAACTTCATATTTTCTATCTTTTGTTTTGGGGTGACATTTCATACTTATTCAAATCAAATGATTTATACTTGAGTCTTAAACCACAAACGTTGTTGTATACTTTACTTGAATAATTGCTCGATTTGGTGTTCTATGCTTATATGCCTATGTGTTTATCGCTTTCGGTTGGTGGAATCTATAAATCCTAGACTACTTGGCATCCCCTTGTAGCAAGGTGTCGTTAACGTAATGAAATTAACGATATTCTATTAAATCCTAGACTACATGGCAATCCCTTGTAGCTAGGTGGCGCTAACGTAATTCTATTAGCGATTGTCAATTTATCCAAGTTTATAGCTATTATTTATGGTTTTGTATACTAGTTTTGTGGCTTTTCATACTATATATCTATTGTTCAAACTTATGAATTGCTCACCAACCTTTGTGTTGACAACTTTATTTTATGAAATGTTACAGGTTTGCATCTAGGTTGATTATGGAGTTCGGTGAAGAAAATGACACAAATACCGTTAGGATATTAGAAAAAATGAACAATATTTGATTTGCTATATTTTGCTATATTTTGTTGTATTTGACTTACGAATATTTGGTTATGTGACATTTTCGATGTTGTGAAATGAAATGAGTTTGTTAAATATTGTCACTTTAAATAGTGTCATGCACTTATGGGCAATCGTTACACCTCGGCATGTTCCGCCGCCTTTGGTCGGAGTGTGACATGAACTCTCTTAACACTCGTATACTCTCGTCTCATCCAATTACCAAATTGACAATCGAACCTGCAAAATCTCGAGATGTGTAGAAGCAAGCTTATCACAAAAATAAAACATAGGTCTTTTAAGAGTTATGAAAATGAGTATTCGTTAATTTATTAAAACAATTACCGAACCAAATTAATTCGTTTCATAATAAATTATGTTAAATTAATTAAAAACGTTAAAAGACCTAACTCACTTTCGTGGGAATCACAATTGCATTTAGCATATGAAACAAGCCCTGTAACCCCCCCCCCCGGTAGCCCGGGAGGACGAGTGGGGTCTCGTGAGGGTTTATGGTGAACTACACCCACAAAGTTCGATTACAACAAAATATACAAATAAATCAAACACGGAAGATAATAACTCAAATAAAAACAAATTGGAAAGATACTTACAAACCCCGGGTTGCCTCCCGGTTAGCGCTGAACTGATGTCTACAGCTCGACAATACCTGAATTCCTCACGGTGGTCGAAGTGCACACTTACCCACCGAGTTTCCAATATGCGCTCGGTAGCTTACATGCCAAGTCCATAACCGCTTTACAGTGATTGGCATGCTACTTGAATGATTATTGTGATGTCGTTTCTTAATAATTTTCCCAATATCTTGCAAGCTTACTTTCTTTTTATTCTTTGCCAAGCCTTCATCCCCACGCTTGTTGTTTGGAATAATAAGCACTGGAAAAGGCATAGGATTCACATTGGCTACCTTGGGCTCTTCATACTCTGAAGGAGTTGTATCTTCTACTTGAATCACACTTTCACTTTCTTGCTTTGGAAGATCAACAACATCATTCTCTTCATCACCATAAAACATAGTACCACTAGCCAACTCTTCTTGGTCTCGTTTGATTTCAGTATTGTCCTTAATATTCGGATTGAGCGAGGCCAAAATTCTTTCATGTCTTAACTCATATTCATTTTCTTCTTCCATCATCTGTATCTTATGTTCCATTAACGTGTTCATGATGGTATCGAGCTTAGAGTGCAGAATATATTGTTGGTCTTCATCAACCGACTGAGGATATTCATAATCATCTTCTTCATGAGAATATTCATAATCATCTTCTTCATAATAATCTTCTTCATGAGAATATTCATAATCATCCTCATCCCAGTCTGGTTTAGTGTGTATAATTCTTCATTAATTTGATTGGTCCACTTAGACTCGAGAGATTTCCTTTGTTGTTCTAATTCCTTGTTATGCTCAACCATAATATTTATCAATTTGTCAAGTTTGGATTCCACCGTGTCTTGGGAACTTGAGGAATAGGGCATCTCCGGTTCGCAGTTGGCATAATACGCTCTTGATTATATTGGCCATCCATGTCTGATTGATAATCTTCATCATAATTTGGTGATGTGTGTTGTTCAGAGTGTGAATAATATGACAAAATCTTTTTATCTTCATAGCATGTCGTCATATATCTTCGCCCATGGCAACACTCTCGCCAATTTTGTGCAACTACTGGACAATCCCGATATTGATACGGGTCTTCACAATAACAAAAATCACCATAATTGCTCATAGTGACAGTTGCGTGCTTGGGTTTCGGGATGGGTTTTGGTTTTGACCCATAAGGGGTGACTGTCTTCCCGAGTGGCGGGTGTGTAAATACATGTTACCTGTACAAACAACACACCCCTCGTAAAATGGAAAAATAAAATAAAAACCAAAAATAAAATTAAAATTACTAAACTAAACTAAAATAAACAAAGAAATCAAATAACACGAAAACACTAAGCGCACTAACTCCCCGGCAACGGCGCCATTTTGTTGACCGTCGTTTGAGTCAATCAAAAACCTAATTACTCTAAATAGATAGAGCAAGTAGGGTATCGTATCACAAGGAGTATGTGGTTAATGTAATTCGTGTAACATGTTTAATATTATGAAGTAAACGGTTTTAGTGCTGATCACACAAGTAATAGTTTAAATTAAGAGAACTAAGCAACGAACAAGTAAACAAATATTAAGCAGTTAACAAAGCAAACCACACCCGGGAATTCAAGTAAGAAACCAAACAGTATCTCATGCAACCTAACAGATTGATTATCAACGATTAATTAAAAACTGATCAACCAGACAAAACCTTATACGTCAACAATTACTTTACACACGACACTGGTTATCAAACGGTCCTTGCCAGTGTGACTCAGTTAAGGGTAATTGTACGTTTTATCATTTTCAATCTAACCAAACAGTTATATGACTAATTATCTAGCAACTGGTAACAGATCGTTCAGACCAACGTAAACCTAAACCGACCGGACACACAGAAATACTAAACATCAATAATCATATATCAATCTTCAATAATCAAAACATAAGTATTCCCAATCAAATAAGAAACACTGTAAATGGTTACAAACTTTACATCCCGGGTGCGGTTCAAGGAGATTAGCCGAGCCGCGACATCATCAAATCTTCGATACGGATGATATGGATCATAGATATGGTCTTGACACGAGCTAGGATGGTGAAATCGCCTCTCGGAGCTGCTGGAAATCGCCTCTATTTGTCAAAACGGCCTAGGGTTTGTTGTTGATGAAAATAAAGATATAAACTCAAAATCCCGCCTGCACTCCCGTCGCGGTACGCGACGGGGTCGTCTATGGCCCATCGTGTACCGCGATTGACCATAAGTCAACATCTTCATTTAAGTCCCATCGCGGTACGCGATGGGACCCTCAACACACCCATCGCGTACCGCGATGGGTTCTGCTACAGCCAATATTCAGAAAATGTTATCGTTTCGCGTGCTGTACATCCCGGGTCTTCATTCCGTGTCACAACAGGTCCAAAATGAGTGCTTTAACGCCTGTGACCTAAAATCCAATAATACACGTATGAAGTATCGATAGTTCTAAAATAAACAGTTAAAACTAAATAATAAATGAACTAAAACATGTACAAATTAACCGACCATCAGGTTACACTAACATAACGAATGGGTTGTTGGATCTGCAATTATTCATCGGAAAAACGTGTTTAGCCGAAAAAATAGTTACATAACCAGAAAATGTTGTTACAATGCCGGAATCTGCAAATCAAGCTTCTTCCATGGCAGATTCATCAAAACATCATAACTAATCATGAAATTCACTCCGAATACTCGGAATTTCATTACGATCTCGAATCTATCCTCAAATTAACTTAATAACCACTGATTTAATCTGAATCGGATCAAACATTAACGTCCTCTTCAATGGTGGATTCTTCAATACACCATAACTAACCACCAGATTGAACACAAATCTTCGTATTTCATCAATAAACATGAATCCGCCCGTAAAACCATCAATAACACCTTAATTTAAACCAAATCTGACCAAAACAGTACCAAAACTTGATGAACACGAAGAACACCTTTCTGACCAGATTCATACCTTAATTTGATGCATCAAGAGCAACCATCTGCTCTGATACCACTGTTGAAACACATTACGAGCCAAGATCTAGCCGCTAACACGATACATCAAATAAGACGAATACGTTAAATATTATTCATTACATTAATGGGGAAAATACATTAGGGTGAATAACTTATGTCTAGAGAGAATCCAACATGGTAACGACACTACAATAACTTAAACACGGATCTCTACATTCAACTAATAGAATCAACTTATTTATAGGCATAGACCCCATTCGTTATACAACACTAACGAATGAGTGATCCTATTCACGAATGGCTTCCCATTCGTTATCTCTCTATAACGAATGAGGAATACATTAACAGTATAGCCTCCATTCATTATATTACATTACGAATGGGCCTTTATTCGCTATACAATCCATAGTGAATTGGCTCATAACTTAAGGAATAGCTAGTCTATAACGAGCTATACAATCCATAACGAGTGAGCTATTTTACAATAAATATACAAACTAGACTATCTCTAACTTATTCGAAAGGCTACGGACACCACATAATGCACTAACACTAGTATGTAACATATTTAATAAATAACAACATTTATTTCTTACTTTATTGAAAAAACAAAGAATAAAAGACTTTTAGCTAGGAGCTATAAAAATCATACAATAAGTCTTTACATTGATTAAATGCCTTTCAAACTAAAAACTACACTTGTGAGTATGAGGCTAGCTTACTTGACACACACAAGCTTTTTAAAGGTGAGGTCCCAAGTTCGAACATGAGCAAATAAGTATATTTATTGTTGTGGAGCAATAGTAGTAACAAAATTGCCATTACCATTGATTCCAATGTAAGCCATCAAAGTTAGATCTCAGTCGATTAATTGTTAACACTAATAATTGAGTTCCGTTGTGATGGACATTTTTAAAAAAAGTTCAATTTTGTATCGACTAGTGGTAACTCCTTGCTTCGCGGCTGTTCGAAACTTAGATATGGCAGAGATCAGTTTCGACAACTTTTAAATTAGTATTAGTCTAGACATTGGAAAAAAAACATGTAGCGACCGATCGTTTTTGAACCAAGTATACATGATTCATGTGTGTATTAATTAAGTTTAAATTATAGATTACATTGACGGTTGAAATAATTAGCATTTTTCTTCTTGTCATGTTACGGTGCAAATGAGTAGAGATGCACTCGATGTTGAAGTCGACATGTTTATATCCAAAGATTTAGCTCTGACTCGTGAGAATTTTTTAAGCCCAGGCATATATATAATTTAATTATTATTTGTATACGTATCTTTTTTATAATTTTAATTTTGTACATAAAACATATATGTTTTTATTTATTTTTATCATGGTGACTTGCACGTATACATATATAAAACTCGTTTAAGCTCAATTCAATTCAAGCATATAACAAGTTGATTTTTGATAGGTTACAAACAACCTGGGTTGTTAATATCTATGTAATGTTATTTAATGAAAATACAATCAAATAAAAAATGATGTAATTTGTATAGTGACATGTATACATTTATATAACTTATTTAAGCTTACCTCAGTTCAAGCATTTAGCAAGTTAATCTTTAACAGGCTAAAAACAACCTGGCTTGTTAAATCCTATGTAATGCTAGTTAATTAAATTACAATCAAATAAAAAAAAAGATGTAATTCATATAATTATAAGTGGTGGTTAATATAATTGCAAAGGATATAAACATGTTTTTAATATTCTACCGTCAAGGGAGTATTATTTGAAAAATTACGCTCCAACGTTACAAAAACTATCAGTGAGACTTGAGGTCCTCGTGAAATTACTCCCATGTGAATCTATTCAAAGTCAAGCTCCCCCGTTAGTCCGTTAACTTTCAAAACCTTTTTTTTACTTTTCAACCCTTCACTTTTGCTGTATATTAATTTCAACCCCAAAATTTAATAAATCCCAAAACAAATCTTCTTACCAAAATCCATGTAACATTTCAGTTTTCTTTTTTTCTTTTCTTTTTTGTTTTATGTTATAAAAGGTTATGTAAGATTGGTGTGGTTTTCCATTTTTTTAAACTCCATTACCAAATATAACACTTTCCTTGTTATGTTTTTATTTAATATATGTTTTAGTTTTTCTTTACATTTGTAAGTTTTTTTTGGTATAAATCTAAATATATGTATTGTTCTGTTTTTTTCTAAATTTGTTTATTTCTATTGGAAACTAAGTTGTACATATAATAAAACATTTTTTGGATCTCACGAGATTACAATACTTTATTCTCAATACAACTCAAGTTCTAATTTCATGCCATTAAAACAAAAATCATAGCAAATTAAAAAGTAGTGATTACATTAAAACATAAAGCAAACGGACAACATGTTGTGCTGCTACCCCCATTTTAAATAAACAGAAGTCAAGCGGGCAACTTAAGTTCCAATTAAATTACAAAAAAAATAAAATTAATAACTTTCTAAATAAATTTGTATTGAGTATTAGAAGTCACTAGGAAAGGACAAATTATATCTTAAATGAAACTAACCAAATAAAGAACGCAATATCTGAAACTTGTTAGTCTTTCATAAAAATGTAGTTTAAAAGTCAGAAATTTTTACATTAGCTTTAAAAGGTCTCTAGAAATTTTTACATTAGCTTTACAAGAGATGCAATTGTGGCTGAATAGTGAATATACCATGCCAGGGTACAAATAAAAACTAGCCTAAAGTATGAGGGTATTAAATGCAATTACACCAATTTATGATCCCATTTTAATTCCATTGGTATCTAGCTCCTTGCATGCTTTCTGATCCTATAAATAAGTGTAACATTCTTCATCAACACTATCATATCTTTCTCCTGTCACATCTTATAATCCTAAATCCTTCCACTAACAATTTCATCATCATACCTTCTTGTCAAAGTAACCAAACATACTTAAACCCCATTACTCCCTTTGATGCCCCATTTCAGTTTTCACCATCAAAACCTTATTGTTTCCATAAACCAAACCAAACCCACCTCTAAAATGATGATTTCCACATGGGTTTTCAAAATCTTGATCATTTTCTTAGTTTACGTCTCCGGGTTGTCAAAAGCGCAAGTTTGTTCTGAAGTTGATAGGGCAGCCCTTATTGGGTTCAAAGCAAGAATCTTGGTTGACACTACTGGCATTTTGTCTTCTTGGAGAGGTAAAGATTGCTGCGGAGGCGGTTGGGAGGGTATTCAATGTGATAGTGTTACAGGCAGGGTGACACAAGTTATGTTACAAAGGTCATTTGGTCAAGATAGTAGCATATACATGAAGGGTACACTTTCCCCTACTTTAGGGGACTTGAAGTTTTTGGAGGTTTTGGTCATTAACGGTATGAAACGGCTTTCGGGTGTGATCCCATCAAGTTTCTCGGGTCTTTTACGACTCACACAACTTGGTTTAGAAGATAATGCACTTCAAGGAACAATCCCTATAAGTTTAGGCCAATTGTCCTCACTCCGAACGCTTTCATTAAGTGGCAATCACTTAACCGGCCCAATCCCGTCCACTTTTGGAAAGTTGAGCAAACTTGTTCAACTAAGTTTGGCAAGAAACTCGCTCACGGGCCCTCTCACGTTACCTTTAGGTAGCCAGGCTCGTTTGCAGTATCTCGATCTAAGCTACAATATGTTATCAGGCTCGATCCCAGTCATTTTGGGCCGGTTTTCAAGCCTAACGTTTCTCGACCTTTCCAATAACCACTTTTCAGGCCCAATACCAAATTCGTTGTTCAACTTGTACAAGCTTCAAGACTTGTCGTTAAACCACAACGAGTTGACCGGTCAACTGTCGTCTGAGATAGGGCGGCTCGTGTCTTTAACCACCCTCTCTCTAGGTTCCAACCGCTTTGTTGGTCAAATCCCGACATCCATTTCACAACTACCTAACTTATGGTACCTCAATCTTTCCAAAAACGCGCTTTCGGATCCTTTACCTAATGATGCATTGTCTAAAGGCATTCCTTCTCTGTTATCTATAGACTTATCTTACAATAAGTTCAATTTAAGAACCATTCCGAAGTGGATAACAACCAGACAGCTGTCGGCTGTCTATTTGTCAGGGTGTAATCTAAAAGGGTTTTTACCAATATTCACAAAACCAAGTTCACTCACATCTATAGACCTTTCTGATAACCATTTCACAGGTGGAATATCAAACTTTTTTCAAAGGTTGACCAGCTTACAAAAAGTCAAACTTTCAAACAACCAACTTAATGGCAACTTATCACAAATCATTTTACCAGATGGGCTTGTCACACTAGACCTTCACTCGAATCAGCTTTCGGGCCCGCTATCTGGCCTGCTGACGTCAGCAGGCCGGTTCTTGGAGACGGTTGACTTGTCAAACAATCGGATCGCAGGTAGTATCCCTAGTACAATCTCCAAACTTGTTGGACTTAAAACATTGGATGTTTCAAGAAACTATATAACAGGTACAATTCCACCAAGTTTGGGAAGTTTGACAAAATTAAGGTGGCTGGATATATCGGTTAACTCAATAGGCGGGAAAATACCGACAAGTTTGTTGGTGGTCGAAAATCTAAGGCATGCTAACTTCAGAGCAAACAAGTTATGTGGAGAGATACCGCAAGGAAGACCGTTAAATATTTTCCCTGCAGCGGCTTATGCACATAATCTTTGCTTATGTGGCAAGCCTCTGCCGCCATGTAAGCGATTTTAGACCGAGTGGTGGGTCGGGTGGGGCCAGCAGGATGCTGACTCATCGTTCGACACGAGGAAGACGAGGGACTATGGTTTCTACTTTCTATTTGCCTTCGACACTTTTGGACCCTAGCTCCCGAGGCGGTTCGCTTCTTGGAGCGGGTGCAGAAGGTGGTCCACAGTGACTCGCAGAGCCCGAGGAACCAAGGATTTATATTTAGTAGAATATGTTTTGCGATTCAAAAGAGGATAGCGGCACAGCTTGTTGCTCGCTTACCCATTATCCAGATGTAGTTCGGTTTGTGTTATATATAAAAGGATCAATATTTTCTAAAAAAAAAAAAAGTTTGTTTTAAGTTTAGTGGTTTAAGTATTACTTTAGATGGTGTTATTATTCCTCTAGAGCAATAATATATTTCAAAGTTGTAGCCTTGTAGGCTAATATTAATTAATCCAAAACTAAGTAGTTTGATTATGTTAATTATTACAAACCAATTTAGCCTTTGTTTGGTTGCTTGAGGTTGAAGAAACTCCATTATTATCATCATTTGATCATCTAACTTGTATAGTAAGATACACATGTTATAATTTCAAGTGGGCATATTATTGCATTAAGATATGACATCTAAAGGTGGCAAAAACTAAAGTAGAGAAGTTGCTACAAGCCCTACAACATCATTTCATTTTCCACATTATTCTAATTATCATCATTATTAAGATTAACACGTGTTTAATATTCAAATCGTACTCGTGATAAGCAATTCTCACAAATGTTTGACATAGCCTTTCATTTCTCACAAATGTTTGACAGTCGTGGGAAAGTACACTTGTGAGAGCATATACTGTCTAGACCGTCCCAAATAATGTTGTCAATTCCGTGTCGCTTTTTCTAAACAAAACTTAGCTTCGTGTCGTTTCCCTATCAAGGGGTTTAACTCACGTTACTTTCGAGATTACACATTTTTCTTAAAATGTCAAACATCCCAAGAACATTAGTATCAACATTTGAATGTCTTGACACAACATTGAAACGTATGTGCACAGTACATGACAACACCAACTTAAACATATTGACGAGCAATAACAAGTAATATTTACACGTTGGATATATGTTGTGAAAATGTGATATAGCATATATTTTGTTTTACTAAATCGTTGTATATTCTTTACTTAACATTTTGTTGCCACATATGTTGGATAGATGTTATGATATAGCCAATATAGTGTTTTACTATAACTTTGTATTTTCTCTTTGTTGGTAGCAATATTGAATTAAAATACTTTCCCATTTTGTCAGAAATAAAATAATTGTGAAAAAGATCTTCAACTGTTAAGGTTTCGCTCAGCTAGCATTGAAGGAGAAGTGAAGATTTAGACCGAAGGCCGCAATGTCTAAAATTCGAGCATGATCTCAACCTGGTTTTACCACAGTGGACCTTCACATAACGAATTTTCCCCGGAACAGAAGATGGTGGACTTGGACTACTTAGCGCTAATGGTGCAAACGAGCCGAGCCGAACCCGAGCTCGTTGAACTTACATGGAGCTCGAGCTTGGCTCTATCGAGCTCGGGCTCGATCGAGTTTTTTCTTGAGTCGATCTTGAATAGCTCGCAGCTGCTTAGCTCGTTTGCACCCCTACCTAGTGCTAGGGATGAGCTGGTACCGATCATGATATTGAAGGCAAAATTCAGGAAATATCGGTACTGTCCCAGTAGCAATATCGAAAATTCAAAACTTGACACTCATTTGATAACAATTTTGGTACCGGTACCCGTTTTGCTCTCCATAGCTAGCGCTATCTGTGATTATATTTTAGACGTATGGTGTTGGCTTTTGCTATTATTAGATTACCTGGGTGGTTGGCCGTTAAAACAATTCTTCAACCGTCAAGGGCAATTCCGGTATTTCCTAGAAGTTTCCTTCACTTTCACACGCTTTGTCAATCCCCAAATCATGAAATAAAACCACCGTAACGAAACCCTAATCCCCAATTTCCGTTCTGATCATTTAACCATGTTTCTTGTACAGAAAGCAATCCAATCTCACCATTTCCGATCACCCGTAACCAAACCACCACAAATCCCCAAACCAAACCAAACCAAACCCTAACCTACTCACCCCTCAATTACTCAATCAGAACATAATTAACCATCTCAAAACCCTAGATCTATCTCCAGATTCATCAAATATCAGTTTAATTTCACTATCAGAAGCGGTAACGTGTCTATCAAAGCTTCATTCCGAAGCAGAGGCTCACATAAATTAGGATTTGTATATGGATTACAGTTTTAAGGTACTAGATCTCTGTAATTTGATATCATCCGCGGTGAATCAGTTAACAAATCAACGGATTTTGATTAATTACAGTCTCCGGTTACTAGAATATTCCGGTGAATTACCGGCGCCGGAAAAATTGATTAAGGCGAAGGACGCTTTGACTAGGTTTGTCGTCGGTGAAGCTCCGGCGACGGAGAAAGGTTTACGCGCAAAGGCGTTGATTGAGGATTTGATTGTATTGATTGATAATCTGCCACGTGGCAATGGCAATGGCAATGGCAATGGCAATGGCAATGAAATAGATCTCGTCCGTCGGTTGTTTTACGCTACAGTATTCGTTGGAAGCGTTTTGGTAACCGTTTTGTTCCGAGTTGACTCAGCCAACGGTGAGCTGGATCGGATTATTGACTGGGTGAAGGTGAAGAGGAATGTGGTTTTGGAGGTTGATGACGTGGCGAGGCAAGCGGTGGTGGTGCGTGATCTTGTTGAGGCGGTTGTTAATGGTGGAGATGATGAGGGTGTTCGGGTTCGGTTGGAGGATGGTGTGAAGGAGATGGCGGTTAAGGCGAAAAGGTTTTCGGATGGTGTGGATGCGTTGACTAACGGAGTTAACGGTTTGTTTCGTACTGTCTTGAAAATACGTAATACAGTTTAGATGTTTAGTTTGGTACTGGACAATTATTGTGGTTTTGTGTTAAGTGTGAATATATGTTAGATGAAGTATAAAAATAGAAAATGGTGTGTATTATATGTCAACATAACAGAAAAACATTAGTGTGAGTATAAGTTTGTATAAAGTTGGGTGGGCTAATGTATAAATGGTTTTTACCCTACAACGCCTGAGAAGTGAAGGAAAAGGTGACTGCAGTTACATTTTTGTAATTAAGCTGCTTCACACTTTTACAAGTAGTGTAATTTTGTAACGCTACTTCGTATTTTGTTGTAGCATAAATGCATAATTATAATCGTGTTAGTTCGGTTTGAAAATCATTAGCCAAAATTTGAATTCTTTAATTGAGTTCGGTTCAAAACAAATCCAAATTTCAGGTTTAATTCAATTTTTGCGACTCGTTTATTTAATGATTTTGTATTAAATTTTTATACGATAAAAACCAAATATATCAAAATTTGAAATATTATTTTAAGGATTTACAATAAACATTATTTAGCAAATACAGATTTTATCGTGAATGGCAGTCGCAGCAAACTAAGCATATGCCACGGGTTGAAGGTCATCTCAAATACATTTGTAGATCAAAGGACTTAAAACACTAATAATACATTTTTAATACAGAAAAAACTGAGCAATGAACTCACTCTTTAAGCTACAGCCTTTGCAACTCTTTAGCAGCATTTGATGTTATCAACTTCTGTGTTGGCTGCAACCACATATAACAAATGTTATGACTGTAAGTGTTTGAGGTGTAAAGAAAATAAGAAGGGTATAATGGACATATTATAAACTGTATTTACTAAAATGAGTAAATATGCAATTTAATGTAATTTATGTAGGTTTCTTGGTACAAACTTCTCTTTGTTGGGATAAGTATGATATATTATGCGAGTTTTTAGAGGTATATATGAAACTATTCCGTTTTTAACTATTATGAAAGTGTTACAAATAACACTTTTAGTTAACACTTTTATGAAGGGTAAATATAAGATTACAAAATTTAGGCACGGTATTAGGAACATTTAGAAGGATATTGACAAGATTAATACCAAATTAACAAATTACTTACCTCAGCTAATTCTTCCTCGTGCTTTGGAATAAAAGCAGTGTCGACTTTTCCATTCTTGAAGTCCTGAAGTGAAATAATAAATAAATAAATAAAATTAAATGCAGCACAAGCAGAGTTCAAGCTTGTAAAATCACTCATGAACAAAACTCGAGCCCTCTTAAGTTAAACAAGCCGGAATCGAGCTCCGTTTTAAGTTAAACGAGCTGGGCTCGATTTCTTTTAACTTAAGCGAGCTAGGCTGAAGCTCTCTTTATGTTAAACAAGTTGGGCTCGAGCTCTGTTTAAGTTAAACGAGCCCGGCACGTTTACACCCCTACATGACAAACATGAAGATTTTAAAAGAGTAGAAACCATGACAAGTTGCCTACCTCGATATCAAGGATTAGCTTGTGGTACTCGATTGTTGTTGGAACCCCTGAAATAGCAATATAAAAATAATAAAAACAAATACTTTTTACAAAACCCTAAAATGGAAGGAAATCTGAGAAAATATAACTAAGGGAAAAAAAGCTGCAAAAAATGGTGGTTTAAATTTACTTGGTGAGGAAGTTAAATTTTACCTGTGATGATAGTATCATCAAGAGCCCTTTTCATTCGTTCAATTGCTTTCTCTCTTGTTGGGGCCCATACAATAAGCTAATATCATCATCAATAAGTTAGTTATGGGTTAGAGACAAAGCGACCCACATGATATAGTGATATACAAACAAGTTTTTTTAAAGGATGTTGTACCCTCAAGGTCATAATTTCAACCCGCTTATGAATTAACGGGTCAATTTTATTATACTTTCGTTTATAATGGGTCAAGCGAGTTAAAAGTTAAAACTTTTGTTAACTGGAAACAGGTTGAACATGTCGAAAGGTTCAAAATTCACCCAAAATGCGTGAAACCTCATTTCTCTATTTCCACAATACTAATACTAAATTCTTAAGAACTCTTGAACATTACTAACCTTTCCAAGTAGAGAATCGTAGCTTGGTGGAACAACGTAATCAGTATACACGTGGCTATCCATTCTCACAAACGGACCTCCAGATGGCAAGTAAGATGTTATCCTCCCTGTTATTCATTAACAATAGGAATCAAGACCTCATTTATTCAAAAGCAACATTATGTGGCAATGAACGGAAATATACACAATCATCACACTTTCTAGCTCTGCATTAGACTACATATAACATTTGTTCAAGCCAGTAAAGCTCAACAAAAATAATTTGTTAATTGTTTAAGTTATATAAATATATATTAATCTTTATAATTTTAATACAACCATTGATGACATACCTGGTCCAGGTCTAAAATTTTTGAAAGCGTCTTCTGCATTAATACGGCATTCAATCGAGTGTCCTCTAAGCACAATTTCATCCTGTAAAAACATTGCAGTAAATCAATACAAAAATAATATTTATATACCTAAATTTTTAAAAGATGAAACAAGCAATTAGTACCTGTGTGTAACGGAGTTTCTCACCCATAGCTACCCGAATCTGCTCCTCTATTAAATCAACCGATGATATCATTTCTGTCACGGGATGCTCTACCTTTAATAAAAACAAAGTGGGAGTTGATATTTATCACAAAATGAACTTTATAATACACATATACATATACATATAGGTAAGGGTTTGGATCTCTTCAGGACTCCAAAAAACTTAAGAACTTCAAGAGCTCCTAACAATTTTATTTGTTTATTTTCTACATTTTAGTATTATTTGAGGGTAGTATTGTTATTTATTATATGTAATTTTGTGGTTACATATATGTAATTACAAGGTTACACATGTGTAATAACCAATTTACATATATCTAATCATAAAATTACATATAACAAATGACAAAGTTACCCTCAAATAATATTAAAACAAATATATAAACTGATTGGTGGTTAAAGAGTTCTTAGTTTTAAAATGATTTGGAAGTTCTGAAATATATGTATCTATATATGTCAATATACGTATGTGTATATATATGTATGTATATGCATACAAAGATTGTTGAACCAACCTGAATTCTAGTGTTCATTTCCATGAAGTAAAATTCACCTCTTTCATCCAAAAGAAATTCTACAGTACCAACACCAATGTAGCCAATGGATGCTGCAGCAGCAACTGCTGCATCACCCATGGCTTTCCTCAGCTCTGGAGTCAATGCAGGCGAGGGTGCTTCTTCTAGCAACTTCTGGTTCCTTCTCTGCATACACAAGATTTAATACATGTTCTGTTATTATAACACTTACTACTAACTCATCTATATAAATATTGTTTTAAGTTCATTTAAAATGTAAAAACATGTTCAAACAGCTCATAGGCACAAGTTTGGTGAGTGAAAAAACTAAAAGATGTGTACCTGAATACTGCAGTCACGCTCACCAAAGTGAACAACATTTCCATATTTGTCAGCAAGAACCTAAACAAGCACAGTTAGAAATTAACAGGATTATTATAAGTTTCTCATATGCATATATGACATTAAAACAATAATTAACTTATATAAAATATATTATTATAAATTTTCGTTAATACCCTATCAAAGGAACCTAAGATGGATCAGTAGAATGAATTTGAATAACTAAACAGAAATAAAATGATTGTAATATGTTTATCAAGTACTTTAAATTAAGTGACAGGGTTTAGTGTACCAGCTTGGCGTACATATTAAAGCAAAAGAAATTTAAGGTAAGCATATTGTAAAAAGCTACTTTTTTTATTATATTGCCCCCATTGAATTTTTCTATTTCGTAATAAGTTCCCTTTTGTTCTAGTTCATAAATAAATAAACAATTACCTGGAACTCAATGTGTCTGGGATTTTGAATATACTTCTCTAGGTATACACCATCATTTCCAAATGCAGCTGCAGCCTCACTTTGAGCTTGCTATATTAAAAAAATATATATACAAACTCTTTGAGAAACAAAAATGAAGAGCATTTTCAATATCACAATTGATGATTTGATTTACAAACCACAAGAAACATTATCTAAAGTTGGTTGGTGGATATTAATTCATACCTGCAACAACTTCACAAACTCGTCACGTTCTTTTGCCAGACGCATTCCACGTCCTCCACCGCCTGCTGTAGCCTTCATAGCATAAAAACTATATTAATTTAAACCCAGGTTTTTTATTTTGATTATTTAATGTAACATATTTAGAAATACAAAAATATGCATCTGCTTTGAGAGAAAAAAAAACAGCTTACCTTAATCATTACAGGGAAGCCGATCTCATCAGCTAGCTTGATGCCTTCTTCAGTGCTCTAACAAGATAATGAAAACACATCAATTAATGGTCTTGGCATAAAAGATGTATAGATGATGGATTTCATGTAAAGGAATTAATATACCTTCAATAGCCCATCACTTCCTGGTACAGTTGGAACACCAGCATTTTTCATGGTTTCTCGGGCTGTTGCTTTGTCTCCCATAACACGAATGCTGTCAGGCTGCAAAAGAGAGATATTAAACATGGATGTATGCTTGTAAACGAACCGAACGAACACAAACGGGACATTTTCAAATGCTTGTTCATTTAACTTTAACCAAACAGACAATCGACCAAGAACAATAGAACAAACATGGCTTTCTTGTTCGTGTTCATTCGTTAAAAAGATGAGTGTGTTCGTGTTCGTTTGTTAATGGTATAAACGAACGATTAATAAACTGAATGAACGAACACAACCGAGCAACACCAGTTAAAGTAAATGTGAACAACTGAACATCAATTCGCCTGGCCTAAAAACTTGATTAAAGATGTAGCGGATCCAAAAAAATTTAATAAATATATAAACAAACGTAAACGAACCAACTTAAATGATCATAAACAAACGTTCAAGAACATAAATGAATGAACGATACATGTGTGATGTGTCCATATTCGTTCGTTTAACTAAATGAACAAAAATACTTGTCCATGTCTGTTCGTTTGTTCATAAATGAATGTCCCGCTGAACGGCACACTGAACGTTCGATTCGGTTCATTTACATGGCTAGATGGAATATGATAAACTACTTACATTTGGCCCAATGAAGTTGATCCCATGTTCTCTGCACATCTCAACAAAAACAGCATTCTCAGCAAGAAAACCATAACCAGGATGCAACATTGTACATCCACGACTAATGGCAGCAGACAGAACATTGGGTATCAACAAGTACCTGTTAAGAAAGAAAAAGGAACTCAATACATAAATGTCATCTTGTACCAGTATATCATACACATATTATGGGATGAAGATAGGTCAACTTACGATTGACTACTAGGAGCTTCCCCTATGCAAACTGATTCATCAGCCAGTTTCGCATGAAGTGCATCCTTGTCTATAGTAGAGTACACTGCAACACAGGGGATGCCTAGCTCATGAGCCGTCCGAATCACACGCACTGCAATTTCCCCTCGGTTTGCCACCAGAATCTTTTCAGCTCGGCAAGTAACACCGAGTGCCCCCTCACGTTTTCCTGAGCTATGAGCCTTTTTAGAAGCTTGAACTCTTTGTTTAGGAAAGTTCACCTTATTTCCCACCAAGAAGCTACACTGAGTGCTCTTAATTCCACTAGACCTCCCAATAAATAAACCCTAGAATCAAACATCACATGTAAAACAATAAATGAAAATTCATTAACCTTAATGACAGTTTAGTACAAGGACAAAGTGACAAACACAATCACTTAACATACATGCAAGTCAACAATCGAATTTGTATATACATTTCAAAACAAAACAATATAACAAGTTTTTCACTCAAGATACATCGATTTGCTTTGATTTTATAGTTTGCACGCTCGTAGCCCACAAGATTCTGTTAGAAGGATTATTGCAGAAGAATATAAACTTTTTGTATTAAGGGAGCTAGGTTTTGCAGTCATCAAATAAAGCTAATTAAGCGATTTATGTTTAACACAAAATAGTTCTATTTTCTTTAAGCCTTTAAGGTTCATAATAAGGCAACAGCATATGGTGGAATGAGAGACAAATCTCAACCTGCACATTTCCACCTGATTTACACACACAAACTGCAATAACCAAACAGACACATTAGATATTCATCAAATTAGAGAAGTTATGTCAGCCATCAGCATTAACGATTTACACGCACAAATCACAATAACCAAACACACACGCATTGAATCAGGTATATAAACTGTAAGACAATTGAGCATAGACAGAAATCACAATGACCTAACAGTCAATGATACATTGAATCAGTTATACAGCATCATAATATAATTCAACTGTTTATAGCAATAAACAAGCTAGTAATGATACCGGAGGAGTCGAAACAGCAGGTTTACTGCAAAATGCAACTGCCGCAGAATCCATATCGTAAAACCTAACGCAGCAAAAACAACAATTATATCCGATTAGTATGTGAGGAAATGAAGATTAATAAGAAGAAGAGTGGTATACTTTAATTAGGGCAATAAAGTCTGAAATTAGTTATAGGTGTGCCAAAATATTGAAGAAATTAGAGGAAGCAGTTATTAATGGAGAGTGTGGTGAATAATGTCAAGCAATGAAGGCTAACTGAGTGTCTATCGATGGAAACTATACTGTTTGTAGATTGAATTCTCCGCCTAAAATAGGTGTTCCTTTTGTTTGCTTATTTTTATTATGTAACCCGCGCTTCGTCTATACGGCTTGGGTTACGGTTTGAAACCCGGAAATCATAGGTTGTTTGACGGTTTGTGGTTTTGAACCGGTTTGGAAAATCGAATAAGGGAATGTATTATATTATGTTTGAAAGGTGCTTGCGTAATGATAATCAAGTTAGATGATTGATTTTTTTAGATTATGAAAACTTAGATTAAAGAGAACAGTGTTTGTTTTTATGATGTAATTTTAAAAAAATTATATATTAATGTATGAAATAAATTATGACAACTTAAAAACCATAAGAAATTATAGAAAAAGTTGATCTGAACTTTATGAAACCAAATAGTAGGACTTTGTGTAAAGCAAAAAAAAAATTAAGCGTTAAAATCAAGTTGTTTTTGTCGAACAGGCCAACCAAGCCGTTTTGAATTAGTTTATACAAAAACTATAGTTGTGGGTTACGCCCACAACACTCATCAATCAGTCGAATGTTAGAATAGTTAACACCTAGTAGGAACATATTTTTTTATTTTTATATCTTTATTTTTTTATTATTATAATACAAAAAACTTGAACACTTATTAATCAATCAATTATCCGGATAATTAACAACCCTAATTTTTTTTTTATTTTGTATCTTTATTTTTTTATTATTATAATACAAAAACTTAACCACTTATTAATCAATCAATTATCCGGATAGTTTAACAACCCTAAAATTTTTTTATTTTGTATCTTTATTTTTTTATTATTATAATACTTTAACTTGTTTTCTATATAAATAAGCACTTAGTATTAGTGTTAATCAGATTTCTATATAACTTTAATAACTTAAAATCAAAGAAATGTGAAATTTGCTTATGACTTGTTATTTTGAACCTTCATCATTGTTTTCGGTAGCAATACCAGAACTTGTTGAGTGAGGTCATCATCGATTTCTTTCTCAACCGACTAAAACGATGCATGGGTCAAACTCATATTTTTTTTTCTTCTTAAATTACAGTTTAAATCTTATAACAAAGATTGGGATTTTAGCTTTCGATTGGGATTTTAGCTTTCGCACAAGATCGTGTGTTTAAATTTATAAAAGTGATTTATACTAAGACTAAACACACACAAAATAGGCAAGTGTACCTATCGTACATGTAGAATAGTATTGGTAAGAACCAAGTATCGATCCGTGGACACAAATGTTTCTAATAATGAACCTTTGTTTTAATTCAATCGAGAATTTTAATCATTTTGGAGTTGATTTTTAACTTTTTATAAAATATAAATACTTATATATAATATATAGGTGAAGAAGAGAAATTCTTAAACAAGTTATTTAATTATATGAACGTTACCATCTAAGATCAAGAATCCATTACATTCATCCTTGATGATTATAATATAATAAACGCATGATAAACTTGCCGTAATAATATATGATAGAATAGCCTCTCATTTCTAAGTGAACATATTCTATGACATAAAAGCAAGTAGTATGCGTATTTTAAAGTCAACCAATGTCATGTTATCACGAGAATGTCAATTTAAGTTGGCAGGTCGTTTAGTAAAGTAGAAAGATTAGGATGGACTTCGATTTCTCAAATACCAATTCTAACAACTTCGGGTAGTTATAGTTTAGTCACACAACCTCCCCTTGATTTAAATAGGTTATAATTACACATTCCGTTGACATATGATTTATTTAACTATCATGATAACCTAAGCAATCGTGTTAACAATGTTATTTCAGAAACCAAAACTAGAGAAATAGATCATAACTTATATCTCATCATTTCTAAGTACAATATAAGGATTCATGTTTCGATAAATTATCAAAGTATTCTTTCTTTCAAGAACATAAATCGATCATGAATGATTGTCAATAATGATTGTCAATCACCAACTTTGAATTGTTGAATTAAGATAGTGAAACATTTCTCATCAAAAGATAATTGCAAAATAACCATGTACTTTACTAAACTAAATCACATGTTAAACATAATTATCAAGTAAAACAAAGTTTCTTCATAGATTTTAGATGGTAAATGGAGTTTAGCTCAATATGAGCATGGTTATGAACATTAAAAGAGATGAAGATAACAAACACATAATTAAACTAGAACAATCTAATCAAATGTATATGGACCTTCCTTTTTAATGATGATGGTGGATGATTATGATGATGGATGATGATGATAACTTCCAAGCCTTCAAACACTCTATAAGATCTTCAATATGAGTGTAATGTGGGTGTTTTATAAGAGAAAACTGTTTAAGAACCTTCTTCAAGCACACTCATCAAATGCCACAAGAGCCTCTATTTATAGGCTGACTAAGGTAAGTGGCACGGCCCCGTGCTCCTGAGGCACGGTCCCGTGTCTAGGTGTCCAATTGCATTAAATGTTGTCAGATCGTACATGATGACTCAACCACGGCCCCGTGTTTCTTGAGGCACGGCCCCATGCTTTATTGTGACATGTGCTAATTCTTTTTGTCTTATTTGAAAGGTGACCACGGCCCCGTGGTTGAGAAGGCACGGCCCCGTGCTTTTGTCTTCCGTGTTTGTCTTTTCTTGTATATTTGTTAAAAGAACTTTAAGTCTTCGAGTCAAATTCGAACATCCGGAATGAAATGTCATATGAAAATGTAACCACCTACCTAACTAACTAATGTAAACAAACTTAATATTATTATTGAAACAATAACTAAATTCAGTTCATAATCTCACCAGAGAATAACAAATCGAGTGAGTTGTTGTTATCATTATCATTATCAGAAGCATTATTATTTTATTCTCAGTTAACAACAGACGTTCAATCTGCTGAGCAATAGACGGTGGAACCCTAAGCACAAACTGCTCCTCCATCTGTATGTAATCCAACTCACAACAAAATTAAACATTAATTAACACACATAACGAATTTGAAATACAGTTAATTTAAATGAAATTGAAGATTCAGGGTTTATTATGGATTAAAAAATTACGACAATTGATTACTGGAATCACTGAGATTGAGATCGTACCTTGATTCGTTGCTAAGGTGAAATGACAATACAGGTTTTGAATTGAATAATATTATCAACTTCGGGGGCCGGAGAGTCTCCGACGAAGCAGAGGTATGGATTTGGATTTTATAGGTTTCCAAAACACCCGGTTTATAACCCGGCCCACTTCGGTAAAAAAAACGGGTTTGGGCCAAACCGGTTTGGACCTGTCCCAACTAGAGATACACAAGCCGGTTTAAAACTCAAAACCGGTTTGGTTTGGTCAACAAATGTCAAAACCAGTTTATGATCGGTTTCAGTTCGGGTTGAAATCGGTTTCTTACCATGTAACGATCAGTTTCGGTTCGGGTTTTGACCGGTTGTTGTCCGGTTTGGCCGGTTTCGGTTTGGTTAACCGGTTGAAACCGGATTTGATGGAGAAAACTAAAAACCGGTTCCAAATCTCCAGTTCAAATCGGTTCCAAACCGGTTTCTACATAATCAGTTTCAAACTGGTTCGATTTTCGGGTTGGTTCGGTTAACCGGTTTGTTTGCCCACCTATAATCCTAACCGTTTTGTGTACCGATTCGTAGTCTCATTGACTGAAAGCGTTTGAAACCAGTTTTGGACCCGGCCCAAGGTAATAACATGTCAACGACCCGGGTTTATAATCTGGCCATAATCGATATGGTTTGAGCATTATTCCTCGTAAACGAGGTTATAACTTGAACCCATTTTATACAAACCGATTTTTATTATCTGTTGATCAATCCGATTTGAATTACAGCTCAAATCGGTTTTGTACGCCTCTAATTAAAAGCTGTTTTTTCTCTATTTTTTTATCCTATACAAAACAATATTCACCCAAAGACTACGGTGGTGCTTGTTTTTTCACAAAAGAGCTTCATGGCCTCTTTTGTCTACGCCGGGCAGACATTGAGGTTTGCAGACTGTTTGTTTTCCGAAAGATAATTCATTAAAAAAAATATGCGCACCCTCTTCTTCGCGCATACATGGACCACTCACTTCTCACCTCTTTTAAATGGTCAGATGAGCATCTAAAATGCTTATCGAAGAGGTTTGAGCGATGAGTTGTTTGAACAATACGATCAACCCAATGTGTCATTCAGAAATACTCATGTGCACGTTGATGCTGAAGAAGATGAGGTTGAAGCACATGGCACTGCATCAGATTGGGGATATATGACGCAATTACGAGATGAAATTATTGAGTAGTTAATGCAAAGTACTGAAGAAATTATTTAAAAAAAATGTTATTGTGGTTTTATGAATATTATTTCAGTGTTATCTGACTGTTATTTAAATTTCTATGTTAAATGACCTTTTTATTTAAATTTCAGCTTATTCAAAAATTTATGTTATATATTAGCAGTTTGCATACGTTAAAAAAACAAACAGTTTTCTTTTTGCAGACTGTAGAGGTTTGCTCCACCTCTTCTGCTATAAATGCTTGCAGATGTGATCCGCAAACTGTAAACATTTTATCTATTAATAAACAGACAACACCTAAAAGCCGGGAGAAGTCGTTTTCTACCTTTTCTACATATGGTACATTACAAGCCTATTGGTGCAAAGTGTTCTATTTTAATACGTACATATGTGGTTTTAGTTTGTTTTTTTCTTTTTCTTTAAAAAAAACCACACTTCTTTTTGTTTAATTTAATATACAAAAACCTACACCCTATTGTTTGTCAATCCACATTTTTCAACTTTTACTGGTGTGGATTGACGAAGAAAATAGTGAAAAGGTTTTTGTTTATTAAATAAAAAATATATATGGATTTTTCGTATTCTGTACTTTACTTCTGCTACTTCAAATGGTACGTATTTTGCACTTATGTATGGGCTCCGATAACCACACTCGGAAGAACGGTAACACATCGAACAACTCACCATTTCACCCTTGACCTGAAACCCGATGGTACCTGTCTTGCAAGACCCATCAACCAGAGACCGACCTTACCATTCATGGTTGATTTTCGGTTCACATTTTTCTGCACAATCGGTTCTAGGTCAGTTCGGACCCATTGGACAGTTCTACGTACCACCACTTATAATACTAATGCATATACGCACATGAAGCTTACTTAGGGCCCGAGGTCCTCCCCCCCCACCCTATGCAACACTTGATCCGCTAAGATGTTTTTTTTCTTAATAAAAACTTAATAAAAGTAGTTTGTGTAACCCGTCCAACCTTGATCGACAAAGTGAACTTTTTTGTATAGCAATCAAACTCACGGACTTTATCAATACTCTGCTAAGGTAAAGTATGGTGTACAATAAACCGTCGCACCCAAAATAAAAGTAACAAAACTATAAACTAGTAACAAATTGAATGTTTAAATACGTTGATTTCATATACTATGTGTCACAGGCTTATACAAGCTTGATTCTCCATACATTACATATGACACTCATTTATTCCTTATTCATAAAACAAAAAACAAAAAAAAGCATATACTTTTGTTTCACACCCTTGCAAAATCAACTGTGGCCTTCCCATCATGAGCCTTTCTAAAAAAATGCTTGACATAATCCGAGTAGAGTACATTTTTGTAGATCGGTTTCTTTCCGCTCTCAATCACTTCCGCCAATGGTCCAATAATGTCACTAGGCCTCGGGTTGACAAATATCGGGACATAAATCCTATTATCATTTCCATTAGCAATTACACGATGCTCAACGCTTTTGTACTTACCGTTACTCATGATTTGAAGTGCATCTCCAACGTTGATCACCAAAGATCCATTAACCGTAGGGATGTGAACCCATTTCATAGAACTAGTGTTTCGTACGTAAACCCCCCCTATGTCATCTTGAAGTAGTATTGTGAGTGTGGATACGTCTGAATGACGGCCCACACCGACAGTGAGCTCAGGGTTAGGACATTTGGGATAGTAGTTAAGGTTAATCCTCTTTGAACCCATTAGAATCGATTCTTTAGCCTCGTCGATTTCTTTTACGTTTAGTCCGTTCATTAGTATCTTGAGCAGCTTCTTGACAACGGTTTCGGAACTCTTTATATATTCCAAAGCTTGATGCCTGTGGTGACAAAGATACTCCATATTTGAAACTTTATAATGATGTCAAGTATATATAAGTATATAAATAACTACTAACTAGATGTGCCAAATTTGATACAGTTTACTTATTTAATGATCAAACCTAGTTACTTTTATCTCTTGTATAATTTATCACTCCCATCAACTATGATCAAAATATAGCCTTAAAGTTAACCATTAAACAAAAGAGTGAACTGCGGTTATCGTCCCCGTGGTTTGTCTATATCTACGGTTTTATTCCAATAGTTTCAAATTTACGATTCTTCTATGTGGTTTCATTTCACTTGCAATTAAATCCGACCCCACCAACCCCATTAAGTATGATCGTTAAAAACCCATCAACGTGAGAGACCGTTTTGTTCTTTTCTTTTCCCCGAATGCACCCCAATCACTCATGTGAGGGGGCTTGCGAATTAAAGTTAGGGGCACGCTGATGGATTTAACGACCAGACTTAACGGGATCAGGTTTAATTGCATGTGAAATGAAACCACAGGGAAGTATCGTATATTTAAAACTGTCAGACTAAAACCGTAGATTTAGACAAATCAAGGGGACGAAAACCGCAGTTTACTCTTAACAAAAACTGATAGATTAAAAAATGCTGGATTCTTGGTTATATTTTCTTACATTTTCTTTAAAAAAAGGTTATATAACTATGCAAATTAACTAATCAAACAGTTTTTGTTACCTCAAAATGATTATAATACCTTTTGACGATCTAGTGACATTTTCAAAGTCTATATAGTTAACATACTTATTGACATATGCATGGTTTCTTCATATATACTACATACCAAAAGTGGAATAATATTTACATTAGTTTAACACAGTTAGTTAATTAAGTTTATCATTTCTAAATTAAACAAATACTTGTACCTACAAACTGGAGGCCAAAGGGAAGCAGCCTCATCATCAGAAACAAAGAACAAGCTAAGATAATCCTTCCACTCGAGCGCTTTCTCCGCTTCAGGAGTAAAGCTCATACCAAACCGAACACTATTGGTAACCGATTGCTCTTTCGAGTATTTCAGCTTTTCTTCAGCTGGCAACTCATAAAACTTATGAGTTGCATCTTTCACATCTTCAAGAACATGCATGGGAACTCCATGGTTTATTATTTGGATAAATCCCCATTTTTCCGCGGCATCACATACCGCCTTTGTTACTTTTGGATCATCTCAATTCGACAAGTCAATAACCGGGATTGAATCTTTATTAAATTCTTCGTTGGTAGTATGATCAAACCGCTCTTGTGGCGGTTGAATGTACTGGTATGGTAATATCTTGATCCCCAGGTCCGATAACCTGACCCCATGACCTTTGTTCACTACAAAGTCAAGAATGTTTAGTGGGCTTGAGTGGATAGTGGAGATTGATGGAGCCATGGTTCAAGAAGCTAGTGTGTTAATTAAGGTGATGGTTTTGTTTAGTTAGTTTGGTTACTATTTATATATATAGAATCTAGTAGAAGATAAAAGATAATAAGTAGCAGTATTCATGCCTTGTGACATGCATATGCATGGCTATGCACATTCCGGTTGGTTTGTGAAAGGAACAGTTTATATTTCGTGTTATTAATATTATTAAATAAATGTTTGATTAATTAAAATCTAGTGGTGTAGAAATCGATAGTCGGGGACTAATGATTAGTCGGGATTAATCGGATCAGACTTTAATATAAAATTTTCAGTTTTATATATACATATACATTTTTATATGTAATTTTCAGTTTTATATATACATATATACATTTTGGCCGGAAATTGGCCAGAATCTCATTGAAAACCGCTGAATTTGGCTGGAACATCATCGGAAACCGTTGATTTTGTTCGGAACTTCGCCAAAAAAAATGTTGACTAAGTCCGACGAATCGCGATTTTCACCGGATTTGACCATTGACTTGATTAATTGGCTGACTAGTCCAAAATTAATCACTGAGGTGGTTGTACACACTCCGGTTGGTTTGTAAAAGGAACGGTTTATATTTCGTGTTATTAATATTATTAAATAAATTTATGATTAATTAAAGCTGATATGAATTCTTTTTTATTTTCTTTTTTCTCGTAAATGTATTTTAATGATTTAATCTAATATATCTGATTATCTTTTATAAACTAGTCTACAATCATGCCTTGAAGGCTTGAACGTTGGGGTAACGGTGATGCTATGACGTTATATTTGGTTCACATAATCGAAACATTATATAACTATATATTTAGGTGTATGAATTGATATTTAATTTTGACTTTATTTTTATCAAAATTCCACATTTTGTTTGAATTGATGTTTAATATGACTTTTTTTCCAACCAAGATTGCATTTTGTTGTTCAATTAATTTGATGCAATGAACAAACAATATATAATCCCTTTTGGTCTGAATAGCAACATCAAAACATTATCTTATCTTAACAAACATCGATATGTAAACCGTTGAACAAAAGTTTAAACCAAGTAGGAAGAAAAACAAAAATGGGAAACGGGAAACACTTTAAAACAATGAGGGATGATTGTTATGATATTGGCACCCTTTCGGAACGACACAACCGTTCGATTTGCAACTTTCAAAATGGGAAGTAACCGTTTAATATACAAAGGGTGCGTCAGTTCGAGTGAAGATTTTATTAACAATTCATGAATTTTTTTTTTAAAGAAATAGACATACCTTAAATTAGGAAGAGGAGACATGCTTGAATATAATAATAATAATCTACCTATACTAATAAAAGAAAATAATTTTGGACACATAGCATTCTGAGATTAATTCTCAATATCAAATTCCCGTCAAAATCACTTAGGGGGTGTTTGGTAGAGGGATTTGATTGGGGAGAAATGGAATTAGAAATATTTCTTTTGTTTGTTTCCACTTTTCATTTCTATTTCTCTTTCTATTTCTCTAAAACTAGAGAATTCCATTTCTCTTTAAAACAAAGAGAAATCCATTTCTCAGCAGCCTCCTCATAGCATGTCACCACCTCGTCTCCGGCCACCACCTCGTCTCCGACCACCACCTCGTCTCCGGCCACCACCCCGTCTCCGGCCGCCACCTCGTCTCCAAGTCTGCAACCGCCACCCCGTCTCCGCCGTTCGCAGTGGTGAACACAGAGATGGTAACCGGTTGTAGGTTGCAGGTGGTACGGGTGAACGGAGATTAGGGTTTCAAGTGGTGGTTCGTGGTAGGTTAGGGTTTTCAGATGGTCGGGTGATTGTGGTCGCAGGTGGGTGACAGTGGTGGTGGAAATCGGCGGTGGTCGCAGGTGGCTTCTGATTATCATCATCATCATCATCGCCACCACAACCACCACCACAAAATCTCCAAAGAGGCAGTGATAACAGATCTGAGCCTCCTTTTTCTATATCTTATGTTCCAAAAATTTGAATCTTTTTAATTTCTTGTGTACTGTGGTTGAAGAAGGGGATTTGGTGGCGGCAGCCGGTGGTGGGCTGTGGTTGAAGAAAGGGCTGTGGTGGTGGTGCTGGTGGTGTGGGGCTGTGGTGGTGGGGCTGCGGTGGTGAGTGGTGTCAGGTTGGGTGGAGGTGGGGTTGGGTATGGAAGAGTTCTCTGTTTATTTTCTCGTGTACCAAACAAGAGAAATGATTCTCATTCTCCATACCAATTCTCTTTCTCTACAATTCCATTTCCATTTCTATTTTCTCTCCTTTTCCATTCTCTGTACCAAACACCCCCTTATTTTCTAATGATGAAAAAGAAAAAAAATATTGGTTCTAAATATAGTATTGATTATAAATTTAATATACCGTATTAATTGGTCAATCTCCATTGAATAAATTATTAAAGCCATAAATTATATTCTAAGCATACTTAATGTAAAAAGATATTAATATAATAGTTACGTGTCATAAATATATTTTCTTTAAACTGAAATGTATATATAAAAGAGTTTATATTTAAAGAGTACATTAATATTCAATTGTTTGATACATCTTCATATTGAAAAAAACTATAATAATTTTTTTTAGTTTCTTTTACAAATATTTAGTCTTAAATATCATAGATAAATTTTTCATTTTTTATATTCATTATAAGAATATTGTGATAGTTGAACAATGTGTTTATAAGTACAACATGAAAGTTGTTCAAAAGGGAAAACCTTGTGTCTTTTTTGTCTATGGTCGACTACGGAATGTATAACATTTTTGTGAAAGACTATAGGTACATCTTTCAGATCGAAAGGCCTCATTGTTTTAAATGTTGTTTCCAGTGACATTGCTTCATTATTATATATGTTGGTGCATAAATGTCAGTAGTTCATATGTCTAGTGTCTGTAATCGAGTCTGTAATATTGTTTATGTATTTGTTTGTTTAAAGCGAAGTTGTTGACAAGTTCGCTTAGGCGAACTTGTTAACCAAGCGAAGTTATGGAAAACTTCGCCTGAGGCGAAGTTGTCGTGTATTTATATAGGTTACGGATTATTGTTTAGAGGTTGTTCAAGTTCGTGTGAGTTTAAGTTATTGTTCGTGTGAGTCAAGTGACGTGAGGTCGAGAGTCTGTAACTGTGATTATATCACGTGTTGAGTTATTAATATAACGTGTGTTTGTTCGTATCGTATTCGTATGTTCGTGTGTTTGTGTTCTACGTCCGTAACGATCTACACAGGGATTCCGCACCTGTGTATATCGGGATATCTCGTGTGATCCGTCCAGGGAACCTACAATTGGTATCAGAGCTTTTGCTCGATTATGTGGTTCGGGATATTCACGCGGGTGTAGAATTCGTCCCGTTTCAACTTTTCGCGGGACGAGTTTTTGGTGTTTTTGCTCATTCTAGCCTCCTACCAGTGTGTTCAAGCCTTTAAACCGTCAAAAACTTCGTTAAAATCCGATTTTCAGATCTGCAGAAAGTTTGAGTTCGTCAGGCGAAGTTGCTGTTCATCAGGCGAAGTTGCCGTCAGGATACGTAGGGTTTCGGCGAAGATATAAGGAGAAGCGAAGTTATTTACAACTTCGCCTACCTCCTCAACTTCGCCTAACTCAGCGAAGTTCTCATCAAGTTCGCCTAGCTCAGCGAATTTTTCTTCAAGTTCGCCTACTTTCTAAGTTCGCTTACCCTAAGCGAAGTTATTCTCAACTTCGCCCAGTCACGCGAATTTAAGAAAGATCCAGCGAAGTTATTACTTAAGCGAAGTTTTCCTTAACTTCGCCTACAGTACTGTTCAGAGGAAATTTTTTAACTTCACATACTCAGAATTTTTCGGGTTTCTTAGTCTTCAAGAAGGATGTCGTCGATCAACATTTCGGAGCTTGTAAAGATGGAAGTTGAAGCGGGGTCAGCTACAAAGGCCCCAAGGTTGCTGAAGGGAACCGACTTTGTCGCGTGGAAGGATCGGTTCATACAATACGTTAAGTACCAGGATGCGAAAATGTGGGTATGCATCCAAGATGGATATATTCCACCAGTCATGGAGTATGAGGGTCAAGACCAAATCAAGAAATACAGTAAAATGGAAGAGGAGGAGAAAAAGATGTATGAAGCCGAAAGCAAGGCTCATGCTGCAATCACAATGGCTCTTCCACAGGAGATCCTCCATACGTTCAGAAAGTATACATCAGCTAGAGAGCTTTGGGAAGATCTTGAGAACAGATTTGAAGGGAATGTTGGTATTCGGGCTTCAAAGATAAAGTTGCTCAAAACTCAATTTTCAGTCTTTAAGTACTTGAAGAACGAATCTCTTGATGATATTATCACTCGATATTATCATCTAATGACTGAATTGAGTAACTACTCCATTTCCTACCGAGAAGAAGAGATTGTGGAAAAGCTTCTCGATGCCCTCCCACCAAAATGGGAGATGCATACTGTGCTGATGAGGGAAGACAAGGACTTCCCTACTTATGATCTTGAAACCACTGTCAACAAGCTCAGAACTTTTGAGCTTAATATGGTCAGAAAAGAGACATCTATGGATCAGGTTCAAGATCCAGGCATGTACGGTGCTAAAGTAAACTCCAATTCAAGTTCAAAGACTGATTCTGCCGCATACTACTCGAAGGGCGAGTCGTGTGCCAAGTCTTCACAGGAGGGGCATGTGTCAGTAAACTCAAATGGGGATGTTTGCTTTGTAGCCGGTGGATCAAGTGGTACTCAACAGGCAGCAAGCAAGATTAGTGGATCTTCAAGTTCCTCAAGCAATAATTACTCTAAGATGCCAATGAGCGTCAAATCTGCTGAAGAGCAGTTTGGCCTCTATGCTTCGTTTATTGCTTCATATGAAAACTATATTCAAGGAAAGGTTGTTGATCCAGCGATGCTGGATGAAGACTATGACCAGATCGATGCTGATGATCTGGAGGAAATGGATTTACAATGGCAGATGGCCATGATAGTGAGGAGAGAGAAGAAGTTTATGAGAAAGACGGGGAGAAAGTTTGTTGGTGGCAGGCCAGGGTTCGACAAGTCTAAGGTGAGGTGCTATAACTGTCAACAAAACGGGCACTTTGCCAAAGAGTGCAGAAAAGAGCGAGTTGAACGTGGTCTAGGCCGGTCTGCACAGCACACTGGGAGTAGTAAAGAAGTCAATGCCATGATGTCCAGAGAAGCAGGTGAATACAACTGGAACCTGCATTCGAATGAAACTAGTGAGCAGGCAAATATGGCTAAGGTTGAGAATGAAGAATGTGAGAAGATTACCGGAGAAGAGAAAGCTACTGGTAAGGAAAAAGCTTTCATGGCAGATAACAATGATCAACTCTCCGAGGTAAGTTCTAAACCTATTTGTACTAAATGTGAGAATTTGTCTGAGCAACTTGCTACCATAACTGATCAGTATGTTCGTTTAGATGCTGAATTTAAAACTCTTAAAGAAGATCATCACTTTATGAAAGCAAGAGAAAACAGTTACAAAGTTAAAATAAAAGCGTGTGAAAAAGATGTTAAAAGCTTAAAAACAAAACTTGCTGAAAAAATTGAAGTAATTGATATAAGTTATGAGGTTTTAGAAGAAAAGACTAAACTGATTGCTGAACGAGAAAAGCAGATTGCTGACCACCAGGTGAAAGTGGTGGAACTGAACCGAAAACTTGAGCAGTTCAGAAATTCCTCAGCTATTCTTGATCACCTTGTTAGTGGTCAAGATTCCTCTGCGAAGAGGGAAGGAATTGGTTATCACGAGGTTCCACCACCTTATAAACACAATTACACTTTTAACCCTAGTGTTCAGAAATCTGTTGATTTTGAAGTTCCTCAGACAGTTCCAATCAAGGTTACGAGTAAAGAACCAAGTGTTAGTAGTGGCGAAACGAGTTCGCCTGTTTCAAGTGTGAAAATTTCTGTTACGAGTCCAGTCTCATCAGATTCGGATAAGTTGTCCGAATCGGGTAAGACAAAAGAGAAAGTAGTGTTACCCACTGATGGAGAAAAAGATAAAACCTATAAAAAGAGTACTCCACTCAACCCGTACGTCCCACCTTATGTGAGACGAACGGCCGGTAACACAGCCTCGACATCCAAAACAACCTTTGAAAAGAAAATGGAGCATAGGTGTTGTTTTAGGTGTAATAAATTAGGACATCTTGTTGCAGATTGCCCTCTGACGCCGAAATTCAGAGGTGTGAGGCCTATTAAAACTGAGCATAAGCCTAATGGTAATTTTAATACTTCTAAAATGAAAACCCTTCAAAGTTCCGAAATGTAACTAATTCAGGTTTTCACAGAAACAAACCTCAGTTTAACAATGCTAATAACCAAACCACAAGATATAATACTTTCAATATACATAGGTTTGGAAGGCCTCACACTCAATTTCCAAGGAGATTTCCTAATAGGACTGACAGGAATTATCCAGATGCTAACTTTGGAAAGCAGAAGTACGTGATGTATAGATCCAAGACCAATTGGTCTTGGGTCCCTAGATTCTAATCCTTTGCTTTATTGTGCAGGAACAGTTGAACAGGGCTACCCACAGTCTTTGGATTGTAGATAGCGGCTGTTCCCGGCACATGACGGGTAACAAATACTTGTTGCACGACTTAAAACCTGTTCAAGGAGCGAGAGTTAGCTTTGCCGGTGAAAGTGGAGGCAGAATTACTGGAAGAGGAACGGTGTCCAATGGAAAAATGACTCTTGAGAATGTGAACTTTGTAGAAGAGTTGAAGCACAATCTGCTGAGTGTGTCGCAAATTTGTGATAAGGAGTACACTGTTCATTTCACGAAGAATGAGGCGATCGTGTTGAAGCCTGGTTTTCAGATACCAGACGAGTGGATAGTGATGAAAGCTCCACGTGATACAAATACTTATGTGATGGATATGAGGTCTACTGAAATGGCCACGGAAGAATCATGTTTAATGACGAAAGCAAGCGAATCGGAATCCGAACTGTGGCACAGGAGGACGGGGCACATTCATCTTCGGAAGATGAACCACATTGTCAGGAATGGACTTGTGATGGGCGTTCCGTTGAAAAGTTTTAACTTTGAAGACAAATGTATAGCATGCAAGAAGGGAAAGCAACACAAGAAATCCCATCTCACCAAGAAGGTCAACTCTATTGCCAGTACTCTAGAACTGCTTCACATGGATCTCTTCGGTCCCGTGAATGCAAAAAGTCTAGGAGGTACTTCTTACTGCTTGGTGATCACTGATGACTACTCGCGATATTCGTGGGTATATTTTCTGAAATCGAAAGATGAGACGGCTCAAATGGTGAAGAATTTGATTACCAAAGTTGAGAACGTCATGGGTAAAACAGTTAAGTTCATCAGGAGTGACAATGGAACGGAGTTCAAGAATTTTGAGATGGAGATCTTCTGTCTTCAGAAAGGAATTGAACACCAATACAGCGCTCCGTATACTCCGCAACAGAATGGAGTGGCTGAAAGGAAGAACCGAACTTTAATTGAAGGAGCCAGAATCATGCTGGCAGATTCGAAGCTTCCTGTGATGTTCTGGGCTGAAGCAGTTGCTACAGCCTGCTATGTTCTGAATAGAGTGTTAACTGTTAAGAGACTTGGTAAAACGTGTTACGAGCTTATGCATGGAAGGAAGCCCAACTTGAGTGGTCTTGAACCATTCGGGTCCCCTTGTTCGATCTTGAAGACAAATTCTAAATTTGGCGAAGTAGCCGATGAAGGAATCTTAGTCGGTTATGTTGTTGGTACTCCCAACAGACGTGTCTTCAATACTTCGACCTGCAAGGTGGAGGTGGTGTGTAACACCGACATCACAAGTTACCAACCGCCAAAACCAAGCAATAGACCTGCTGAGCTTTTCGACTATGTTAAGCTTTTTAAGTCTTTTAACATACCAGATTTGGAAATTTCTGAAGAAGAAGAAAGAGTTGCGACGAAGATGATACTTGATGAGGAAGAAAATCTATTGCAAAGACAGCTGATTGATAAATGTCAACCTTCCTCATCAAACTCTACTGGTACCCCCGCTGCCTCGACTGAAGAAGAATTTTTCAATCCATTTCACTCTCAGCCAGAAACAACCATTGACGAGATCTCTTCTAATTTGGAAGATAATTTGCATGTCGGTTCTGTTCCGACCACGAGAATTCATAAAGATCACCCTTTGGATAATGTGATTGGTGATGTGTCCTCAGGTGTACAAACGAGAAGTAGCTTGAATGAACACACCTGTGTTTATACAAGCATTAAGGAGACAGGAATAATCAATGAATGCCTGTACACCTGCTTTATAAGCCAGATTGAACCGAAGAATTATCAAATGGCTTTAAAGGACAGCTCGTGGGTCGAAGCCATGCAAGAAGAGTTGGCTCAATTCGAGAAAATGGAAGTTTGGACTTTGGTTGAAAAACCAAAGAATGTGCATGCGATAGGCACAAAATGGGTGTTTAAGTGCAAGAGAGATGATAAGGGGATTATTATAAGAAACAAGGCGAGGCTAGTCGTTAAAGGTTTTAATCAACAAAAGGGGATTGATTATAACGAAGTGTTCGCTCCTGTCGCCAGGTTGGAAGCCATAAGATTGTTTTTAGCGTTTGCTGTTTATGAAAAGATGAAGGTGTTTCAGCTAGATGTGAAGAGTGCGTTTTTGAATGGGAAAGTTGATGAGGTTGTGTACGTTGAGCAACCTCCGGGTTTTCCTGACCCAGACTTTCCAGATCACGTGTACAGGTTGAGCAAGGCGTTGTATGGATTACATCAGGCACCTCGTGCCTGGTATTCAACTTTATCGGATTACTTGCTCGAGAATGGTTTTGAAAGAGGGAAAATTGATAGCACGTTGTTCTTCAAAAGAGATGGAAGCGACTTCCTGCTGGTACAAGTCTACGTGGATGACATTATATTTGCTGCGTCAAAAGTCTCCATGTGTCAGGAGTTTGAAGCCGTCATGAAGAAAAGGTTTGAAATGAGTGCTATGGGTGAACTAACTTTCTTTCTAGGATTGCAGGTTGATCAGAAGAAGGACGGGATGTTCATTCATCAGACGAAGTATGTTCATGATGTGCTCAAGCGCTTCAAGATGGAGGACAGTTCTCCATATGATACTCCAATCTGCGTCAATCACAAATTGGGTGCTGAAGTAGACGGTGATGCAGATGTGGACCCAACTCAATATCGGGCAATAATAGGTTCTTTAATGTACTTAACTGCATCTAGGCCTGATATAATGTTTGCTGTTTGTCTTTGTGCACGTTTTCAGGCAAATCCAAAAGAATCTCATTTGAAAGGTGCAAAGAGGATACTGCGGTATCTCAAGGGCAAGCCGAAGCTGGGGTTGTGGTACCCGAGAGGAGGAGACTTGGAGCTGGTCGCTTACACAGATTCTGATTATGGAGGGTGCAATCAGAGTCGAAGTCAACAACTGGAGGATGTCAGTTTCTTGGTGGCAGATTGGTGTCGTGGCAATGCAAGAAGCAGACTTCAGTCGCAATTTCAACCTGTGAGGCAGAATACATGGCAGCATCCAACTGCTGCTCTCAGGTTCTTTGGATTCAACAACAGTTGCGCGACTATGGTCTGAATTTCTTACTTACTCCTATTTGCATTGATAACACAGCTGCTATCTCAGTAACTAACAATCCCGTGAAACATAGTAAAACTAAACATATTGACATACGTCATCATTTTATACGGGATTGTGCTGAGAAGAAATTAATTGTGCTTGAAAAGGTGGATACGCTTGATAATTTCGCTGATTTATATACTAAAGCGTTTGACAAATCCAGATTTCAAAACCTTATTGAACTGAATGGGATGATCAATCCAGAGTAACCATGCTTTTCTTGTGATATTTAAAAAAAAAAAAAAAAAAAAAACGTCACTAATCGCTTAAAAATATGTCGGTTACATCAGTTTGAAGGACTTGTCTTCGGATATGTTTTGGTCCTCATTTTCTACTTGTAGATTTTGAGGATAGAGATTAACCAGATTACTGATAGTGACCGGGGCGGTTTATGATGAGTTTTTCATTCTTTCGCTTAAAATTAGTCGATCATACTTAGTTAGAAGGACACATACTAGTATGTGGTCGGTCCAGCTGATCCATTGGATCTTCGGGATAGCCGTTTACCTGAAGACTTTGTTTTGGTCGGGGCGATTAATGTTGAAATTTTGAAAGAAATGGGAAATGAAATTACTTTTCAAGTCTACTACTTCGTAAGAAGTTCATTTGCTATGTTTAACAGAAAATTGATCCAACCTTGGAAAATGATAGTTATACTGATTCTGTGTGCTTAACTAGTGAAGTTATTAGGCTTAAAAGGCTTTAGAACAGTCATTGTATGTCATGGTAACTTTTTAATGGTGCGTAAAAGTAGATGTGATACAAACTAATTTTACTTGATTTTACGTGGAAACTCCTTAAGAGTTTTGCATGTCTTCATATATATCTTTCCGAATGATAGGCAGAAAAGTGATTACCCAGTCATACACGAGCCCGTAAGTGTTCTGATTCCCGTGAAGATAGCGTTTCAGGAAACTGCAGTGATCCAGATTCGGGACTTGCAGTTATTTACTACTCTGAAGTCTTTGTAAATTTGTGAGTTAAAAAAAAAAAAAAAAAAAAATTGAGTATTGAAACATTCTAGAGCTGAAAATATCAAGACTTCTCAATCTTAGAGTAAGAAGAAGAACGGGAACCAGAAGAAGAGTACTTACAAAATCAGACACTATGGGTCGAGGTCAATTCGGGGTGACTTGGGGAAAGCCAAATACGCTTTGAGGATAGATAGGAGGCATCAAAATCTCTGAGTTGTTGCTCACTTAAATTTTGAGGCTTAATCGAACCTAACTCGTATCACAGAAACGATGAAAACCACTTTAAGTTATACCTGCTTACAACCTGTCTCTATATGTCATAATACAGCTAAACACGGATCTATGTGACAGTCACGTAATTAGTATGATTCCTGTTCGGATCTTTTCTAAAAACGTGGTAGTCCCTAACTAGACTGAAATTTGATCCCTTATACTTTAAATTTTTTAAGTTTTTGTACTTAGATAGTTTTATGATTTTTAACTGGTTACTTGGAATTGATCATGTCATTTATTTCTTAAAGGGAAGTTTTAAAGAGTTAATTGAAAAATGTTCAAATTATAAGGTTTGATTTTGTAAATATAGGCGATGTTGTTAAACAGGCGAAGTTGTGAATAACTTCGCCTAGGCGAAGTTATCCGTAACTTCGCCTGTATAACCCAGACCCTATATAAGGATGTTCAAGAGTCAAACTGTTCATCACTTTTCCAAAACAGCGAACTTATCCGTATTCTCCGGCGAACTTACTGATTTTCCGGCGAACTTATTGTTTATTTCGATTCCGAGTTATTTTTCCCAGATTTCATTAAGATTCAAGGTTCGAGATGTCGATTTATCATATATTTCATGTTCATTCATGCTAATCAGGGGTCGTTTGGACCGATTTCGAAACCTCGGACCATCGGAATTTAAAAACCGATTTTCAAAACTTGTTTTTACGTGTTAAGAACCACTTTGATCGTCTAGATAACCTTAACATCATGTTTTCCAGATTCCTTAATCACGAAAACATCAACTGCACGTTGTTCCATAATCCTTACTGTCGCCGATTCAAATTCAGGCGAACTTAAGGTTTAGGCGAAGTTATCCGTAACTTCGCCTGAGGCTTATCTTCGCCTGAGGCGATGTTGTCATTAACTTCGCCTGAGGCGATGTTGTGATGAGGCGAAGTTAACATTAACTTCGCCTAGATCAATTTTACTGAATGTTAAATAGACGAACTTAAGGCTGAAGCGAAGTTGTTCCCAACTTCGCCCCACCTTTAACTTCGCCTATAAACAGATTATCACAACTTCGCTCATGGTAACCAGCGAACTTGTGTTATTCATTAACGTTTATCTAACTTGGTTCGTTTGTTGCAGATATGGCTGCAGTAGCTGGTGCTGGAGGTGCAGGAGGAGACGACGGTGACAATCAGAGGCAATTTTTCCCGGGTCACAATATGTACATCACCCTTGACCCGGAAGCGAGCGGCGTTGAGGATTACCGCGAGATTATTACTTTCCTCATACGCTCGAGGATTTTTCATGCTATCACGAACACTCTGCCGATATCCTTACCAAATATCGAAGACTTTTGGCAGACAGTAGAATACGATTGTCATGTTGAGCCCCCGGTCATGCGAGCGACTGTGAACAATCAACAAGTTCAGTTCAATTCTGAACAGATTCGGGTGGCGTTACGGTTTGGAGAAGAGACGAGGGACGACCCAACTGAGTTTGTGGCTCCGTTTCGTGATGGAGCGTTTCTCCGAATGGGCTATTCTGGTCCATTAGGCGATTCACAGAGACGGAAGGGTTTTCTACTTGGTCAGTGGCGCTTCCTTATGCACGTCATGATAGTTTGCATGTCAGGAAGGAAGGCGGGCACTGACGGTATGGGTGCGACCATGCAGTCCGTAATGACTGCACTGACTTACAATAAACGCTATAGTTTTAGTCAGATGGTCTTTTACGAGATTGACAGACAGAGAAGGGCGATGGCTCGGGAGCGGTTCATTATGTATCCACGTTTCATCCAGATGATATTGAACCATGTGGCTCCGAATCTACCTCAGAGACGACCGATCAGATACGTGGAATCTGTGAGCAAACGTATCTTTGCTCAATGCCGCACTTCGAGTGCGAGGAGCAACCCTGAACGTCGTCCAAGGCATACTCCACTGTTTGGGTTTTTAATCAACCCAGAGTATGTTCCTGCTGCTGGGGACGAGTTCAGAGATCCTCAACCACGACAGGCAAGAGCAACTCAAGCTGCATCCGCTGTGCCTGTTGTGTCGGCTGCAGAGGATATAGATCTTGATGCTGTATTTGGAGGTCAAGGTTATTTCGATATGGATCAAGTTGATACACATGAAGAGGTGCAGGTCTCTGCTGCACAGGGTTTGGGTGTGAGTGTTACTAGAGCAGCTACGTCGATGGCTGACTCAGATTTGGATGAGATCATGGATGAGGGGAGACGGTTGATGGTGTCTCGAGAGAGAACTTTTGGGAAGAGAAAGAGAACGGAGGATGATGATGAGTCAGAAGAGGAAGAAGATATACATAAGCTGATAAGACGTTCAAGACGGGAAAGGACAGGTGCAGGTATGGGAGCTGGAGAGACTTCAAGGATGGTACGTTTTGCTCCGGCCTCACTGTCTGGTATGTCTATCGTTCCTACTTCTGTACAGGTTACAAGTACAAGCGCTGCGGATGTTCCCGTGGTGGCTTCATCATCTGCTGGCATTCCATCTACCACTACTATCCAGATGTCGACTCCGGAGATTGTGTCTCTACCACCTCCAACGCTTACTCAGTCGGTGGTAGCTGCACGATTTGTAGAGTCAACGGTCGTCACTACTGCAGGGTTATCAGGTATGGTACCACCTGCGGTTACGCCTGCTTCTGATGTCTCGCCTACGCCTATGTCAGACTCAGAGAGAATAGCTTCACTAGAGCGGATCGTGGCAGAGCAATCGAAGACTATTCAACGCCTAGTAGAAGCAAATCAACTACAATCATCCCTCCTGGTTGAGCATGGGAAAATTATAGATGCCTTGAAGGAGTTCTTGGCATCTCAGGGGGAGATGAGCTGTAAGGGCGACGAGCTAAGGACGAAAAGAAGAAATGACCGAGACGATGATCCCAATGCATCGAAAGATGCAGGTGGTGAGCTGCCAAGAACTTCTCAAGCTCTTGGTACTTCCACAGCTCAGGGGAAGTCTGCCGACGCGGCTGGTGGTTCTGGTGGTGATGATGTGGTGTTGGTTGATGATGACGTGATTGATGCGTTGAGGGAACTTGACGATGATATGTTCAGTGACGATGTGTTATTTGATGAGGATGTGCTGCCGAGTGATGTGATTGAGAAGATCGGTGAGCAGATTGAGATTGAGAATGAGATTGAGGAAGGAGAGATAGTAGAGGAAAATGTCGAACATGACATTCCAGAGGTTGAGAAGGCCGATATGGGTGATCAGACGGCAGTTGAAGATACTGAATGGGAAATGCAGCCGAAGTGGAAGGAAGGATATGCTCAATGGTTCGTCAAAACGAAGAAACCGGCAGTCCCTACCATGTTCAAAAAGAGTTACAACATTAAGGGATATGCTGAAGCAAAGAAAGGGATTATATGCTGGATTTATGATGAGCAGTTGCGGCTCTTCGTGATTAAACGATATGATGGAGTTCAGTACCTTAGAAGAATGTTGAGATCGTTAAACACACTGCCTGAATGTGAGGTTAAAGACTTAGCCAGATTGGGGTTGATCAATCGAAGTGATGATAATATGGCTAGAGTCATAGGGAAAATCGTATGGAAAGAGAGCATAAAGGAAAAGAAGTTTGAGCTGTTGAAACCACAGAAAGGGAAACTTGTTGAAGACAAGGATAGAGGTTTGAGAGCTGATGGAAAGCCTTGGATGGTTATGAAGTATAAACCAATCCGGTGCCTTAAAGAAGTACCGATGAAGCTTATGCCCAAGGATGTGCTCAAAGACCTAAAGTGGTGGTTCGTTGATTGTGAGACAGCGGAGGCAGAGATGGAAGATGAGGATGAACAAGAGATTCTTAGAGTTTACGATTCGATGCATCTTGTTAACTTATCGCAAGCTGATCTGAAGGTGCTTAACGAGAAGAAAATCTTTTATATTCCAGCTTGGAAGGACGAAGCAAGAAAGTATCAACGAGTTGTGTCGGTGTGTGTTAGAGAAGGAGTGCACGCTTGAAGTTACAGGATTACGAGATAAGAGCTGAAAGATCAAGATATGAAGCTACTGCCAAGGGGGAGTCTGTTGGTGCATAAATGTCAGTAGTTCATATGTCTAGTGTCTGTAATCGAGTCTGTAATATTGTTTATGTATTTGTTTGTTTAAAGCGAAGTTGTTGACAAGTTCGCTTAGGCGAACTTGTTAACCAAGCGAAGTTATGGACAACTTCGCCTGAGGCGAAGTTGTCGTGTATTTATATAGGTTACGATTATTGTTTAGAGGTTGTTCAAGTTCGTGTGAGTTTAAGTTATTGTTCGTGTGAGTCAAGTGACGTGAGGTCGAGAGTCTGTAACTGTGATTATATCACGTGTTGAGTTATTAATATAACGTGTGTTTGTTCGTATCGTATTCGTGTGTTCGTGTGTTTGTGTTCTACGTCCGTAACGATCTACACAGGGATTCCGCACCTGTGTATATCGGGATATCTCGTGTGATCCGTCCAGGGAACCTACAATATACCAATGGTAGAACAACATATTCTCGATTTAAAATTCAGATATATTTGAAATTTGATGATATAAAATGACTATATTTGTAATACATTTTTTTACATAATATAAAGAGACTTAATTATCATTTTTGTATTTGTACTAAATTATTCATTGTAATTTATACATTAATTTATCGCGTGTAATACACGGGTTTCTAAAGCTGCTAATAATAATAATAATAATAATAATAATAATAATAATAATAATAATAAAAATTTGTAAGCAAAATGTTAAAGGTAAATATTAATAAACGGTACATACACGTGGTAAAAAAAATCTTAACTGTTTCGCACAAGTTCTAATTGTAGAATAGATAATTATAATAAAATAGCCTACATTTGGTTCACAACTTATTAACTATTTTATCATGAAAATTTAAATTGCCTTAATCCAATCTACTAACTCATATAAATTAGACTCATAGCCATCAATGCATATAAGACTACAAAAGTACAAAACAAAACCGTTTTTCTTTTAATCAAGGATATGTTAGTATAAAGAGTTATATAAACATGTTATGAAAAACAAAGAGTACATTTTGATAAAAGTAAAATGAACCACTAATGAAAAAAAAAGGTTTCATTTCGATGTATACCTCGTTTGATATAAATTCTATACATTCACATAGAGTCTTGCAGCGCTTGCTATATAGGGTCAGGGTTCAATGTTTGGTTGTGAATTTCAGTATGTATTTGTAACTATAACGTACTATACATGCTAATTCACAAAATAAGCATTTCAATTAAAGTAAAAATCTTTATAGAGACGATGTGAGAAGTAAGGTTGCCTTGTTGAGAGAATTAGGGCTCACAATCGAACCTGTTAACCGGTTGCATGTTTGTTGTTTGGTGGTCTCAAAAAAATCCAGTTTAAATCTGTAATCGCGCAACTAAAGTATATTCTTTAACCACTCATCAAGGAGCTTCACTCCTCAACCTAAAAGTAAGCCCATTTAATAAACGATCTCAAACCCAAGCTTCACTTTTCGAACTCGAGCTGACTCGTAGGTGTAGTTTCCCCGCCGGATCTACACGGAAATATCTCGTTCTACGTAGGTGCGGAATCCCTACGTAAGACGATACGAGCGTAGAAGCGATATACGTTAAACACAAGCAAACACACGTTACAATATGCAAAAGGCACGTTGTATTGCAACTAATAACACGTGATATCCCAATCACCATTACACGTAAAAAATCGTTTTACAAAAGAACCCGTAGCCTAACTTAAATACGCTTCGACAACTTCGCCTAACATGCTAGGCGAAGTTGTCACTAACTTCGCTTAAACCACAAGTTCGCTCATGATGGGCGAACTTGTGAAACACATTAACTAACACATAACAAAACCAACTAACACAATTACAGACACTAGATACTAAACTACTGACATCATGTACCAACAGACTCCCCCTTGGCAGTAGCTTCATATCTCTATCTTCAATCACGTGTCTTGTAATCCCAAACATCTCGTATCTCCCGTCTTCAAGCATGAACGCCTTCTCGTACACAAACTGAAACTACTCTTTGGTATTTCTTGGCTTCTTCTTTCCAAGCAGGAATGTAAAATATCTTTTTCTCGTTCAGCGCCTGCAAGTCTGCTTGAGACAAATTCACTAAGTGCATAGGATCATACACTCTCAGCAACTCTTGTTCATCTTCATCCTCCATCACTGCCTCAGTCGTTTCACTATCAACATACCACCATTTCAGACCTTTTAAGACATCCTTGGGCATTTGTTTCATCGGCACGTCTTTTAGACACCGAATCGGTTTGTACTTCATTATCATCCAAGGTTTGCCATCAGCTCTCATACCTCTGTCTTTATCTTCAACGAGCTTTCCTTTCTGCGGTTTTATCAATTCGAACTTTTTCTCTTTGATACTTTCTTTCCAGACTATCTTTCCAATAATCCTAGCCATGTTGTCATCACTCCTGTTAATCAACCCCAACTTGGCTAAGTCCCTCACTTCACACTCAGGCAAAGTATTCAACGACTTCAACAACCTCTTTGAAATACTGAACCCCATCATAACGTTTAATCACAAAGAGCCTCAACTGCTCATCATATAACCAACAAATAATCTCCTTTTTCGATTCAGCATATCCTTTGATGTTGTAACTTTTCTTGAACATAGTAGGGACCGCCGGTTTCTTAGTCTTTACGAACCAATGAGCGTAGCCTTCTTTCCATCTCGGCTGCTCTTCCCAATCAGTCTCATCGTTTCCCATATCTTGACCCATATCTGACTTTTCAACTTCGGGAATTTCATGCTCAATGTTATCCTCCACAATCTCTCATTCTTCAACTTCATTGTCAATCACAATCTCAGCCCCTATCTTCTCGATCTCTTCCAACGGTAACACATCATCATCACCTATAACATCATCATCCAACACCTCCTCAGCATCCACTACCACCACGTCATCACCCCCCGATCCGCCAGTTGCACCAGTTGACTCCCCCTGAGTTGTGGAAGTCCCAAGAGCTTGTTCAGTTCTTGGAAACTCTCCACCTGCATCTTTCGATGCATTGGGATCATCGTCTCGATCGTTTCTCATCTTCGTCCTCAGCTCATCACCCTTACAGCTCGTCTCCCCCTGAGATGCCAAGAACTATTTCAAAGCATCAAAAATTTTACCATGCTCAATCAAGAGGGATGACTGAATTTGATTCTCTGCAACGAGGCGCTGAATAGCGTGAGTCTGGATCAGATTTACTCTTGACTGTTCTGCCACGACCCTTTCAAGAGCTGCTATTCTTTCCGAGTCGGATAGGGTTGCATCGAAATCAAACCTCATATGTGAAATGTCTTGAGCGTACGGAGGAGGGATTCCCAAGGTAACCGGAACATCAGAAACAAATGGAAACGTAACCGCAGGTGGTATCGTAACAGACAACCCTGCAGTGGTAACAACCGTCGACTCAACAAACCTTGCAACGACCTCCGATGGAGTAAGAGTTGGAGGGGGCAAGGACACAATCTCTGGAGCCGAGAGTTGAAATGTAGTGGGTGGTATGCCAAAGGAGGATGAGGTAGTCAAGACGGGGACCCCCGAGGTGATCGGCCCTGTAACTGTCAATGATGTAGGGACCATAGTCATACCAGACAGTGCGGGTGGAGAAAAACGAACCACCCTCGAGCTCTCACCAGCTCCCGATCCTTCACCCTTTCTCGCCCTTCTTGCTTGACGAACCAACCGTTGTAGATCCTCCTCAAAATCTGATTCACTATCATCTGTGTCTCTCTTTCTCTTCCCGTGAATTCTTTCTTGAGTAATCAGAATCTGTCTTGCTTCAGTCACATCATCATTTGAGGAGTCAGAATCAGTTCTTTCAGACACTGCCACAGTTGTAGCTACCATCGACACATCCACATTCGTAACCTGTGCAGACGAGGCATGTACCTCTTCCTCTGGATCAACACGTTCCATATCGAAAAATCCTTGACCGCCGAAAGTAGCTTCAAGGTCGACGTGTTCCTCCGGTGCCCCAACAGGAGCAGCAGGCGGAGATTGTTGTACCTCAGGTGGTGGTTGAGGTGCTCCAGCCTGTTGCGGTGTCGGATCCCGAAACTCGTCCCCACGAGCTGCAACATACTCAAGGTTGATCAAGTACCCAAATAACGAAGTATGTCGAGGACGGAGCTCAGGTTTACTTCTAGCACTTGATGATCTGCATTGGGCGAAGATTCGCTTGCTGACACTTTCCACATACCGAATCGGACGGCGCTGAGGTAACGAGGGAGCCACGTGATTCAAGATCATTTGTAGGAATCTTGGATACATCAAGAACCTCTCATGTGCCACCGCTCGTCTCTGACGGTCTATCTCATAGAACACCATCTGACTGAAGCTATAACGCTTGTTGTAAGTCAGTGCTGTCATCGCCGACTGCATGGTCGCACCCATTCCATCCGTAACAGCCTTTCTACCCAACATGCACACGATCATCACGTGCATGAGAAAGCGCCATTGATCTAACAGAAACCCCTTGCGTCTCTGAGTGTCCCCCAATGGACAAGAATAGCCCGTTCTTTGAAAAGCACCATCTCTGAATGGAGCCACGAAGTCCGTAGGATCATTTCTCGTTTCATCCTCAAACTGCAAAGCAACCCTTATCTGTTCTGACGAGAACTGCACTTCCTGATTGTTAACCGTTGCACGCATAACCAGGGGCTCAACTCTGCAATCATACTCAACAGTCTGCCAGAAATCTTCTATGTTTGGTAAAGAGATAGGCAGATTTGTAGTAATAGCGTGGAAGATACGCGAGCGGATAAGAAAAGAGATGATCTCGCGATAATCATCAACGCCGCTCGCATCCGGGTCCAAAGTGATGTACATGTTATGCCCCGGGAAAAACTGACGATTGTTATCTCCTCCATCGTCACCACCAGCACCACCTGCTCCCTCTACAGCTGCCATATCTGCACCACAAACGGTCTAAGTTAGATAAACGTCAAAGCAAATCACAACTTCGCCTGTTACCATGAGCGTAGTTATGATAGTTTGTGTATAGGCGAAGTTAGGGAAAGGGCGAAGTTGTTAATAACTTCGCCTTTACCACAACTTCGCCTGATAACAGTTAATATAATTTTAAATGAAATAATTAAACAGGCGAAGTTAGGTATGAGGCGAAGTTATGGACAACTTCGCCTAAACATAACTTCGCCATTGAACAACTTCGCTTAAGATTTGTTAATTAATAAAGCACAGGCGAAGTTAAACCTTAGGCGAAGTTAAGGATAACTTCGCCTAAACTGTAACTTCGCCTGAACTGAAGCGGCAACAGTTTAGAGGCTAAACGAGGTGAGAGTTGGATAATTTGGTGATTGAGGACTCAACAAGACATGTGTTTAAGAAGATCTAGACGATCAAGTTGATTACGACCACGTTAAAATAAGTTTGAAAAGCGGGTGTTGAAAGTTTGTATGAACGGGGTCACAAATCGGACCAAAACGACCTGTGATTTACGCCATTGACATAGATTATCATCTAAACAAAACCTACATACCTTTAACACGAGTTGAAATCGAGGAAATATAACACTGATTGAATTAAGATACAACTTCGCCTATGGTTAATTGATGATAAGTTCGCCGGGTTTAAAGAAAAGTGAAAAGTGTTTGACTATAAGTCTTCTTTATATACTGTTTATATTATACAGGCGAAGTTAGGGTTAACTTTGCTTACCCCATAACTTCGCCTGTTTAACAAGTTCGCCGTTAAAAACTGTTAAGAGAACTTCGCTTAGTAATAACATTTACATAACCAACCCTTAACAATTTAGCATTATGCAATTACCTTATAAAACTTCCTTTAAAGAGTTAGATGTTACGATCAAAAACCAAGTAACCAGGTATTAAACCAGAAGAAACGACATATGTAAAGAAAATTTTAGAAATAAAGAACACGGGATCAAATTTCAGTCTTGTCGGGGACCAACATGTTTTTAGAAAAAATCCGAACAGGAATCATACTAATTAAGTGACTGTCACATAGATCCATGTTCAGCTGTATTATGACATAAAGAAACAGCCTGTAAGTAGGTAAACAACTTAGTATGGTTTTCATCTCTTCAGTGATACGGGTTAGGTTCAATTGAGCTCAAATTATAAATGGACACCACATCAGAGGTTGTGATGCCTCCTATCTATTCTCAAAGCTTATTTGGCTTTCCCCAAGTCACCCCGAGTTGACCTCGACCCGTAGTGTCTGATTAAGCTGTAAATACATCTTGATCTTCGTCTCGTTCTCGGTCTTGCCTCTTGATTGATAAGTATAACATAATAGGCTTCAGAAGGCTTAATCATAATAATTTTTTTTTAAAGATTTCCATAGCCTTAAACAGTAGACTACTGCAAGTCCAGAATCTGGATCACTGCAGTTTCTTGACACACTATCTTCTCGCGAATCAGAACACTCACGGGCTCGTGTATGACTGGGTAATCACTTTTCTGCCTATCATTCGGAAAGATATATATGGAGACATATACAACTCTTAATGAGTTGTCCCTTTAAATTGAGAGGATTTAGTTAGTATCACTTCAACTATTACGCACCATAAAAAGGCTACCATGACATACAATGACTGCTCTAAAGTCTTTTAGGCCTAATGACTTCACTAGTTAAGCACACAGAATTAGTTTGTCTATCACTTTCCAAGGTTGGATCAATTTTCATTTAAACATAGTAAAGAAACTTCTTACGAAGTTATAGACTTGAAAAATTATATCATCTCCCTTAAAAATATTTTAAATTCTATCGCCCTGATCAAGTCAAAGTCTTCAGGTAAACGGCTATCATGAAGATCCAATGGATCAGCTGGACCGACCACATACGAGTATGTGTCCTTCTAACTAAGTATGAACGACTAATTTTCAGCGAAAGAATAAAAACACATCTTAAACCGCCCCGATCACTTTCAGTCAGTTGGTTAATGGCTATCCTCGTAATCTACTGGTAGAAGTGAGGACCAAACACATCCGAAGATATGTCCTTCAAACTGAAGCAACCGACATAATTCTAAGCGATAGTGACGTTTTTTTTTTAAGTAAAAACGAGAAATACGGTTACTCGGGATTGATCATCCCATTAAGCTCAACAAGGTTTTGAAAACGAGTTATGTCAAACGCTTTAGTAAACAAATCAGCGAAATTATCTAACGAATCAACCTTTTCGAGCATTATTAATTTCTTCTCAGCACAATCCCGTATAAAATGATGACGAATGTCAATGTGTTTGGTTTTGCTATGCTTTACGGGATTGTTAGTTACTGAGATTGCAGCAGTGTTATCTATGCAAATAGGAGTATGAGTGAAATTCAGACCGTAATCGCGCAATTGCTGTTGTATCCAAAGAACCTGGGAGCAGCAGTTCGATGCTGCCACGTACTCTGCTTCACAGGTAGAAATGGCTACTGAGGTCTGCTTCTTGCACTGCCATGACACTAATCTGCCTCCAAGAAACTGGCATCCACCTGTTGTCGACTTCCGATTCTGATTGCATCCTCCATAGTCAGAATCCGTGTAAGCGACTAACTCCAAGTGTCCCCCTTTCGTGTACCACAACCCCAGCTTAGGCTTGCCTTTGAGATATCGCAATATCCTCTTCACACCCTTCATGTGAGATTCCTTTGGGTTTGCCTGAAAACGAGCACAAAGACAAACTGCAAACATAATATCAGGTCTGGATGCAGTTAAATACATTAAAGAACCTATTATTGCCCGACATTGTGTGGGGTCCACGTCTGCATCACCGTCTGAATCAGCACCCAGTTTGTGGTTGACGCAAACTGGAGTATCAAATAGAGTGCTGTCCTCCATCTTGAAGCGTTTGAGAACGTCTTGGACATATTTAGTCTGATGGATGAACATCCCATCCTTCTTCTGATCCACCTGCAATCCTAGAAAGAAAGTTAATTCACCCATTGCACTCATTTCAAACCTCTTCTTCATGACTTCTTCAAATTCCTGACACATGGCGACTTTTGATGCAGCAAAGATGATGTCGTCCACGTAGACTTGAACCAGAAGAAAGTCTCATCCTTTTCTCTTAATGAACAGTGTGCTATCGATATTTCCCCTTTCAAAACCATTCTCAAGCAAGTAATCGGATAAGGTTGCATACCAGGCACGAGGGGCCTGATGTAGCCCATATAGCGCTTTACTTAGCTTGTACACGTGATCAGGAAAGTCTGGGTCAGGAAATCCCGGAGGTTGCTCAACGTACACAACCTCATCGACTTTACCGTTAAGAAACGCACTTTTCACGTCTAGCTGGAACACCTTCATCTCCTTGTGTGCAGCAAATGCCAAAAACAAATGAATCGCTTCCAATCTCGCCACAGGAGCAAACACTTCATTGTAGTCAATCCCTTCCTGCTGATTAAAACCTTTCACAACCAGCCTCGCCTTGTTCCTGATTATTATTCCTTTCTCATCTCTCTTACATTTGAAAACCCATTTGGTGCCGAATGCATGCACATTCTTTGGTTTTGCAACCAAATTCCATACCTCCATCTTCTTGAACTGGGCTAACTCTTCTTGCATGGCTTCGACCCACGAGCTGTCTTTCAGAGCCATTTGATAGTTCTTTGGTTCAATCTGGCTGATGAAGCAGGTGTACAAGCATTCGTTAATGATGCATGTTTCTTTAATGCTTGTGTAAACACAAGTGTGCTCATTCAAGCTTCGTCTTGTTTGTACACCGTCGGACAGATCACCTATCACGTTCTCCAAAGGGTGATTTTTGTGAACTCCAGTAGTCGGAACCGTACTGACTTTCAGATTGTCTTCCAGGTTCGAAGATAGTTCATCAATGGGCGATTGTTGTTGAGAGTGAAAATGATTGAAGAATTCGTCTTTTGTAGAGGCAGCAGGGGTATCAACAGCACTTGACGAGGAAGGTTGACATTCATCGTACTGCGGTCGTTGCACAAAACTTTCTTCCTCATCATAAAGAATCTGCGTAGCACTTCTCTCATCAACTTAGTTAAAACTCGATTAAGGATATAACAGGCTGTTGCAACAGCTTCAGCCCAGAACACCACAGGAAGTTTAGCATCAGCCAGCATTGTTCTGGCTCCTTCAATTAGCGTCCTGTTTTTCCTCTCAGCCACCCCATTTTGTTGCGGAGTATACGGGGCGCTGTACTGGTGGTCTATCCCTTTCTGTAGGCAGAACATCTCCATCTGGTAGTTTTTGAACTCTGTCCCATTGTCACTCCTGATGTATTTAACCTTTCTCCCCACGATGTTCTCAACCTTGGTAATCAAGTTAATTACCAACTGAACCGTTTCATCTTTTGTCTTCAGGAAATATACCCAAGAATATCGAGAGAAATCATCAGTTATCACCAAGCAGTACGATGTTCCACCTAGGCTTTTTACATTCAAGGGACCGAAGAGATCCATGTGAAGTAAGTCTAGGGTACTGACAATTGAATTGATCTTCTTGGTGTGATGATGTTTCTTGTGTTGCTTTCCCTTTTTGCACGATAAGCATTGGTCTTCAAAGTTGAAATTTTTTAAGGGAACACCAAGTACCAGCCCATTCTTGACAATGTAGTTCATTTTTCGAAGATGTATATGCCCCATTCTTCGATGCCATAACTCGGACTCTGATTCAGTTGCTTTTGACAAAAGACATGACTCATCTGTTGCCATCTCAGTCGACCTCATATCCATTACGTATGTGTTCTTTTCCCTTGGAGCCTTCATCACTATCCATGCCTCTGGTATCTTAAAACCAGGATACAGTACAATCGCTTCATTTTTGGTAAAGTGCACAGTGTAATCTTTGTCACAAATCTGAGACACACTCAACAAATTATGCTTCAGCTCTTCAACGAAATTCACCTTTTCTAACTTCATTTTACCATTAGTCACTGTCCCAATTCCAGTAATTCTACCACCACTCTCTCCAGCAAAACTTACTCTACCTCCCTGAACAGGTTTCCATTCGTGTAACAAATTCTTGTTACCAGTCATGTGCCGGGAACAGCCGCTACCCACAACCCATAGATTGTTTGCAGCCCTGTTCAACTGTTCCTGCACGATTAAAGCAAAGGATTAAAATCTGAGAACCCAAGACCAATAGGTCTTGGGTCGATTAAATCTGTTAAAAGGCATCCCGTACTTTGGCTGTCCAAAGTTAGTATTAGAATGATTTCTGTAAGTCCTAAAAGGATACCTTCTTGTAGATTGACTATGAGGCCATCCAAACCTTCGTGAATTAAATGAATTATAACTAGTGGTTTGGTTGTTAACAGGGAAAAACTGAGATCGATTTCTTTGAAATCCTGGATTAGTCCAATGTCTGAACTTTGATGAGTTTGCATTCTTACCATTATAGTAATTACTGTTGGTTTTATTCTCAGTTTTCGGAGGCCTCATACCTCTTAATCTCTTATTCAGAGGGCAATCAGCAATCAGGTGTCCTATTTGATTGCATCTGAAACAGCTCCTGTGTTCAACCTTCGTCTCAACAGTTGTTTCAGATGTTGAGGTTGCATTACTACCCGTTTGCCTAACATATGATGGGACATACGGGTTTAGAGGGGAATTCTTTTCAGTAGGTTTAGATTCCTCCCCACGTCTTAGTATCACTACCTCTTCATTTGTCTCACTAGCTTCAGATGTCTTGTCCGAATTTGATGAGACAGAACTTGGAACAGAAATCTTAACACTCGAAACAGACTTTGTCGTATCTTTTTCACTCAATTCAGATTTTTTAATAGAAACTTTGACAGGAACTGTCTGACTAATCTCAACATCAATAGATTTCTAATTACTAGGATCATATGTATAGTTATGATTATAAGGTGGTGGAACTTCAGAATATCCAATTCCTCCCCTTTTAACTGGGGAACGTTGATCACTTACGAGATGATCAAGCATTGCAGAGGAATTTCTAAACTGCTCAAGTTTTCTGTTTAATTCCACCACTTTCACCTGGTAGTCAGCTATCTGTTTATCCCTTTCAGCAATAAGTTTGGTTTTCTCTTCTAACACTTAATAGCTAAGATCAATTACTTGTATTTTTTCAGCTAGACTTACTTTAAGACTCCTGATATCTTTTTCACTAGCTTTAATCTTTATAGAATAACTATTTTCTCTAGTTTTAGTGTAATGATGATCTTCTTTTAATGTTTTAAATTGAGTGTCCAGACTAACAAACTGATCAGTTAATGTTTTCAATTGTTCAGACAGATTTTCACATTGCATACAAGGGAGTTCAGAACTTACCTCAGAGAGCTGATCATTCACCTCCGCCATATAAGCTTGATCTTCTCTTGTCTCTCTGTCGCTTCCTTCAGTTTTGATGTTAACCAGGTTGGCCTGTTCGAACACTTCCTCAACCTGAAGATTCCAATTGTATCCCCCGTTCTGTCTGGATACCATTGCCCTATTCTCATTACTTCCCCCATTTGGTTGTGTTGGCCTGTTCTGACTACGTTCTACTCTTTCATTTGTGTATTCTTTAGCAAAGTGGCCATTCTGTTGACAGTTATAACACCGAACCTTTGACTTATCAAAACCTGGTCTTTCGCCAATGAACTTCTTACCAGTTTTCTTCATAAACCTTTTAACTCTTCTTACTATCATCGCCATCTGCCACTGCAGATCCATCTCTTCTAGATCATCAGCATCGATCTGATCATAGTCTTCGTCTAAAGTAGCAGGGTCGACAATTTTACCTTTGATGTAATTTTCGTAAGAAGCAATGAAAGATGCATAGAGTGCAAACTGCTGTTCAGCAGACTTAACACTCATGGGCATCTGAGAGTAGTTGTTGTTCGGAACATTTGAGGAAAAACTACCAGTTGTTGCTTGAGGTTTAGAAGAATTTGTTCCACCAGCTACGAAACACACATCACCATCCATGTTGAGAGTTACATGACCATCTTGAGTTGAGTTAGAGCTCGAGTCTCCCTTTGAGTAGTAAGCAGATGATTCTGACTTTGAACTTGAACTTGAAGTAACTTTCGCACCATACATTCCCGAATCCTGAACCTGATCAGTTGATGTCTCTTTTCGAACCATGTTAAGTTCAAAAGTTCGTAGTTTATTGACTGCTGTTTCCAAGTCGATGTTTGCAAACTCTTTATTTTCTCTCATCAAGACAATGTACATTTCCCATTTCGGTGGAAGAGCATCAAGAAGTTTTTCTACGATCTCTTCTTCTTTATAGTCAATTGAATAGTTTCTGAGTTCGGTCATCAAGTGGTAATACCTTGTAATGATATCATCAAGTGACTCATTCTTTAAATACTTAAACACCGTGAATTGGGTTTTGAGAAGCTTAATCTTGGATGCACGTATCCCCACATTACCTTCATATCGGTTTTCAAGTGCTTCCCATAGCTCTCTGGCGGTTTTGTATTTCCTGAAGGTGTGAAGAATCTCTTGCGGAAGAGCCATTGTTATCGCAGCATGAGCTTTGCTTTCTGCCTCATACATCTTCTTTTCTTCCTCTTCCATCTTATTGTACTTCTTTATTTGTTCACGACCCTCAAACATAGCCGTCGGTGGAATGTAACCATCTTGAATGCACACCCACATCTTAGCATCTTGATATTTGACATATTGTTCAAACCGATCTTTCCAAGCAACGAAATCGATACCCTTAAGCATTTTCGGAGCCTTAGTAGCTGAACCTGCTTCCACCTCCATTTTCACCAGTTCCGTAATATTTATAGAAGTCATCTTTGGAAGAAATACGAACGAGCACTCAAAGAAACCAAAAATAATTTATTATTCTGAACAGTACAGTAGGCGAAGTTATTTTTTAACTTCGCTTATGTCTAACTTCGTCTAATCTATCAACTTCGCTTTCTTCACAACTTCGCCTGATGTTAACTTCGCTTGATGACAACTTCGCTTAAGATAAGCGAACTTGTGAGGTAGGCGAAGTTAATGATAACTTCGCTTAAACTTATATCTTCGCCTAAACCCTACAAACAGTGGCGGCAACTTCGCCTGATGAACACAACGTTTTTGCAGGTTTGATTTTGATGTATTGCGAGGTATTCGAAGGTGTAATGGGTTGTTTTTGATGGAGGGAGGGGAGTAGAACACAATAACTCGGTATTTCAACGTAAACTCGTCCCGCGATGTAACATCCCGAAATTTCTAAAGTAATATTTATTATATTATTTTGTTGGGTGAAATAAACGAGTTAGTGGAACGATAATAATAATAGCAAAATATGAAGACTTAGTAGGATAATTAGATGGGATTAGATATGGACCAAAAGGAAATATGGGCCTTCGGTCCATGGGCTTAAGGGAGTATAAATACCCCCTTAAACCCCAATCCTTTCCATTCCATCCATTTATCCATCCTAATCTCTACACACTCCAAAACACACACAACCCGAACCAAGATCCAAAGGCGAGGACCTGAGCTCGTTGGTGCTAGATCGTCGTGACGAACCAAAGCAACAAGACCAGCTAGTGTTCGTAGTTCGACTCATTTACGGTACATTTATATCGAGAACTTGTTCGTTTAGGTTTGGATTAGTATAGAAATGATAGATCTGTGTTTGTATGGTAAAAACGAATCCAACAAAGTTAAACTTACTGAAAATGGATATGATTTGATGGGTTAATCGATTGATAAAAGAACCCGTAAACTATATGCCTAAATCGCACCCTTTAAACATCGATGTTAGGTCGATTTGATGGTTGGGGTTTGTAGGCGTTGGTCAGACGATTCCGTGGATACCTAAATCGAGTTATTTGGTTAAGAAACGAAGATGATTAAGGGATTTAAGGACGAACAGTACCTGCAGCTGGACAACTTCGCCTGCAAGCTAAGTTCGCCTGATGAACTTCGCCTGCAAAGCTAAGTTCGCCTGATGACAACTTCGCTGCAAAGCTAAGTTCGCCTGATGACAACTTCTCCTGCAAGCTAAGTTCGCCTGATGAACTTCGCCTGCAAAGCTAAGTTCGCCTGATGACAACTTCGCTGCAAAGCTAAGTTCGCCTGATGACAACTTCGCCTGCAAAGCTAAGTTCGCCTAAGGTTTAACTTCGCCTAAAGCTAAGTTCGCCTAAGGTTTAACTTCGCCTAAAGTCAAGTTCGATTAGAAAATAAATTAAAAACGATGAGTAAAAGTAAGCTAATACTAGGCCACCAGATTAAATCAGGCGAGTATTGATACGTGTAACTTATACAGTCAGCCGAGCTCAGTTAAAGAAGGGATTTACAACTATCGGAGGAAGAAGCAGAGTTCAGGTGAGTTTCTAGCCCCATTTATGTGTTATGTTTTCGGGGCTGTGTGCATACTCGATATGTTTGTTAATACGCTTATCCTAAGAGATAAGTGTATGCCTTATGTGAATAATGTGATATGTATGAATGATGGCTTGACGGTACGTGAACGATCTTCGGATATTGCACGTACTGTCAGGTTGTAACGCTAAGTATAAGGTAAGTATGATATGTATGCTTATGTGTATGAATGTGATAAAGTTAATAAAAGAAGGAAAGGATGGTTGTATGGTTACGAAGAGGGTACCGGGCCCTAATAATACTCGAGGTATGATGTATGGTTGTATGGTAACGAAGAGGGAATCGAACCCTACTAATATTCGAGAACTAGGGAACCGAACCCTACTAATATTCGAGGAAAGAGGGTACCGAGCCCTAATAATACTCGAGGTATGATGTATGGTTGTATGGTAACGAAGAGGGAATCGAACCCTACTAATATTCGAGAACTAGGGAACCGAACCCTACTAATATTCGAGGAAAGATGGTACCGAGCCCTAATAATACTCGAGGAAAGAGGGTACCGAGCCCTAATAATACTCGAGGAATGAGGGTACCGAGCCCTAATAATACTCGAGGAATGTAGGGCGAATGCTCTTTATAACGTAAGATATGAAAGTAACTTAATACAAAAGAAAGTATGAAAGTATGAAAGTATGAATGAAAGAATATAAGTTTATGTGTATTGTATAGTGTATGATTAACTAGAACTAACTCAGCGTAGCTGACTTTTAGTATGCACGCAGGTGAGTAGGATGAGGCAGCTCGCTTGAGGAGACACGTGGCACTGAATAAGAGGCTGGCATCGGAAGACTCAAGACGTTTAAGTTTAATGTTTCGTTTATTTTGAAAGACAAAATGATGTTTTAAGGCAAGACGTGTTTTGTTATGAAAAATTTTATGAAAGCTTTTATATTCCGCGAATGTTTTAATTAACTCTGATATTTAGAACTGCGTTTATGAGTAAATCCAACATGAAAGTAGGGCTACCGGTAACGGGGCCTTACACGCGAATAGTCGAACGGAACGATTTCTACACCCGTGTGATAATCCCGAACCACACAATCACGAGCAAACGCTCTGATACCAATTGTAGGTTCCCAGCCGGATCTATACGGAAATATCTCGTTCTACGTAGGTGCGGAATCCCTACGTAAGACGATACGAGCGTAGAAGCGATATACGTTAAACACAAGCAAACACACGTTACAATATGCAAAAGACACGTTGTATTGCAACTAATAACACGTGATATCCCAATCACCATTACACGTACTGAAAAAATCGTTTTACAAAAGAACCCGTAGCCTAACTTAAATACGCTTCGACAACTTCGCCTAACATGCTAGGCGAAGTTGTCACTGACTTCGCTTAAACCACAAGTTCGCTTATGATGGGCGAACTTGTGAAACACATTAACTAACACATAACTAAACCAACTAACATAATTAGAGACACTAGATACTGAACTACTGACATCATGTACCAGCAGTAAGCCTAAATGAGCTGTCGTTTATATAATTTTTCAAAATATATATTTAATAATTATAATTAATATACAATGTTATGAAACAATAAAATAAAAACAACTAAATAATATATATTATTTATACATAAAATTATAAAGAAAAAATATATATTAATAATTATAACTATATTAAAAATAACTGAAAAATAGTAAACGAGACGAACTCAAACTTGAAAATCTATTCACGAGCCAAACTCGAGTTTTGAAAATAGAGCTCGAAACGAGCTAAAACCATGTGTAGTCGACTCGTTTGTACCTCTAGAAGATACATATCACCAATCACATGTAGTTCATGGACTATTTCCGTAATTGCTCAAAAGATAAAAGTGAATAACCTATAAGCCGTTCTCTCTCTCAACCTCTCTATATAAACAAACATATGATGAGTCTTCAGATCTATTATTATTATTATTATTATTATTATTATTATTATTCTCTACCTTTGTATCTCAAACTCAAACTTTCAAAACTCTCATCTTCCTCTAAAAATAACACCTCTTAGATCTCTCTATATAGTTTAAACAACCACAAATAGCCTTCGGCAACCAAGCTTCATCATCGTCTAGTATGTGTCCGGCTGAATCAGTCAGCTCCGATTATCGATCTAGCTTAGATCTATATCTATTTGTACAAAATCGATAATCAGAGCTGGCTTGTTCGCCGGACCCATCAAATCCTGGCTGATTAGTTGCTAGATCTAGATCTATTTAAACACCAAACCAAAGAGGTTCATATTTAATCCTTTCTTTTTTATTTATATATAAGATAATTATTATATATATATATATAAATAAGTGTTTATGTTTGTACATTAACATTACATAATATAGGTTTACATACCAAGGATTTAAACTTTTAATTCTTCTTTTGTGTTTGTGTAGAAACTAGAAAGTAATTATTATTATATAGTTGTAGTAAATTTTTTAGAAATTATTTATTTATTTGTTATAAGTTTTCATTTTTTATACTTAATATTTCAAAAACAGATTTATAATTATTTTTTGATTTTTAAAAAAAATATGGTCATAACTAAATTTTTAGGTTTACATGTAAAAAATTGAACTTTACATTATTTTTATAGCTCTAGTAAGTTTTTTAAAAATTATTTACTTATATGTTACAAGTATTCATTTTTTATACTTCAATATTTCAAAAACATATTTATAATTATTTTGTTGATTTTTAAAAAATTATGGTCATAACTAAATCTTTAGGTATACGTGTAAAAAATTGGACTTTACATTACTTTTTCACATTAAAATTCTATAAACTTTTAATTATTCTTCTTGTTTTTAAGACCCTGTATAGTCATAAAGCCACACCACCAGGCGTTATGTACCACGTGACGGCCAGTCACTTTTACACTTTTATGTTTTTTAAATTTTTTTTATTAAAAATAATCAAATAATAATATTTTATTAAACTCCCCAATATCTTTATTAACATTCCAACCGATTCTCAGCCTCCATCTCCATGCTTTAAAACCTCACTCTCTACCAAACTCATTAATGGCTATTCTCTCAACACCACCCACAAATCTTCAATCTTTCTCTTCATCCTCCGAAACCCATTTCCTGTGAAAGAGAAGAAAGATTCTGATGAGGGTCCGGAGCTGCCATTGATTCCGATGAGGATGGAGGAGAAAGATTCTGATGAGGGTGGAAGAGAAAAGATTCATGGAACGAAGGTTTTTTTTTTAAATTCTATGCCATTCTAGCGTTATACACAAAACGCCACACCAATTTAAACACCCCAATACGCCGGTGGGGGCGGTGTGCCCCCGGCGTTATTGGCCAAAACACCGATAATAACATTGGACTACAGATGGTCTAAAAGGGGTATTAGTTGGTAAAGTATTAAACTCTACATTCTTCTTTACTCATTTAAATTTTATAAATTTTTTACATTTTGTTTTTCTTTTAAGTGAACAACATTTATTCTTTATTCATTTAAATTTTATAACTTTTTACAATTTGTTTTTCTTTTAAATGACCAAAAACTTTCTTTAAAACTATAAAGAGAGTGTTGTTTTAAAGAAAGTAAATAATTTTTTTAACCATTTTTAGAAACATGAAGGGTTATTGTTGTATTGTTAAAAACTTGAAGGGCCAGTTGTTAGAAATTTTGAATAAAACGGCATTTCCCTCAATATTTGTTCATATTATTCAAATCTCTTTCTTCTTCATAACAAACAAGTGTGAAAACCCTGATAATCTTTTTAATCTTCATTCTTCCCAAAACATTACTCAAAATGTCTTCCAAGCAATCTTATTCACTTGCCGAAGTTGATAATCAAGAACATGCTTATAACAATCAAGAACCTGCTGCTGATAACAATCAAGAACCTGTTGCTGCTGCTGATAACAATCAAGAATCTGCTGCTAATAATAGCCTTAATTTGCCTGTTGATTCTACCTTTAATTGTTGTGTCTTAAACACAGAAGATTCCTATATTCAAGAAAACAAACTTGTCTTTTTAAATCCTGTTCACGGTAAAATGCTGGTCTTGGTCTTGGTGTAAAAGCGGATGTTGGAACTAGTGCTAATCGTGATGGTGTGGCCGCGAATGGTGATGTCGATATGGGTGCGGGTGTAAATGTAGGCGGGGCAGTCAATAATAATATTTGTGTATTAAATATGGAAGATCCGGATATTCCCATAAATAATATAGTTTTTATTAATGATGACGCGCGTGAAAATGTTGTTGGTGCGAGTGAAAACCTCGGTGGATGTGAGACGGTTACTGTTGGTGAAGGAATGGTTAATGTCGGTGCGACTGGATATATAGATGTTTGTATTAAAATGGTGGTTTAAATTACAAAGTTTGAATTTTATTGTACTTTATTAAACGTTTTAATCAAAACAATAATTGTTATATCTCATTGTAATATTTGTAACATTTTTTATGTTGTAGTTTTATAATTTCAATAAAAATAGTTTTTATTACACACAACTTATGTTACAACATCTACGTGTTTACGCTTCATAGTTTACAATATATGACTTCAGTAGATGATGATGTTTTAATTAATATGTCTTTTTTTTTCATGGTATAAGCTAGAAATATGTGGTATAAGTTAGAAATATGTTTTAAATTGTTATTTTTATATGTTTATCTTTGTATTTTGGATTATTTTAATTAAAACAACAATGTGATACTTTATATTAATAATGTTAAATTATCTGACGTTTACAATTCATTAAAATGTATAATACACACACACACATACATATAGGGGATGGTTCATGAGAGAAATCAAGTTATTGTGAGAAATGCGAGAAGTTATTTATAGCTCTAGATTAATAGTGGTCAATGACCTAGATTGGTTGTGGCATATTTGTAAATATTTGTATACGGTTTTAATGACTTTTAATCAAAAAGGATAGTGTGGTAATTTCCATTATTAGTTAAATAAAGAAACTTATTTATTATCAAGAAGATGTCTTGCAATGTTGTCATAATTTGCCGCCCACATCATAATCAATTTGTAACATTCCTATAATTACACATATATAGTGCATGTGAAACTATTTTTTGTTTTAATGTTTTATTTATTGAAATATGGGTTTGCCATTTTTGAAACACCTACACATATTATAATAAGGAATTTACATATATCCCTTTACTAAGATGCTTTATTACATATTTGTCCGGCCCTAAAAACTTTATTACATATTTCCCCTTTATATAAAAAATTACCCCATTACCCTTTTTAATTTTCATCAATTGAAACAACCCTAATTTTGATTAATTAACAAAGTGTTTCATCAGTGACAAACCCTTGCAAGTAACTCAAAGACGCCGGCGATGAGACCTAACCGGCAACGCTTGTTAACCTGCAAACTAATATTAAAGATGATGGAATCTGATAGTGGTGGTTGAGAGCGACAGGGAGAATCGGAGGAGAGGGTGGTGGTCGGTAGAGGAGGTTTGCGGTGGGTGGCCGGTGGAGGTGGGGTTGTTTACGGTGGGTTTCAATGGCGGTGATCAGTAGAGGTTGGTGGGTTTGTTTTTTATTTTTTAAATTAAGGTATAATAGTCAATTAATACATTAATTTTAATGAATCGGGGAAATCTACTATTATAATAAAACAAACAGAGTTAGTTTTTTAGGATTACATGGTTTGAGTTAACTGGATGGAGGTTATATTAAAATAGGGAATTATTACCATTGACTTACCATTTGAGATTCCTTGTATATTTCTCAGTAATATTGTTTTTCCTTTTTTACTTAGCTAGATTGGTGGAGTGATTTGTGGCCCACCTCTTATATATTATGTATCTTTGTACTCTTGTAAATCAATTCAATATACAGAACATATTCTTCCCATCCATAACTCTATACCAATTTCATGATGGTATCAGAGCAAAATATGATTCCATTGAATTAAGCCTCTAAACCCAATTTCATTCAACCTTGAAACACCACACCATGTCCGACAAGAACAACTCGAGCGGCGCTCAAAACGCCGAGACAAAATCCCCATTCTACTTACATCCGTCCGATTGTCCGGGACAAATTCATGTTACAGAACCGTTGCATGATGGGAATTATGCAGAATGGGCGGATGAGGAGCAATTTTCTTCTAGCCAAGAATAAAATGGGTCTTGTTGATGGGTCGGTTCCAATTCCAGAAGAAGGACATGCTGAATACGAGTCATGGAGACGATGTAACGCCATGGTTAGAGGATGGCTAAGCGTGGCTATGAACAAAGACATAAGAGGCAGCGTTCGATATGCCAAGACCGCGAAACAGATCTGGAACGATCTAGCGGAGCGGTTTGGCACATAAAATGCTCCCCCGAGCATACGAATTAAGACGAGATCTTGCCCAAACACATCAAAACAACATGAAAGTATCTGCATATTATACAAAGTTGAAAGGGATATGGGAAGAAATACAATCAATATCTCCTGCAATAAAATGTACTTGCGCCGCAGCAAAAGAATTCACCGACAATTGGGAAAAGGAGCAACTACATGCGTTTCTTATGGGACTCGATGAAGCTTTCAATACCATTAAAACACAAATATTGACCACAAAGCCAACACCAAGCCTTAGTGCTGCTTTCCATCTTGTCTTAGAAGAAGAAAAGAGGCGTGAGATTGCCAATAATGCACGCCCAAACAACAATGAAGATGCGGCCTTTCAAGTCCAATACAGAGGTAAAACCCATTATACAGAAAAGAAAGAAAGAACGCCATGTGCTATATGTGGGAGAACAAATCACAAAATGGAGGATTGTTACCTTATCATAGGTTACCCAAAAAGAAAAGAAGAAACTAAAGATGATAACAGAAGACATAGCGCAACAAAAAATGATGGCTGGAAGAGGTTAAACAAAGTTGCACATGTCAAAACAAGTCCAATTGAAGGAATTTCGAATGAAGACTTTGCTTTGATGGTACAATATTTTCGAGATCAAGCTAATGAAGAAACAAAGGAAGAACTACCAACTGTCAACATGGCAGGTAAGTTACCGTTAAGTCATCCTTGGATAATTGATTCCGGGGCGACGGAACACATTACATGTGAAAATGGAATACTTGAATCATCACATCCAAAAGAGGATGCGACGGTAACAATACCAAATGGAAAACAAGTGCCCGTTAAAGGCATTGGAAATGTTACTTTGCCGAATGGTTTAAAAATCAATAATGTTTTTAAAATACCCGACTTCAAATGCAACTTACTTTCGGTTAGCAAATTAACCAACAGTTTGAAGGCATCTTTCACCTTTTATCCAGGTTTCTGTTACACGCAGGACTTACAATCGAGGAAGCTGATTGGAATGGGTAAAGAACGCGATGGTCTATATTGGTTGGAGCCGGTTCATAAAGTGAAGATGGCTTTGGCAGCCTCAACAAACCCGGGAACGTGGCATAGGCGGTTGGGTCATGCATCAAAAGAGAAGCTTCAACATGTTTGTTCCTTTAATGATTTTTGTGATTCTTGTATGAGGGCAAAACAAACACGCTCACCTTTTCCTACTAGTTCAATAAAAACGTACGATTGTTTTGATTTAATTCATTGTGACATATGGGGTGGGTACAAAACCGCTTCCCTCACGGGTGCACACTACTTTCTAACAATCGTTGATGATTATAGTAGGGGATTTTGGGTATTTCTTATGAAATACAAGTCTCAGGTGGCACAATTGCTCATCATGTTTTATAACATGGTCAAAACCCAATATGGAAAGACAATAAAGAGAATCAGGGCTGACAATGGGCCCGAGTTCAAATCACACTACATTTCCGATTTTTATAACAATAATGGAATTATGTTGGAAACTTCTTGCACCGACACACCCCAACAGAATGGAGTGGTCGAAAGAAAACATAGATACATATTGGATACCGCTAGAGCATTGCGGTTTCAAGCCAATTTACCCATAAAATTTTGGGGTGAATGCGTTCTAACGGCTGCGTATATTATAAATCGGTTACCGTCGACAACTTTGGAGGGAACCACACCATATGAAGTTTTGTTGCAGAAGCTACCTAATTACGATCACATGAAAGTTTTTGGGTGCCTTGTTTATGCCCGGGACACGAAGAAAGGGGGAGACAAATTCAATGAACGCGGTAGAGCATACATTTTTGTTGGGTATCCTCAAGGACAGAAGGGTTACAAAGTTTATGATCTAAAACAAAAAAAAAAATATACGTCTCAAGATGTAAAGTTTTTTGAAAACATCTTTCCGTTTTCCGCAGCTACTGATATAAAAAACAAACCAAAATGAACCGAAACGTGCATAGGAGGATATATATGAATAGGAAATTCAAATACCCCAAACCAATGAAAATGAAGACAGTAGCCAAGAAACACATGTTGATAGTACACGAAATCACCAAGAACAAGAAGATATTAGTCAAGAAAATGGAGCCATGCCTACCACAGAGAGCCATGAAACAAATAATGGCCAAGAGACACAAATTGATGAAGACATTCCTCTTTCGGAGAATTCCGAATCTGAAACAGACCAGCAACAATATGAACAAGAAGCACCTCCAAATCAAGTGCGTTCCACCGATACTCGACGTAGCACTAGGGAAAAACAAAGACCGAAACATCTTGATGAATACCAAGTTGATATCCCCGGCTCAATAGACCATTCGCGACCCATTCCAAGATCGGAAACCTCGAAGGTACATCCTCTTGCTAACTTTATATCTTATGATAAGTTTTCTGCTAACCACAAAGCTTATCTTGCGGCAATCACTTCCCATGATGAGCCAAAACACTTCTCACAGGCAGTAAAAGATCCTAGGTGGCGAGAAGCAATGCAACTTGAGATTCAAGCCTTAGAATCCAACAAAACTTGGACCTTGGAACAACTACCAGCAGGGAAGAAGGCCGTTGACTCAAAGTGGGTATACAAAGTGAAGTACAAACCAAATGGAGATGTCGAGCGTTTTAAAGCTCGATTAGTAGCAAGAGGATTCACACAAATAGAAGGTGTCGACTTTCATGAAACGTTTGCACCAGTTGCCAAGCTTGTAACCGGTCCGAACACTATTAGCCGTCGCAACTAAACGAAAGTGGTTCATTCATCAACTGGATGTGAACAACACGTTTCTTCACGGGGACTTAGATGAAGAAGTCTATATGAGAATTCCACACGGTTTCGCTAAGAAAGGTGATACTCGAGTTCGCAAATTGCATAAGTCAATTTATGGGTTACGACAAGCATCCCGAAATTGGTACCACAAGTTCATTTATACACTCACGACCATTGGATTCAAGCAATCTAAGGCCGATCATTCATTATTTACATATCGTCAAGGAGAGACCTTTATCTCGGCTCTCATCTATGTAGACGATGTCATTCTAGCCGGAAATGACCAAGTTAAAATGCAAAGGGTGAAAAGCATTCTGGATGCCAAATTTAGTATAAAAGATATAGGCCCTCTCAAATACTTCCTCGGAATCGAAGTGGCACGAACCAAAGATGGCCTAGTTCTAAGTCAAAGAAAATACACACTTGACATATTAGAAGAAAGAGGGCTTCTAAGAAGTCGTCCGAGTTCATTTCCTGTGGAACCAAATGTGCATTTTGGCATCAATGGCGATGACCCTCCTGTGGAAACTACCCGGTATAGACGCTTAGTTGGGAAATTATTGTATTTAACCGTCACACGACCTGATATACAATATGCAACAAACATCCTTAGCCAATTTGTTTCACAACCACGTCAATCCCACATGGATGGTGTAATTCGGGTATTACGATACTTGAAAGCTACACCCGGCCAAGGTATTTTACTTTCCAACAATGCATCCTTTAAACTGAAAGCTTACTCCGACGCTAATTGGCTAGGATGCCCGATGACACGCCGATCGCGAACCGGGTACTTCATATCTCTAGGTGGCTCCCCTATCTCTTGGAGAACAAAGAAGCATTCTGTTGTCTCCCGCTCTTCCGCTGAAGCAGAATACCGTGCAATGGGCGCCACTGTGAGTGAAATTATATGGCTAAGATGGCTTCTTAAAGAGTTCGATATCACTCAAACAGGCCTGACAGAATTGTTTTGTGACAACCAAGCAGCGCGTCATATTGCGAACAACCCCGTTTTTCATGAAAGAACTAAACACGTGGAGATGGATTGTTATTTTTTTCGAGAAAAAGTTGTTTCAAATGAGATTTTACCTTGTTCTATTGCTTCATCATTACAAGTTGCAGACCTGTTTACGAAGGCTCTTAACGGTGATCGTCTTCGTTTCCTACTTAGCAAGATGGGTGTTCGAGACCTACACACGTCATCTTGAGGGGGAGTATTAAAATAGGGAATTATTACCATTGACTTACCATTTGAGATTCCTTGTATATTTCTCAGTAATATTGTTTTTTTCCTTTTTTACTTAGCTAGATTGGTGGAGTGATTTGTGGCCCACCTCTTATATATTATGTATCTTTGTACTCTTGTAAATCAATTCAATATACAGAACATATTCTTCCCATCCATAACTCTATACCAATTTCATGAATTTTTTTAGTTGGTTTTCTTTTTGCAGCAATTGTGCTAAAGCTTATCATGCTTTTTGTGTAATTAACCAAGTGTCGTTGGAAATGTGATAAGTAATCTAATATGTTTGTAAACAACTTTTTTTTATCTAACTCCTTTAGATCTAATACTACCATCCCTGTTTTATTTTGTATTTTTTTAATTACAGCTGGAGCATTCCAAGATTCATGAGGAGGTAGGTGCAATTTGTTTTCATCTCTATCTTTTGCATAGCATTTGATCTTCTAATTCCTATTGTTTTATGTTGAATATTGAATCTCCTTAATTGCAGCGGTGAAACGCAGGACACCTTCTTTGTGGATCTTTTTTTTTGGTAAGAGATTTATATGGAAGAGGTGTCCTTGTAATCATTAAACCAAATCTCTGTTGGTATTGATCGAAACGTGTGCAGTGAAGATCAATACCAACAATTACATAATGATATTTGAAAATTTGACCTTGGTAAATGCTTCTAGAGAGGGGATAGGGTCAAATTCCAAATGAATAAATCAAATAGTTCATCTTTACCTCTCTAGATTAATCCATATTATAAGGGGTTGTTTCGGAGTCATATTTAACTATGCCTAATCCATCTCTCATTTGCGTATGAGCAGGTTTATTAAGTTAATTATAGTAATATAAATTGTATTTTACTGCAACTAAAAGACACATTTGTGTTCGATTATCAAGGGTGTTACTAACACCCATCCAAACAAAATCCTTGCACCTATGCATAATTTGGAACAAATACTGTCCATAAAGATTGACATAATAGTTCTTTAGTTTTTGAAAAAAAAAAAGAAAGAAAACTTGATCAGATAATTGAGCTCTAGATTGAGAAAGGAAACCAAAAGTGAAAGTAAATGCTTCTGTGTTTATTTCTGTTTTATCCAACATGCTTGGGTTTGTGAAATATAACCTATGGTGAAGTGGGTTTCTTTTGGATTGTAAATGTGAGAGTTACTATGGGCTAGAATATGATAAAACTAAGTTTGTCAAATGGCAAACTGAGTTCATGTCAAAACAAATTGTTCTGAAAAATATTAATTTGTTTCAGGTCAAAATGGGTTCTAAAAACACTAATTATTTTCTGGTCAAAACGGGTTTTAAAAGCATTAATTTTTTTCAGGTCAAAAAGAACTCTAAAAAACACTCACTTTGTTTTGGTTCAAAACTGGTTTTTAACAAAGTGAATTCATATCAAAATGGTTTTTCTCCTATGAGTTATTCAAAAACCACTATTAATAAAATTTAAATTGTTATTTTTGAGACACCACATTAATATTTGTTTCTCTTCATAAATAGAAGGCATGTAGCCACCAAGAGAGGTCTAAGGGTACACAGGGCTAACCATTAGCATTGCTGACACATGACTAACCATTAGCAGCATTGGCAAATGCCAAACGTTCTAACATGTAAAATTACAAATGTTGTATATAAAAAGTTATTTAATTGTATGAATCGAAATTTATTATATTATAACTGTTTGTCGTTTTTGTTTTATAACCATCTCATGTGATATGCAGGTTCTAACCTATTGGAGTTATGAGTGGCTACTACTTTAGGTATTGAATATTAGTGTTTAGAAGTAGATACGATATGTATGTCTATTCACATGAAATTAATATTGTTAAATATAATTTGTATAATTTATTATAAATTATTTTTAATTTGAAAATGTTTGATACTCAGTCCCGTGTAGTACACGGGTTATAACCTAGTATGTAATATATATGTTTAAGTTAGGGGAAATATGTAATTGCTTTTTTAAGTTGGGGAAATATGTGATTAAGACACTTAGCGAGGGGAAATATGTAAATGTCCCTAATAATAATATAAACAAACATATCATAAGATGTACCTACACTACAAATCATCATAATATTCATAGTTTCCCGCACTACATTTATATACAACACCCACATATATCATAATAACCTACACATGGCATTTTGTTGCATCATATTGTAAACAAATAAGTTCATAGTATATACATTGTTTGCGTATCTCTACACACATAAATATAACACCTACACATAGCTTTTTGTTGCACAATATCGTAAACAAACATATCATTTCATTCCTACACAAAAACATATACACCTACACAGATCAAGAAATTATTAACACACTACCTGCACATCCCTGCACATATATCCAACACCTACACAGATCTAAAAACCATATGGTTTCCTATTTACATGGTATAGTGTCCTATTTAGGTGGTGTGGTATATTTTAAAGTCTTCTCACACTTCTCACAAAACAATTGTTTTTTATTTGAACCCTCTTCTATATATATATATATATAGGGGATGGTTCAAGATAGAAGTCGTCTTATTGCGAGAAGTGTAAGAAATGAATTATAACCATTTATTACATTTGATATGTGGACTAAATTGATTATGGCATTATTGTAAATACTGGATTCCTAATTTTAATGCTACATAATATAAAAAGGGCAATGCTGTAATTTGTCCTATTATCAAAGGCTATCTAAGTAATGATCATCCCCCCATTTCACGTTTCGTCATCCGTTGTTTCCAAATTTAATGCCAGTGAAGTTAATATTCAGTTATTCACATAATAATACATTATTTATTTTGCCACTTTATTCTATTTTCATCATCACTGATTATTTGGTATTCACGAGTCATAGCCTTTTGTATTTTATACAAGGTTATAACCCGTGTACTATACGGAATTGCGTACAAAAAATTGCAAAAATTAAGAAAAATTAACAATAAATAAATAGATTTTGAATACTTTACAATTGTAATTTACACATTAATTTTACATGTACAATTTACAAATATATAGCCACAATATACAACATAAATGCTACATTTACAAAAGAACACATTTTGACCAATAACCTAATGGGCCCGACCCGCTTATATTACCACGGCCGCAAGTAATTTATCTAAGTCTGTAAATTCACCACATGAACCAACATTTGATAAATTACTTCTATATATACATACCTGGTAATTTTGCACCTTGGGTTCCAAAAGATGGCAATCATTCGAAACCAAATATCTAACCTTGGTTCATGATGTATACATCTAACCCATGACACACTATATCATCCACTACAAGAAAATGGAGAGAAAACACAGTTACAAATCAACTTTAAGGAAGAGCTTACTATTTTGTTATAATTTCAATTGATTTTGTTGGTGAAATCAGTCTACTATCGATAAAGGTTTACTCTTAACTATAGAGTGGAAGTAAAGAGGTAACAATATGTATAACCTAAGCTTGAATCAAAATTGCATACCTTATTACTGACCCTATAAATATATGCTAAAAAATTTAAAGAAAAATGCTAAAAGTCCAGCATAAAAGCACCACTCTGAGTTAAAAAAAAAAGAAATGAAAAGAAAAGCAAATGTCAATATAGTAAAACCATCATAAAACAATAAGGGATTTTGATTATGATACATAGAGAAATGGTAACAAAAAATGCATGGTAATAATTATACTTCTCTATGATACTGTAATAATTAAAAGTAAATAAAGGAAATTAAACTTGGACGATACAAAATAAATAAATTCCTAAATATAATATAAATATTATAAAATTTTGATGATACAAACTTACATATATGCCAAATAATGTACAAGCTCTTGAAAATCACCAGAGAAGAACCCAATCTCATAGAATTCATGATCTTGCTAACCTGAAAACATATTTGATATTCAATTCTTTCATCCATACAAATGTACAATTTCCAATGATGTATATACAAGTAGATAAACATAAACACATACATGAAGAAATAGTCCTTCCGGGGAGACGATGATCGAATTGCATTGCTTCTTGAACTTAAACCAAGCAAATCATCAATGCTTGCTGAGTTGATGGTCTAAGAGGTCTCTTGGCTTCATACACCCTAAAAGCTCATAACTTTTGTTATTAATTTTTCAGTTGGTAAATATGATATTATTCAAGTCTTTTCAAGCATAATGCTATGAAATGTAAGCAATCCAGTCCATAGTCACAGGAAACGCTAGGTCAGCCACAACCTAGCCACGATCCAGGTCGCTGTACCAGATTGCGGTACAAAATCGAACCGATCGCTCATGGTACACGATCCGGATCGGTAAAATTTACCGTACCCAATTGTTGCATGAATTCGTACTAAAGTCGCTGAATTCGTGTTCCTGATTAATGGATTTGTGATCATATTCATGACAATTAAATATTATTTTTTCTAATTAATGCACACACATTTAATCAAGAGTAACATTGTTCTCCTAGACCTCAGTGTAACATTGTTCTCCTAGACCTCTAGACATTTACCAAAATTAATAAGTCATTATTGAATAGAGTTGACTTTATAAAAGTCAAATATAAACTACTTTTTGAAACACTTATAATTACATAAGAGATTTTTGGGTGCTCATCGTTCCATTTGAAACCATGGATTAATAATTCTTACTTTAAACTCAATTTAGTAGCGAAGTACAAATGAAACCGTAATCTAACCATTGTTAATGGTTTGTTTTTGTTGGGTTATAATTTTCAACAGTTTGGTTTCAGTTTTTGATGACAAAAAACGGCTTGGCTCACGGCTTAGTTTAAAACCATCAAAACCGGACCACAAACGTCTATACGTAAGATGCTATTTTTTAACCGAAAACAAACTATGACAATATCATACTCAAATTAAAGAGAATAAGATGCTCGTTTTTATGGTGCAATTTTTTTAACAAAATATTAAAGTATGAAAAAGTTATGACCGTTTAAAAATCGTGGGGGAATTTAGGTTAAAAGTGAAATTATAAATAATATATAGTTAAAAGATGGGGGATCAAAGTTATAACTATTCTTTAAATTTCCAAATGTTAATTAAAGTTGAGGGGACAATGTTGTAAATAATTTGAAGAATTATAAAAGATACGTTAAACATAGTGTTAGAATGACTACTCTACCCCTCTTTATAGTTGTACCATGTGCTTAAGCAATTGTAAATTACTTAAAATTGAGTGTCTTAATTTGCCCATGGGTGGTGCATTATATATAGTATAGATAGTAGATTTTACAAAACCTTTTTACTTGATTTATTATATGATAATTAACAATAATTATAGTTGTTTACATCCTACATTGAATGTTTACATCCTACACAACATATTTACATACGATATATTTACACAATATTTAACCCTACACAACCTACATGATATATTTACATCATGCACAACAAATTTTCGCACTATATATCCATACAACAATCAGTCCCACACAACCTACACAGTATATTTACATCCTACACAACATTTGAAAAGTTGTGTAGGATTGAATGGTGTGTGAATATAAAGTTTGTGCATATGTTCTGCATGATGTAAATTTTATTATGTAGGTTGTGTAAGGTAGGGGTGTGCAAGTTAACCGCCGTAACCGTTAACCGAACCATAACCGACATAATCAAACCAATTTTAACCGATAACCGTCATAACCGATGGGTCGGTTTAATAAATTTTTAAAAACTGCCAAATACGAGTTGGTTTTGGTTAAAGATAATTCCAAAACCACCATAACCGAACCGACCTATTTATTTAACCAACAATATGTTGGGAATTAACTCCCACCAACATATTGTTGGATTATATAATTTTAATGATTTTGGTTTTACGTATGTTATAAAATTAAGTTGAATTTCATTGTTGGATTATATAACGTCATTCTTGTTTTTGATTATTTGGTATTAATAATTAATATTATGGATTATATAAAGTATTATGTCATGTCGTTGTGTTGTAATAATGTGTGCCCAAATTTTATGCCCAATTACATTGTTTTGGTTATGGTTAACCGACCCATAACCGACCACTATAACCTTTAAAACCGATTAATCGAAACCGTCATAACGGGTCGGTTATGGTTATGATTATCCATTAACCGACATGTTGGTTATGGTTATGGGTGCGCCCCAAATCGACCCATGCACATTCCTAGTGTAAGGTATGTGTAGGAAATATATAATGCGTAAATATATTGTGTAGGAAATAAATATATGGTTTCATAATTTTATGACATTTGAAAAGTTATTAAGATTTGTATAATAACACAAATACACTGTGTCATTGACGTTAAATATGTGCATGCCAATTATGTGAAGGGATAATTGTATGTGTAGGATATTATTGTTATGACATTTATGTAAGGGGATTATTGTACGTGTACGAAATAAAATATTATGTTGTGCGTTACGTGTAGGGTTTCTGATTGGTCTACAGGAAATAACCATGGATGTGTATTCAAAATAATTATTGTGAATTAAAAATGATTTTATTTTGGTTGTAGAAATCATACAGGGGATGTAAGTTAGTTATGTTCTTTGTTTTTTTTTATATTAAAACTACTAGACGGGTGCCCGCACGATGTATCGGGAGTTTGAACCTGTTAATCAAGTATAAATATAAGTGTTTATGGTTCGGTTAAAATTACCTTGAAATCGTTTAAATCGGTCATTGGTTTGACTTCTTTTTTCTTTTTCTTTTTTACTTTCGGTTTGTTGGTCGGTTTCAAAATTTTCAAAACGTAGTGAACGGTTGGTTCGCGGTTCATATCGGCAACCGGTCATATGAAACCAGAAAAGACTGTAAATAAACCTAATTGATATATGATTCCTTTTGTAATCTTTGTTGTTATTATTTCATGTCTTAGATCTTCCATTACTATTACCATTTATGTGGCTAAAATTATCATTTTTTTTATTTATGATCATCTCAAGTATCATATTATATTGGTTTTTAGTTAAAATTGATGGTACATTTAAATTATTAATTATTTTAAACTAAATTTATTATTAAAGTTTAAACTGTGAAACCAAACTGGAACTAGGCCGTTAGTAACGATTCGGTTTCAACTTTCAATGGTTGAGTTTGGTTTTGGACGACGAAAAATCAGTATTAACGATTGGACTCACAAGTTTAACTTAAAAACCATCAAAACCGACACTGAACACCCCTACATAACATATTAATTTATTTAAAATGAAAAAAAATTACAACAATATCATATCCAAATTAAAGAGAATAAAATGCTCGTTTTTATGATACAATTGGTTTATAAAAATATTAACGTATGAATAGGCTATAGTCGTTTAAAAATCATGGGTGGGAAGTTAGTTTACAAGTTAAATTAAAAACATAATATGGTTAAAGATGAGGGACCAAGCTTGTAAGTTGAATGGATTGTGTTTAAAAGACATGTTTACTCTTACTAACACATGTACCTCATGCTATAAGTGTTGTAAATTACTTAAAAATGGGTGTCTTAATTTGCCCTTGTTTGATGTATTGTATATAGTATAGATTATTTGTGAAAAATCGAGAAGACTAAGAGTAATGATAAAGGTTGAATCAACCTCACATGATTTGATAACAAAATAATCATATTTGAATCAAATAAGAACAAGTTCCTCGATCCTCAATAAAAAGTGAATCAGTGTTCGAACAATCAAATTTAAATAGTTACCAAATAAAAGAATTTGAAGTTTTACTATTATACCCTTATAATTAACTAAAAGAAGAAATAAAAAGAAAAAAATCTTGTAATAACTTGACTTCTCTCTTGAACTTAAACATTATATATATATGTATATATATGATGTTTTATGTATTTCCACCCGCACAGGATCTAACCTAGTATTATATATATCAATACACTATTATTTCAAAACTCGAAACCACCCACTTATTAGCTAGATCCACACATGAATAGAAGTAATAATAGTTGTCAGTCAAATTAAGATTTCAATATATGTATCAGATTAGTACATGCATATTATAAAAAAAAAACATTAGACATACGTGTATGACATGTAATGTAGACTAGTGTATATAAACAATTATTGCAAAGTGATGCATTATAATTTGCTAACTGCTAAGGTGTGACCGTGTTACATTTCAAGAAAAAATCAGAAGTGACTTATATGGGTTTGTTAGTATCTATCAATCTGAAGAATAAATTACTTTAATTCAAACAAGTTAGTTGACATCAACCTTTAATTTACTATTCAATCAAAGTCATAAAACTCATTTCCGCAGCTATGCTTAGGGTTGTAAAGCAAACGAACTAAACCAAACAAGGCATTGTCCATGTTCGTTAACCTAAAGCTTTTATCATACAACCAAAGCGAATGGAAATGAACACAAATAATGTTTCATTTGATTTGGCTAACCGATGTCAACGGTTCGATCTGGCAATTTAACATTCATATTGATATGTTAGTAATTTTACATATAAATTAACCACAAAATACTCATTAATCATTTATACAGTTATTTAATAGTTAATAATATATTTGCTAAAATATATATGATAAGATTAGATAGGTCATCTATTCACTTGTTTAAAGTTTGAATCTTTATCAAATCTTACATGATTACATTACGTCCGATTATAATGATGTTCTAATTATTTTAAAAGTACAACACGAGCTTGTACTAGCTCGGCTCGTGAACATCCTTTCATATGTAGAATTTCTTTCGTAACATATGTTAACAATTTTATAGATTTTAACACAATTTTTTAATAAATTTTGTGAGAAAAAGCGGGATGAAAAATGAAAAAGTGAAAAGAAATTAGGGAAGTGCATTTTTTCATCTCATCCCAACATCCACATTACAGTATATATAATTATACAAATATAACATAAAACCTAAAGCCCATGAATAATGGTCGTTGGGCATTTATTGGGTCTGTATTCATAACACTGCCACTCAGACAGTTTATATTATACACTATCACATTACCCTGCTAGATAATGTTGGTTCGGTTCTTCGGGACCAGTTATAGCTGATACTGCAGGATCAGTTGCTTCTTCATTAATAAAAACATAATACGAAACTCAGTGGAACAAAACTTATTTAAGGAAAAAGAGTACATTGTGTATATTTCTCCCCTCAATTTTACATGATTTTCGATCTTTAGAATCTATCTTCTGTGGAAGTTGCTTGACTTGATTTATAATGTAGTTGTCTCTGATCAGAAAAATGCAAGTTGTATTGTCTTCATTTATGATCTTTGGGTCCTTCTTGAATTTGTCCAATCCGCATGTCTCTCGTAATGTCGGAACATTATCATTAACCTCAATAAATAAAAGTTATCTTGATTGTGGTCAAGTTCTGTGAGAGTATGATAAATATACCGCATGAAAATAACTTTGGGACTCCGTATTTTGTCATGGAACAAATTCATGTATGTAGTCCCTTGTAAATATAAACTTATCATTTAAAATACTTTGATGATGTTGTGTCGTTAAAACTTTGTTAGGAAAACCTGATAGGATAAAACCGTAGCTAAAGGGAAAAGTGTGCAGCACAAATTATAAACAAATTGGTTTTAAAATAGATCATCATATAGGCATAAAGAATAATATGTCTTTATTTAAAGATGACTATTGTATATATCATAACTGATTTAGTGATTGACTATCATTGCTTAATTAACTGATGCAACTAAAATCTTTGTATCTGAACATGAGTTACTATATGTTCAATCTTTGTATTAAAACTTGTTAGGAACATAAGTTACATAATCTTGATCACCTGCAAAATGTTTAGAAAATATGTCAACAACACATGCTGGTGAATATGCTGACGCTAAAATATTTTCTTTACTTGATTACCCCTCGAGACATAACTTGGGTCCGGCCCATCGTGGCTTAGGAATAATCAAGTCTTAAAACAATATAATTTATAAACTCAAGTCTCTACACTAAATACCCCAGCAAACACCGCAGCGTTCGACTTAGTTAAGTACCATACGTATACACATGGTCATTACTCCCCGCAGGCGAGCGTGACTATAACCAAGTGTGGTGCGATGTGCCCACCGCATTTTTTTACCACATATGTAAGGATCCAGACAATCATACACGACAACCTAAGAGATAGGCTTTTACTTTTGTTTATAAATGTTTTAGAGACACGTAGTCCCATGTAAACCTTTTTATATAACATGTTTGACTCGTTTAAAACAAGTTGTAAATTTTGGGGTGAATTCACCTTTTTGATTTGGATCAGCTTCAAACACTGTCCGAGGGTCTTTCCCGTTGCTATCTCGCACCTATAGTACGAGTATAACCTTTTGTTAGTCGGATATACAATTCGGCTTAAGACCTTTAGTCTTGTTTTTAATCTTTACCTCGATTATATATTTTCTTTACTTTAAAACATTTAGTTAAAAAGTATGTCTTTTCTTTCTTTTATAATAAACCTTCAGTTTACTATTTCTTTTAAAACCCTACGTTTCTTCTTCTTTAAGAAATGTTTTCTTTTCTTTTCTTTATTATTTAAGAATATTACTTAAATAATATCTATAACAAAGAATTATATAAATATCACATTATACATATACTTAAACTCATATTACTTTCTTTTCTTTTCTTTGTTATATTTTCTTTTATTTTATCAAGGTATCGAGTATTTTCTTGACTTTGGGTTTTAAGCCTTTACAATATTTTATCATTATTTTATTCGGGCATTATGCCTACCTTGGTTGGCTTATAACACCCTAAGGATATCGAGCAGCACTTCGACGCCGTCTCGCTTTCTCGAACTTTTTGATCAACATTTTGGCACGCTTATCGAGGTACACCAAAACTTCGTTTCTTGATCGGCACGCTTTACGAGGCGGGTCGTTGGAATGTCGGGATGGAAACACCTTCTTCGTTGATACTTCTTTGATATGTGGCACGAACTTCGAGAAACCTTGGTATTTTGACACGGTTTACGAGGAATCGAGGGCATGAACTTCGAGGTAATCGAGGGTATACTTTTATGGGTCTAGATAGATGTTTTAGAGAGAGAAATGTATGTGAAATGGAGTGTGAAAAATGAGATGATCGTGGTTGCTAATTATAGACAAAACCAAAGACATCATCGCGATACGCGATGGCTATTGACAAGCCCGTAGCGTATCGTGACGTAGCCCATCGCAGTCAACATATAGACATGCCACGTGGCAGGCGTTGTGCCACGTGGCGGACGTGCTGCCACGCGGTGACTCGTGGCGAACATTGTGCCACGTGTGGACATATGGCACGCCACGTGCTTCATGTATCAGACAACCCATCGCGATACGCGATGGGTTTCTCTTCTGATCCATCGCGTATCGCGATGGGTCAGGAAACCAGAATTTTCATTTTTAATCCTAAGGTTTAGAATTTGATATTTTTGGTCCCTTGACTTTGGAAACTTGGTTTTTTTGACCAAATATTTTCATGGTGTTACATCCTCCCCACCTTGAAATAAATCTCGTCCATGAGATTGCTTCTTTAGAACAAGTGGGGGTATTTCTTCTTCATCTCGGATTCAAGTTCCCAAGTGTATTATGGGCCTCTTCGTGAGTCCCATTTTACTTTCACGATTTTCAATGTTCGTCTTTTCAATTTCTTTGTTTTCGAATCTTCAATTTGAATTGGTTTCTTTACAAATTTTAAGTTTTCATTAATTTCGATATCTTTTAAGGGCATCGACAAAGATTCGTCGGCTAAACATTTTCGCATATTTGAGACGTGGAATACATCGTGTATCCCTTGCATTTCCTCGGGTAGTCGCAAGCGGTATGCAACAATACCAATTCGCTCGAGTATTTAAAATGGCCCTACGAATCTAGGGCTAAGTTTTCCTTTCTTCCCAAAGCGAATCACGCCTTTTCATGGTGAGACTTTCAAAAGAACTTTGTCACCAACATTAAATTTTAACATCTTACGACGGGCATCGGCGTAACTTTTTTGGCGATCACGTGTCGTCTTAAGTCGTTCTCGGATTTGTGGAACTTTGTCGGTGGTTTCTTGGACTATCTCGGGTCCGGATTACTGGTTGTCTCCTATTTCAGACCAGCACACGGGCATTCTACATTTTTGGCCGTATAACGCTTCGAACGGTGCGGCTTGAATACTCGTGTGATAGCTATTGTTGTATGAGAATTCCATTAGGGGTAGGTGGTCATCCCAACTTCCACCTAAGTCAATCACACAAGCTCGAAGCATATCTTCCAACGTTTGAATCGTCCTCTCGCTTTGCCCATCAGTTTGTGGATGATAGGAGGTGCTAAGGTTTAATTTTGTGCCTAACGCTTGTTGGAAGCTATTCCAGAAGTGAGACGTGAAACGACTGTCTCGATAAGAAATTATAGACAACGGTACTCCATGCAAAGCAACGATGTTGTTCACATAGATACGCGCTAATCTAACCATTGAGTATGATTCATTGATTGGTATGAAATGAGCGGATTTGGTTAACCTATCGATGATCACCCAAATAGAATTATTCTGTTGAGTCGTTTTCGGGAGTTTTGTGATGAAGTCCATGGTTATTAATTCCCACATCCAAATGGGAAGTTCAGTTGCTGAAGCAATCCCGATGGCTTTTGGTGTTCAGCCTTGACCTTTAAACAAGTTAAGCATTTCGCAACATGCAAAGCAATGTCCTTTTTCATCTCATTCCACCAATAGTTTGGCTTTAGGTTTTGGTACATTTTGTCACTACCGGGGTGCATCATATACTTGGACTTGCGGGCTTCGTTCAAGTTCTTTTCTCGCAAGTCCCCAACGTTCGGTACCCAAATTCGGTTTCCCATTCTAAGTATACCATCGTCACCTTTGACTAGCGAGTCAATTGTGCCGTTACGTTTTTCGTCGGAGATCTTGTTTTCCTTTATTGCTTGGAGTTGAGCGGATTTGATTTTTTCAATAAGATCAACTTGGAGCCTAGTCGCAGAGCTCGAACTCTTCTTGGCTTTTCATGTTCTATACGACTCAAGGCGTCGGTCACAACGTTAGCCTTGCCTTCGTGATAGACGATCTCACAGTCGTAATCATTCAAAGTTTCCATCCAGCATCTTTGACGCATGTTGAGTTCTTTTAGCTCGAAAATGTGTTTAAGACTTTTGTGATCGGTATACACGATAAATCTTACTCCATAGAGATAATGCCTCCATATCTTCAAAGCAAAGATTATGGCGCCTAACTCTTGATCGTGAGTTGTGTAATTCTTTTCGTGTACCTTGAGTTGGCGAGAGGCGTATGCGATCACTTTCTTTCGTTGCAAATACGCATCCTAAATTGGAATGAGATGCGTCACTAAAGACTACAAAATCCTCGGTACCTTCTTGCAAGGCAAATATAGGTGCTTGGGTGAGCTTTTGTTTAAGTGTATCGAATGCTTGTTTGGGTCCCCATTCATACTTAATGTCTTTACGAGTCAAAGAACCTTCAATAGTAGCCAGCCAAACCTAAGAAACTTCAGATCTCGGTTGGCGATGTTGGGCCAAGTTTATGTGGTTTGTACTTAATATATTTGTATTGGGATTTAGGTGCGGGTTCCATGTAAACCAAGAACACCTTTGTGTTCTCGGTGGGCTTTTATGTGTTTTGGGCCAGTGTTTGGTTTCCCTATATATAGGTCATATTGTGTATAGGGTTAAGGTTGTTGGTTTTACTAGTTGTTCATTCACAATCATATTTGTAAGTGCTTAAGCACCAGATGTATTTACTAATATACGTGTGTTTTGAAGCAATCTTGTGTCATCATCCTGTGTTAATTCGTGTTCTTGAATCACCGAGTATAGGTATTCCGCACCTATACTTGTTATATTGATATCATAATTGTAGTGATCCAGATTCGGGACTTACAATTGGTATCAGAGCCTTAGACCTTTTCAGGCTCGTTATTGTGATATCAACGATTCGAGAATAGCATCTTCGGTGATTATAACATTTTTTCGGTAAAATAGTGACCGGAGAAGAGTAAGAAAGTATTTTTGTGAAAAGATTGATTTTGTTTTGGAAACAAATCAAAATCCCACTTTTCTCGGGAGTTTGTTACAAGTTAGTTGAAAAATTCTTTGGTTTTCGGTCACTGGTAGTTTTCGGCAACCATCAGTTCTCGGCAATCATTAGTTTTCGGCCACATGTAGTTCTCGGTAACCAGAAGTTCTCGGCTCATAACGGTTCTCGGTCAAGGATTGGTCAACACCAGCGTTCTCAGTCAACACTCAGTTACAACTTGAGTTTTCGGTCAAGTTTTGGTCAACCTCAGCGTTCTCGGTCAACGCTCAGTTACAACTTGAGTTTTCAGTCAAGTTTTAGTCAACCTCAGTGTTCTCGGTTAACCTGTTTCAACGTATTCTCAGCCTAGTCTGTTGGTTTGGGCTTGTTTTCCTTGAACTTGGATAATTGGACTTAATTTAATTGGACTTAATTGAAATGGCTCAGTTAACTAACACTAGTAACTCAACCAACTCGTCACTTCATCAGGAACTTGATTCCATCATGGGAACTGCCACTCGTATACCCCGCTTGTTGTCTCATGAGGGGTTCAGTGAATGAAAATTTCGTTTTGAACACTATGCCAAGATGAAAGATTCAAAAATTTGGAAAAGTATTGTAAGGGGACCTTAAAGGATCACCTATCAAAAGGCTGGTTCTAATGAGGTTCTTGTGAAACCAGTTGTTCAATATGATGACGATGACTTTGCTAAAGTTGAAGAAGATGAGAAAGCCCTCTCTACTCTAACCATGGCACTCTCACCTGAGATTGCCCTTCAATTTAGAGAACTTCAATCTGCTAAAGAGCTGTGGGCTGCACTGATAGAAGTTTATGAGGGAAATGAAGATATGTAGAGAAGTCTCCAAGATATGCTGCGACAAAAGTTTAATATGTTTAATCATGTTTTAGGAGAGACATTGAAATCCCAACTTCAAAGGTTCATATCTCTTGTGACTGAAATGCGAATTGCAGGGATTTATCTGCAAACATCAGAAATTAACAATAAGTTGGTGAACTCCCCGCCAAAGAGTTGGGACATGAATGCTGCGGTTATCAAAAAGACTAAGGATTTAAACAGAATGAGTATTACTGAAATGATAACCACTATTAAAGCCTGTGATATGGATGACAAACAGTGGGCAATAAATCATGCTAGTTCTTACAGTGCTGCTGGATACAACGTTGCTTCCAACAGTACTCTTATGTCTCAAGATGGTTTTTCACTGTTGAAGCCTACTCAACAACCACCTCTGGGAAACTTATAGATGTTCTCATCTACTTTAGGTCAATCATCATCATCCAATTGCCCAAACCAGCTCCAGCGTTCTTTTCCAAGTCTGGACAGTCCTCTAATGACTCTGGTAAAACCACTCCAAGTCAGAACTTCAGCCAGATTCCCACCATACCAAAAGAGACTCAAGAGAATATAGCTCTAATGGCGGAATTTATGAACTGTTATCATGCTTTTCTGGCCGGAGACTTGGTTCAACCTGTGGTTGCTGCTGAACTTGATCAGATTCATCCCGATGATGTTGAAGAAATGGACATCTCGTGGCAGATTGCCATGGCAGTTTTCCGTGCAAAGAAGTTTACTAAAAGGACGGGTAGAAATAATTGGAACATGCCTAATAACCAAAAGGTGGGTTTTAACAAAGAGACTCTCAGGTGCAGCAATTGTCACGAGCCGCGTCACTTTGCTCGTGAATGTACTAACCCAGCTAAGGATTTACTCATAAACACAGTTCTACAAATCAGAGTTTATTAAAACTTTCGCGGAATAAAAAACTGTAACCGTTTATTACAAAACATTTAATCTTTTCTTTAAAACCGTAACATAAATCAGCATATGAAAACATCATTTCTTCCATCTTCAAATGCCAGCCGTTCAATCCATGCCATGTGCCATCCTCATGCTAGCTCTACAGCCTGATCACCTGCGTGCATACTAAAAGTCAGCTACGCTGAGTGAGTTCTAGTTAATCAAGCAACTTACCATACAACCATTACATGCAATTATATACGTATCCGAAGACACATAGTCCGCTTATCTATACTGCTCAGCTTACCGCTTAACCACTTACTCGTCACTTACGTCTTAGCCACTTGTTTACGGAAGCACATAGAGGCTTACCCTCTCAAGCACTCACGTTATGCCACTTAATAACGGAGGCACGCATAGGCTTACCCTACCACGCACTCACATCATGCCACTTTATATAACGAAGGCACGTATAGGCTTACCCTACCACGTACTATCGTCATGCCACTAACACCCTTACTAGACTCTTTCCACTTCTAACATACTCTACCTATGCTTGCCTACAACACACTTCCTATCAATTCATCATTTAAATAATAAACAAGTCACATCATAACATTCACACACACTAATAACCACTTGGCAATCATCCTCCTTGACGATACGTGCAATATCCGAAGATCGTTCACGCACTGTCAAACATTATATAATAGCTAACTTGTATAACATCTATAGCGTACACTTACCACTTAAGGTAAGTGTATTCACACTTCACGTCGAGTATGCACACAGCCCCGAAAACACAACAAGGAAATGGGGCTAGAAACTCACCTGATTGCGGTTACATTCACTGCTAATGATTATTCCTCTCTTGAGCTGTGCACGGCTAACTGTAGTAATAATTACATGTATCAATTAACTATCACTACTCATATCGTCTTTCTACTTTAATTATTACCCACAACGAACGGGGGTCCGGGGGAAGCGCCCCTGGCAGCGGGGTTCTAGGGGCAGCAACCCCTAGCAGGGTCCAAGGAGCAGAGCCCTTGGCTGGGGTCGAGCTGATTTTAAATTTTAAATTATTATTTAATTCGCCCACTTATTTTACTATAACGAATTAAGCCTAATTCGTTATCAAAACACCGTCTAATTCGTTATCAAAACACAGGCTAATTCGTTATCTGCTTCACTGTCTAATTCTTTATCTGGTTCGTCATCTGGTTCATCCTTCTGATTCGTTATCTGGTCCTGACTTGATTCGTTATCTAAACATAACGAATTGGATGAGCTGATTCGTTATTTGGACATAACAAATGGGTGATGATTCGTTATCTTGCCAGAACGAATTGGCTAGTTAATTCGTTACTTTACCTTAACGAATCATATCAGTCTTATCCAGACTTTGACCCTGAGGTCAAGGTCAAAATTGATAAGAACACATAACAGTCAACTCATACCAGATTTACAATAAACCTTCGTTTCTTAACTAAATTTCATGATTTAGGTATCATTGGAATCGTTTATGCAGCACCTACAAACCCTAACCACTCAATCGTTCAAAACATCGGGTTTACATGGTGCGATTCATGTACATATATTACGGGTTTTCATACTAACAATTAGCCTATCAAACTGTAATCAATTTCAGTAAGTTTAACTTCATTGGATTCGTTTTTACCATACTACAGCAGATCCATGATTTCCAGGCTAAATCCAGACTTAAATGAACAAGTTCTCGATATAAACGTACCTTAAACGAGTCGGTTTACGGACACGGTGTAGTCTTGGTGTTGTTTTGGTTCGTCACAACGATCTAGCACCAACAAGTTCGGGATTTCACCTTCGGATCTCGGCTCGGGTTTTGGGGTGGTGTTCGTGTGTGTTTTTTGATGGTGGAGGCTATGGTGTAGAGATGGATAAAAATGGAAAGGATTAAGGCTTAAATGGTATTTATACTCCCTTAAACCAATGGACATAAGGCCCATCTTTCCTTTTTGGTCCATCTTTAATTCTATTAACCAAGCCCGCTACCCCTAAAGCATTATTATTATATTATTAATTATTATTCTAAAATTTTCGGGATGTTACAATGAAAGCCATTTTTATTAGTTTTAATAAATTAATTATATATTTATAAAATCATACAAAATAAATAAAATTAGTTAAGAGATGTTAATGATTTTCGTTAATGATTTTCGTTAATGATTTTCAAACCCAAACCGCTCGTTAAAACTCGCAAAATAATTATATAATTAATACATAAAGAATGTCGTTGTAACTTTAAAACAATACCGGCAACGCTAAAATTCCGTTAAAAACCCATAACTCATAAACATTATAAATCTCAAACCCGTCAAGTTCGTTTAAAAACTAGTTCAACTTATTTATATAGATATATGCTTGTATAGATATTTTTCGTTTGTTAAACCTTAAATTCATTAACATATTCGGTTTTCAAAATAGAATATATCGTTGACACCCATATTTCTGTAACCCTTAAAACATTCGAACATGATATTAATCTTATAATTTAAACTAATATTAAATTAATAATTTGTTAATAATTCGTTAAAATTAGTTAATGTACAAAATAATATTATAACCCAACTCTATAATACAATATACATTCAACACTTCAAAATCCTGACAACCCGAGTTATTTACTTTTTATAAGACGTTAGTTAATATGAAATTTGTACTTTTAATTCTAGTTCGTGACGTTCAATTGCTTCGGTTTCATTTATGCACTTTCGGTTTTATTTCAAGTTTGTCTTCAACTTCAAGGTGAGTATCTCACACCCCATTTTTACTCTTTTACTACTTTTGGGGGTAGCATATATATCCTATCCAAATTACAATTCCGTTTATTCATTATTTACAAACTACAATTCGCTACATGGACTTGTGTGTTTACTTTTTACTTGCTCAAATATTACGTGCATGGATTTCTTCGATAGGTATGATCATACGCCCCCCTTTGCACTCAGGACCATTGTTTCTAGTGCAAAAGCGACTCCGATCTGAGTACGTTGGTGCACAATCCCAACTGGAAAAGACCTTCATTTATTCTTTACACTCATGGACCATTGTTTCTAGTGTAAAGAACCCTTATGTGTTTTTCACAAGTTTTCATGGAATTGTATGGTTTTTATGTAGTATTTAAACCGTGTGAACTCACCAACTATTCAATTAGTTGACTTTATTTTATACATATGCTACAGATACTTTCATTAGAGGATGAAATAAAGAGGATACTATAAGTTAGGTTATCTATATAATAAACAAGAAGATTTTTGTTTTGTTCCTTTTCCCTTGTGTTTGTTCATTTGAAATAACTTGTGTACTTGATGCTTTGGAATGAATTAATGATAATATTGTCACTTAATAGTGTCACATGTGTTTTGGGCAATTTGTACGTCACACTCAGGCGTTTCCGCTTTAGCCGGGGTGTTACAAAAAATGAAAAGGGTTTTCTAGACAAAATAGAAGCTCAAAACAAGGATATTAAAAAACTTAAGTCTGATCTTAGTATAAAAGGCTGTCATTATCTAGATGCCCAACAAGAAATTGTTGAGTTAACTGCTCAACTGGAAGCCTCCAAGTTAGAAATTTTAAATCTAACTAGTAAATTTGAGAGAGCTGAACTTGATTTCAAAAAATTTGAGGGTTCCAGTAAAGTAGTCAATTCAATGATTAAGAATCAACTGTGGTGGAAAGAAAATGAAGGTGAGGAGATAGGATACAGTCAAGTTCCCCCACCTTACAATAATAATTATGTCCCTACTCCTGTTACCAAGGAATAGGAGGAAAAGATAAAGGATATGAAGTATGGTAAACAAGACAAAGGAAGTGAGACCAGCTCTGCGAGTGCTGGTTCGTCCACCTCAAATATGAACGATTCTAATGTATCTACTTCATGTGCAGAAAAAGTAATTGTGAAGGAGTGGACTGATGAGGATGACGACCCTAGTTTTGATTTTGATAATAACTCTGTTTCTGATGTTCCTTTAAAACTTTCTGTTATGAATTCTGTTATTTCGACTGTTTGTGTGGGCTCTGTTTTAAAGAGCAAGGATTCTTGTGTGGTTAATTCGGTTGAAACTTTGAACTCTAAAAATGTGGTTTCTCATAAAAGTAAAAATTCAAAAAAATTCAAAAAATCGGAAAAATATGTTGCACCTAAATTTGTCAAGGAGGGATGCTCCAATGACAAACAAGGTGACAAGTTCAAACATGAGAGCAGGAGTTCTTGCAAATTTGAGCAAACCGGTCCTCACAACCAGTCCCGACAAGGAGTTGCCCAAAATGATTTTCTCATAAAACGTCAAACTTGTTTTAACTGTGGTACTCCTGGTCATATTGCCAGAAACTGCCCCCATCGTCCATACGTTCCTTACTATGGATTTTATCAGAGGAATATGCCATATATGTCTCACAACACGTACAGACAAAGATTCAGGCATTATCAATCCAGTTCCTCTGACGATGATTGGAACCGAAGCAAATCTGGCAGGTTTAGTCCTCATCAGACCAAACCCAAAATGTTTAACAGAAGGGACAGAAAAGGTGTCTCGAATTCGAATTCTAATTTGAACACCAAGACTAGACCAAAACAGGAGAAAAAGGCAGACTTGGCTCCATCTTCATCTAAAAGACCGGAGGTTACAACAACCATCCGTACCTACAACTCCAAATCATACAGTCATAGATGGTTGCCTAAATCTCCGGCGAAAGTTGCCGCGAATTCTGTGTTCAATGATCAAAAGGACATGTCATGGCATTCTGTGACAACTATAGATGAATCAGGGTCACCCAGTGTAAGTATGGATTGGGTACCAAAAACTAATTAATCCAGCATTTGTGCAAGGACAGCTATGGAGGAATATCATCAAACCTTGGTATGTTGATAGTGGCTGTTCCAGGCACATGACAGGGGACATTACTGTAACAACTCGGGTTTCCGAATCGATATTTTTATTTTATTTTTATTTATTATACAAAATAACTTTCAAGATATTACCACTCCATCCTTAAACTAAACTTTTACCCAAAATTGATCCCATCTACAATCTTTGAGGCCTCATTTCAAATTATACGTATATTATCCATTTAACCCGTTTTCCCTGATCCAGACCCAAACCCGATACCCGTTTCGCAGACCCAATCTATTTTTGGCTAACTTGGACCGCAATCATCGACGTAAAAATGGAATTTGGATCTGTAATCTTATTCTTATTACCTATCTCGGCCTCACCTACGTATGTAATTAGGAAATTACGATCAAAGTGATACGATTTGCCTAATTTATCAAGTCGTTTCTAAACCCTAAATCGTTATACATATAATCGTTTATGATATTTCAATTAAACCTCCAGAAACGATCTACTGCCCCTCGCCAACTAAACCCATTTATTTTTGGTAAAACATGTTTGTTTATTGGTTAAACTTGCTAGATCATAAACTAATAAAATAAATGCTATTAATATTATAAAATTAATATTAAATCAATGTTTTTATAAAACCGACACATAAACTAGTTGTGTTTCGAACTTCGTTAAAAACCATATATTTAGATATATTTGATAAAGGTTTTTATAATAATGTTTAAAAAGGGTTTTGTTTAATTAAAATACATAATTAATATATAAAATACACCTTATTATTTCATAAACCAAAGGTAATCTTATAAGTATTCATATATATATTTAATGGTATAAGTTCTAATATTTATAAACAACTATATTTTTATACAATATTAACTTATAAGAAATCTTTTTAATTTAATAATAAATTTTCAATGAATTAGTTTATACTCTTAAAACCCGTCCATAATTCGTTCCTTATTAGTCTATTTATTGATACGTCGTATTCATCGTTATTACACTTGTTAGGATTTAACTTTGCTATGCTTCAAGTGTGACGCTTATTCTCTTACCATTCTTAACGTGTTTATCCATTTGCTTGTTCGTCTATTGAGGTGAGTACCACATTCCACTATTTTACTTGTTTTCTCACGTTTTGGGGACATATGCGTAAATATATTTTCTCATATATACTTATACACAAAACTGCAACTTTGTCTGATGTGTTAACAACTTATACCTTACTTGTTATGTGCTTATTTGCTTTGTATGCTTTTGCATTCGGAGAGGTCCAACATAATCTCAGTCTAGTGTGATCATACGCCAGTCGTTTTAGCCTTTGTGCTTCTCGACATCTCAGTTATACTTTCTCATTTGGTTAATTTGTTATTCTCATATGACTTGTTGCAAATACTTATTTTTATACTATACTATATGTACAACTAAACTGGTGTGTTGCTCACTCAACATGTGTTGTTGACAAAATTCTATTTTATATGCATATGCAGGTTATCGCTTGAATTAGTTGCAAGACTTTGTGAAGATTTAGTGAAGAATTATGTTAGAAAAGATAAAATCAAGAATTAAATTTGTGTTTATTGTTTGTTTAATGAGTTGTATTTTGTATTTGATTTATTTGGAAATTGAATAAAATTAATAGATATTGTCATATAAATATTGCATGATAGTACTTTGAGAGCTGGGGCAATCAGTTCGCGCCCCGGCATTTTCACCGTAGGTTGGGGTGTGACAATTACCCAGCTACATCACATTCAAACCTTTAATGGTGGGTACGTGTCTTTTGCGTGAGGAAAGAAAGGAAAGATCACTCAAAAGGGCACTGTAAGTAACGGTGTTTTAAAGTTTGAGAATGTTAATTTTGTTCCAGAACTAAAGCATAGTCTTTAGAGCGTGTCACAAATTCGTGACAAAGATTTTTAAACTCATTTCACTAAAAAGGAGTGCTTAATTCTGAAACCTGGTATAATCATACCAGAAGACTGGATTCTTGTTCGATCACAACCAAAAGATAACGCGTATGTGATCGACATGAACAAAAATGTTCCTGACGCAATAACTTGTTTGTTTTCAAAAGTGTCAGAATATAATGCAATGCTTTGGCATCGTTGGCTTGGTCATGCTAATACTAAAAACTTGAATCGTCTTGCTAAAAACAATTTGGTGCTGGGTTTACCAATCAATGACTTTGTAACTGTTGAAAAATGTGTGGCTTGTGCTTTGGGTAAACATCATCGAAAATCTCACAAGCCAAAATTGATTTATACCATTTCGTCAGTTTTTTAATTACTTCATATGGACCTTTTTGGACCTGTCCATGTTTTGAGTTTGTCTCGTAGCTCTTATTGTCTTGTTATTACTAATGATTACTCACGTTTTACATGAGTATTTTTCTTGTCAAATAAGAGTGATACTGCAGATCTGATCAAGAAGTTTGTAGTGTTAATGGAGAATCAACTAAACCTAAAACTGAAATAAATTCGTTGTGACAATGGAACGGAATTCAAGAATGAAGTGTTGAATCATTTTTGTTCAGAAAAGGGGGTACTTCGTCAGTATAGCGCTCCACGAACGCCTCAACAAAATGGTGTAGCTGAAAGAAGAAACAGAACTCTTATCGAGGCAGCAAGAACGATGTTGTGCGACTCTAAACTGCCTTTGTTCTTCTGGGCAGAGGCTATCAATACAGCATGTTATGTTCAGAATCGGGTTATTATTAACAAATCCAAGATGAAGACTCCATATGAGATTGTTTATGGTCACCAACTCACCGTTTCACACTTCAGAGCGTTTGGTTGTCCATGCACATTGTTGAATCTTGAATCTACTCCAAAGTTCGGGGCCGCGGCTGATGAATGCTATTTTGTCGGTTATGCGGGTACTACGGCCTACAGGGTCAACAACAAGTCAACTAAACAGATTCTCGAATCCTATGAAGTTCGTTGGTTAGAAGAAAATGAAACAGACGCTCGTGTTGGCCCTGACTGGTTGTTTGATTACAATGAATTATTCAAACCATTCAATGTGTTTCCAGTCATCAACACAGACTCTCAAGGTGGTCCCACATTGGAAGTTACAAAAGACAGTTCACAGGCAGTGTCTCATATCTCTCAATTACTGGATGATGAGGTTGATGAGTTAAGCAGTGCTTCAACCACAACTGACAGTCAGCCCAAACAATCTTCAGAAACTGACTGCTCACCAAAATTGACTGAGAATACTGCAAATGTTGAGGGGGAGAGTTCCATCCGTCAGATATTCGGGAGCACGCTGTTTCCCGACGCCATTCCAGATGAATACATTGCTGGCACTTCGTACTCACACAGTACGACGACAACCGGCTGGAAGAACCCCCTTACTGATTCTGATGAGAACGTAACAAATCTTCAACCTAACAATGATGTTTCCGATCATTCAATTCCATCAGGAATCCAAAAGAATCATCTGATTGAAAATATCATAGGTCCCATTGAAGCAGGTGTGTCCACCAGAAGTCAGACTGGACACATAAACAGTTGTATGTTTTCCTGTTTCATCTCTCAAATCGAGCCAAAGAATGTTGAGATGGCTCTTCAAGAACCCAGTTGGGTTGATGCTATGCATGAAGAACTGAATCAGTTTGATAATTTAAAGGTATGGAGATTGGTTAAACTACCGGAAGGAAAGAAAGCCCTCGATACAAGATGGGTTTTTAGAAACACGCAAGATGACACAGGGGTTATTGTTCGAAACAAGGCACGATTGGTAGTTCGCGGGTTTCGTCAGGTTGAGGGGTTAGATTACATAGAGGTCTATGCTCCAGTGGCTAGACTTGAGGCGATTAGAATTTTCTTTGCCTACGAATCATATATGGGGTTTACAGTATATCAAATGGATATCAAGACCGCGTTTTTGTGTGGTGAGGTCAAAGAGGAGATTTATGTTGATCAGCCACCGGGTTTTATTGATACCAAGAAACCAGATCATGTCTACAAGCTGGACAAGGCATTGTATGGGCTCCATCAGGCTCCTCGAGCGTGGTATGCTACACTAACCGCGCATCTTCTTGATCATGGCTACAAGCGTGGAACAATTGATCAAACATTGTTCCAGAAAACTGTCGGAAAAGACTTGATTCTGGTCCAGATCTATGTTGATGACATCATCTTCGGATCCACCAGTGATGAGTTGTGCAAAGAATTTGAGGGTGTAATGAAGAAAAGATTTGAAATGAGCTCGTTGGGTGAAATGACAACATTTCTGGGTTTACAGGTTCGCCAAAGCCCGACAGGAATTTTACTGCATCAAGGAAAGTATGTTGAAGATATGCTGGCAAAGTTTGAAATTCAAGATTCCAAGAGTGCTAACACTCCAATGGCAGAGAGACCGCTACTGTCATTTGACCCTGAAGGGAGTCCCGTAGATCAAACGTACTATCGATCGATAATCGGGTCTCTGATGTATCTCACAGCTAGCCGTCCTGACATCATGTTTGCCGTCTGTCAATGTGCTCACTTCCAGGCTAACCCTAAACTCTCTCATTTAATTGCTGTTAAACGTATTTTTATATATCTGAATGGACAACCAAAGCTAGGTCTTTGGTATCCCAAACAATCAGAATTTGATCTTTATTCTTTTGCTGATAGCAATTACGGTGGAGATGTCATAGACAGGAAATCCACGTCAGGCGGTTGTCAGTTTCTTGGAGATCGCCTTATCTCTTGGTAGTGTAAGAAACAACAAACAGTGTCCACATCGACTGCCGAAGCAGAGTATGTTGCTGCATCTGCTTGCTGTTCTCAGATTATCTGAATGCAAAACCAACAGCTGGATTACGGTTTGGAATTTCTTGACACTCCTATTTTCTGTGATAATGATGCGGCCATTGCTATTGTGAAAAACCCTGTCCAACACTCTAAAACCAAGCACATCGATAGTAAAATTCATTTTATCCGTGACTGTTTCGATCGGAAATTGATTCATCTTGAACAAGTCCACACCGACAACAACGTGGCGAACTTATTTACAAAACCGGTCGGAACAGCAAAATTTAATGTGCTTGTGGGTTTTCTTAAAATGCCCCGTTTCGAGGATTGAGTCTTTTTGGAGATAAATTTGTACATATTTGTTTAATTCTTGCACAAATTTAGGGGGAGAAAAATCAAAAAGTCAAAAATAGTGTGTGTGCATCTGTTTTTTTTTTTTTAAATTAATTCGTTTTTCAAGATTCATTTTCGCTTAAAATTATTCCGATTGATCAAATCTGAAGGACATATACCTGTATATGGTTGGTCCGGTGTTCTACTTGTAGAATCACAGGAGAGCCATTCACCTAATGACTGAATGCACTCAGGGCGACTATGATGTGATTTGTGTTACGTTTTTCTTTCACTTAAAATTATGTCGGTAACTATGAGCTAGAAGGACATGTGTTTTCATGCATGTTTGGTCCGATTAACCACCTGTGGTTACAATGAATAGCCATTTATCTGAAGACTTAAAGCGACCGGGGTGACTGAATTCTTAACATTTGTGTTTTATTTAACTCCCATGTGAAGTGATATTACTATTCAGTTAAATGCTTTTTAGAAGCCTCAAAATTTTTCAAAATGAGAATCGATCCAACCTTTGGAAAATGATAGATAAATCGTTTCTGTGTGCCTAACGGGTGAAGTCATTAAGCTTAAAGGGCTCTAGAACAGTCATTGATGTGTATGGTAGCTTTCCATGATGCGTAAAAGTTAAAGTGATATAAACTAAATTTGCTAACTTAATGTGGAGAGTCATTTTGAAGACATGTGCATGTCTCCAGATACATCTCTTTGAATGATAGGCAGAAAAGCAATTACCCTGTCATACACGAGCCCGTTAGTGTCTTGATCACCAAAAATATTATATTGTCAAGCTATTATCATTATTATTATTAATATTAATATTGAAGCCAAAAAAAATAAAAATAAAATAAAATTAGGCTATTGTGCTTACTTATTTCTATTCAAGCTATTAAAGTTATTTCATAAACAAGGCTTAAAGGGTCAAACTAAAACAACAGAGATGGGGGCACTCAACTAAGTCCTGTCATGTCTCGAATGAAAGGTTTGTCAGTTTACTGGCACTAAGTCCAACGTTCAACCTTAAAGTCTAAGCTTGCTTTTATATAAAATCTTTTGATCAAGCACTAGGGGGTTGGAGTCAAATTGGGGTGATCCGGGGAAAGCCAAATTCGCTTTGAGAAGAGATAGGAGCATCACAGATCCATGAATGATGTCCATCTAAGCTTTATGCCGAACTGAACCTTAATCATATCACTGATGCAATGAAAATCATGCTAAGTATATTATACCTGCTATCAACCTGTCTCTTTATGTCATAATAACATTGAACATGAATCCTAGTGACAGCCTTTTAAACGTTATGATTCCATGTTCGGATCTTTTCATAAAAAGGGCGACGTTTTTAATAAAACTGAAATTTGATCCCGACCACATAAAATTCAAGGGAGTTCCTGTTTATATTAATGAGGATTTATTTTTCTTGTTCTTATTCCATTTTATTTTGTCTATCTTATTTATTTTTCTTTGAAATTACTCTCCTCGAAACGTCTGTGTTAACTGAGCTTGTTTTTGAAATTGGACTTTGAAAAACTTTTGAAATTGGGCTTTAAAATTTGGGTTTTTGATCTGCTTGGGCATATTCTACTTGGGCTATTCACTGGTTTGAGCCCATCTAGTGTTCTCGGCCCGACTCTTTTATAATATAAATGGTATTAAGGTTTTGGTTTAACATTTCTATCATTATTCTCAAAATCAAAAACTCCTTATCCCTCTCAAGCCAGCCGAAATCATAACTCTCATCACTGATCTTTATTCAAAGTGTTCTTACTTGATTAACAGGTATTGGAGATCTATATATACAGACAAAGACTTCATTGATGGTTGACATGCACTGATTTCATGAACAAATATGATGAATTAAATTCATGAGTATTTAAGGATTTTTGATGGATTTTTAGGGTTATTCGATTGTTTTCGGCCGTTTATTTTTAACTAAATGCAGGTTAAATGGAGGTTTTGCAGAGATCTCGGTGGGATGAAGATGATTACACGTTTCCCTAGGTGGAAATCAAGGGGTTCTCTGTCCCCAGCTGTCAAGGAGTTCTCGGTTGACTTTCGTTGACCAAGAACCCCTTGTCCTGACAGAGAACTTATGTTCTCGGTTAAATGATGACCGAAAACCCCTACTCTCGGTTAAAGGTTGACCAAGAACCAGTGCTCGGTTGACTTTTATTGACTTTCGTTGACCGAGAACTCTCCCTGTTGACCGAGGTCTCTCTTACTGGACTTAACACTCACTGTTGGGCCATCCAATGCATTCTTGGGCTCTCATATAAGCATTCTTTGGGCCTGTTTCAATCTTGTGGCCCAAGTTCTTTATTAATCATGGACCAAATATAAAACACTATCATATTAACTTATTAGTTGTCTAACTTGACTCGTTTGGTGCAGAAATGGCCGATTAGAATACATTAAAGTTTGTCGATACACACAACATTGCTGGTCATCTGTTTGATCCACCCATGGCGCACAAGGAATTCAAGTTGATGATCGTTGGCCTAAATATATGCAGGATCTCTCATGCACTCCGAGAGAACCCTGTCATTTGCAAGAAGATGGTTACCGAATTTTGGAACAATGCGTCATCCAATCCACGAGGGCAAGACGGAGTCATGTCAATTGATTCCAAAGTACAGAAGAAGCCAGTCGTTGTTACTGAGGCCATTATCAGGGAAGTGCTCTTGTTTGGGGATCAACCTGACTACCCAACAGAGTACTCTGCCGCTGAAGTTACTGAGGTTCTTACAAGAATGGGTTATGAAGGCAACTACCCTCCAGCAATCAAGAAGTTATTTCACCCGTATTGGAGATACTTATTACACACGTTCTTTACATGTATCTCGGGAAGAAAGGGAGCTTCATATGAGATCAGCCACACTCAGATGTCTGCTATTGCTGCTCTGATCATGGATTGGAATTACAATTATTCCAAATTTGTTTATAATGAAATGATGAGCAACCTAAGAGCAAAGAAGAAAGAGAAGTTCCTAATGTATCCAAGGTTCTTACAGATGATCTTTGATTCTCACTACACCGACCTGGTTAAATCTGTTGAGACCTTGGACATGAAGTCTATGGGACCCAATACTTTTGGGTTGATGAAGCAGTCGAGAAAGGGAGTCAAAGTGGTATATCGGGGTTTAAAAGCTCTGGTAAAATTCGGACGATTTGCTGTGACTGAAGCTGAGCCTGTTATAGCTCAGGTTGCTGACTATCACGTGGCACCCGCTCAACCATGTGCTGCAACGTTTAAAATTTCCGATGACGAAGAAGATGAAGAAGAACACCATCAGACAGTCACTCTTACCGATGATGAAAAGTTGAAAGCCCTTGAAGCTGCTAAAGTTTTATTTCAGTCAACTTCTCTAAAGCCTCCTCAGACAGTTACTGAAAACGTTGAGGAAGACTATGTTGAAGAACCAGCTGCTGATCTCATCCATCGTAAACGAAAAAGGGATGATTTGAGATCTAGCGAGTTGGATAGTGAAGTCGAAACAACCACCGTTACACCAACACCAACACCCACACCAGCACCAGAATCGACCACCAGCCCACAACAACACCCTGATAAACCAGAATTGTATGTTCAAGAAACGCAAACTGAACCTGATGCACCTGGTGCTGAACCATCTTTTCAGGATTTGCTGTCTAGTGATTTTGACAGTAATTTCGATTTTGAGACAGAAATTCCATACTCAAACCCCTCAGATATTCCCTCTGGTTCATCCGGCCCATCTATTCAGGGTCAATCAAGCTCAGGTACTTAAGATAAGGTTGCCCAAATCCTTGCTATGCAAGAGAGCTATTTCCAGAACAAGGGAAAAGGTGTGGTTCTTGAGAATGCACCTGTAGACGTTCATGCACTGCAACGACGAGTCTTTGAACTCGAACAAGATTCGGTGGTCAAAGATGTTCGTATTCAAGAACTTGAGGCAAGCAACTAGGACAAGGACTCCAAAATTAAAGAGTTGCAGTCTGGCATGGGAGGTTTAACAGCAATGTATCTCGATCTCCAACAAAAGCTATTTCAGAAATTTGGAGATGAGTTTAAAAGTAATGAAGATGTAATGTACCAAACTCCCACTGTTGATCAAGACAAAGATTCTACTGTTCGTCCAGCCGACGACATTGGTATTAGCCGACAAGAGGAATCAGAGTCTCTAAAGCAATACCTGGATGCAACACCAGTCACCAAAGAGAAATCAGACAGGATTCAGAAGAAACTACTTGAAAAAGGAAAGAAGAAACTGTTGGTGATGAAGAATTCAGATCAGAATGTTGCATCATCGAATCATCCAGACATGTACATTGTCACTTTACAAAAAGGTTTATCTGACAAATATGGTGATCGATCGGGAGTATTGTCTTGGGGTTTTGATGCGGATAAGAGCATGTGGTGGGTGAAAATAACGTCAGGAAACACCAAATATTACAAGAAAATGAAAGATTTCGGTTCCTGGACCAAAGTGGATATGAGTGACTTAATCAATTCTCCATTCTCAAATCCATCAAATGACAAGCGGGGTATAGATTTCTGGGAATTTCTGAAAAGACAAGTTGATTGAGGTTTCCCGAATATGAAGACTGCCGAATCCTTTTTGAAGAAAGCAAAGGGAGTTCAAGATCCGAGGATGGGAAAAACAATGGTGAATGTGATGTGGCCTCCCACAAAGTAAGCTACTTACATTCCTGTACCAGATGCCATTCCTGATTGTACGTTGGAGAACATGAGATTCTGGTTCTATGACTCTGTTACTGCCATAGTTGTTGTCAAACTACAAAAGGGGAAAGGTCAATATCGTTTTGTTGATCTAAAGGATTTGTTGAAATTTGGAGAAAGGGATATCAAGACGCTCAGCACGTTTCAGATTGTGGCTGATGGACTTTTTGAAACAGCCGCCAAAGAATACACGAGCATGGTTGCGTCTATCATCAACAACAAGTTTTGGGCTGGACCGTTGAAGGATGCTGATATAGACTACATGGAGCACGATTAAAGATAAAGCTACAAACCAAAGGGGAGATTGTTGGGCCAAGTTTATATGGTTTGTACTTAATATATTTGTATTGGGCTTTGGGTGCGGGTTCCATGTAAACCGAGAACACCTTTGTGTTCTCGGTGGGCTTTTATGTGTTTTGGGCCAGTGTTTAGTTTCCCTATATATAGGTCATATTGTGTATAGGGTTAAGGCTGTTGATTTTACTAGTTGTTCATTCACAATCATATTTGTAAGTGCTTAAGCACCAGACGTATTTTCTAATATACGTGTGTTTTGAAGCAATCATGTGTCATCATCCTGTGTTAATTCGTGTTCTTGAATCACCGAGTATAGGAATTCCGCACCTATACTTGTTATATTGATATCACAATTGTATAGGAATTCCGCACCTATACTTGTTACTTGTTATATTGAATCACCGAGTTTCGAATTCCCCACTTAGAGATAGCTTCAATCTTAGCGGGGTCCACTTGAATACCATTTACATTTATGACATGTCCAAAAAATTTTACTTCGGGAAGCCAAAATTCGTATTTCGAGAATTTGGCGTACAATTTCTCGGTTCTAAGTAATTCAACTAAGATTCGGAGGTGAGTTTCAAGATCAACTTTAGACTTAGAGTAAATAAGTATGTCGTCGATGAATACGATAACAAATTTATCCAAGTAGGGCTTGCAGATTCGATTCATCATATCCATGAACGTAGCTAGAGCATTAGTAAGTCCAAACGACATGACCGTGAACTCATAATTTCCATACCTTGTTCGGAAAGCAGTTTTCAGGATATCCTCGGATTGAACTTTGAGTTGATGGTAACCAGAACGAAGATCGATTTTGGAAAAGAAGCTCGCGCCTTGGAGTTGGTCAAAAAGATCATCGATTCGAGGGAGTGGATAACGGTTCTTGATTGTGACTTTGTTGAGAGATCGATAGTCGATACACATTCTTATGGATCCATCTTTCTTCTTGATGAATAATATTGGTGCTCCCCACGGTGATGAACTCGTTCGGATGAAACCCTTCTCAAGCAATTCATCGTGTTGTTTCTTCAGTTCTTTCATTTCAGTAGCAGCTAAACGATACGGGGCTTTGGCGATCTGTGCGGTACCGGGAATGAGATCGATTCTAAACTCTACTTCACGATCGGGAGGAATTCCAGGAAGTTCGTTGGGAAAGACATCGGAGAATTCAGAAACAATGGGAGCGTCTTTAATTTCCTTTGGTTTGGTTTCTTCGGTGACGTAGGCCATGAATGCTAAGCATCCTTGATTCAAACACTTGTTAGCCCTAATCATGAAAATTATGCTAACTTGGCCAGCGTCTTTGTCCCCTTTAATTCGAATAGTTCGTTTATCAGGGGCTTGAAGTTCAACGGTTTTGCTATTTCAAATGATACGAGCATGGTTGTTTGATAACCAATCCATACCAAGTACAATGTCAAAACCATCAAGAGTCATTGGTAGCAATTGAATGGGCAGAACGTAACCGGCTAAAAGAATTTTTCCGTTTTCAAGGGCTTTGGAGATTTTGGCTATTTCGCCACTAGTGGTCTCGATGCTTAGAGTTTTATTTAGTTTTGTTAATGGTTCATTTAATAGACTACAAAAGTTATAATCTATAAAACTTACGTTGGCACCTAAATCAAACAAAACTCTAGCATAAGTGTCGTTTGCTAGGAACATACCGGTGATGGTTTCCGGCATGTCGGCCGCCTTTTTAGTGTTAAGGACAAAGACTCTTGCATTGCCTTTCTTGGCTTGACCACTTCCACCTACACCACCAGTTGCGGGTTTGTTTTTAGGGAACTCAAAGCTGAGGTGCCCCATTTCCTTGCATTTGTAGCAAGTCATCTTCTTCTTCCAGCAATCGGTCATCGCGTGACCGGGTCTATGACATGATTCACAGACAGTTGCGGTAGAAGACGGAGCGAGGTGGCACCGACCCTTGTGATATCTTCTGCAAGTCTTGCACTGTGGGTTGGAATTAAATCCTGACCTGCGTTGGTCCATGCTTATTCCCTTGAAGTGGGCATTTCCTCCCTTCTTGGGGTCGTTGGTCGTCACGTCCCTCTTGTCTTCTCTTTATTGCGGACAAGGCCGCCCATCAGATAACCAGCTAACTCCATCGCGGAGTCGCCAGTTTGAGGGAGGTGTGATCTCACCATGTCGCGGATTTTCCGAGGAATTCCCCATATATAACGAGTAACTTTGCAAGACTCAGGTGTAATCAGCTGGGGAACGAGGCAGAAGTATTCGTGGAACTTGGTATTGTATTCTCTAAGATTAGTTCCTATGACCTTATGATTAAGAAACTTAGTTTGGATTTAATCGGTCTCGTGCATAGGGCAGAATTTTGCCATCATCATTCCTTTGAATTCTTCCCATGTCAGGTTGTACAACACTTGTCGACCTTTGTTCAAAATCAGCGTGTTCCACCATTCTAAATCTTCACCCTTGAACATTTGGGCGGAGTATTGTATTTTCTCTTCATTAGAACATTTGCTTATAATCACAATTGACTCCATTTCCTCGAGCCATCTCACATTCATAATGGCGCCTTTATCACCATGAAACTCTTTTGGTCTAAAATACTTGAAATCTTTGAACAAACAACCTTCTATTTTCATTTTCTTAAATTTTTGTCTAATACCACTATCAGAGTTTGATTCATGAACACTCTCTTCAATATGAGACGGGCTAGGATGAGGTTTGGAAACAAATTTATGAGAGGGTTCAACGGATTGAGAAGGTTTAGATTTCCTAGACTGAGATCTAGCTTCATTTTCAGCCCTAACGGCTTCTTTGATCATTTGTTGGATTTGGTTCATATATTTATCTGGAATTTTCTCTTCTTGTTCTTTCTCATGTTCTTTCCTTTTTTCTTTTCTTTTATCTGCTTCTTTTCGAGAGCTTCGATGTTGTTACTTGGTTGAGACATTATCTTTTCTTTTCATTGTTTTTCTTTTTATCTGAAATTTAACAAATTTCTTTTCTTACATACATGTTTTATTTATTTCATAAATATATATATACATAAATGATATATATATATATATATATATATATATATATATATTATTACAACATACATACTTATATATATATCGTTATCTGATATATATATATATATATACACTTATCCTTACAACATCACACACATTACAACGTAACATAAAAATATCACAAACATAAACAACTTCCATTCTTACAATACTACACTTGCGTTTCTTCACCACTTCAGTCGTTGATAAACTTCTTTACTATTCTAGTCATCGTGTTACATTTCCTTATAAGTATTTCTCCCATCTTTTTCTTTTTCTTTCCATCTTCAACAACTTTCTTTCTTAAGTCATCAGTCTCATGCAAGGCACGGTCCAAATGCTCCTCTTGAGACTGAGGGATCTCAGTCGGGTATCCGTATTTCGGCGGTGGATATCCCATCATCACTATATCATAATGGTTCTTCGGGTCTGGGTATGGCGATGCGGTCACGTCAGATTGATAATTGAATAAAGCCTCAACTGCCTCATTTTGTTCACGAATCTCGTTCGCTTGTTCTTCAATGGACGGGATCTTGCCTTGGTGCGGAGGGAAGCTTGATGATGATTTTTTCTTGATTTCTTCGAGGTATTGTACATAAGGATCAACAGAGCCATAACTCAAGTTCTTGCGGAAGAAAGGTTGCACGCATCCTTTCCCAGGCGGGCAATCACAGTCGAGTGGCTCCTCCATTGGTGTTGTTACTTCACTGGGGTTTTCTGGGTATTCTTCCTCAGGGTCTTCTTCGGATTCTTCTTCAGGATCCTCTTCTTTCTCAGGGTCTTCTTCCTCCCTCAGTTTTGCGGTCTCATTCACCGTCGTGGGTATTCGGAAGCTTTCATATGGCATCATTACCCTCATTCTTGGCTTTCGGGATGGTCCTTCGGAAGTGTTGAGGGTGAGAATTCACATCTTTGAAAGTAGATGTTCCGGTATGCCATCGTCGTTGATCAGAATGGAATTGCATCCAATCCGAAGAGGGAGATCTTGGTTCCTCCTTTATTTGCTTATTGGCGAGGAAGGCATATGAGGGGTGAGGATTGGGTGGTTGGTACACTAGGGTGCTTAAAGGATGGTACTCCGGGATGCTCGATGGGTGATACTATGGGATGCTTGATGGATGGTATGTTGAGATTTCAGAAGGGTGGTATATCGATACATTTGAGGGATGGTAGCTTGCCTTGGTGGATCATCGGGTATGTTAATTGGCAGATGCTCGGTGTCGGGAAAGTATACTGGTTTGGTTCAGTCAATCGGTTCAACTTGATTGAAAAAGGCTTCGTAATAATCTTCACTCATGTTGTCCTTTGGTAAGGGTTCGGCGATTCCAGCTCGTCTTGCTCTTTGCACGTAGTTATCCATCATGTGCTTGAAACACATCTATTCGATTGGGTGGTTTAGATTGAGGAGGGAAAGAAAAGGTTATCAGCCTATCTTATCCCTATTCAAATAAAACAAGTAATGAAAATATTTTTCCTATACATGGATCGAAGCTTACGTATTATTATTTAATAACCTAATTCGCTAAGATCGATGGCTCTGATACCAACCTGTTACACCCCCATCTTGGGCCTGGGAGTGCGACCAACAGTTGGTATCACATTTGTAAATATATCAGAGTTATGTATTAAAAGCGGAAGTCTTGAAAACATGTGGATTTAATATTAACAAAATACGGGATTTAAAAGTTCCCGTTAATGTTTTAATTACATAACCACCATTCGATTAACATTAAGTTCAACAAAAAGAACCGAGCCATCAGATATCTTGAGCACTTCGCCATACCAAGCCCTAATCTTGATCACCTGCAAAATGTTTAGAAAATACGTCAGCAACACATGCCGGTGAATATGCTGACGCTAAAATATTTTCTTTTACTTGATTACCCCTCGAGACATAACTTGGGTCCGGCCCATCGTGGTTTAGAATAATCAAGTCTTAAAACAATACAATTTATAAACTCAAGTCTCTACACTAAATACCCCATCAAACACTGCAGCGTTCGACTTAGTTAAATACCATACGTATACACATGGTCATTACTCCCCGCAGGAGCGTGACTATAACCAAGTGTGGTGCGATGTGCCCATTGCATTTTTTTACCACATATGTAAGGATCCAGACAAACGTACACGAAAACCTAAGGGATAAGCTTTTACTTTTGTTTATAAATGTTTTAGAGACACGTAGTCCCATGTAAACCTTTTCATATAACATGTTTGGCTCGTTTAAAACAAGTTGTAAAGTTTGGGGCGAATTCACCTTTTTGATTTGGATCAGTGATGTGCTAAAAACAATAAATTAAATATTAACTAAATTAAACAAGTAATAAAAACTAGACTTAAGACTCAACTACACAAAACACCTGCAAGTGAACCGATCAATTGTACTAAAGCTAAGTAAGTCCGGAATATCGAACCCACAGGACTCTATAAATTACGTAAATTAGCTAATTAGACTCGACTTACGACACGACTATTTATTATTAATGTTTTAAGGGAGTTTTTAAACTAATATTAAACTAAGAAAGTAAATAAATAAGTAAACGAGAAACAAGCAATCAAACACAAGATCCGAACCAATAAGAGAAGGAATCTACCTAGGTAAGAATCCCATGTATCAACAATCATCGAGCAATGGACAAATAACATGATATGGAAACTGATTTCTAAACATATTCATCTAACAACCCTAAAGGACCCTTGACCAAATCAAACGAAATCCCAAAGAACAATTATTAGATTATTAAGCAATCAGTTGGATTGATTTCCTTACAGTTATCAAATAGGGTTAATTAATAGTATCTAAAGCAAGCAATCTCACGAAACACTAAACCCTAGATAACTTGATAAGCTAAACACGACATCATGAACAAGGATCAACACAATAACAAGAATATTGTCACTAATCTATCCTAGCATGCAATTGACCAAGACACATGAACAACTCCTCACCTTACAGCTTTTGGAATTTAGCAAAAAATTCAAAACCCAAACCAACTATCAACAAGCTTCTATGATCTAATAGGCCTATTCAACCATAATAATCAAAACACCAAGTAATTGATTAAACATGAACCCAAATATCTAAAGAACACAATCAATAGAAACCAAGATCCATGTGAAGAAATAGTTAATAATCAACCAAGATAATAAACACTCATATGCATCATGAAAGCAAAATCATGTCTTTACTATTAACATAATGAAACCATAATCAAAACAATCGTCCAAAGCAAGAATCAAGCATCAAACATGTTCATCAAACCTAGGTAGACATGAAGTCTAGCCTAGCATAGTCATTATCAAAGACAAATAACTAGAACAAAAAGCAAAGAGTAAAATCATGGAAGAAGATGAACAAGAACAATGAAAAAGAACGAATGAACCCGTCTTAATCGACCCTTGAACACCCGTATGAAAGCTTGATGATCCTCTTTGATTCCTAGCTTCAAAACTCCTCCAAACCCTTGGTTTTCTTCTCAAAATCGGCTGCCCAAAGTTGTCAATTCGTTTAGGTTTGCATCCATATATATATATATATATATATATATATATATATATAACGAGTTGGCCTTAAAAACGCAAAATAATGCTGAACAGGACCCCTAGATGCCGCGCGGCTTGCCCCGGGTGAGAATTTCGAATTTTCTTTTTTATTTTATTAGATCTTGTAAAATCTTGATTAATCTTTTTTTTTCTTGAACTCCAAGTAACGATTAGAACTTTCTAGACCTTCTTCTCCTTAACTCTCAAGCCACCATCTACATGAAAACAAATCAAAACTCTAAGTGAACTAATCATGCAATCATTAACGAGCAAAACGAAAATAAACTTCACATGAAATGATAGAAATAATTAAATTTAACATGCAAGACACCAAACGATTCAAAAAATGATAAATATAAAATACTTGACTCGAAACCTTAAATAATAAAAGATTAACAAAACACAAATTAAACCGAACTCAAAACATTAAATAAATCATAACTTTACAATGGATTCGAGATGTATAAATAGATGTATATCAATCAGCTTCAAACACTGTGTTGGTACATGATGTCAGTAGTTCAGTATCTAGTGTCTATAATCGAGTTAGTATGTTTTGTATTTAGAATTAAGCGAAGTTGTCTCACAAGTTCGCCTGATATAGGCGAACTTGTGGAACAAGCGAAGTTAGTGACAACTTCGCCTAAACATGTTAGGCGAAGTTGTCGTATGTTATAAATGTTTAGCTGCGGCTAGGTTTTGGAGAAGGGGTTCAGTTTTGTGTAATCGATGATTGATATATCACGTGTTATCAGTTGCAATACAACGTGTTCTTTGTTTATTGTAACGTGTGTTTGATTGTGTTTAACGTGTTTCGTCTTCTACGCTCGTATCGTCTTACGTAGGGATTCCGCACCTACGTAGAACGAGATATTCCGTGTAGATCCGGCTGGGAACCTACAATTGGTATCAGAGCATTTGCTCGTGATTGTGTGGTTTGGGATTATCACACGTGTGTAGAAATCGTTCCGTTCGACTATTCGCGGGACGAGTTTACGTTAATATACCGAGTTTTTGTGTCTTACTCACCTACCACCATCAAATACAACCCATTACACCATCGCATACCTCGCAAAACGTCAAAGTCAAACCCGCAAAAACAATTGTTCATCAGGCGAAGTTGCCGCTACTGCTTGTAGGGTTTAGGCGAAGCTATAAGGTTAAGCGAAGTTATTTACAACTTCACCTACCTCACAAGTTCGCTTAACTTAAGCGAAGTTATCTACAACTTCGTCTAATCAGGCAAATTTAAAAAGGAGAAAAGTTAAGAATTCAAGCGAAGTTAAGACTTAAGCGAAGTTAAGTTTAACTTCGCCTACAGTACTGTTCAGAATAAAATTTTTTTTTTAGTTTCTTTGAGTGCTCATTTGTATTTTTCCAAAGATGACTTCTATAAATATTACGGAACTGGTGAAAATGGAGGTGGAAGCAGGTTCAGCTACTAAGGCACCGAAAATGCTTAAGGGTACCGATTTCGTGGCTTGGAAAGATCGGTTTGAGCAGTATGTTAAATATCAAGATGCTAAGTTGTGGGTGTGCATTCAAGATGGATACATTCCACCAACGGCTTTGTATGAGGGTCGTGAACAAATTAAGAAATACAATAAGATGGAAGAGGAAGAAAATAAGATGTATGAGGCTGAAAGCAAAGCTCATGCTGCGATAACAATGGCTCTTCCACAAGAGATTCTTCACACCTTCAGGAAATATAAAACCGCTAGAGAGCTATGGGAAGCACTTGAAAACCGATTTGAAGGTAATGTGGGGATACGTGCATCCAAGATTAAGCTACTCAAAACCCAATTCTCGGTGTTCAAGTATTTGAAGAATGAATCACTTGATGATATCATCACAAGATATTATCACCTGATGACCGAACTCAGCCATTATTCCATTGTTTACAAAGAAGAGGAGATCGTAGAAAAACTCCTTGATGCTCTCCCACCGAAATGGGAGATGTACACTGTCTTGATGAGAGAAGATAAAGAGTTTGCCAACATTGACTTGGAAACAGCAGTCAACAAACTACGAACTTTTGAACTTAACATGGTTCGAAAAGAGACACCAACTGATCAGGTTCAGGATCCGGGAATGTATGGTGCGAAAGTTAATTCAAGTTCAAGTTCGAAGTCAGAATCATCTGCTTACTACTCAAAGGGAGACTCGAGCTCTAACTCAACTCATGATGGTCATGTAACTCTCAACATGGATGGTGATGTGTGTTTCGTAGCTGGTGGAACAAATTCTTCTAAACCTCAAACAACAAAGGGTAGTTTTTCTTCAAGTGTTCCGAACAACAACTACTCTCAGATGCCCATGAGTATTAAATCTGCTGAACAGCAGTTTGCCCTCTATGCATCTTTCATTGCTTCTTACGAAAATTACATTAAAGGTAAAATCGTTGATCCTGCAACTTTAGACGAAGACTATGATCAGATCGATGCTGATGATCTGGAGGAGATGGATCTGCAGTGGCAGATGACAATGATAGTAAGAAGAGTTAAAAGGTTTATGAAGAAGACTGGTAGAAAGTTTGTTGGCGAAAGACCAGGGTTTAATAAGTCAAAGGTTCGGTGTTATAACTGTCAACAGAATGGACACTTTGCTAAAGAATGCACAAATGAACGAGTAGAACGTAGTCAGAACAGGACAACACAATCGAATGGGGGAAGTAATGAAAATAAGGCTATGATATCCAGACAGAACGGGGAATACAATTGGAATCTGCAAGTTGAGGAAGTGTTAAAACAGGACAATTTGGTGAACATCGAAACTGCAGGAAGTGAGAAAGTAACTGGAGAAAATCAAGCTTACATGGCAGAAGTGACAGATCAGCTTTCTGAGGTAAATCCTAAACTCCCTTGTACGAAATGTGAAAATCTGTCTGAACAATTGAAAACAATAACTGATCAGTTTGTTAGTTTGGATGCACAATTTAGAACATTAAAAGAAGATCATTATTACACTAAAACTAGAGAAAAAAAATTACACTGTAAAAATAAAAGCTAGTGAGAAAGATATCTGAAGTCTTAAAGCCAGTCTAGCTGAAAATATACAAGTAATTGATCTTAGCTATGAAGTGTTAGAAGAGAAAACCAAACTAATTGCTGAAAGGGATAAACAGATAGCTGATTACCAGGTGAAAGTGGTGGAACTAAACAGAAAGCTTGAGCAATTTAGAAATTCCCCAGTTAAAAGGGGAGGAATTGGATATTCTGAAGTTCCACCACCTTATAATCATAACTATACTTATGATCCTAGTAATCAGAAATCTGTTGATGTTGAAATTGGTCAGACAGTTCCTGTTAAAGTTACGATTAAAGATCCAGAAGTTAGTAAAAGCGAAACGAGTAAGCCTGTTTCGAATGTTAAGATTTCTGTTCCTAGTTCTGTCTCATCAAATTCGGACAAGACATCCGAGTCTAGTGAGACAAAAGAAGAGGCAGTGTTACTAAAACGTGGAGAGGAACATAAACCAACTGAAAAGAATTCTCCACTAAACCCGTATGTCCCACCATATGTTAGACAAATGGGCAGTAATGCAACCTCAACATCTAAAACAACTGTTGAGACGAAAGTTGAACACATGAGCTGTTTCAGATGCAATCAAATAGGACACCTGATAGCTGATTGCCCTCTGAATCAGAGATTCAGAGGTATGAGGCCTTCGAAAACTGAGAATAGAACTAACAGTAATTACTATAATGGTAAGAATGAAAACTCATCAAAGTTCAAATATTGGACTAATCCAGGTTTTCAAAGAAGTCGATCTCAGTTTTTCCCTGTTAACAACCAAATCATTAGTAATAATTCATTTAATTCACGAAGGTTTGGATGGCCTCATAGTCAATCTACTAGAAGGTATCCTTTTAGGACTTACAGAAATCATTCTAATACTAACTTTGGACAGCCAAAGTACGGGATGCCTTTTAACAGATTTAATCGACCCAAGACCAATAGGTCTTGGGTCCCCAGATTTTAATCCTTTGCTTTAATCGTGCAGGAACAGTTGAACAGGGCTGCAAACAATCTATGGCTTGTGGATAGCGGCTGTTCCCGGCACATGACGGGTAACAAGAATTTGTTACACGAATGGAAACCTGTTCAGGGAGGTAGAGTAAGTTTTGCTGGAGTGAGTGGTGGTAGAATTACTGGAATTGGGACAGTGACTAATGGTAAAATGAAGTTAGAAAAGGTGAATTTCGTTGAAGAGCTGAAGCATAATTTGTTGAGTGTGTCTCAGATCTGTGACAAAGATTACACTGTGCACTTTACCAAAAATGAAGCGATTGTACTGTATCCTGGTTTTAAGATACCAGAGGCATGGATAGTGATGAAGGCTCCAAGGGAATAGAACACATACGTAATGGATATGAGGTCGACAGAGATGGCAACAGATGAGTCATGTCTTTGTCAAAAGCAACTGAATCAGAGTCCGAGTTATGGCATCGAAGAATGGGGCATATACATCTTCGAAAATGAACTACATTGTCAAGAATGGGCTGGTACTTGGTGTTCCCTTAAAAAATTTCAACTTTGAAGACCAATGCTTATCGTGCAAAAAGGGAAAGCAACACAAGAAACATCATCACACCAAGAAGATCAATTCAATAGTCAGTACCCTAGCCTACTTCACATGGATCTCTTCGGTCCCTTGAATGTAAAAAGCCTAGGTGGAACATCGTACTGCTTGGTGATAACTGATGATTTCTCTCGATATTCTTGGGTATATTTCCTGAAGACAAAAGATGAAACGGTTCAGTTGGTAATTAAGTTGATTACCAAGGTTGAGAACATCGTGGGGAGAAAGGTTAAATACATCAGGAGTGACAATGGGACAGAGTTCAAAAACTACCAGATGGAGATGTTCTGCCTACAGAAAGGGATAGACCACCAGTACAGCGCCCCGTATACTCCGCAACAAAATGGGGTGGCTGAGAGGAAGAACAGGACGCTAATTGAAGGAGCCAGAACAATGTTGGCTGATGCTAAACTTCCTGTGGTGTTCTGGGCTGAAGCTGTTGCAACCCCCTGTTATATCCTTAATCGAGTTTTAACTAAGTTGATGAGAGAAGTGCTACGCAGATTCTTTATGATGAGGAAGAAAGTTTTGTGCAACGACCGCAGTACGATGAATGTCAAAAATGAAGCAATCGTGCTGTATCCTGGTTTCAAGATACCAGAGGAATGGATAGTAATGAAGGCTCCAAGGGAAAAGAATACATATGTTATGGACATGAGGTCGACTAAGATGGCAACAGAAGAATTATGTCTTCTGTCAAAAGCAACTGAATCGGAGTCCGAGTTATGGCATCGAAGAATGGGGCATATTCATCTTCGAAAAATGAACTAGATTGTCCAGAATGGGCTGGTGCTGGGTGTTCCCTTGAAAAATTTCAACTTTGAAGACCAATGCTTATCGTGCAAAAAGGGAAAGCAACACAAGAAATCTCATCACACCAAGAAGGTTAATTCAATAGTCAGTACCCTAGACCTACTTCACATGGATCTCTTCGGTCCCGTGAATGTATAAAGCCTAGGTGGAACATCATACTGCTTGGTGATAACTGATGATTTCTCTCGATATTCTTGGGTATATTTTCTGAAGACAAAGGATGAAACGGTTCAGTTGGTAATGAATTTGATTACCAAGGTTGAGAATATTATGGGGAAAAAGGTTAAATACATCAGGAGTGACAATGGGACAGAGTTCAAAAACTACCAGATGGAGATGTTCTGCCTACAGAAAGGGATAGACCACCAGTACAGCGCCCCGTATACTCCGCAACAAAATGGGGTGGCTGAGAGGAAGAACAGGACGCTAATTGAAGGAGCCAGAACAATGTTGGCTGATGCTAAACTTCCTGTGGTGTTCTGGGCTGAAGCTGTTGCAACCCCCTGTTATATCCTTAATCGAGTTTTAACTAAGTTGATGAGAGAAGTGCTACGCAGATTCTTTATGATGAGGAAGAAAGTTTTGTGCAACGACCGCAGTACGATGAATGTCAAAAATGAAGCAATCGTGCTGTATCCTGGTTTCAAGATACCAGAGGAATGGATAGTAATGAAGGCTCCAAGGGAAAAGAATACATATGTTATGGACATGAGGTCGACTAAGATGGCAACAGAAGAATCATGTCTTCTTTCAAAAGCAACTGAATCGGAGTCCGAGTTATGGCATCGAAGAATGGGGCATATTCATCTTCGAAAAATGAACTAGATTGTCAAGAATGGGCTGGTGCTGGGTGTTCCCTTGAAAAATTTCAACTTTGAAGACCAATGCTTATCGTGCAAAAAGGGAAAGCAACACAAGAAATCTCATCACACCAAGAAGGTTAATTCAATAGTCAGTACCCTAGACCTACTTCACATGGATCTCTTCGGTCCCGTGAATGTATAAAGCCTAGGTGGAACATCATACTGCTTGGTGATAACTGATGATTTCTCTCGATATTCTTGGGTATATTTTCTGAAGACAAAGGATGAAACGGTTCAGTTGGTAATGAATTTGATTACCAAGGTTGAGAATATTATGGGGAAAAAGGTTAAATACATCAGGAGTGACAATGGGACAGAGTTCAAAAACTACCAGATGGAGATGTTCTGCCTACAGAAAGGGATAGACCACCAGTACAGCGCTCCGTATACTCCGCAACAAAATGGGGTGGCTGAGAGGAAGAACAGAACGCTAATTGAAGGAGCCAGAACCATGCTGGCTGATTCTAAACTTCCTGTGGTGTTCTGGGCTGAAGCTGTTGCAACAGCCTGTTATATCCTTAATAGAGTTTTAACTGTTAAAAGATTGAATAAAACATGTTATGAACTTATGCATGGTATAAAGCCTAACTTGAGTGGTCTCGAACCATTCGGGTCCCCGTGTTCGATATTAAAGACGAACTCAAAATTTGGTGAGATAGCCGACGAAGGTATTTTAGTCGGATATGTTGTTGGGACACCCAACAGACGAGTCTTTAATCTATCGACCAGCAAGGTTGAGGTGGTGTGTAACACTGACATCACAAGTTACAAATCACCAAAACCAAGCACGGGACCCGCTGGGGCTTTCGACTATGATAGGCTTTTTAAATCTTTTAATTTGCCTTACTTGGATTGTGCAGAAGTTGATGAGAGAATAGCTATGAAGATGCTTTATGATGAGGAAGAAAATTTTATGCAACGACCGCAGTACGATGAATGTCAACCTTCCTCGTCAAATTCTGTCGATACCCCTGCTACTTCTACAGAAGAGGAATTCTTCAATCCTTTCCATTCTCAACAACAATCACCCATTGATGAACTATCTTCGAACCTGCAAGTCAGTTTGGTTCCGACTACGAGTGTTCACAAAAATCACCCTTTGGAGAACGTGATAGGTGATCTGTCCGACGGTGTACAAACAAGACGAAGCTTGAATGAGCACACTTGTGTTTACGCAAGCATTAAAGATACAGGCATCATTAACGAATGCTTGTACACCTGCTTCATCAGCCAGATTGAACCAAAGAACTATCAAATGGCTCTCAAGGACAGCTCGTGGGTCGAAGCCATGCAAGAAGAGTTAGCCCAGTTCAAGAAGATGGAGGTATGGAATTTGGTTGCAAAACCGAAGAATGTACATGTGATTGGCACCAAATGGGTTTTCAAATGTAAGAGAGATGAGAAAGGAATAATCATAAGGAACAAGGCAAGGCTGGTTGTAAAAGGTTTTAATCAGCAAGAAGGGATCGACTACAATGAAGTGTTTGCTCCTGTGGCGAGATTGGAAGCGATTCGATTGTTTTTGGCATTTGCTGCACACAAGGAGATGAAGGTGTTCCAGTTAGACGTGAAAAGTGCGTTTCTTAACGGTAAAGTCGATGAGGTTGTGTACGTTGAGCAACCTCCGGGTTTTCCTAACCCAGACTTTCCTGATCACGTGTACAAGCTAAGTAAAGCGCTATATGGGCTACATCAGGCCCCTCGTGCCTGGTACGCGACTCTATCCGATTACTTGCTTGAGAATGAATTTGAAAGGGGAAAGATCGATAGCACACTGTTCGTTAAGAGAAAAGGAAGGGACTTTCTTCTGGTTCAAGTCTACGTGGACGACATCATCTTTGCTGCATCAAAAGTCGCCATGTGTCAGGAATTTGAAGCCGTCATGAAAAAGAAGTTTGAAAAGAGTGCTATGGGTGAACTAACTTTCTTTTTAGGACTGCAGGTTGATCAGAAGAAAGATGGCATGTTCATTCATCAGACTAAATATGTCCAAGACGTTCTCAAACGCTTCAAGATGGAGGACAGCACTCCATTTGATACTCCAGTTTGCGTCAACCATAAACTGGGTGCTGATTCAGACAGTGATGCAGACGTGGACCCCACCCAATATCGGGCAATAATAGGTTCTTTAATGTACTTAACTACATCTAGACCTGATATTATGTTTGCAGTTTGTCTTTGTGCTCGTTTTCAGGCAAACCCAAAGGAATCTCACATGAAAGGTGTGAAGAGGATATTGCGTTATATCAAAGACAAGCCTAAGCTAGGGTTGTGGTACACGAAAGGGGGAGGCTTGGAGTTAGTCGCCTACACAGATTCTGATTATGGAGGATGCAATCAGAATCGGAAGTCAACAACAGGTGGATGTCAGTTTCTTGGAGGCAGATTAGTGTCATGGCAGTGCAAGAAGCAGACCTCAGTCGCCATTTCTACCTGTGAAGCAGAATACATGGCAGCATCGAACTGCTGCTCCCAGGTTCTTTGGATACAACAGCAATTGCGCGATTACGGTCTGAATTTCACTCATACTCCTATTTGCATAGATAACACTGCTGCTATCTCAGTAACTAACAATCCCGTAAAGCATAGCAAAACAAACACATTGACATCCGTCATCATTTTATACGGATTGTGCTGAGAAGAAATTGATAGTGCTCGAAAAAGTTGATTTGTTAGATAATTTCGCTGATTTGTTTACTAAAGCGTTTGACAAAACTCGTTTTCAAAACCTTGTTGAGCTAAATGGGATGATAAATCCCGAGTAACCATGTTTTTCGTTTTTACTTTCAAAAAAAAAACGTCACTATCGCTTAGAATTATGTCGGTTGCTTCAGTTTGAAGGACATATCTTCGGATATGTTTGGTCCTCATTTCTACCTGTAGAGTATGAGGATTGCCATTAACCAGATGACTGAAAGTGACCGGGGCGGTTTATGATGTGTTTTTATTCTTTCGCTGAAAATTAGTCGTTCATACTTAGTTAGAAGGACACATACTCGTATGTGGTCGGTCCAGCTGATCCATTGGATCTTCAGGATAGCCGTTTACCTGAAGACTTCGACTTGATCGGGGCGATAGAAGTTAAAAATTTTTTAATAGGGAGATGAAATAATTTTTCAAGTCTACTGCTTCGTAAGAAGTAGCTATACAATGTTTAAAAGAAAATTGATCCAACCTTGGAAAGTGATGGACAAACTGATTCTGTGTGCTTAACTAGTGAAGTTATTAGACCTAAAAGACTTTAGAACAGTCATTGTATGTCATGGTAGCTTTTTATGGTGCGTAAAAGTAGAAGTGATACTAACTAAATCTCCTCGATTTTACGTGGAAACTCCTTAAGAGCTGTGCATGTCTCCATATATATCTTTCCGAATGATAGGCAGAAAAGCGATTACCCAGTCATACACGAGCCCGTGAGTGTTCTGAGTCCCGAGAAGATGGTGTGTCAAGAAACTGCAGTGATCCAGATTCGGGACTTGCAGTAGTTTACTTGAAGCTGTGTAAATCTTATTATTTAAAAAAAAATAAAAAAAAATTATTATGTGTTACTAAGACATACTAGAGCTTATAATGTTAATACTTCTCAATCAAGATGCAAGAAAGAGAACGGGAAGAAGACTCTACAGATCGGCGTGTACTTACAATTTAATCAGACACTACGGGTCGAGGTTAACTCGGGGTGACTTGGGGAAAGCCAAATACGCTTTGAGAATAGATAGGAGGCATCACAATCTCTGATGTGTTGCCCATTTAAGTTTTGAGCTTAATTGAACCTAACCCGTATCACAGAAGCGATGAAAACCATTTTAAGTTATTTACCTGCTTACAACCTGTTTCTTTATGTCATAATACAGCTGAACATGGATCTATGTGACAATCACTTAATTAGTATGATTCCTGTTCGGATCTTTTCTAAAACATGTTGGTCCCCGACTAGACTGAAATTTGATCCCGTGTACTTTATTTTTAAAATTTATTTTTTATGTAGTTGTATGATTTTATACCTGGTTACTTGGTTCTTGATCGGATCAGTTAACTCTTTAAAGGAAGTTTTAAAAGTTAATGGCATAATGTTCAATTTATAAGGGTTTGTTTGGTAAAGTTTCATATTGAGCGAAGTTGAGGAAAGAGGCGAAGTTGTTTAAACAGGCGAAGTTATGGGACAGGCGAAGTTAACCCTAACTTCGCATGTATAACCTTGACCCTATATAAAGAAATTTTTGGTCAAAGCTCAGTATTATTTTTCAAAACCCGGCGAACTTATTCTCAGTTAACCCTAAGCGAAGTTACTCTTTGAATCAATCTGTGTTATTTTTCTCGATTTCAACTCGTGTTAAAGGTGTGTAGGGTTGTTGTATCTTATAATCTATGTTAATGGCGTTAATCAAAGGTCGTTTCGACCCGATTTGTGACCCCGTTCTTTCAAAACATCCAACACCCGCTTTTCAAACTTGTTTTAACGTAGTCGTATTCAACTTGATCGTGTTGATCTCCGTCAAAACATGTTTGGTTGAGTCCGCAATCTCCAAATTGACCAAATTCACTTCGTTTGATCGTCTAAACTGTTGCCGATTCATATTCTGGCGAAGTTACAGTTTAGGCGAAGTTATCCTTAACTTCGCCTAAGGTTTAACTTCGCCTGATATTTAATTATTTAACAGTATATGAGGCGAAGTTCAAGTTAAGGCGAAGTTATTACCAACTTCGCTCCACCCCTAACTTCGCCTATACAGAATAAATCATAACTTCGCACATGGTAACGGGCGAACTTGTGATTTGAATCGACGATTCTCTAACTTAGACTGTTTTTGTTGCAGAAATGGCAGCTGTAGCTGGAGCAGGTGGTGCAGGTGGTGACGAAGGAGGAGATAACAATCGGCAGTTTTTCCCGGGGCATAACATGTACATAACTTTGGACCCGGATGCGAGCGGTGTTGATGATTTCCGCGAGATCATCACGTTTCTTATCCGCTCGCGTATCTTCCACGCTATTACCACAACACTGCCTATATCTTTGCCAAACATAGAAGATTTCTGGCAGACAGTGGAGTATGATTGTCGAGTCGAGCCCCCGGTTATGCGTGCAACGGTTAACAATCAGATAGTGCAGTTCTCATCTGAGCAGATCAGGGTAGCTTTGCAGTTTGGGGATGAAACGAGAGACGATCCTACAGACTTCGTGGCTCCATTCATAGATGGTGCTTTTCTGAGAATGGGATATTCTGGTCCATTGGGAGATACTCAAAGACGAAAGGGATTCTTGTTAGACCAATGGCGATTTCTTATGCACGTGTTGATCGTGTGTATGTCAGGGAGAAAGGCTGGTACAGATGGAATGGGTGCGACCATGCAGTCGGCAATGACATCACTGACTTACAATAAGCGTTATAGCTTTAGTCAGATGGTGTTCTACGAGATAGACCGTCAAAGACGAGCGGTGGCGCTTGAGAGATTTCTGATGTATCCAAGATTCCTTCAAATGATCTTGAATCACGTTGCTCCCACGTTACCTCAGCGCCGCCCAATTAGATATGTGGAGAGTGTAAGCAAGAGAATCTTCGCCCCGTGCAGATCATCAAGTGCAAGAAGTAAACCTGAGCTCCGTCCTCGACATACTCCATTATTTGGGTATTTGATCAATCCAGAGTATGTTGCAGCTCGTGGGGACGAGTTTCGGGATCCGGCACCACAACAGGCTGGAGCACCTCAACCACCACCTGAGGTACAACAAGCTTTACCTGCTGCTCCTGTTGTGGCACCGGAGGAAAATGTAAACCTTGAAGCTGCTTTTGGCGGTCAAGGTTTCTTCGATATGGAACGTGTTGATCCTGAGGAAGAGGTGCAAGTCTCGGTTGCACGGGTTATTAGTGTGGATGTTGCTATGGCAGCTACGACGGAGGCTGGTTCTGATTCTTCAGATGATGATGTGGCTGAAGCTAGACGGATATTAGTTACACAAGAAAGGATTCATGGGAAGAGGAAGAGAGACAACGATGACAGTGATTCGGACTTTGAGGAAGATTTACATCAGTTGGTCCGTAGATCGAGAAGGGAAATGGCAGGTGCAGGTTCGGGAGCTGGTGAGAGCTCAAGGGTGGTTCGTTTCACTCCACCCGCACTGTCTGGTATGACTATAGTCTCTACACCATTGCCAGTTACAGGGCCAATCGCCACGGATGTTCCTGTGGTGACTACCTCATCTTCCTTCGGCATCCCACCCACTACATTCCAGCTCTCGGCTCCGGAGATTGTGTCCTTGCCACCTCCAACTCTTACTCCATCGGAGGTCGTAGCAAGGTTTGTTGAGTCGACAGTTGTTGCTACTGCAGAGTTGTCAGTTACGATACCTCCTGCGGTTATGTTTCCACCTGTTTCTGAGGTGCCGGTTACATTGGGAATCCCTCCTCCGTACGCTCAAGACATATCACATCTGAGGTTTGATTTCGATGCAACCTTATCCGACTCGGAAAGAATAGCAGCGCTTGAAAGGGTCGTGGCAGAACAATCAAGAGTAAATCTTATCCAGACTCATGCTATTCAGCGCCTCGTTGCGGAGAATCAGATTCAGTCGTCCCTCCTGATCGAGCATGGTAAAATAATTGATGCATTGAAACAGTTCTTGGCATCTCAGGGGGAGACGAGCTGTAAGGGTGACGAGCTGAGGACAAAAAAGAGCAACGATCGAGACGATGATCCCAATGCATCGAAAGGTGCAGGTGGAGAGTTGCCAAGAACTGAACAAGCTCTTGGGACTTCCACATCTCAGGGGGAGTCAACGAGTGCAGCTGGCGGTTCAGGGGGTGATGATGTGGTGGTTGTGGATGCTGAGGAGGTGTTAGATGATGTTATAGGTGATGAGGATGTGTTACCGCTGGAGGAGATAGAGAAGATAGGGGCTGAGATCGTGATTGATAGCGAAGTCGAAGAGGGAGAGATTGTGGAGGACAATGTTGAACATGAAATTCCAGAGGTTGAAAAGTCAGATTTGGGTCAAGATACGGGATGTGATGAGACAGAATGGGAGGAGCAGCCAAGATGGAAAGAAGGCTACGCTCAGTGGTTCGTAAAGACTAAGAAACCGGCGGTCCCTACTATGTTCAAGAAAAGTTACAACATCAGGGGTTATGCTGAATCGAAAAAGGGGATTATATGCTGGTTATATGATGAGCAGTTGAGGCTTTTTGTGATTAAACGGTATGATGGGGTTCAGTATTTCAAGAGGTTGTTGAGATCGTTGAATACGTTGCCTGAGTGTGAAGTGAAGGACTTAGCCAGGTTGGGGTTGATAAACAGGAGTGATGATAACATGGCTAGGATCATTGGAAAGATAGTCTGGAAGGAAAGCATAAAGGAGAAAAAGTTCGAGCTGTTGAAACCACAGAAAGGAAAGCTCGTTGAAGACAAAGACAGAGGAATGAGAGCAGATGGCAAGCCTTTGATGATAATGAAGTATAAGCCGATCCGGTGTCTAAAAGAAGTGCCGATGAAACAAATGCCCAAGGATGTGCTCAAAGATCTGAAATGGTGGTACGTTGATTGTGAAACAGTTGAAGCAGTAATGGAAGATGAAGATGAACAAGAGCTGATGAGAGTATATGATCCTATGCATTTAGTAAATTTGTCTCAAGCTGATCTGCAGGTGCTGAACGAGAAAAAGATATTTTACATTCCTGCTTGGAAAGAAGAAGCAAAGAAATATCAAAGAGTAGTTTCAGTTTGTGTACGAGAAGGCGTTCATGCTTGAAGACGAAAGATACAAGATTTTTGGGATTACGAGACACGTGTTTGAAGATAGAGATATGAAGCTACTGCCAAGGGGGAGTCTGTTGGTACATGATGTCAGTAGTTCAGTATCGAGTGTCTGTAATCAAGTTAGTATGTTTTGTATTTAGAATTAAGCGAAGTTGTCTCACAAGTTCGCCTGATATAGGCGAACTTGTGGAACAAGCGAAGTTAGTGACAACTTCGCCTAAACATGTTAGGCGAAGTTGTCGTATGTTATAAATGTTTAGCTGCGGCTAGGTTTTGGAGAAGGGGTTCAGTTTTGTGTAATCGGTGATTGATATATCACGTGTTATCAGTTGCAATACAACGTGTTCTTTGTTTATTGTAACGTGTGTTTGATTGTGTTTAACGTGTTTCGTCTTCTACGCCCGTATCGTCTTACGTAGGGATTCCGCACCTACGTAGAACGAGATATTCCGTGTAGATCCGGCTGGGAACCTACACACTGTCCAAGGGTCTTTCCCGTTGCTATCTCGCACCTATAGTACGAGTATAACCTTTTGTTAGTCGGATATACAATCCGGCTTAAGACCTTTAGTCTTGTTTTATAATCTTTACCTCGATTATATAGTTTCTTTACTTTAAAACATTTAGTTAAAAAGTATGTCTTTTTTTTCTTTTATAATAAACCTTCAGTTTACTATTTCTTTTAAAACCCTACGTTTCTTCTTCTTTAAGAAACGTTTTCTTTTCTTTTCTTTATTATTTAAGAATATTACTTAAATAATATCTATAACAAAAAATTATATAAATATCACATTTATACATATACTTATACTCATATTACTTTCTTTTCTTTTCTTTGTTATAATTTCTTTTATTTTATCGAGGTATCGAGTATTTTCTTGACTTTGGGTTTTAAACCTTTACAATATTTTATCATTATTTTATTCGGGCATTATGCCTACCTTGGTTGGCTTATAACACCCTAAGGAAATCGAGCAGCACTTCGACGTCGTCTCGTTTTCTCGAACTTTTTGATCAACACTTTTGCACGCTTATCGAGGTACACCAAAACTTCGTTTCTTGATTAGAACACTTTACGAGGCGGGTCGTTGGAATGTCGGGATGGCAACACCTTCTTCGTTGATACGTCTTTGATATGTGGCACGAACTTCGATAAACGTTGGTATTTTGGCACGGTTTACGAGGAATCGAGGGCACGAACTTCGAGGTAATCGAGGGTATACTTTTATGGGTCTAGAGAGATGTTTTAGAGAGAGAAATGTATGTGAAATGGAGTGTGAAGAATGAGATGATCTTGTTATAGACAAAACCAGAGACATCATCGCGATACGCGATGGCTATTGACAAGCTTGTCGCGTATCGCGACGTAGCCCATCGCAGTCTGCCACATGGCAGGCGTTGTGCCACGTGTTGGCACATGGCGACATGTGGTGGACGTGCTGCCACCTGGTGACATGTGGCGAACGTTGTGCCACGTGTGGACACGTGGCACGCCACGTGCTTCATGTGTCAGACAACCCATCGCGATACGCGATGGGTTTCTCTTCTAATCCATCACGTATCGCGATGGGTCAGGAAACCTGAATTTTCATTTTTTAACCCTAAAGTTTAGAATTTGATATTTTTGGTCCCTTGACTTTGGAAACTTGGTATTTTTGACCCAATATTTTCATGGGGTTACAACAGAAATCAACCTACTTCTTGTAGACTCATCGCATTTTGTTTTAAGTCTGAAACGGTAACAAATGTAATGAAAACCAACTGAATGACAATGTTTTTTTTTTGTTTTAGCTCCGGTAACATAACGAACATGACGGAAACCAATCGAATTTGCGTACAAGTATCGTCTCAACGCCCATGATCAACAACGCTCGCGTCTTTCAGCGTACGGGTTTTACCGGCCGACGCCACCCATTAGTCCACCTCATTTTTTATGTATTTTTTGTTTTTAGTTACGATATCATAACACACGAAACCGAAACCGATCGAATTTGCGCCGACTTATCGTCTCAATGCCCGGGACCAACAACACTTGGGTTTTACAAACCTGTCTGGCGCAATGCTCCAGGTAAAACTCTAGTTAACAATAAAGAAATAATAAAACTCAAAAGGTGGCTATAAAAACCAAAGAGATTAGAGTCCTTGCAGACGGACTTTTCATTCAGATTAACGCTATTTCGGACATAATTATTTCGGACGCACCAAAGATAGTCTAAGTGTTAAAAAAAACAAAGTTAGACTAACCATATCAAAGAACACTATTTCATATCGTTAAATATATGCCACATTTGGGTTGTTGAAAAGATCACATACGATATCTCAAGACTCAGAATATGCAAGTTGTCCACATATAAGAGGGATTGTCTGTAGAGGTTTTAACAATGATGGCATTAATAGTTATAGAACTTGGTATCAACGTTACGTTTTTTTAGTTTCGTTACTGTAACGAACACAATTTAAACTGATTGAATTTGTGTTGACTCAACGCCACAAAGCCCCAGACTAATAACGCCGAAGTTTTACCGACCTTTTTATTTTAGTTCAATACCGTGACGAACGTAACCGAGACCGATTGAATTAACGACGACTCACCGTTGCAACGCCCGGGACCAACAACGATATGGTTTTACTGTCCTTTTGTTTTAGCTATGTTACCACAAGAAACATAACCTGGACCGGCTAAATTCATGTCGACACACCACCACAATGCGCCACATTCTAAATGTATAAAGTTTATCTCAAATGTTGTATAGTAATGTGTCTTTCCTCTATACATAGACTTAAGTCGTAGATCTATGCGGCTAATATGACTTAATTATGAGTATATTACGAGTCGTTCTAGTAAATAAAAATAAAAAGCTAAATACATAAAAAGGTAAAAAGCCATATATTGTATAACATATTATTTTAAGCTTTTGGTTGCTATCACGTGTTTCTACAACTAACTTGATTCTCTGCAAATATATTTTGAGGATGGACCACCTAGCGTACAACACACATATTTCACAGCTCTCAAAGGGTTGTAGGTACTAAACATGCTAGAATTGCTCAATCGTCCATCTATTCACAATAATTTTGGCCTAAAATGTTTTAACCATTTTGAGTCTTGGCTTCCATTACCGTAACAAACCGGTTTAAAACTCAAAACCGGTTTGGGTTGAAACCGGTTCGGTTTGGTCAACAAAAGTTAAAATCGGTTTTAGATCGGTTACGGTTCGGGTTGAAACTGGTTTCTTGACCAGGTTATAATCGGTTTCGGTTAGGGTTTTGATCGATTTCGGTTCGGTTTTTGGCCGGTTTTAAACCGGTTTTGGTGGAGAAAATTACAAACCGGTTCCAAACCAACGGTTTCAATCGGTTACAAACCGGTTTCTATATAATCGGTTTCAAACCGATTTGGTTTCGGTTCGTTTTTCGGGTTGGTTCGATTAATCGGTTTATTTAACCACCTGAACTAGTTCAGTGACCATTTATGTAATTACTCAAAAGATAAAAGTGAATAACCTATGGGTCGTTCTCTCTCTCTCAATATAACTATACGATGAGTCTCTAGATCTATTCTTATTATTATTATTCTCTACCTTTGTATTTCAAACTCATACTCTCAAAACTCTCTTCCTCTAAACATAACCTCTTAGATCTCTCTATACAGTTTACACAACCATGAGCCTCCAACTACCAAGCAACATCTCGTCGTGTAGTATGGGTCAGGCAGAATCAGTTAGCTCTGGTTATCGATCAAGCTTACATCCATATATATTCGAACCAAATTTCGGCTGATTAACGTATCAATAGATCCAAGTCAGCTTCGCTTACTAGATCTAGCTCAGATCAAGATATATTCAAACCAAACCAAATTTATAGTTTTTTAACAATTTTTAAAATATGGTTTAACTAAATTTCTAGGTTTACATATCAAAGAGTTAAAAAGTTTACATTTTTCTTTACTTATTTAAATTTTTTTAAAAAAATTAAAACTTGTTTTTCTTTTAAATGAACTTTCTTTAGAACTGTAAAGAGGTTTTTGTTCTAAAGAAAATAATTAATTTTCTTAACCATTTTAAGAAACATGAAGGGTTATTGTTATATTGTTAAAAACATGAATGGTCATTTGTTAGAAATTTCGAATATAACAGTTTCTCCGTCAATATTTGTTCATATATTCAAATCCTTTTCTTCATAACACATCAACTGTGAAAACCCTGGTTTCTATTCATTCATCCCTCTCAAAACATTACTAATAATCTTCAAAATGTCTTCAAGTTCTAAACAATCTTCTTCACTTGCAGCACCAAATGATCCTTTTGATGAAGGTTATAATCAAGAACATGTTAATAATCAAGAACCCGCTGTTAATAATTAAGAACCCGTTGTTAATCAAGAACCTATGATTAATTAAGACTTCCCTCTTCCCCTTTTTCCCCTGTTTATATATACAAATGTGAAAACCCTAGTTGCATTATCATCTGAATTAATATTCACAACCCCATATCAGTCATTTCATATCATTTCTTTCTTCAACTGTCTGTATTGTTCAATTTTTTTCATTTCAAAACCCATTACATCTTATAGCCCAATTATGGTTATGGAAAAAGGTGGTAGTAGTAACAATCGAGAAATAGACCCGACTGACATATAGGGCATGTTATCCGCATAGAGACTAAAAGTCGTAGAGAGTCCTATAAGTTCAAGTTATGTGGTTTCTTGATTTCTAATGCATATCCCAAAAAGGTTTTCTTGGCAGCTGACGCCGGTGGGGACAGTGTGGTTATGAATGAAGCCATTAATGAGGCCGAGGTTGTGGGCGTTAAGGGTTTGGCGGCTAACGCTAATGGTGGCGGTGTGGTTGGTGACGGTGTGGCCGCTAACGCGAGTGTTGAAGCTGCTGTGGTTAATGTTGGGCAGGAGGACTGGGCCCATTGAATAGGGAAGATGAGTTTATTCCAGACAATTCCGAGTTTTTCACCATTGATGAGTTGATTGCTGCAGAAGCTTTGTTGCTCTTGGCAACCCCAAGGTGAAGTGAAGGTAGTGAAGGTGACTGACAACTCTTTTACATAAATATAGATAATACAAATTAAAACTTTAGTATGATATTAGTGTTGTAGGCTATTTTGTTTTGTCCAATTTGCAGTTTTGTGTAAATGTTGTTTTGTTTAGAATGATGTAATCAAAGGTAATAACACTAGTGTGGGTGTGCATTTTGGAACATTGTTTGTGTAAATGTTGATTTTTAGAAGAGTGTTTTTTTTTACAATACTAAATTAAAGTATGGGGAATTATGGGGTGTAATTCTCAAAAAGATCCAAATGAATAGAGAGAAAAAAAAAGATGTAAAAAGTCATCAAATTTTCAAAATAGCACAACGAATTTGTATTGAGGCGACGCTTTGAACTATAACCGACGGGATTGTAGAACCAATTAAAACGTGACACTTGGCATGAGTCTGACAAAACCGACCATATTTTTGAAAATATGGGGGTTTTCGTCCAAATCTAATATTTAAATCCTTTTGTAAAAAACAGTCTCTCAAGACGGTGTTTTTTATGTTTCTTATCTGGTTCGTTCAAATTGTGATTATACCTAACTTCTTCTCCATCTTCATCCACATCTTCATCTTCGTCACATTCATATTCATATTCATCATCTTTATCTTCGGTGGCCGGAAAGACTACCACCGGCGTGGTTCCTCAGCCGCTTAAGATGAATATGACTCAGAATGCTTACAACCGAGGGCAATGCTTGAATGTACACGCCCCTTAACTTTTTGAATTTACTATCTTGTACTACTACAAGTAGTCTGTCCGTCGCTGTAAATTCATGACTCCGAAACTTAAATATTTCGAGTGGCAGGGGAGTGATGTCTCGAAGTTGACGGGCAATCTCCCTATTCTTGAGACGGTGGTCATAGACTACAATGGTTATTGCCGCCAAGAGAAAGAGAGGACGACGTTTGATGATTTTCTGATGTTGTTTAATCCCTTACGCAATGCCAGATCGCTTACTCTATTCTCGCATGTTGTCCATATGCTCACACTATTTCCATTGAATGAATCTTCACCACCGTTTCCCAAGTTGCAGCGTTTGAAGTTGGATCTTGTAGCTTTTCGCAATCAAGGATTTTTTCAACGCCTGTGCGGGTCATTGATGGATTTGTTAGAGCTTGTTCCGGATTTGAAAGCTTACTTGCTACCCAAGTCGCAAGATGCCGTCTATAAAGTAATGGTGCCAGAAGACCTCGCTGCTAAAACAATAAAGATGCTAGAGGAGGAGTTTTATTTCTTTCTTATGAACCTACCTAAACCTTAAGTATTCAAGTGTTAACTTATTTCTTTTTGCTTCATGTTTAGCTATTTCATGAATAATAATATTGTGATGTCTACTATATTATCTACGAGCCCGAAAGATGTTTCTTTGATCTCAACCTCATGTGGCTACGTTCATTAATTAACATGTCTTATCGTGTCTTAAAAATGTATCCAGATGAAACCCTACATAGAAGACAACTCTTACCGATACTTGCAGAAGGGAACACAGCGATTACTGATAAGGAGATATATGGACAAAGCTCCATGACAACATTACTTGAAACCTGAATTGTATTCATAATCGGATCGGTCATTGAACCGGCCTACGCAGACCGATTTTAAAATTAGACGATGTCATAAATAATTTAAAAATAAGTAATATAGATATGTTACTTTATAGTTAGATCACATATGCATATTTACACAAAAATTGAAGTCCAAGAATAAAAAAAATTAGCAATCTTTCAATTTCCATTGTCGATAATGGTCAAACTTTTGACTTTTCACCCGAGTCTAACTCAGACGCAAAAGCTAAAGTTGACCGAAGCAACTTATATGATGTACTTGACATGAATGACATCATAGGAATTGGGTTCTTCGAATAACTCATTTTATTAGTTAAAAAGTCAACTTTGACCTCGTTGACCACATTGACCGTTGGACCGGACCACGAACCCTCACCAACCACTGTCGCTTATCCGAGGCTTTTCAACTCGGTTGCTGATTCTAAACAAATATCCACTATTTGAGTTATCCAAACCAGGTTTTTTACCAAACGACAGAAAATAATACCACGAGGGACTACGGAGGGCATTTTGGTCATTTGACTAATGTCTTCAGAATCATGTACCACCACTCACAAGGGGGGCTTTCATTTTCTCTTCAGATTCTTGAACTAGAAGGGGCATTTTGGTAATTTCCTTGATCTCGGAATCTACCTTAGGAGATGAGTCGGATTCTAAACCAGTTTTTTTACCAAATGAAAGAAAATTTATACCATGAGGGACTACCGTGGGCGTTTTGGTCATTTTTTCAGAATCATGTATCACCGCGGGCCCTTTCGGTTTTTCTTTGGAATCTTGATTTAGCAGGGGCATTTTGGTAATTTCCTTGACCGCAAAATCTACCTTTGGTGTAACATCAACAAATTTCGGTACTAAGCAAGATTTTGCTTCTACTTTTTTAGAACCCGAATTTGAAGAAGTTTTTTTCGGGCTTTGACTTGTTTGACTCGTTTAAGGAGTCTTTGTTCGGTAGTACCTGAAACAGATAATAAAAGAGCATTAACTTCATATATAGTATTCTTCAAAATATAATATTTACACTTCTAAAACACGATTATCATATTTACGAACTTCACAGTGAATAAAAATAAAATATATTCATTTTTTATTGCATAAACAGATAATGTTCTCTTTGCTAATTCAATAAAACAAATTGTTGCATATAAATAACTTTTATTTTATTTACTATAAAATGGATCATATATGATAATTTTACTGTTTTGAAAGGGTAAATATGATACATATAACAAATTTTTACAAGAAAATATAAATTTTACTTTCATTAGTTAATAGTTACTTACAAAAAAAATAAAAAAATTAGTTACCTCATGAGAAAACATACAATCTGTACCTCGATTGCACGACCCTTTTGTTTGATAATTATTGCATGGATATTTGGAGAGATCGTGATCGTATGGGCAATCGTCACCTTTCATGCATGCTTGTCGAGCAAAATGACAACATGGCTGCAGAATCAATCACAAAAATAGGTTAGTTACTCAAAGATGCTAGACAGAATTACAAATTTTGTCCTTTAAACATATGCAGTTTATTTACAGGCGGTGTTCTTTACATGTCATGTTTGTTTGATTTTCGTCCTTTTGACTAACTGACATCCAAAAACCCCGTTAAGTCTTGGCATGTGAGGGCATTTAAGTCTTTTTACACATACTATTAAGTACATATAATTAAAAATCAAATCAAATATATTATTAGAAAAGAAACTAAATAAAATATGTTAAACAAAAACCCCGTTAAGTCATGGCATGTTTGGATTTAACTGAGTTTTTTGATGACAGTCAGTCATCATCATCATTGTACTCAGTATATCCCACCAATAGCAAAGCTATGGTAGGGTCTGAGGAGGATAAGATGTAGGAAGCCTTACCTCTACCCCATAGGGATAGAGAGGCTGCTTCCGGTGAAACCCTCGGCTCAATAGTAGTTTTGCATCAAGCCTTAGACATAAGACACATAACATTCAACCATCGGGACACAGACCGATTAGTGCATGTACCCTTGTCTTTTGGCTATCAACGCCACCACATGATGCCTGATTAACCTTCCGCCACTTTTAACGTTATTTTCACGAGATTAGTAAAATAACGTCAAAATTAGTGCAAATTCATTTTTGCCCACCCGATGGTTCACACATATATACATTATATACGCGCACCGCAAGCATGACGATTATGTAAGAAGTAAAGGTTTTTAAAAAATATCAACCAGTGATTAGGAAAAAAAAACTCAATATTTAGGTTTCTTCTTTATCTTCTAGTTAGCAGCAATTTAGTCTATCGTAATTATTGTAACTAACCTCTCCCTATATATACATACACACAGAGTGAGAATACATACACACACAGAGTGAGAGCATGGTTACCGAAGCTCCTCTTTTGAAGGATCATAGAGCTTGAAAAAAAGTAGAATCTCATTCTTAGTTTTCACAAGTGGATGACAGTCAGTGTAAAGGACAAAAAGTCAAAAAACGAATGTATTTTGTCATATAAAGGACCTGATTCATAAATCGCATATACTTAAAGGACAATTTGTAATTCTGTCCAGATACTAAGATAAGATATTTGTTAACAAGACAATACTACCTTGGATTTTGTCAAGGGGATCGTATCATGTGAGAATTTACACTTCTAGCCCTGTAATTAATAATTAGATTTGTAGTGTTATATAAATACTAGACGAGTGCCCGCGCGATGCAGCGGGAAATACAAGCCTTAATAATCACGTAAGAGATTTTTGGATGCTCATCGTTCCATTTGAAACCGTGGATCAAGAATTCTTATTTTAAACTCAATTTAATAGCGAAGTACAAATGAAACCGACATCTAACCATTGTTAATGGTTAATTTGTATTTGTTGGGTTTTATTTTTCAACGGTTTGGTTTCAGTTTTCGATGACAAAAAACGGTTTGGCTCACGGCTTAGTTTAAAACCATCAAAACCGGACCATAAACGCCTATACGTAAGATATTTTTTTAACTGAAAACAAACTATGACAATATCATACTCAAATTAAAGAGAATTAAATACTCGTTTTTATGGTGCAATTTTTTAAAAAAAATATTAACGTATGAAAAATTTATGACCGTTTAAAAGTTGAGGGGGAATTTGGGTTAAAAATGAAATTATAAATAATATATAGTTAAAAGATGGGGGATCAAAGTTGTAACTATTCTTTAAATTTCCAAATGTTTATTAAAGTTGAGGGGGCAATATTGTAAATAATTTGAAGAAATATGAAAGAAACGTTAAATTTAGTGTTAGAATTACTACTATACCCCTATTTTAAGTTATACCATGTGTTTAAAAATTTTAAATTACTTAAAATTAAGTGTCTTAATTTGTCCATGGGTGGTGCATTATATATAGTATAGATAAGTATCAGATAAATAAATATTAATTATGAAAATGAAGAAGAAAATAATAAAAATTATAAATTAACCTCATGGCATCTTCCGTTCATATAGTGTCAATCTCTTGACACCAAGTTTCCTGTTCTTTTCGGCTCGTTTAAGTTTAGTTGGATTAATTCATATAATGGGAAATAAACTTAACAGATAAATATAACTAACTTTCCCATTTTACCCCCATTGTCAAGCGCAGTCTTGTGAAATCGTCAGGTATAATGTTTGCTAATTGATCTTTTTGACGCGACCTGATATTCTCTAAATTCGTTTGTTTATTGTTTCAGGCGCGCTGGCGATTTCTTCATCAACTGTTTCTCCCGCACCTTCTTGTGTCACATCTTCTCTGGCGGCCCTTTTTGCCCGTTTGCCAGTGATGACAAGTGTTGGCAGCTTGTCGGAAGCGGCGCCTGCTGTACAGATGCTGAGTTTGCCAATGATGGCGGGTGTGGTTGGCCTGTCTGAGGCCGAAACCATTGTGACGACTGTTCGTGCATCAACTGGGTCAATTACTGCGCGAGAACCGTGCCCTTCATGAAGAGAAAATTGATGCTGGTGTTCGCATGAGGGAGATGGAACAATTGGTGAAGGATGCTGAGGCCGGCGCCTGGAAAGCGGTTAAAGAATCGTCTGATCATCGCCAACCTTTGAGCGATGTCGAGGCGAAGTTGGCGAAGGCTGAGGCAGAACTGGCAGAATCTACCCGTGAGCGTGCCGCCCGCTATAAGGATTTTGAGACTGCGTGCAAGAAGTCTAACGCTGATCTTGCGGATGCACGCAGTCGCGTTGTTGCTGCCAATGAGGCTTCCGCTCGGCTCGAGAGTGAAAACGCTGCTTTTCGCAAGCGTATTGAAGAGTTGGAGGCGGAAGCTGCGCTGAGGAAGGCGGATGCCGGCAAGCTGGCTGACGCTCTGGTTTCCAATGAGGAGACCAATAAATTTTTGACTTCTGAGCGTGCTGCTGCCGCTGCTGACCGCGATTGGCTATTGAAGCATGCCATTTGCAAGGTATTCTTCCCCTTTTTTGCTTGTTTTCTTGTTTATTCTGCTGATATTTTTCTTTATGCAGGTTGCTCAACGCATCATTAGCGATGATGATTTGACGTGTTGCGTTGGAGCCCTTGTCAATGCTTCTCAACAGCTTGGCCACAAGGCTAGTTTTCAGGATGTTGTTATGCATTTGCATGACAACCTCCCGCTTGAGGCCTATGCCTTTCACGCCATTGATGTGGAAAAGGAGTATACTGCCGCTGAGACGGAATATGATTCTCTTACGTTTCCTATTCTTTCCGAAGTTACTCAGTATGCTAAGGAGGATAATGGCGTGCAGCTGTTGAGGAATTTACTTGAGCCTTCTCAGGCTGGTCCTTCCGCCTCTCCCGTTAGCGGCCAAGGAGATAACGCTGTTGTTGCATCTGGGAAGAGTGTCAACGACGTAGATTAGGCTATCTTCTTGATCTGTATAGTTGTACCTTTTTGTTTTCTTTGTTGTTTTTTTTATTTGCGGGCGTAAGCGCTTGCTTGTAATTGTTTGTATATAAATGAAATCTTTCTTTTAAGTTGTGAAATGCGGAGTATCGTTTTCATTCAAATTCGGCCCTTGGCCTGTTTTTACAATTGGAATCGATTTACATATAACATCTTCGCAATTGTGCTGCGTTCCATGTTCTAGGAATCGTTGAGCCATCGAGATGCATTAGAGTGTAGGCGCCTTTTCCCAATACTTCCTTAATTTGATATGGAGCTTCCCAAGACGGCGCCAATTTGCCTTGTGCATGTGCTCTTGATGCCTCGTTGTTGCGAAGGACGTAATCTCCGGTATTGAACTCACATATTTTCACTTTCGTGTTGTAATACTTCTGTAGCTGGCGCTTGTTGTTTTGTTCTCTTATTGCGGCTAACTCTCGACGTTCTTCGAGAAGCATTAAGTCTAAGCGCCTTTCTGCGTCGTTGTCCTTTGGTAATGTGATTCTTGGTGAAGGAACACCGACTTCGGCGGGGATCATTGCCTCGGTACCATAAGTTAGGCTGAACGGCGTTTCTGCATTACTTGTATTTTTATGCGTTCTTATGGCCCATAGTACGTGAGGTAGTTGATTGACCCATCCTGATTTGTGGTTTGCTAACCTTTTCTTGATTCCGCCAACGATTGTTCTGTTGGCGCGTTCGACTTCGCCATTCCTTTGTGGGTGAGCAACAGAAGTGAATGTCTGTGTGACATTGAGTTCCTTTAACCATCTTTGGATGTGCTGGTCGGCGAACTGTGTTCCATTGTCACTTAGCAAATTCATGGGTTATCCAAAGCGACAGATTATGAATTCCCATATGAATTTTTTGACGTTGGCCGCGTTGATTGATGCCACCGGCTTCGCTTCTATCCACTTTGTGAAGTAATCAATTGCCACAATCTGGAACTTCACACGCCATGGCTTCTCTGGAAATGGCCATGTTATGTCGATTGCCCATTTTTGAAATGGCCAAGAGGCTGTTACTGGTATCATGGCATTTTTCGGGCGCAAGGTGTTTGGTGCATGGCGTTGGCAGGCGCTGCATCGTCTCAACTCTATTTCGGCATCTACATGCATGCCTGGCCAATAATACCCTGTGCTCATGATTTTGGCGACTACCATTCTTGGGCCTGCATGTACTCCACATATTCCCTCATGGATTTCTCTCAACAGATAACTTGCGTCTTGTGGATCTATGCATCTGAGAAGTGGGCCCAAGTACGATCACCTGTACAGAATATCACCTTGGTTGTGTAGTTCAGCGCTTTGTGGCGGATCTTCCGCGCTTCTTCTTTGTTTTGCGGCAAAATACCTCTTGCGAGGTAATTGATGATTGGTGTCATCCAACTTTCTTCTGCCTCTGAACATACGAAAACTTCTTTGTTCATTATTGAAGGCGTTGTCAGGACTTCGATGCGGACATCTTTTGCGAGGTGTTCAAAACCAACCAAAGCCAGTTTGCTTAAAGCGTCAGCCTGTTTGTTCTCACTTCTATTGATGTGTTTTACCTTGCATGTGGTAAAAGCTGCCATTAGTACTTTGGCTTGCGCTAAGTATGACGCCATCTTGTCGTCTTTTGCATCGTATGATCCTTCGATTTGATTTGCCACTAGCATTGAATCAACGTGTGCCTCTAAATGGCGGGCCTCCAATTTTTTAGCAATCCTTAACCCTGCCAACAGTGCTTCGTACTCCGCCTCATTGTTTGTGCTCCTTAATTCTATGCGTATCGCGTACGTGAAGTGTTGGCCTTGGGGGTTGGTTATTCTTAAGCCTGCGCCCGCGCCTTCGTCATTAGAGGCTCCATCTGTGAACAGCTTCCAAACTTCGTCTTTTTGTTGATCGACGGGAATTTCGATCTCTCTTTTGCATTCTTCCTCTTTTTCTTGCGGAATTTCCGCGATGAAGTCTGCCAAGACTTTCCCTGTGATTGCCGGCCTTGGCTTGTACTCAATGGCGTGTTCCCCTAATTCTATTTCCCATTTTGCAAGCCTCCTAGACAATTCTGGTTTGCTTAGCACATTTTGTAAGCAGAAGTTAGTGAGAACATGTATTGGGTGACCTTGAAAGTATCTTCTTAAACGGCGCGCTGTTTGAACCAAAGATAGGACCAATTTTTCCAAGGTGGAATATCTTGTTTCTGTGTCCACAAGAGTGCGACTTATGTAGTAAATGGGCATCTGAGCGCCATCTCTTTCCACCATCAAGACAGCGCTGACGGTTCTTTCTGATGCCGCTAAGTATACTATCAGCGGCTCTCCAACCTTGGGGGCTGTTAGCGTTGGTAGTTCCGTTAGGCGCGTCTTAATTTCTTGAAATGATTTCTCTGCTTCTTTTGTCCACCGAAACTGAGATCTCTTGTGGCAGTTCCTCAAGGTTGACACGAATGGGAAAGATTTTTCAGCATGGCTTGACAAAAATCTGTTCAGCGCGACTAGCCGGTCATTGAGTGTTTGCACTTGCTTGATAGACTTTGGTGAAGGCATTTTCAACACAGCCTCTAGTTTTTTTGGGTTGGCTCTGAAGCCGCCATTTGTCACTACTACTCCCAGGAATTTTCCCTCTTCCATTCCGAAGGAACATTTTCCTGGGTTAAGCTTCATGCTGATTGACCTTAGCGTTTTGAAGGTTTCTTCGATGTCTTTCAACATTGTTACCTCCGTTTTGATTTTAACGACTAAGTAGTCCATGTATACCTCCAGGTTTCTTCCGATTTGAGATTGAAATCTCTGTCCATCAATCGCTGGTATGTAGACCCGGCGTTCTTGAGACCGAACGACATCATCTTATAGCAATATGTTCCGCTGTTTGTTCGAAACGCCGTTTTGTCTTGGTCTCTTAACGCCATGTGGATCTGATGGCACCCTTTGTATGCGTCTAAAAAGCATTTAAACTGAAATGATACCAATGCGTCTACCTTGAGGTAGATTTCTGGCAATGGGTAACAGTCTTTTGGGCATGCTTTGTTAAGGTCTTTGAAGTCAATACACATACGCCATTGGCCATTTGCCTTGGGTACCATTACCGGGTTGGCTACCCATGTTTGGTATTGAATTTCTCGGATTATGCCTGCCTCAATTAATTGCTGGACTTGTTCATCACAAGCTTTTGCTTGTTCTGGTCCCATCTTTCTTCTTTTCTATACAACCGGGACGAAAGTTTGGTTAACTTTTAATTCATGTTCTGCTTTGCTTCTTGGGACCCCTGTCATGTCCGCTGGAGGCCAAGCGAAAACATCAATGTTCTTGACTAACAAGCTTTTGAGCGCCGCGCGCGCTCTTTCAGAGATGGTTGGTCCAGTGGTTATGCTTTGTTCTGGGAATTCTTTGTTGAGCGCCCATTTTTCCACTTCTTCAGTTTTGCTTGTTTTCAGCATCTTCTGTGGCGGTGTTTTTCTTTCCGCCATGTTGCATTCTTTGTTGGCGTGGATCATTGTTATTCCTGTTGGTGTTGGCACCCCCAATATTCCATGTGTTGTTGCGAAGTAGCATTGAAATCGCCGATAGCCTTTCTTCCCAAGATTATATCATACTGTGGGTGAGGAGTCTCCATCACCAGGAAATCGACGTCTTCTGTTCGTGAGTGGAGTCTGTCACTTAACTCGACTAGGAATGTCAGCTGTCCCTGCGGGTATTCAATGCTTTGGTTGAAACCCGCGATTGGGGCGTTGACAGCTGTCAACCGACGCTTGTCCTTTTCTTCTAACAAGTCGAAACACTGGCGGTACATGATGTTGGGTGTTACCCCCGCGTCGACAAAGAAACGCGGTGTCCTGTATTGACCAAATACGGCTGTAATCACTAGGGGTGCTTTCTTGTTTGCCCTTCCTCTTACTTTTGGGAAGATGACTTGTTCTTCCTTCCATGTCGCCCACTTTGTTTCTCTTCTCTTCTTTGTTTGGACGTTGCCTGATATCATGTTGGCATGAAGATCTTTGATTTTCTTTTCTGGTCTTTTGCCATCTCTTGGGGGTGGGCGTCTGTATTTTCCTTTGATGTTTCTGACCAGATGATCCAATTTGCCGTTTTTTACGCATTCTTCGATTGCGTCTTTCAAGTTGATACACTGGTTCGTTGTGTGGCCATGTTGTTCATGAAAGTCACAATAACTTTTCATGTCTGTATGTGGCCCCTGTTTGACTGGTGTCGGCTTTTTTAGTTGGATCCCTTCACTGTACATGATATGGGTTGCGCTTTTTGTCAGCGGGGTCCATCTGGATGCATTTGTTTGGGGTGCATTCATCTGACCCTTTTGTCTAGCTTTGAAAGGTTCAAATGCGACAGATTCTCTGTCGCTGTTTAACCTTGACCATACGGAAGAGATTCGTTTGCCCTGGCGGGCTCTATTGATGTCATTTCTGGCGTCATTCTTTGCCAGTTCTTTCCCCAAGCTTTTCTTCATCCGCGCGTACCTTTTGGCCGCGGTCATAACATCGTCCCATCGTTGCGGCATGCCATTTATGCCCGTAAGGTTACGAATAAGGTTGTCACACTTTACGTTTTGGCGAAATGCTGCCCGCAACAGTTCTTCACTTACGCCGTCAATGTTCAGGCCTTCTTGGTTAAATCTGGTGATGAAGTCTTCTAGTGTTTCGTTCTCTCTTCTGATGACATTCAGGATGTCTGCAGGATCACTGATGTGTCGCCGCTGCTGGCTAAACTGTTAAATGAACTTTTTCGCTAGGTCTTCTCAGCTTGTAATCTGGCCATCTGGCAATCTTTCAAACCATGCTCTGGCGGCTCCAACTAGTGTTAGCGTAAAAATGTGGCACCATAACGGCATGGTCCACCCTGATACTAGCCCGGCAGTTGTGGAGGTTTGCAAATGGTCGTCTGGATCTGAGATACCATCATATTGGCCTACCGTTGGCGGGATTTTGGGATTTTCTGGTAGCTCTGCTTCGGCTATTCTTGCCACAAACTTTGATTTTCCTGCCGACGTTGTTGGTCGGTATGGTTTGGAAAAATCGACCGCCGCTTCTGGTGTTATTTTACTAGCTTTTTAGTGTCTAACCCTTTCCAGCTTTCTTCGTAGTCTGGGTCGTCTAGGCGTGAATCAGCCTTGAGGTTCGACCGCTGTGACTTCTCTCCTGCTTTGCTATTTTGCTTGGCAGGAAACGCTTTGGCGAATGGTGTTTTTGCACCAATCGGCGTTGATTTTTCTTCAGACTCTTCTTCTTCGTTGCTACTAGAGGCTGTATCAAACACTGATCTAGGTTTCACAACGGACGTCATTTTTTCTTGTACTTTGTCTTTCAGTTTTTGTTGTTATGCTTCGAGCCACGCCATGATGTCTGGCGGCATAGTTGTTTTGGAACGTGCTTTTGTTTTTTGTTTATCTGTGACAGTAGGGTGGACGGTGGAGGCGTTAAGGATACCACTTGTACCTTCCACGTCCAGATTTTCGATGTTTCCTTCTAGGTTGGCCGTCTGGCCAACCTCTTTTGGTGTGGTTTTGCCACTCATCTGAGTCAAGAACGGAGTGAGTTACTGTTCTAGCTATATGCACGGATGGCGCCAATGAAGAAACGCTGATCCACCCCTCAAGGTCTAACACGTTAGTCCGAGGGTTATGGTCAAATATTCTACACGTTGGGTTATAAAACCTTCTTGGCGCAGACAAGTGTAACCTGCAAAACAGAACACCGTGAGCTCGTTACGAGAAATGGGGGGGGATTCTCTCGTAACCACCCTCCGGCGTGAGAATCAATACTTGATAGTACGAGATAATGTAATTTGATAGTGATAGTAGGAGAAAGTATATCATTTACCATTTGGAGGTTCATTGGTATTTATAGCAAGAGGAGAGAGAGTGTGACCAACCACTCTGTCAGGTTTTCCACCAATAATATTCTCCACCCGTGCGGTCGTGGTGGTTGGTGGAAGTTGGTGGGCATCATGGCCTTTCGACAAGAACGTGGTTGTACTGTTTGTACCGTCCTTTATGTGTTGTCCAATCCCCATTGGCTTGGTGTTTATCCCTATGTGGGTTACCATCTTTTTGTCTCATGCTGGTGGGACCTTTGTATTGCTCTTCCCGAGGTGTCAGGAAAAGTTTTATATTTGGACTACACTCTTTGCGCCATGCACTACTCCTGGCGTTAGTGATATCCTGGCGCCTAGTGTTCCACCCTGCGTATGAAGTTAGTGATACTTTGTCAAATGATGGGTTTCATACCCTATAGTATCATAGATGCATTAAGGATAAAACCGTAAAAGTGTCATTATATATATATATATATATATATAAAGCAAAAAACTGCCATAAACATTAATACCAATTATATATTTTTCACATGAAATGAATAAGAAAAGTAACGCAAAACAAGGGGTTAGGCACGTGTACCTACAAATCGAAGCTTGTGGTTTCGAGTCCCGGATTAGAAAATTTTGTTTTTTTTGGTAACTTATTAATGAGGATTGATTTTTTTTTCTTTTATAATGATTGAATATATTTTATGGGTCAAGTTATTATACAAAGAGAAATAAAAATAAGAAAGATGAGAAGTCATAATTAACTGACATGTGTCAAGTAGGGACCAAAGGAAAAATAGTATAAAAGTAATATTACGCATTTTCTCTCTCCACATGCAAGTCACATGTTAATTCCCTTATCATTTTTAAACGTGTATAACTTTTTCATATGATATTTTTTTTTAAATAAAATTCACCATAATAACAAGCGTTTTTTTTACCTTTAATATGAGTATAATTTTGTTATATAAGAATAAAAAAATAATTTACATCATTGTGTCTTTTTACTTACCATTGTGTCTTTTTTCGTCATTGTGTCTTTCTGTTTATTATTGTGTTTTTCCGCCATTGGGTCTTTCAACTGATCATTGTGTTTTTTTTAAATACTAATAACACCGTTATGTAATAATATATATATATATATAATGAAAAATACCAACAAATTATCAAATACATAAAACACAATGATGAATGCATATTCCACAATAACATGAAACGTAAAACACAATAATGAGTACATATAATATAACAACACAATGGCCTTAAAGTAAGACACGATGGTAAATATATATAACACAATGACCTTAAACGTAAGACACGATGATAAATACATATAACACAATGACCTTAAACGTAAGACACCATGGTAAATACATGTAACACAATGACCTTAAACATAAGACACAATAATGGATACATATACCACAATGACCTTAAACGTAAGACACAATAATGGATACATATAACACAATGACCTTAAACGTAAGACACAATGGAATCTACATATTACACAATGACTTGAACGTAATACACAACCAACATAAAGCAAATGTGGAGCACAAAGACACAGTAACAAACGAAAGACACAATGACGTAATCTTTGTTTTAATTTTTATCTTTAATATGAGTATCAATTGAAAAACACAATGACCAAAATATATAACACAATGCATAGATTAACCCAATTAAAAAACACAATAGACAACCAAATAACACAATACAAAAAAAACCCACCAACTTTTATTTTATTTTTATATAACAATATGATATTCATATTAAAGATAAAAAACGCACATTATTATGGTAAAAAAAAATCTAAAAAAAACGTCGTATGAAAAAGTTATACACTTTAAAATGATTGATGAATTAACATGTGTTTTGCATGTGGAGAGAGAGAGTCATCGTAAGTGGTTATTACCTTCATGCCCTTTTTATCAAATTTTATTTTCAAAGTAATCTCTACCATCCAAATCTAAGATCAATGGGTTATATTACTTCTCATTTTTCTCATTTTTGTTGTCCTTTATATTTTAACTTTACCCTATATTTTACATATAATTATGTTTTAAAAATTAACTTTATATTTTTTCCGCATATAACGTTTTATAAACACACAAACTTTTAGAAGCATAAGAAAACATTAGATACATCATCTTTATTATTATTATTATTATTATTATTATTATTATTATTATCACTTTTAAGTTCATTTTTAAATAAATATCAATAAATTCATACTTAAATTAAAAGTAACCTTTTTCTTTGCTTTTCGTTCCTGGGTCAAAACCCGCTTCTTTTTCTTTTCATTAAGCGTATTTTGTTTGGAAAAAAATACAGTTACTTAAGTACTTAACCGATGACAACCAACTAGAAAAAAAAAACAACATAAAAATGCAAAATGAATGAAAATTAGTACCTTGTTCGTAGTAGCATCAACAACTTCTTGATAAGCATTCTCACCGAGCAATGCTACATTTTTATGACAGGTTGTCGGGTCAACAGACGTCTTTGACTTTTTGTTTCTACTCTCTTCTTCAGTACAAGGTCCCTGCCTCTTTCTAGTATTTTGGGCACCAGTATCCTGTCATGCACGGATATAGAAGCCGAAAATAACCATGTCAAACGGTATATCTAGTAATCATGTAATATATTATTTTAATAAAATATTGTTGTTGCAATAGTTATCAGGAAGTTGATACCAGCAGCCTCTGTTAGTTATTACGAACGAACAAAATAATATAAAATAATTAAACAAATTAATCAATATGATAGCTTACAACCCTAGAGCTCTATTTACTAAAATACTTGCTGGATGCATAACTTGTTTGGTTGTTCGGTTGTTCCCTAAGTTTATTCAAAATCAAATATTTACCGGAATAAAAAAACGTATCTAATAATTAAAATAATATATGTCATAATAGTTATCACAACTAATATGTAACTTATCAAACCCACCACCACCACCACCACCACCACCACCCAAAAAAAAACTATTTTAGTGATCAAAGTTGACACATTAACTATTTTAGTGATCCGAGTCAACCCAACCCAAAGTCAAACCATATTCGCATCTCTGTGTAATGCGAAAAAAATAAAAACTTTACGGTTGAGAACTTGAATAAATTTGTTAAAAGGATCCAAACCTTCACTACATCCAGCTTCTTGATTGCTTGCATTACAAACAATAAAGCAGTTGGGACTTATTCAAGCAGTTGGGAGTGTTTTCCCTAGGGTTGAGCATCGGTTTGTTGTAGACACATCCATGAAAACTTGAGGCAAACTTGGAGGGGAGATTTGTATAAAGGCTTGTTTTATAGGGCAGCATCGGCCACTTCTGTCCCATACTTCAACATGGAAATGGAGGAGATTAAGAAAACAAATGTTGATATATTCTTTGGCTTAGTGACATCCCGGCAGCAAGACGGTTAAGATCACATTTTTCAGGCAGGGCAAAAAGTGATATGCTGTTGAACAACCTTTGTGAATCTTTCACAAGCAACTTGTTGGAGCAAGAGACAAGCCGATCATTACATGTTTGGAGTATATTAGAGAGTATTTGACCATGAGGATTGTGAATGTCAAGAAGATGCAAGCCACTGCCAGGGGCCCATTAACACCGCAAGAAACAAAAGCATGGGATGAAATCCAAACAGAAGCAAGCAAATGGTCGGTTATGATGGTTGACGAAGTGACTTACCAGGTTTCATTATTTACCTTATTATGATATTACAACCAAACATTTGTTAATATGCAATTATGTTCATAGGTTAAAAGTTTGAGAAGCCAATGTGTGGTGAATATGGAGGATAGGACATGCACATGCAGGAGATGGTACTTGACAGGTATGCCATGCAAACATGTGGTGGCAGCCCTATATGACATGATAGAAAATAACATGCCTGTCGGTCCATTGGATAAGTGGGTTGATGAAGCTTACTGGTTAGACACTTGGAAGAAGGTGTATAACCACCAAATCAAGCTCATACCAGGCCCTGATATATGGACACCCTTAAAATGCCCAACAATATTAACTCCACCTAAACATCATACTCAGATTGGCAGACCGAAGAAGAGCAGGAAGAAGGCACTAGATGAGAAGAAGAAATTGGCAGCTAGCAAGAAGAGGAAGATGAAGATTAAAGAGGTTCAAGAAGTGTTTTCTACAGGAGGCAGACTTACTAGGATGGGGCATGAAAAGAGTTGTGGAAGATGTGGAGGTTTCGGACAAAACATCAGAACTTGCAGGGCATCAAGTCAACCATAATGATGTCAACAAGGTGTGTTTGAGTAAGATTGATGATGTGTTTTTGAGACAATTTAAAGCTGGTACCATGTGTGTGTTAACATGGTTTGTGTTTGAAACAATTTAAGACTTGTGGCATGTATGTTTGATTTGGGATATGATGGTTTGTATGTTATTTTGACAGTTTGTGTTTAATGCTTTTAAAACTTGTAGTATGTACTCAAATCATGCAAACATTACAATACATTTAATCATGTCAATTTGAAGTAACGCATTACAATACATTTCAAATGCAAACCAAGTACAATGCTACTTCCAATGACAATCATCATTTGACCAGTCAGAGTCCCACACTGGATCGTCTTCATATGGATCATGATAGTAATCTTCCTCTGGCTCACTGGTGTAGTCGAAAGCTGCTTTCAAAACCTCAGGGTCATAATCATCACCTGGATCCATTTCATGTTCTTAACTTGGTCTAAATATTCATCTTCTTGCACCAAATAAGCCATCAACTCATCTTCTCCCAGTTAACATTCTTTGTCTTCCATTTGATTTACTTCATTGTCAAACTGCACTACATCCTTCATTTTCAAACAGCCATCAACATTCTCAATTTCATCCTTCTCAGTTTCATCATGGCTACAACATGACTGATAATGTGGAACATAAATTTAAAGTAAATAGATGAAACAAGAAACTCTAAACATTTAACATAAACTAGAATAACAACAACAACGAAGATTATATTATCCCATACCACAAATACAATGTTAACAACTAATCAATAAACACAAACATAAACAAAGAACAAAAACCAACTAATTCCTAGCAACATCTTCAAGCGTGTTACTTCTTTGGTTTTCATTCTTGCAAACTCATCTTTCTTGTTTATCATCTTCATCATTGCTTGAATCACCTTTTCACAACTAGGGCATGTGGGATCATCAGCCCATTTTAGCCATCCACAACTCCCCTTCTGTAATGGACTTAATATATCAACAAATAAACAACCTAACCAATTATAACATCAATGTCACATTTAATAGAATCAATTACCCCTAAAATTGACCTAATCTAATTAACAAAATCAACAACGATTAACAGACAAGAACCCTAATTCGTGAGAAATTAAACACTTACACAGCACAAGAATCGACGACCATCGGTCCTGGATATCCGGTAACATGTCCCTGCTCCACATGGGCATCTCACACAAGAGTCGTCTACATGGGAAGGCTTGGAAGGTGACCCCCGAGGAGTATTGACTTGACATCGGGTGTTAATCGATGATTATTAGATGAACGAAGATGATCGCCTGAGATACGGATGAAGATGAAGAACACGATCGAGAGGAAAGAGGGGGAAAGTGGGTAGGCTATGTTATAATAATGATAGAAGGGTAACATAGTAAATTCACAAATTTTTAACGAGTCAACGGTATGTTGACTAACGGTGGGAGTCAAAAAAAACCCGCCCGAGAAATACAGGTGCGCAACGTGCGCAAATTCTTTTTCAGTGGTTATTCCATCTCGCGACAATATTCCAGGGAGGCAAACGGTAATTTTCTTCGTTTTAAAAGAATAAATATATTTTTGGTTTGGTGAAACTTGATTACTTATGAATAAATGATATATAATCATTAATGTACAATTAAGAATGAGTGTTATAGATAATTAGAAATGAATATGATATGCACTAAAATGTGGATGAAGTTATACATTAGTTACATTTGAAAATTACATTTCTTGAAAAAGAGCTTTTCCAACACTATACAAATATTTCATGAGATTAATTATATAACTTTAAATTTATTTCATTCTCTTGTTAGTAATTCTTCAAAGAAAACTGATACAATTATTTAACAATAACAATTTACCAAATCACATTTTCTCTCAACATTTAGGAAATTAATTAGTTCATGTTATTAAGTTACACGATTTCAAGAATCTCATATGATAAAACTTGTTCTTTTTTCGAAAGACGGATGTTATTAGGAAAAGAAATGAGGAGCACGTACTAGTTAACCCGAACCAAAGAGAACCAACCAAAGATAATCATTTATGTTATGAGATTAATTATAAATCCAACTTTAATTTAATTCTGTACCATTTTTAATATTCTTCCACCTTCTCTCCTTCGTTTCATATACAATATTAAACTTGAAATATGTCGCATTAATTGTTCAAAATGTAATCTCTAGTAACTGCATTTCCTTTTGTACTATAACTCTTTAATAATATAAAGACATAATTTGACTTTTTAGCAAACTCATTTAGTTACCAATAAATATATTTCTCAGTATATATTTGGAGTCAAGGCTTACAGCTCACACATATTATTTGTTTTTAAATTGTGAAAATACTTAAAGGTATCGACTTAAGTATACATTTTTTTTACCTTAATTCACAGTCAGTCGACTCGTATCATTCTTTCGATCAAAAGCCCTAAAATATTAGTTTAAAATTCGAAAAAACATTTAACGACGTTAAGTGATTTATCGGAGGTTCACTGAGAAAAAAATAGTCGAAAGATTATACCTCTGGCAAGAATTTTTAAAGATAGGATAACTATTGACCAATACACATAATAAGAGATTATTTATTTCTAATTTGCCTTAATTTAATACCAATCTGGGAATGAAACATAATATTATTATGTTCCACAATGATTTTAAAAGATGGTCAATCCTTTTTTTACACGGCCAACGAATTCTACAAATGAGTTACTGGCTAAGTTCAACGCATTGGGATACACTCGTCTTTTGATCCGGGAAAAACTCTCACCTAAGACCAACGCCCGTAAACACACGCCCGAAGGCACGACAGTGTCCCATGGTCAATCTAAAAAGTTTAACATAAAATTTTGAAAATGAAAACAAATTAAAATTTGAAGATTATGAGAAAAAAGACAATTTTAGTTAATATATCTTATAGATTAATTTTTTTAACGGTCATTTGAATCACCGATAGACCACTAATCTACCCAATCATCACCATTCTTCCGGTACCGAAGACCACCGAATATTATAAACGCCGACCAATTTAAACAATTTTAACATAAAATTTTAAAAGCGAAAACAAAATAAAATTTGAAGATTATGAGAAAAAAATTCAATCCTAATTGTTATAATTTGAAGATTAGTTTTTTTGAACGACCATTTAGATTGCTGATAGTTCACTGATCCACCCGATTATCTACATTATTTGAGTATTAGAAACCACTATTAAAAGAAAACCTATCGTAGATAAAAAAAAATAAAAAAACCCTCTCACCCAATCTAGAAACTCTACTTTGAAGATTAAAAAAAAGTTTAAATATATTTATATACACTTTCCATATATTTACTAATTAATTTATTTGTACTTTAGACAAGACCAAAACCATTAATTAAACATGTCTAAGAACCATGAATGGAGCAATTAATAATTTAATAGTATCTTAAATGCAGACATCATATTCATCACCTTTTTTGCTATATATACCACATTTTTTCATCATTTCTTGAAAGTTGCAGACACAAAAATGGGGACAACAAAAACCCTTAAAACATGTTTTCTTTAATGGGTATTTGCTGCTGGTTTGTCTGCTGCTGCTCCCTACGTAAATCCAGGCTCTCCTCCTCCCACTGGTAAAAATTTAGAACATGTGAATGATGAAATATATTTTTTTTTTAAGTTTGTGCTTATATATATATAATTTGTTGCACCCTTTTGTTGATTCTTGATTTGTGGGATCCAAAATTCATTTTTTGCCAATGGTCCACCAATTGATCATAAAAGTTTTACAGATTTTGAGTGATGAATTTTGCAAAATTTGTTTTTGAATGAATTTATGATTTATAGGAGTCATCGACTCACTATATAAAAAAAGTATGTTGATTTAAGGGTTCTCGATTTTAAGGTTTAACTTCTTTTAATTTTCAATTTTAACATGAAGATTAAAGAATGAACACACTTTTAAAAGTTTTCTTTTCAATAAAACTCACCTTAACACTAATTTCTAATTTGAGTAATTGAGTACCTTTTAATAATCGTACAAAACATTACGTGTGTTATGTTTCTAAACAAAAAATATTTTTTTACAATTAATGTTATAAATTATTTTAGACCCTGAAAAGGTAGAACTGGTGCACGTTTTATAAAATTTGTTTTTTAAGAATTTAATATGCACTTTTGCTTATTTTTGAAAAATTTATATATATTTGAGTGATGAATCTTATAAATTGATGGTTTTAAGAATTCAATGCACCTTTTTTTTTGCTTTTTTTTGAACCGCTATTTTTTTTCCTGCTGATCCTTGATTTAGAGCATTTCAATTCTTTCTTTATCTTCAAATACAAAATTATATCAAAAATCAATATGTTTTCTTTATTTTAATTAATTAATATTTGTTTATACTTTTATCACTCACAATTACTTTCAACAAATATTAAAAAGTTATATGGAGTGAACAGTGACTTTTAAAATATACAAAAAAACACTTTATTTTCTCTTTTATCCACTCAAAAATCACAACACCATAAATCATTCTTTATATTAAGAAAACACTACTCATAAAATATGATGAATAAGATGTGAATGTTGTGGGTTATTTACAATTTCTTACCAAAATCCACCGCTAGCTCATGGAAATGATCTACCCATACGTAAAAGTTTTCAAATTAGAGTTGCAAAATATGTAGACCGTATATAATTTGATAGAATTTATTATAAGTTCTTTTTTCTTTTTGATTATTAATTTATGGTGTTATTTATAACAATTTTTTTTCTTCTTCGGTTTCACCTCCAGAAGATGCAAATAATCCACCTCACCATCACGGGTATCACCATCACCATCATCATGAGCAAAACCCGACTACTAACTGCATAAGGCCGCCAGCATCACCACCACCACCACCATCACCACCTCCACCATCACCGACACCACCCACCAACTGTGGACCACCACCACCCCCACCACCACCAACTAATTGTGGAACACCACCACCATCACCAGCATCACCATCACCACCGCCACCATCATCACCACCACCACCGTCACCAACACTACCACCACCACCACCTGTTTATGGTGACCCCACCCCACCACCACCTACTAATTATGGAACACCACCACCGTCACCAGCATCACCATCACCATCACCATCACCACCACCACCACCACCGTCACCAACACTACCACCACCACCACCTGTTTATGGTGACCCCACCCCACCACCACCCTATGAATATCACTTCTACCCCCCACCTCCTACAATCACCCCACCCTCTACATGTACCCCACCTTCCCCCGCTCCCGCCAACCCACCATCCATCAGTCCTAGTCCCATCGAGCCACCATCCATAAGTCCTAGTCCCATCGACCTAGTCCTAGTCCCATCGACCCACCGCCACAAGACAAGCCCAAAACCCCACGGGCACAAACTCCACCTACCCCTTCAACACCATCTTTCCCAAACATACCATTCTTTGGCGGCACTTGCGAGTAAGTCATTTCAATTATCTTAAAAATTATACGTAAAAGATCCATGCATGTTATACCCTGAATGATGTCCCTAAAAACATACAATATACAACTTTAAGTAACTTTCTAGTAAATTAAATATATTGATATAACCTATGCACATATTGTAGTTATAAATTATAATACAGTGTTGGCACTTAGAAGTGTGAAAAAAATACAATTTTATATTAAGCACACCTTCTTCCATCTTAGTTTCACTGGTTTCTTATCGTAATCTTATCTTAGTTTCACTGGTTTCTTATCGTAATCTTTTTGAAACGGGCATTGAATCCTCCCCATCAAGCATATTTAACTGTTTTCTATTTGAATCATCCGGTTATCTGTTTGGCCGGTGAACCTGTTAAAACGGACCGAGTTGTCAAATTGGATCTCTAATTTCTTTTCTTCAATTTAAGATTTATATTTTATGAGTCATTTATTACTCGAGAAGTTTTAGTATTTTATTAAAATTGCAAATTCATCATAAAAATTTTTATATTTGGTTTTATATATATATATATATATATATATATATATAATTTGTTTATTATTTAGTATTTCATGCAATTCTTAAATCCGGCACAATCGGACCCACCAATGAACCAGTAAGACGACTGGTTCACTGTCTGGTCCATTCTGAAAACATCTTGTGCTAACAAAAGTTACAATTTACCTTTTGGTTTTCCGTCAACGGATAGAAAAAGATCTATAAATCTTACACATGAAAGAACAAATTCTAATCGTTTCATACTATATTTTTATAGTTTCTGGAAGAAACACCCACGCTTGATCTCGGATCTCTTCAACTGGTGGTGGAACACGTTTGGTCGAGCCATGGGCGGACTGGCAACATTCCAGGGCTGGGGCCAAACATGAATTTCTATGATGCTATTTTAAACACCAGAACCGATGGCATTGGTGCACTTTACCGTGAAGGAACCGCTGCTTTGATAAACTCAATGGTCAACACGAACTACCCGTTCACAACAACCGGTGTCATAGACAGTTTCATAATGGGACTAGCCTCAAACGAGGCAGCAGCGGCTCAAGCCCAACGTTTCAAGCTAGCCAACGAGGGTCGCTTACAAGCGCCAAGAGTGTGATTATCATCTGCATTGACGTTTGTCTATTTAGTTAAGCTTTTATTTGTTGTTGTGCACCATGAATGGGATTATGATTGTTGTTGACTTCTGTTGACCATGGTCAAAGTGTTTAATTATGAAATAATGTTAAGTAACAGAGTTTAAAGCCTTAAAGTTGTGATTAACATAGAGAATTTCTTAAATTGGGATTAATGTTGATCAATAGGCTAAAGTTTGAATTATTAAAATCTAATATCCATAAAAATTCAAAGAGTTTAGTGCTATTTTCGTCCTTATGGTTTGGCAAATAATGCGAATTTAGTCCAGAAAATTTATTTTTTTCATATGGACCATCCACGTTTCCCAAATCTTGCCAATTATATCCAATCACCAACCCCGTTAAATTTAATCGTTAAGTCAGAGTTAGGCATGTCTTTTCACTCTTTCTTTATTATAATACTTATTTCAGATAACTGCGGTTTTCGTCCTTGTGGTTTTTCCAAATCTGCGGTTTTAGTCCAGTAATTTCCCATTTGCAATTTTCGTCCGTGTAGTTTCATTTCATTTGCAGTTAAACCCGAATTATTAACCTCGTTAATTCTGGTCGTTCACACATCTGCGTGCCCCTCACGTGATGACCAGTTTTATCGTTTTTCTCCCCAAATAAACCTCAGTCCTATTTCGCAAGCCCCCTCACGTGAGGGGCATGGGATGCATTTGAGGAAAATGGAAAAAAGATGGAACAAAACTACCCATCACGTGAATGGCACACTATGGGTTTAGCAACCAGACTTAACGGAATTAGTGAATTAGGGTTTAATTGAAAGTTAAACGAAACCATAGGGAAGGAAATTGCAAATTTGAAACTACTTGACCAAACACAGATTTGGACAAACCACAGGGACGAAAACCGCAGTTCACTGAAACAAGTATTATAATAAAGAAAAAGTAAAAAGACATGTCTACCCCTAACTTAACGATTAAATTTAACGGGGTTGGTGATTTGAATGTAATTAGCAAGAACTGAGAAACATGGATGGGTCATGCAAAAAATAAACTTGTTGGACTAAAATCGTATTATTTGTCAAACCATAAGAACGGAATTGACACTTTACTCAAATTCAAATGTTTGGAAAGATAAGTTGTGGGTTTTGTTAGCCAAAATTAAAGGAAAATCACATAAACATCATTATTTAGTTTTTGAAAGTATGAACAGTTTATTCATTTTACTCGATTGATTTGAAAGTAACATGATTTTAGCCATTAAAATAGACATTTGCACGGTTTTGGTATTAAAAATAAAAAAACTGTGCAATTACATTATTATTATATATATTAAAAAGGAGATTTTCTCCCCCCCTCACACAAACACTATTCATTTTACTATTTAATTTAATAATATTTTATTATATTTTATTTTCTTATTAATTAACTTTACTATATATTTGTTATCTATATTTATATGTATTCTAACTTTTATAAAAAAATACATAGAGATTTATACACTATCATTTGGTTTTTATTACCTTTACTTACTTTTTTTTCAACTAATTAAAAATTTTAACAAACAAAAATTTTAAACTTTAAACTTGGGTAAGTGTCGGTTTTACATGTTTTATTTGTCGGTTAAATTAATTTTTTTGTAACTTTGCTTTCGTATTTCTTATAGTTTGTCTTACAATGATTAAAAGGTTTATCATGATTTAAAAATATCCCGTCATCAGATGTTTTTATATCCACGTTTCAACGTTTCCGCCTTTAAAATATATTTTTTTCTTACAAACTCATGTTTACGAATTTATGTTTGTGCTGCCGATACTAACAAAATTTGCATCGGTTCACAACTATAGCGTTCCGGTTTTTTGGTTTACATATGATAATTTGTTGTATTTTGGTATCGAATGGTTTATTTCTTTTGTTTAGTTTCAATGTTGTAACATGATACATGATGAATTCGCGTAAACTCGCAACGCATTCGTGGTTTAACGTTTTTAGGTATGTTTTTTTCTCGATTCAATGGTCACGTCGCGAAGCGCGGGCCTAAATCCTAGTTTATTTTACTATTCAATTTAATAATATTTTATTATATTTTATTTTCTTATTAATTAACTCAAAATCCTCTTACCAAAACACTATTCAACTTAATAATATTTTATTTTCTTATTAATTAACTTTACTATATATTTGTTATCTATATTTATATGTATTCTAACTTTTATAAAAAATACATAGAGATTTATACACTATCACATTTGATTTTTATTACCTTTACTTACTTTTTTTTCAACTAATTAAAAATTTAACAAACAAAAATTTTAAACTTTAAACTTGGGTAAGTGTCGGTTTTACATGTTTTATTTGTTGGTTAAATTATTTTTTTTATAACTTTGCTTTCGTATTTCTTATAGTTGGTCTTACAATGATCAAAAGGTTTATCATGATTTAAAAATATCCCGCCATCAGATGTTTTTATATCCACGCTTCGACGTTTCCGCCTTTAAAATATGTTTTTTTCTTACAAACTCATGTTTACGAATTTATGTTTGTGCTACCGATACTAACAAAATTTGCATCGGTTCACAACTATAGCGTTCTGGTTTTTTTGGTTTACATATGATAATTTGTTGTATTTTGGTATTGAAGGGTTTATTTCTTTTGTTTAGTTTCAATGTTGTAACATGATACATGATGAATTCGCGTAAACTCGTAACGCATTCGTGGTTTAACGTTTTTACGTATGTTTTTTTCTCGATTCAATGGTCCCGTCGCGAAGGACGGACCTAAATCCTAGTTTTCATCTTAAATTTGAGTATTGAAAGTTAAGGTGGTCAGGTCGTTCAGTGAGTTCATGGTCAAGTACGGCGGGGACACTGTCGCATGTCCATCGGGTTGGGCATCAGGTTAAAGATTGGAGTTTCAGTGAAGAGGTATGCACCCGCCTTAACATCGAGCGGGGCGGGTCAACCCACAAGATATAGACAAGAGGCTTGAAATCAAGATGTCATGAAGGCACAAAGCCAAAACCTATGTGCATGGCGCATATCACATATGCTCACGCATCACATATGCTCACGCGTATCACATGCTCACGCACCATATATGCTCACGCATATCACATCAGCGCGTGGCGCATCTGCGCGTGGCGCATATCACATATGCTCACGCATCATATATGCTCACGCATATCACATCTGCGCGTGGCGCATATCACATATGCTCACGCATATTACATATGCTTGCGCATATCACATCTGCGCATGAAACATCTGCGCGTGAGAATAAAGAGAAGACCTCGCGCATCCTCAGGATAGGCGCATATCACACATGCACATAATCAACCTCGTCCTTATCCAAATCAGGATAAGGACAACCTTGATTGTGCTCATCAGACAACCTTCCAGAAGGTATCCTTTAAGGAATAAAGAATATGCTGATGTTGACAGCTGCCAATGAAAGGTGGACAACTCAGCAAAACCCATGTGCTACCACGTGATTGCACATGGGTCAGGTGAAATACCTTGGTCAGAGAATAATCAATGAAAGAGCACCAGGTGTCCTAAGGACACGTGGCGCGAAGCAATAGGAGGAGGCCAAAAAGGCCCTAATGGGATCTGAGCCCAATCATTGGAAACCCTAACACTATAAATACCACACCACCTCCACAAGGGGAGGTAAGCAAGAAAATACACTCTAAATCCTTACTCAATCTCAGATTATTATTATTCTCCTACAATCTCTTATTCTCACACCGGAGGGTTACCCCAAAGAGGACCCCTCTGTCCCTTTCTGAGGGGTAAGTTCACGGTGCTGTTCGTTTTGTAGGTGGAAGAATTCATACTCCGGAGAACCATCGGTGATATAGCATATTCATACCCGAGGAAAGTTGATCGTCTACCAGTGAGCCGATCCACGTTTCTTCATTGGCGTCATCACCTGTTACAACGGCAACAAAATCACTATCTCATCAGTTCTCTCTGAAAAACTTCCCCATGGTTTCTGGTGTTCGAAACAGCGATCAAGTTCTGGAGGATATTGAGCTTGAGGATGTTAATGAGGGACAGCAGTTTCTGAGGGCGCCGCGTGATATTGCGTGCACCACCAGTAACCATCCCTTCATCACAACACCTCATAGACAGACTGAAACTCCTCCAGACGATCTCACGTTCCAAAATCTGACTGGTGCAAAACAAAAAGGACCAATGGGTCCAGAAGTTGAAACCAATGACCCTAAAGAATGGCTTATAAACGAACAACGACGTTTAATGGACAAATACAATGAGCTGGTCAAACACAAAAAGTTAGCCGAGTTAACACAAAGGCTCGCATTTGATATGCAAACCATTCAGGGAACAACAAAAAGGGCGCGCGCGCCGGAAGATGGTCACTCTGTTCACACCGAACACGCTGATTTTAGTGATGAAGAAGTGCACAGCATGAGGAAGACGCGAGATACTCATGCAGGAGACTCACAGCTCCGCGCGCACATGAACATAGCGCCTGGAGCCAAAGCCGATATGGATCTGTACACACCGTACAACCCACCAGTGAGAGGGCAAGTGGACGTAACCACACCATATAGGCCAGCCATCTTGGTGAAGCATTCAAAATTCACTGAGCGCATCGCGAAGGCTCCCATTCAACACAAAACCAAGATGCCAAGTGGTCTAGGCAAGTACGATGGCACAACAGATCCAGACGATTTCTTACAAGGTTTTTACAACACTGGAAACCTAGAAAGCTGGACGATGCCAACATGGTGTCACATGTTTGCTCGCTGCCTCACGGGCGCAGCGCGTGTCTGGTTCGAAAGCTTGCCGACTGGACAAATCGATGGGTTCGAAGAGCTATTGGAGAAGTTCCAGGCTCACTTCGTACAGCAGCGCAGACACACGCGCGACCCCGATGACATCATGCACTTCGTGCGCAGGAATGATGAAACAATTGAAGACTACATAACTCGTTTCAATCAGGAATCTCTTGCAATCGGAGGTATCACTGAACAGCTCTTGCGCGTGGCCTTTATACAAGGTGCGCGCAGTGATCAACTCCGCAGAGCTCTCGTGAGCAGAGATGGCATGCCAACCACTTGGGCTAAGCTTATGGAAGCATCGCGAGTCTTCGCGCGAAATAAAAAACAAATTGCCCAAGATAGAGCAAGAGATAGAGGGCATCAAACAGAAGCACCACGCAACAATGAAAGGAGGGGCAAACAAAACTCCGTATGGTCCAGGTTGCAACAAACCAGTTTTTCTCCCGCAGAAAAGCAGGCGCAACCAAGTTCACCCCAGCCCCAAAAAGACATTCGTAATCGCGGAGAAAGTGACAAGAGGGAAGGCGACAGAGAGCCTAACAGACCTCTACCAAGAATATGGACTCCCCTCACTAAAACGCCTTCACAAGTGTTAAGCACAGAGAATGTCCAGTTTAAAAGCCCCAAGCCATTACTCCATAAGAGACCACCAAACAGTGGCAAGTATTGTGAGTTTCACAAGTCCACAGGGCACAACACCGATGCATGCCACCATTTGAAGGATGCGATTGAAAGGGATGTGAAATCAGGCAAGTTGGCTCACCTGGTGAAAAACCCAAGACCAGAGAATGAACAACCAGATGGAGCCTCAGCCAGTAAAAAATTCAAAAGAATCTGGGTAGCCGAGGGAGGAAGGCAAGGGCAAAGATCGAGAAAGAGAAGCGTGCAAGTCCAAGGAGACTGGCGCGAGCAGCAAGTAATCTTCCCAAGAATCAGAGGAGGCCCGTCTATCAGCAGTCCTCTAGTCATCACTACACACATTGCTCATTATGAGGTGTCAAAAGTCCTGGTGGACACCGGCAGTGAATCAGACATCATGTATGAGCAATGTTTCAGGAAGTTGGATCCAGCAGACCAAGCAAGGCTCGAAATTGTGAATGCACCAATCTCGGGTGTCTCAAATGAAATTATTCACCCCCTAGGTCAGAACAATTTGAACTAACTATGGGGGATGAGAAACACAAGCAAGCTGAAATTGTCAACTTCTTGGTCTTGCCCACCACTTCATGCCATAATATGATCTTGGGTAGGGGAACGATTGCCCAATTCAACGCCATACCGTCACCAGCGCACGGCGCGTTGGGGTTCCCAACACCAACAGGTGTAACATTTGTATACCGAGATCATTTATGCGCAGTGACAAGTATACCGCGGGAAGGGAGAATGAAACTTCCAATGGCAAACAACGCGCCAGAGGAATGGATTCTCAACCCAAAATTCCCAGAGCAAACAATCACAATTGGAGCTACGATATCAGACGACACAAGGTTGAGAATGAAAAGATTGCTCACAACATATATGTCGGTCTTCGCGTGGCAACATTCTGATATGACTGGGGTTTCGCGAGACCTGGCGCAACATTCTCTCAACACGTTCAAGTCTGTAGAGCCAATTGCTCAAAAGAAGAGAGTCATGGGGGATGAGAAGGCAAAGGCCATGAATGAGCAAGTAGAAGATCTACTGCGCGCAAATATCATCCGCCCAATACGATACCAAACATGGGTAGCCAATCCTGTGATGGTAAAGAAGAGCAACGGGTCATGGAGGATGTGCATTGATTTCAAGGACCTCAACAAAGCATGTCCAAAAGATTGTTACCCCCTCCCAAACATTGACGCGAAGGTGGACTCTGTGGCGCCATTTAAGCTCAAATGTTTCCTGGACGCCTATAAGGGCTATCACCAAATTCAAATGGCACCACAAGATGAGGACAAGACTGCCTTCAGAACTGACAAGGGTGTTTTCTGTTACACAAAAATGCCCTTTGGTTTGAAGAATGCAGGAGCCACTTACCAAAGACTCATGGACGCGGTTTTCAACGAGCAAATTGAAAGAAACCTAGAAGTCTACGTGGATGATTTGGTGATTAAAAGCAGGGAGGAAAAACAAATGCTCAAAGACATCGAAGAAACCCTTTGGCGCCTAAAGGAAGTAAACATGAAGCTCAACCCAAGCAAATGCACATTCGGCGTAGAAGAAGGGAAATTTCTCGGTGTAATGGTCACCAAAGATGGTTTCAAGGTGAACCCAGAGAAGGTGGAGGCTATCCTTGACATGCCCTCACCATCCACCATGAAAGAAGTTCAAAAGTTGAATGGTAGATTGGTATCAATTAACAGGTTCCTAGCGAACCATGCAAGCAAATCTACCCCATTCGTCAACACATTGAGAAATTGCTTAAAGAAAAGCCAATTCAAGTGGACGCCCGAGGCCGAGCAAGCTTTCAGTGAGATAAAAGAATGTCTGATAAATCTGCCTGCGCTCACAGCTCCACTACCTGGCGAAACTCTAACATTGTACCTGTCAGCAGGAGAGTGCGCCATCGGCGCAATGTTGTTGGTGGATCGCAAGGGAATCCAAACACCAATCTATTATGTAAGTCGGGTGCTGACAGATCCTGAGACGCGCTACTCCATCATGGAAAAGTTAGTTTTATCACTAACGCATGCGTCACGCAAGCTTCACAGATATTTCAATGGTCATCCTATTGAAGTCCTGACTGGTTACAACATCCAGCAAGTCTTGCGGCGTCCCGCGCTCTCAGGAAGGCTAACAAAATGGGCGCTGGAATTAGGAGAGCACACGATCGCCTATAAGCCCCGTCCAGAATAAAGGGACAAGTCTTAGCTGATTTCATCGCAAAAATCCCTGAAGGAAAAAATTGAAGAGGCTCAGCGCGAGGTAGACCCTCCGCAAGCCAATAATGAAGAAAATGTTTGGAGATTATTCACTGATGGAGCTTCAAACAACGAAGGGTCCGGCGCAGGCCTCAAACTGGTGGATCCAGAAAGTCATGAGTATACTTACGCAATCAGGTTGGATTTCAAGAGCACCAACAATGAAGCTGAGTATGAAGCCCTGCTGGCTGGTCTGCGCATCGCGCACAAGTTCGGAGTTAAAAAGCTAGAGGCTCATGTCGATTCATACTTGGTAGCAGCACAGGTCAATGGCCTTTATGATGCCAAGGAGAACACTATGCCTCTGTATTTAGAGCAGGCAAAGAAGCTCACCGAGCAATTTGACTTCTTCAGAATCATACATATTCCGCGCAGTGAAAACAAGTCCGCCGACGCGCTGAGCAAGATGGCATCAACCAGCTTCGATCACTTTGGCAATGATGTCAGGGTGGAAGTAATGAGCAACCCGTCGGTGGGAGCGAAGTCTGTCCTTGTAATTCATACAACACCTTCATCATGGATAACTCCATTAATGGAATTCTTGAAGGAGGGAAAGGTACCGGACGATCGCGCACAGGCGAGGAAGATAAGACACAAGTCGCAGAACTACGAACTGCTTGATGGTACGTTATATCGACGCTCTTATCTTGGACCGCTCATGAAATGCCTGGATGCCGAGGAAGCAAGCTATGTGATCAGAGAGATACACGAAGGAATCTGTGGAATACATGCTGGCCCGCGCATGGTGGTTGCTAAGGCAATGAACGCAGGTTACTATTGGCCAGGCATGTACTTGGACGCGTTAAAAGAGATCCAAAAATGCAAAGCGTGTCAGAGTTATGCGCCAAACACCATGCGGCCAAAGAACAACCTGATTCCAGTGACCTCCGCATGGCCTTTCCACAAATGGGCAATCGATATTGTAGGTCCCCTACCACAAGCGCAAGGGCGAGTAAAGTTTTTGGTAGTGGCAGTAGACTATTTCACAAAATGGGTTGAAGCCAAGCCACTAGCAAATATCACAGCCGAGGCAATGAAGCAATTCATTTGGAGCCACATCATATGCCGTTTTGGCCTGCCAATGGAAATTGTGAGCGACAATGGCAAACAATTCACTGACAGGAAGATATCTAGCTGGCTCAAGGAATTGCGCATCAACCAAGTCTTCACTTCAGTATACCACCCTCAAGGGAATGGCCAAGTGGAGCGCACGAACCAAAGCCTGCTGAATGGGCTGAAGAAAAGGTTGGAGGGAGAATCCCATTCATGGGTTGAGGAGCTACCTAATGTCCTGTGGGCGCACAGGACATTAAGCAAAACCAGCAATGGCGAATCCCCGTTCAGCCTAACCTATGGAACGGAGGCTATGATTCCAGCAGAGATTGGATGCCCATCCCATAGAGTGCTCATGATGAGTAAGATGGATAACGAGCGCGAAAGGAGGTTGGATCTCAACTTACTTGAAGGGCGCAGAGAGGCGGCTATCATCAGTGAAGCCAAATACAAGAAAAAACTAAAAAAATATTACAATCAGCGCGTGAAAGAATGCCACTTCAAGAATAACGATTTTGTCCTTCGGAACAATGAAGCTAGCCGCGCGATACCCCCGGGAAAGATGTCTCCCAACTGGGAGGGACCTTATCAAGTCTCGGAAGAATTGGGAAAAGGCGCATACGCTTTAAAAGATTTGAATGGAAAGAAGATCCCGCGCGCATGGAACGCAGCACAGCTTAGAAAATGTTTCATGTAAAAATTGTCAAGTTTGTAATCAAGGCTTTTTAAGCCATTATGAATAATGATACGCGCTGTCTTTTCTTAATATGTGTTCTATTACCTTTTGCATACATGTTTCATACTTCCCTTTATTAATTTTGAGCAATATGACAACATTGTATTGATATCAAAACTAAAAATAAAACGAAGTAAAACATACATGCGCGAGCTTCAAGCTCAAACGCGTTAACGAGTTTTAACTCTAAAACGCCAGGGCCTTAGCCCAATAATATGAGCCTTAGCTCAGGGCCTTAGCCCAATAATACGAGCCTTAGCTCAAATTACTCACAACATCCATCCTACATGCTGCGCAGCTAGACCATAAAAATACCTAAGCACAGCTAAGGCAAAGCACATGCCAAAACATAGTTGTTAAGGTCTCAGGTCGAGGTCGCGCATGGGATTGTAATGGATACCAGAGTAACACATACTGACACGTAAAGGCTAAAAAACTCATTCATAATTTCCTATAATAAATGCGCGATAATGTCGCGCAAAAGAGGAATAATGAAATGCCAAGGCACGTGTCAGCATATTCAGAATATTGCAAAATAACTTGAAATATGACAAGGATTAAGTAAAATAATTTCCTTACAACCTTGTTCAAGTTTCAACGTGCAAGCATATCTTATATTCAACAAGCAAACACATGCAATATAAAGAGATGAATTGGGAATGCGCAAGATGCGAATAAGGGGAAAACAAAATTTCATTCCAAAACATAGAAGTTTACAAATTTACAAAATGATGAGATAAAAACTACAAACAAAAAAAAACATGAAGGGCTTCTCAAGTCTCTATATCAACATCAGCCTCTTCATTGTCCTCATCATTACCCCCTCCCTCAGCATCTGGCGCAGCCCGCTCCTCGTCATCTCCAAACTTACCATAATCAAGCTGTTCGTTTTGAATGGAGTCATCTTCTATCACGATAGTGTCAGGAGTAGGTCCTTTGGCCACGCCAGAGACGCTAGCAGAGGCAGCATTGCCCGCGCCATCATCGCTGCCACCAGCCCCTTCACACTCGTCAAGTAATTTCTTTAGCGCGCCGAGATCGGGCTGGTCAGCAAGCGAGGCTATCTGCAAGTCACAAGGAAAAGTATGAGTACAAAAGACTAGGAAAATAAGTCAAGGTAAACTTATTAAGGTTAAAATACCTGCACAAGGATGGGAATGGGAGTATTCAAATACTTCTCCCCCACCTCGGCCATGTCAGCGCAGACAACGTCGAGCTGATAAGGGTAGTCGGATGGGTTCTTCTTCAGCATGCTATATTCACAGCCATCCTTAAACCCTTCAGCTCGACCGACCAAGCGCGACGCAGCGTTGCAATCTATCACAAGGGTCTGAAACTCGTCTGAGTATTTCATCGCATAAGCGCAACGAGTCATACCCTGTGAAACTAGCCATTGGCGATCCTGCGCGAGGGAAGAAACAGACGTCTCAAGAGCAGGAATCTGAGAGTTTAACAACTCAACAGTTTCCTTGGTCTGTTTTAGCTCTTCTCTGTCGGACGCTGCTGCCGCCAAGGCCTCATTCCTTTCCGCTTGCGCAGCATCGAGCTCTTCTTGGCCAGACGCTGCTGCCGCCAGGGCTTCATCCTTTTCTGCCCGCGCAGCTTCAAGCTCTTTCTTCAGGCGCGCAACCTCACTCTCTAATAAAGATTTGTCAGTAATAGCCTGCACAAGAGTTTGATCACGCGCCTCTGCCTCTAGCTCCAAATCACGCGCTCGCCGCGCGTACCTGGCTGCATCCGCCTCTGCCGCCTGCAGCTTCTCCCGCGCAGCCTACAGCTCATGCCCGCGCTTCACAAAGGCAGCGTTGGCACTTGCTCGGTTCTCGCTGAGTTCTGCTTGGAGTTTCTCAGCTCTCTCTCGAGCGTCAGAAAGATTCCAAGCAGAAACCTTAGCCTCTTGCTTGGCCTTCACAAGAGCATCACGCACTTTTATATAATCATTGCGAAGCTCTTGGGAGGCAGCAAAGAACGCAGACCCAGCAAGAAAATGGTCGTTGAGCAAGTCTACGCGGGCGCGGTCCTCCTGAAACCTCCTTTCAGCCGGAGGCACAGAGTGAGCCCAGAAGTCTTCACACACACCCATGGACTGAAATGAGCTATCCTCAGTAATATTCCATCTCGGGCGGTATATGTGATCGGCTTCCTGCAAACACAAAGCAACGTTCTAGTCATCTAAACACTAATATGGAAGTCCGCACCGCGGAGCAAAACGAACTTATACCTGCGGAGAGCAAGCAGAAAAGTCAGCGCCAGCCCCACGAGAGGGCTGCGCCACGAAATCTCGTGGCGCTACAGGGCTTGCGCGGCCGCCATCGGAGTCTTTAAAATTGACCTCCTCATCATCCTCTGTAACAGGTCTTTTCTCCTGCGACTTGGAAAAATCAAAACCAGTCTCGCGAGGAGGGCTGCGCGCAGGAGGAGGTGAGGGAGGTCTCGACGCCGCTAGATCAGCGCGTAAAATAGTCTCCTGCTCCTTAGTAATCCCAATGAGAGGAGATTCAGTGCTTGTAGGAGCAGGAGCAGAACTAACGGCGCCGGCGCCGGCGCCAGCAGTGCCACCGGCAGCTTGTGTGCCAGCTATAATTCATATGAAAAAACCAAAGAGAAATGATTCATGACTTGATCTAAAGGAAAAAGTCAGAAAATCAAAGCGCAATATATACCTTGGCGCACCGCCGTCCGCGAGTTGAGCATCGCCATGAAGTCCATTTTTCCCCTCTTCGAGGGTAAAACAGGGGACTTCAAAGCAACCTTCGGCGCAGCCTCGGTACCTTGCTGCGCCTGAGGTTGATCCACCAAGGTCGCCGGCTCTACAAACATTTTGAGTGAGCAAAGATTCATTAATAACTCTATCGGAATCACGCTCATAAAACCACAAAATATAAACAAAGTATACCTGTGGGAGAAGATGAAACAGCAGGCGCAACGCCGCTTCCCTTGTCCGCTGCGCGAAGAGATGAGGTGGCGGCACCATACCTCGTGTGGACAGGAGGACTGCCCACACCTCGAGGCAAAGAAGACGAGGAAAACTTGAAGGTAAACCCCTTGGTTTTCTCAAGTCCCTTCGCTTGAGTAGGAGGATCCTGAGCAACAGGGGCATCATTTTTCTTCTGTTTTTTACTGGCCCCTGCGCCAGTTTTCTCTTTAGCTTTGCGCTTGAGTTGTGGCACCTCAGCTTCCTCCTCCACCTCCTCTTCCGCAAGCTCAAGCTCATAATTCTCGAGCGCATCTACAATACGTGCAACAGAAATGTTAACTAAATTTGGTATTCTAAAGGCATAAGCATAAGTACAAAGGCTTACCAGGCGCATCGCTGTCAAAGCAAAATCCCAAATCAACAGGGATGAACATATCATCGAAGCGATCGGGGAAAGCAACTTCCCCAGCGCCCAGCGCGACAGAGCCACCCTCCATATGCTCATCATAGGCGGCGTGGACGTATTCCTTGCTTACTGCATAATACAAGACAAATGATATCAGCAAAACGAATTATATTCGCGCAGAAATAATGCAATGAGCTAATAACTCACATAAGCCATCAACTTGAATGACAGGCTCAGTCGCGCTGTCGGTCCACCTCTTGCTCATACCAACCCCCACCAGCGCCTCCTCGCAAATATTCTTGGCGGGGGATGGTTCAGCATTCAACTTATTAACCCATGCGCCAGTTGGGTTTTTAAGAACATTTTCATCCGCGGCCGCAGAAGTGATCGCGCGCATGGTCATGCGGATGGGAATCACACCAGCCTTAATATAAAAAAATTTCTCAGACCAGTCATGAAGGCTTTTGAAGGAAACAGTGCAGCACTTAACCTTCTGACTGCGAGGTATGAATGAAAACCAAGAATCTTGGATTTTTGGCTTGTAAAAATATTGAAAGCGCCGAGGGGTGGGCTCCTCGCGCTGAGCTTTGCACATGAACTCAAAATGAGTCATGCGCACTAGTCCACAAGGATGGACTTGGGATATGTGAATCCCATGAAACTGAAGCAACGCACCCATAAACCTTGTCATCGGGAGACGAAGGTTACAGTGAGTGAAAAAATGACAGTATAAGGAGATATAGCCGGTGGGCGGATCTGCCGCCGTTTGCCCGGCCGCCGGGAGCATACAGCCGTACTTAGGGAGAAAACCCTGAGAGGCGATGAGACTGTCAAAATCAGACTGTTTCAGTTTGCAGGGAATCTCATCCCATCTCTTCACTGTTTTGCTTTTCCCCACCTCCTCCGACGAGGCCTCGGCAGCCCGTTTTCCCTTGCCGGTCTTCTTCAAAGTGGACATGACTAATGATTTTACATGGCGTTTGCTCGGGGAGATTGTGGTGTCTGGGTTATCAGACATACAACTGTGAATCAAACAGCGGTTACTTCAAGAACGGAAATCTGGAAGCAAAAGACAGGCTCTTAATCGGAATGAAAATGGAAGGAAAGAAAAAGCTCTGAAATAACAATGAAGATGAAGAATAACAACTCAAAAGGCTTGCTTTTATAGGCCCATGAGAGAGAAAGAAACAGGTATGATCAGAGTTCATGCGCCCCCACTCGCAGGTGCAGGCCAACACGAGCGCGACACGTGTTCCTGACACTGTGTGAGGAGACATGAAAGGCAACTGTAGCACCTCGAGCACACGAAAACTCTGACACATGTCTCCATCTCTGACGCATGTCAGCACCAACCAACCACGTACATGGACGATTCATTTCAACCAAAAGGATAGAATTTCGCGCAACGATGAGAAATAAAAAAGAAAAAGACAAACCCTATTAAAAAAGCAAACTATTAAGTCTAATATCTATCTTACCTCGCTCGCGCGAGACAAGACACACATTAGACTGGGGGGGCTTGAAGAGGTATGCACCCGCCTTAATATCGAGCGGGGCGGGTCAACCCACAAGATATAGACAAGAGACTTGAAATCAAGATGTCATGAAGGCACAAAGCCAAAACCTATGCGCATGGCGCATATCACATATGCTCACGCATATCATATATGCTCACGCATCACATATGCTCACGCATCACATATGCTCACGCATCACATATGCTCACGCGTATCACATGCTCACGCACCATATATGCTCACGCATATCACATCTGCGTGTGGCGCATCTGCGCGTGGCGCATATCACATATGCTCACACATCATATATGCTCACGCATATCACATCTGCGCGTGGCACATATCACATATGCTCACGCATATTACATATGCTTGCGCATATCACATCTGCGCGTGAGAATAAAGAGAAGACCTCGCGCATCCTCAGGATAGGCGCATATCACACATGCACATAATCAACCTCGTCCTTATCCAAATCAGGATAAGGACAACCTTGATTGTGCTCATCAGACAACCTTCCAGAAGGTATCCTTTAAGGAATAAAGAATATGCTGATGTTGACAGCTGCCAATGAAAGGTGGACAACTCAGCAAAACCCATGTGCTACCACGTGATTGCACATGGGTCAGGTGAAATACCTTGGTCAGAGAATAATCAATGAAAGAGCACCAGGTGTCCTAAGGACACGTGGCGCGAAGCAATAGGAGGAGGCCAAAAAGGCCCTAATGGGATCTGAGCCCAATCATTGGAAACCCTAACACTATAAATACCACATCACCTCCACAAGGGGAGGTAAGCAAGAAAATACACTCTATATCCTTACTCAATCTCAGATTATTATTATTCTCCTACAATCTCTTATTCTCACACCGGAGGGTTACCCCAAAGAGGACCCCTCTGTCCCTTTCTGAGGGTTAAGTTCACGGTGCTGTTCGTTTTGTAGGTGGAAGAATTCATACTCCGGAGAACCATCGGTGATATAGCATACTCATATACGAGGAAAGTTGATCGTCTACCAGTGAGCCGATCCACGTTTCTTCAGTCGGTGATGACATTCACCGACGGAATTGCGACAAACCCGTCTAGTCCAGTTATCTAGTGGTGTTACCATTCCCCAACATTCAAATATCGGCTTCATTCACGGATATAATTTTGTTAGTATAATGGACGTGGGTAACTTTCTTTACGATGGATAACCAATGGAATACCGACATCACTCCTCTAGACAAACCTTACCAACGTATTACCGAGGGATCATGTTGCTAGTTTTTTATGGCCAGATCCGTCGTTGGTAATCTTTCTGTAATTTAATTATTCAAATAAAAATCAGAATTTTTAAAAACTTCCCAACAATAAAATTCAAAAAAATCTACAACATAAAGTTTTTTCTTAAACATGGTTACAAATTCCTGATTTTTTCAATTTACCTTCAAAAGCTACAATACGAACCAAGTTTAATTACTCATGACAAACTTTAATAATTTTGTTTGATCATTCTTCTAACGAGGATTTTTTACTTACTAAGAAATTGCATCCGTCAGAAGTATGATCAGACAAAATTAGCGCATCTTCGTTTTCTATATCTTCATATGTGCCTTCAACATCTTCTTCCTTCCCTCTAGGATCCTCCTCGTCATCCGAATGGACTTCGACTACATCTTCTATGGTACGTGGAATGTTTTGGGTGTCCTGATTCACTCTTGCAACTTTTGAATGGCTTAACCTTTCATTGTTTTAATAAAAATGCTTAAAATGATACAAAAAAATGATCAAGTAATATCATACGTATGCATAACCATATATTTCAAAAATTAAAGAAATTTTAGGAGTTGAAGAAAAAGTTAAATAACAAAGTAAACAACTTGTTTCAAGTTTCAAATTGTGAACAAGATAGCTAATACAGTTTTTTTTAAACCATATATAAATCAACATAGTATAAATCCTAGAGCATTTTCAGTCCATTTTCTATTCAAATCTATATAATTACATAAAAAATTATTACATAATTTTTAATTAAACTGTATTTTTTATATTTTTATCATTAATTTTTTTCTCTTCTCCACTCACAACTAGTTTCGAAAAATATCAAAAAAATTTACGGTGTATTTATTTTAAATTTTATACCTAAAGTTAACTTTTCTACATAATATTTCTCTTTCATCTACTCACAACACTCGTAACCATGTCCCTGCCGTGTAGCTCAGTTGGTTAAGGGGGCGTGAGACTTGGAACAATAAGTTAGAGGTCATGGGTTCAAAACCGATCCTAGGCGCTAATCGCCTTGCTGCTGAGTGAGGCTGATTTACCTTTCACGTGATGGGCCTGGGACGGTCCAGCGTGGGCCGGTTAGCGTGTCTAAAACAACACGTTTTGAAACAACAACACTCGTAACCATATCATATAATTTACAAACTCACTCACATATTATATACTAGGTTATAACCCGTGTATTACACAGGATGAGGTACCAAACATTTTAAAATTAAGAATAATTTGTAATAAGTACATACAAATTATATATATATATACATATATATATATATATATTAAAGTAAACTTTTATTATATATAACACAAACCGAGCTACATCTGAATAATAAGTAAGCGAGCAACAAGTTGCGCCGCTATCCCCTTTTAAATCACAAAGCATATTCTACTAAATTATATTAAACATTGTTTCATTTACACTTGCATATTATTCTACTTGAGCATCCATGTACTTTTAACCACTCATTTAAAACTTAAAATAGTAGAGATTTATAACTGCAATGATGCAACTAAACCATGATACCCTTCAGGCTTCAACTGTAATCAAATTTACATTGTCGAATCATCAATGCTCATTTTAAGTATATATATTAAAGTCTAGCTATAGATATCATTTGCATATTAAGCATTCTCAAACGGGCTTGGCTCTGCAAATTATTAAAAATTGATTACTTGGATTGCTCCTTTTTTTTACATTTAATTGCCTCCATCATATTCCAATACTTTACATTTATAAACCAAAGTTAGGTTCCTTTAGTTTCTCCTAAGGCTCTTCAACACCATATCTTCTCATCACCTACAATTGTTATAGAAATTAAGGCATAGGCTTTAGGTTCATATACTTGAATATAAACTATAAAGGAGTAAATGTATGAAAATACCTGTTAACGCGAAATAGGCAATGCCATGCTCAAATGGTCTAAAATCGCATTACCAATCCCAAGATTGCCTTCATTGTTTCGAGTCTATGGGGTTGACTTTGTGAGGCATTGCTGATGACATTGTTTCACCAGCATTAGCATTAGAACCTACAAAACACAAGTGTTTGCAATGCCAAGAGCAATAGTAACTGTTAAGAATTATTTACTTATGAAAACTATCACAAAATACAAATTGAAAGTGCATCATATATCTTTATCAAAAACAAGTAAGATGTTATTAAATTGGATGAATGAATGAAAAAGTTCAAACCCTTTCAAAAAGGAAAAAGAGTGAAAAATTTTAGCCATGTAGTCATAAGACTCAAACTGCAGTGACTCCTCATGTAAAGTCATAGAAACTAAGTTAAGATATACATACCCAAAAAAACTCAGAAGCAGAGAACCCTCCTTACCTGGAATCTCCAAAATTGAATAAAATAAATTATTAAGTCTATTTCCATGAGAATTGCATATCATTTAGATGCCCATAGAGAACAAAAGTTTATACTAATACAAGATGTCCTAAATTTTATGTACAACTTGTAACTTCATAAGTTCAGTTCTATATAAAGTAATAACAAAACCTAAAAAGAAAAGGGAAATGCAAAGAAAACTATACCCACATACAAGAATACGTCAAACAACAAATACATCATTTAGCTAGTAATGAATTCTCAAGATGGAACTTGCCTAAGAAAGATCATTGTCCACCTAAAACTTTTCATTGAGATTTGATCTTGCCTTAGTTGATTACATTGCAAATCACTAAATGATATATTAGGGATACCTTGAGTTTATGCTTTTTAGCTTATACTCAAGAAAGTAAAATGGATAATCCATCAAGATAGGTAAAAAAAGACAGGTCAAACACGTTGAAAGTCGATGGAATTGTAGTTTTAGTGTATAAATCCTCCTAAATCATTTTGTTCACTAAATTAGATTATAGCTTAGTAATATAATTCTTGCAGTCAAACTATTCGATTTACGGAAAAAAAAAATATTAGTTTTAAGTGTTTAGCCAATCCAACCCACAAATTTTGACCCAGCCCATCTGACCCACCCATTTTTGCCACTTCTAATTAGGAGAATGAAATAATTACTTTGAAAATCCCTCCAAACCAGAATCTGCAGAGAATAACAAAAAACCAATAGTTAAGTATCAAATTCTGGCATAACTTATTATGAATCTTATCATGGCCAAACTGGTAATTATGACACCTTTCTCCAACACGATTATTTAGGCATCGTATAATAAATGGATTTGACGTTTGAGCTTCTTCAGCCCAACATTTCTGAAACCTACACTCAGTTACGACTTATCATTTTAGCTAACCTCCTAAAGAATGGATAAAAATATTTAAATCACAAACTTTTTACTCAATGGATCACTCCGGTCACACATATCTAACACCCAGGCGTCTTTTCTTTATAGTTTTTCGATAGCCCTCCTGCATAAGAGGAGTCATCCATCCAAAATATATTCCTACCACAACAATGATACACCAATTATTCTTAATATTTTGAACGTGTTTCAGCCGGAATGTCTTGTTGCGATCTTTAATAAAGAAGTAAACTGTAGATATATCTATGATTGGAATTTGGAACTATAAATGAAAAATTAACAGGAGATGGATTATCAGTAATAGATGACGACGAATAAGCAAAGCAAAAACTGAAGATATCCGGCACAATCGATGGTGACGATTTAATATAGGGTTTCGCATTCAAATAACTGCGATATAGGCTGAGAATTATCCTTCACGTTTTGTTAACCGTTTAATCGTTCAATTGCAGGTTGTGGGAAGGAAGCTTGGAAATATAGAATTGCAAAAACCGTAATACGTAACTGACTAAATCCTAATTGTGGTGAGGCCATGTGTCAAATTTAGGTGAAGTGAAAACAAAAGAAGAGGTTGGCTGACCTGTCTAGACAAAAGCTTGTTTTATTATAATAGTAGATTATATTTATGGAGAAAGCTCTTAACTATCCTATATGCTTCCATATATATGGTTCCATTTGTAAAACGGTTTATAAGTTTAATTCACATTAATAAAACTACAAATTGATAAAAGTAACGAGGCTTAATAAAATAAGAAGGAAATTAATTCAATAAAATATATATTTTGTATTTAGTTCATGGGATACCATTTCTTGTTGAGAGAAAAAAAATGTGACACCCACTCATAATAACCAACTAACTAACTACATAACCTACTACACCAACCTCCATTAAAACATGGTTTATCAACACTCTATTCTTCCATCATCATTCTTTCAAATTGCTTCAACCACAAGCAACCCACCTACCTACAAACATGACCACCAAATCTTCTGTTAGTACCTTCACATACAAGAAACTCTTTACCACCCCATGCAAAAGCTTCACTCGCCTCTTTAAATCCAAAAACACAATCTTTATAAGAAGAAATCATTCTCGCATAACAAAGCCCACAACGACGTCGGTTAAGAAGCGGAGTTTCTGTTGTTTAACGTCGTTTTGTGGGTCGTTACGGCAGGCAGAAGACATGGATAGGGTAATGGAGCTCAAGAGCTTTTCGGATGCCGGGTATGTGCAGAAAGCACCATGCCCATCTCCTCTTACACCAGCATATATCAAGATGGGAAGGAATGGTATGGAATACATGCACTACACATTTTTTTTTTGTATTTTGCATACATAAACGTGCATAGAATTGTATATTTGGGTGTAGAAGTGTTAAATGGGTCGTGTCGGTGGGTTGGTGAGTTTAATTTGATATGGACCCAAAAATTAAACGTAAACCTGGACGCGAAAATCGTGTCAGACATGATAAACCCGAAATGTGCATGACTTTTTACAATTTGACATGAATACGACGAGTTTAGTTAACCCACTTTAGACTAAAGGTGCACAAACCTGACCCACTTTAGACTAGAGGTGCACAAACCAATTTAAAATTTACAATCGGTTTGGGTTGAAACCAGTTCGGTTAAGTCAACAAAAGTCAAAACCGGTTTATGATCGGTTTCGGTTCGGGTTGAAACCGGTTTCTTGACCAAGTTGTGATCGGTTCGGGTTGAAACCAGTTTTTTGACCAAGTTGTGATCGGTTTGGTTCGGGTTGAAACCAGTTTCTTGACCAAGTTGTGATCGGTTCGGTTAGGGTTGAAACCAGTTTCTTGACCAAGTTGTGATCGGTTCGGTTCGGGTTGAAACCAGTTTCTTGACCAAGTTATGATCGGTTCGGTTCGGGTTTTGACTGGTTTTTCCTTGGTTTTGGCCGGTTTTGGTTCGGTTAACCGGTTTGAACCGGTTTTTGGGAAGAAAATTACAAACCAGTTCCAAACCTACGGTTTCTATTGGTTCCAAACCGATTTCTACATAGTCGGTTTCAAACTGGTTCGGTTTTCGGGTTGGTTTGATTAACTGGTTTATTTGTCCACCTCTAATTTAGACTAGACCGAAACATTCGAATTTTGTGTTAGGTTTGTGTCATTTCAGAAATTCATACCCCCTACTTTATGAAATGTATGTTGGGAATTTCAGTGCAAGGCGTTACTTGGCGTGCAAGGTTAAGTAACATGATTTAAGGAGTGGATAATTGTAAACAATTAAATGTGCTAATAGAAGCTACGTAAAACAAAGATTCTGGCGAGCAACTAGTGTAAGAACCCTGTTGTGTGATTTCTTCTGAGGGTTTATTTTGTTTGTTGAAGAAGGAGTCTGAGAAACACAAAAAAGGAATAGCCTGCAAAAGTGAAAAAGAAAAGGTTTTCATATTTGTCTGGACAGGAGCTACGTAAAATAAAAAGAAAAGAATTAAATATTTCTTTAATAATTGAATTCGTGATCAGGAAGGCTCCAAAAGGCAAATTTGATATTTCAAGTTAAATTGAAATAGAACACAAGAGTTTGAGTCTGTAACCGAAAGGTGTGTTCGGATCAGATTTGGAACCGGGTTTTGTTGTGTAGGCTGGAAAAATTGAACCAGTTACACCAAAGGATTTTTTAAAATCTTATGGTCGTAGAACCAAGATGGGTGACGCGAACCAAGCGAAAAAGGAGACGATCTCCGGGTCGTTTCAGTGTCCGCGTTGGACGAAAACAAACTACACGATTTGGAGTATGCATATAGAAGTTATTTTTTGGATTCATGGAGTTTGGGATGTGATTGACCCGGGCTCTAATGACGCGAAGCAAAATAACATCGCGAAGGCGCTTCTGTTCCAGTCAATTCCCGAGGAACAGATCCTTCAAATCGGTAATTTTAAATTGGCAAAAGAGATGTGGGATGCCATAAAGTCAAGAAATATGGGCACGGAACGTGTGAAGGATACTAGACTTCATATGTTAATACGTGAATTTGACGGTATGATGATGAAAGAAACCGAAACCATTGACGAGTATGCCTCGAGAATAACCGCAATCTCTTATAAATCAGCCACACTTGGGCAACCGTATGAAGAAAGGAAGTTAATTCAAAAATTCTTCACAAGCCTGCAGAGCCGGTTTATCCAAGTTGTAGCATCCCTCGAGCAAGTGTTAGACCTTAAAACAGTTGGTTTTGAGGATGTTGTCGGGAGGTTAAAGACTTATGAGGAGCGTATCAAAGGACACGTGTTGCGTTCTGAAGAAGGTAAACTTTTGTTTAATAATTCTGAATCCTCTTCGAGTTCGAATCAGTTTTCACGCGAATCGAGTAGGGGGCACGGGAAAGGTTCGAATCGAGGACGTGGTAGTGGACGTGGTGGTGGACGTGGGATTCAGAACCGTGGTTCACAAGGAGGGTCCAACGAAGGGGATAAACGAAAAGGTAAAAAGGATTACTCGGAAGTTCAATGCTTTCGTTGTGATAAATTTGGTCACTTCGTTTCGAGGTGTCCGGTACGAAGGAAAGAGAGACAAGCACATTTGGCCGAAGCAAAAGAAAAAGACTCGTCCCTCTATATGGTGCAGTGCGTTCAAGAAAAAGTGTACTTGAATGAACAGAAGGTTATACCAAAAAATTACGAGAGTGGTTCGAACGAACAAGACTTGTGGTATTTGAATAACGGTGCGAGCAACCATATGACGGGTAATTTATCTTTTTTCTCTGAGTTAAATAAGCGTGTTGGTGGCAAAGTTAAATTTAGAGATGGGTCTTATGTTGATATTTGCGGGAAAGGGTCGATATTGCTAGTCGATAAAACGTGGGAGCAACAATTATTGACCGACATTTATTATATTCCTAGTTTACAAAGTAATATTATTAGTCTTGGGCAAGCAACAGAAAGTGTTTGTGATATTCGTATGAAAGATGATTACTTGTTGATGTATGATGATCAAGGAAAATTGTTGATGCGGGTTACTCGATCCAAGAATCGTCTTTATACGATTAAATTAAACACGGGGAAACCCGTGTGTTTACAAGCCCGGATTGATAACGAGAATTGGCTTTGGCACGCGAGACTAGGACACCTAAATTTCGAGTCTATGAAACAAATGGTGAAAAATAATATGGTCATTGGAATGCTAAAAGTTGATCAAGAAAATCAAATTTGTGACTCGTGCTTAGTCGGGAAGCAAACGTTCCGAAGTCGGCGACTTTCAGAGCAACCCTAGCATTGGAACTAATCCATGAAGATTTATGCGGGCCCATTACTCCTAGTACCATAGCCGGAAATAGGTACGTGTTCGTCTTGATAGATGATTTTTCACGTTTCATGTGGACTTTTCTGTTGAAAGAAAAAAGTGAAGCGTTTGATACCTTCAAGAGATTTAAAGTCATGGTGGAAGCGGAAAATAGTAAGAAAATCAAGACGTTTCGAACCGATCGAGGGGGAGAATTTTCTTCGCGTGATTTCAATCGGTTCTCAGAAAACGAGGGGTTTATTCGGCATTTAACTGCTCCATATACACCTCAACAAAACGGTGTTGTCGAAAGGCGGAACCACACGATATTGGATATGACTTGGAGCATATTAAAAGCGAGACAAGTTCCGAATTATATGTGGGGTGAAGCGGTGAGACATTCAACCAACGTGATTAATAAAATTCCAACTCGAGCGTTAAAAGACAAAACACCGTATGAGATGTTAAAGCGAAAGAAACTGGATCTTAAATTTCTTAAAGTTTTTGGATGTGTTGCGTATTCAAAAATAGTTGCGAGAAATATTAAGAAGTTAGACGATCGTTCGACTCGTTTAGTTTATCTCGAAAGCGAGAAAGGTTCGGCGGCGTATCGTTTATACAATCCATCGACTAGAAAAATTGTTGTGAGTCGAGCGGGTGACACGGTGTTTGATGAAAAGCAAAGTTGGAATTGGGGTAAAAGTACCGAAACAATCGATGAGGATGATCGAGCACCTGGCATGTTTTGGGTTAACTTTGGTGATGAAATTGTCACACCCTCAAAATCCACTAACGCAGTTTTACCGTCAAAGGGTGTGAACTGGCAGGATCGGAATCATCAGTTATAATCAAACCATAAAAACGTTTAAATGAAAATAAGTGCGGAAGCGTAAAACCATAGAAACAATGTTACGTCACGCAGGACGATTTAAAAACCAATGATAACAGTTAAAAGTAAGTTTGCATAGTTAAAAGTTTTTCAAGCAATGCATGTTCCTAAATCGCGCGCCCCGCCTCGGCTACCTGAGAATAACATACTAAAAGTGTCAACACAAGGTTGGTGAGTTCACAAGTTATATAAAAATAAATCGTTTAGCGTTTGCGTTCAGCGTTTTGCGTTACAGCGTTACAGCGTTTTGCGTTACAGCGTTTTGCGTTACAGATAGTGTTATGTCAAATTATATATCGATAGGTAGCTAGTCTATACAACAAGTATTACTAAGTGTTCGACACCGAAGCTGACTCGTTTAATAAGTGCCTTGTCACCAGGTCCTCCAGACCATGGTACGTGTTAGCCAAAATTACACCCGCTCGACCTCCAGTCGAGTTTAGCGTTGGGTGGGGTTTGTCAAACCCAGTAGTACTACTCAACAGTGACTCGCTATTCAAAATATTAACCGGTTCGATGTGTAGGACTTCAAATGTTTCGTTTGCCACTTAGCCTTTACAAGTGATATATAATTTATAACAAAATCTTAAATGCGTTGTGGAGTATGTTATCTCCCCCAAGTGAAAAGCGTTTGAAAACAGTTTAAAGAGGGGAAAGTGAAACTCACTGTTTGCGAAGAATTTCCCAAAATAAATCACCAAGATGCGCGTCACCGAAAAAACTCTCTCTAACGTTCTAAAATAACAAAGAGATTTTTCTAAGTGTCGGAATATTATCGAGTCTCTAGACCCGGCACATAATACCTATGCACATAACATGTTTCGTGTTTCGTTTGTGAATCGTGTGTGACTTTAACAAGTGTTTTTGTGACACATTACATGTGTAAGCAATCATATAGGTGTCATGTATTCATAACGTACGTTACTAGCAATTATTCCCCGTAAGGGCATTTTGGTCAACAAATGACAATTAACTAGCCATTATTCCCCATGAGGGCAATTTGGTCAAATCATGGCAATCAATTAGAAATTATTCCCCACAAGGGTATTTTGGTCAAAACATAACAATTATATAACAAGTATCATGTTTCATGCATTTTTACACAACTCAGCAGCTAGTTTCACCGAGACAGAAATCCTACTAGAAAGATTGTACTATTTCACCGATCATAGCATCTCAATTAATTTACCAAAAATCATCACAGAAGCACATATGTCTTAGGTTTCCAGAACATATTTTATTACATTTTTATTCCTCACAGTTTTCTCACAATCATCAAATCATTACATCAAACTCATAACAGTCAAATTCATGCGCAACAGAATGTTATTTGCAATTCCCGTTAAACGAAAAATCCAATAAATTCAAGACCACTTGGATTAGGTTTCTAACTCAATGAGTCAACTTCCAGAAGTGGAACCAACTCAATTGGTCTCGTAGTTCATGAGATATAACATTTACAACATAACCTAACAGCAGGTCTAACAGCTCAGCTTTGCACAACGTTTTTGTAAAATCATAAAAGTTAACCTTTACTTGTCCAAAAATTACAAATTCATATTTTATAGAAACTAGACTCAACCTAGTTTACTGTAGTACCAATAATCTCAACCAATTTTCACGTTTACACTTCGTTACAGTCACTTAAACATCATATACACATTCTGTCCAGAAACTGTTTGCATCCAAACTCAACATAATAACAATCTATGAACTATCATGCATTCATATAACCCTCAAGACTCCATAAACACCATCCATGCACATCAATTACATATTACATACTTGATTAGGGTTTGTGTTTGAACTCAAATCAAAGACACAACGATTAACGTGTAACAATATAAATTCTAGTTATCAAATCATCATTCAATCAACAACAATCATATTAGTTATACACACACACATAAATCGGCAGCTTAGGGTTTGTAATTAACCCAACAAACATCAAAATCAAGCAACAAGAATGTATAGGATAATCAATTATACCTTCCTAGCACCTAGTTCTTCAATCAAACACTTGATTTGAGGGTTGTATGTGAGTGTATAGTGGACGGCAGCCGTGAGGGGATGGGGTTTGGGTTCCGATCGGCAGCTAGGGTGTAGAATAATATCAAGTTAGGGTTTAGTTAATGGTGTATTTATAAACATAACAAGTTACACTCAAGTCCCTCTACTTTCAATTGTTGTTTTTCTAACTTAACTAACTAGTTTACATCTTGAGTTAATGTTCATAACCATGTTATCACGTAACACATAAGTCTAACAGATAATTATCACATAATTACTGTTTTGACGTTTTTCGTTTATTCATCAATCGTTTGCGTCAACTCGTTTGCGTTTCGGTGCAAATCCCGAAAGACTACACATGTAGTAAGTGTTAAGCGTCATTTAAACCCTAGTTTAAATGTAATGAAGTGTGCAATAGAGATTCAATGATCTTAAGTTTGAATTGACGGAGTTGAGTTAACGAAGTTAACCTGAAATTGACGATTGTCACAGAAATTGACACCGGAGAAGGAACCATTAATACCGAAAACATCGGGTCGAGCTCTGAGTCGAACTCTACGAGTTCAAGTGGTGACGTGGGTGAAGAAGACAATGAAGAACCGATAGTCGAAAATGCTCCAACAAGCCCAGCTAGTACAAGCAACACAATTACACCTGAGCCGACTGTTCGGAGATCTTCTCGAGCCACGGTTACCCCGGTACATTTTAATGATTATGTCTTGAATTCGAGTATAATTGATAAAGATTTGCTATTGCTTGCGGATGATGAACCGGTTTGTTTTGATGATGCAAAATCGAAACCGGAGTGGATGAAAGCAATGCGTATCGAGATTGACTCGATAAATAAAAATAATACATGGACGTTGACCGAGTTACCACGTGGTGCAAAGGCGATTGGTTTAAAGTGGGTTTTCAAGGTTAAAAGAAACGCGGATGGCTCGCTTAATAAACACAAGGCGAGACTCGTGGCAAAGGGTTATGTTCAGCAACCTGGAGTCGATTTTGACGAGGTTTTCGCACCGGTGGCTAGACTCGAAACTGTTCGTTTATTGTTATCTCTTGCAGCGAATGGAGGTTGGGAATTGCATCATCTTGATGTCAAATCCGCGTTCCTACATGGCGAGTTAAAAGAACAAGTTTTTGTTTCTCAACCGCTTGGTTTTGTTAAAAAGGGAGAAGAACACAAAGTATACAAATTATCCAAAGCGTTGTACGGCTTAAGGCAAGCTCCGAGGGCGTGGAATACAAAGTTGAACGGTATTTTGTTAAATATGAAGTTTCACCGGTGCATAGAAGAACAAGCGGTATACCGAAAGAAATTTGGAACCGATCTTTTAGTAGTCGGTGTGTACGTTGACGACTTGATCGTGACGGGTTCAAATTTAAACTTAATAATGGAGTTTAAGCGCGAGATGGCTTTAAACTTTGAGATGTCAGATTTGGGAAAACTAACTTATTATCTCGGAATTGAAGTTTCACAAAGCAAAGATGGGATAAAAATTAAGCAAGAAACGTATGCGAATAAAATTTTAGCTGAAGCGGGTATGGAGATTTGCAATCTTGCTCAAATTCCATTGGATCCGAGTATAAAAGTTTCTAAATTTGAAGATGAAGAAGATTTTGATGCTACGAGATATCGAAAGATTGTCGGGTGTCTCCGGTACCTGTTACAAACTCGTCCCGACTTGGCGTATTCGGTCGGAGTCGTAAGCCGGTACATGCAAACCCCGAAGCAATCTCATGCAACTCTTATAAAGCAAATTCTTCGTTATATTCAAGGTACTCTCAGTTTTGGTATTTCTTACACTCGTGGGACGTGTTAGTTGGTTATAGTGATAGTAGCCATAACATTGACCAAGACGATGGCAGAAGCACTACTGAACACGTATTTTATCTTGGGTCTTCACCAATTACTTGGTGTTTTCAGAAACAGTGTACGGTTGCACTCTCATCGTGTGAAGCAGAGTACATGGCGGCAAGCGCAGCAGCGTGTCAGGCAGTTTGGCTAAGAGACTTGATAAGTGAGTTATTCGACAAGGAAATTCCAGCAGTGGTGTTACGTATCGATAATACATCAGCAATAGCACTCGTGAAGAATCCGGTTTTCCATGGAAGGACCAAACACATTAAATCTCGGTTTCACTACATTCGAGAATGTGTTGATCGTGAAGAAGTGTCGTGCATGTTAGTGGTGTTAAGCAATGTGCCGATATCTTGACGAAGGCTCTTAGGAGAATCAAATTCAAGGAGATGCGGGAATTACTTGGAGTTGAAGACTTGTCGGTTTCGAGTTCGAAATTCCGGGGGTGATTGTTGGGAATTTCGGTTCAAGGCGTTACTTGGCGTGCAAGGTTAAGTAAAATGATTTAAGTAAACAATTAAATATGCTTAGATTTAATTGTTAGTATAATTATCATGTCCTATTATTTAGCAATCCTAGTTGTAGTCTAATTGTGATAGGTTAGATTATAAATACCCGTGCTTTGAGGTTAGAGATTGTAATCATGTAATCAGGTAATTGAGTTTTGTGAAGTTTCTCAATAATAATATTCGTGTTTGGGGGAGTCTGAGTTCGTGTTCAATACCTGGTACCAATTCCATTAATGTACATGTCATAACAATTTGCTTATGAATATTCTCGCAATCTCACCTTATATGTGGAAAACTCGGTTAATGCAAAACACTCTTAAACAAGGGTGTTCAAGATCTGATTTTGACGAAAATTTTGGCCAAATCACTAACTATTGTTTTCTGAAAACGCCAAATCAGATCGGCCAAGTTAAGTGTGTTGGGCGGCCAGATTTAGATTTAGTGTTTTGACGGTTTGAACCCGCTATCATTTTTTAACTGTTGTAATTAAATGAATATGATGATACATATAAATAACTCCATATTTAAAAAAATGAATGAAAAAGGTTGAATAGACTGAACCGTTGAGTGGACTGTTAAACTCTCAAACCCGAACCATAGATAAAACCATACACATCTTAAACCGTTTGTTTTGTTTTGTTTTGTTTTGGTTTGAGCTGTTGCCTGTTTATTCAGTTTGTTGGAAGAGACAAAACACCCTAAATCTTCAAACTTCATAGTTCCTACTATCTCAAAACTCTTTTCACACATTTAAAATTCAACTAAATCCATCAAGTCTACTTATGTGCATAAGCTTATTTTGATATACGTTTGCAGTGACAATCGAAGAAGAAGACGACAGCGATGTTGAAGATGGTTGCCAGAAGTTTGAGAGATATTTGGTGAAAATAGTAGCCGAAGAAGGGAACATGAAGGACTTGGTGGATGTTGAAGAGCTTCTATATTGCTGGAAGAACCTCAAGAATCCGGTTTTCATGAATTTGGTGTCTAGGTTTTACGGGGAGCTTTGTAAACATATGTTTTCTAGCAACGTCGATAATGTTGACGATGATGATCTTCGTAACCTAATATAACCCAACTCGTACATCTTCGACGACAACTATCATTTTTAAATCCAAATGGATCATGCATGTGTATTAACCTCAACTATAAGTTCAAATCTTCACCACAATATCTATGGTTATATGTTTATATAGTTGATTCAAGATTAAATATTTGAACCATTTACATTGTTTTGGTTGAACCGTAGTAACAGACTAACGGTTCGGTTAATGTTGTTTATTAAAACCAAGCGAACCAGACCGTGAAATAACAACTAAATAGGTCAAATGCACCATTTAAGCCTCTCTCTATGCTCACTCTGAAGTCACTTTTGCCACTATAAAACTTCATGTTCATATCGAATCATGAACCAACACTAACACTAATGTAAACTGAACACAACCTTATACCACACCCCACCAATAAACCAAAAACACAAAGCTTAAAACCAGTGACTAATATTCAACAGCATTCGACAAACTTACACGACACGAGTTTGAACCATAAGCCCTCCACGAAGCTTAGCATCTATAGTCATCTTACATCAAGCTTACCCGAAGGACTAAGATTCCCCATTTTTTCTGTAATCTTATTTAAATTATTAGCACTCCACAACTGTTATTTAATTACATCACGTCTCACCGACTGCACCTCCTGAGCGTCACCACCACCCGGTGTTTCTGTCAAAAACTGTTCCCAAAACACATCATTTGCACCCGCCTTTACCGCCACTTCTTTACCACCACCATCACCACCACCGACATCAGGCTCTGCATTCACATCAATCCCCGAAGTTTTCGATTTGACCCGAGAATCTTCAATAATATTAACATCATTCACAATATCCACCCAAAACTTCAAAGACAGATCCAACTTTTTCACCAGCGCGTTAATTTCCAAATTCTCGGTTTCTTCATCGGCTTCGGCTTGTAAGTAGTTAGATATTAATAATCTTCTCTTTCTGCTGTCGGATTCAATGTGTTGCATTCGTGAGGACGAGTGTTTTTCTAGAAATTGAGCAAGGAATGACATCATTTTCTTGTGGGTTAACTGTATGGTGTTTACTCGTTCGCGTAAAAAGGATAATTTATGTTCGTTTTCTTTATTTTCTTGTGTGAGAGTCTGGAGCTGAAACCGAAGAGAACTTGATTCTTGTTTTAATTTGTTGACTTCGTCTTCAAATTCTTGTTTTTCTGAAGGAGATAAGGTGGCAGTCCCTTGTGGCGGTGTTGAGTGGCTGTGGATTGGTTTCCGCCTGTGAATGTTCTTAAGAAGATGTCGTTGACCTTTTATGAATTCGTCGTTTGTGAATTCCCATTGGTCGGGATCTATCTTTCTAAAGCCCTGTAAAAATAATATTTATTAGAGTTTATTATATGTCAAAGTAAATTTTAATGTAAAGTTGCAAAAAGAAGACAATATTGTTTGTTTACATCAATGACATAAAACAACCTAAACACGAAACACGTATCCAAAATGGGCAACGCAACACTATATATAACATTACGAAATCCAGTAGAGGTGGCAAGATGGATAGGTTGAGCGGGTTGGACTATGGTCAAAAGTCAAACCAGGTCATTTTCACTATGGAACAAAATAGGTTGGGTCAGCCTGACCCACAAACACTTTTCTGTCCATTTCGGGAATTTTTATTTACAATAACTGATACAGTAGTTATGATCACAAAACAATATTATCTAAATCTTTCATCAAAAACAGTTTATAAAGTTACTTACTTGCAAATGACATGTTTCACACTTTCACTTACAAAATTTTATATGACCCGTTTGATATAAAACACAGCCCAGATCATTGACACATAAACCCTAATTATAGTTAATAATCAAAAATCCCTCATCTACTTGTCGCCAAGAGGGTGTGTAAATTTTCATAGTTCCAAAAGTAAAAAAAAAGTACAAAAGTGAACCCGATACACAAAGGTCAGGACCAATATACCCTTGGTAAAGATACTTTAAAAGGTTAAATGTTCACTATGGTTTCTATATTTATGGTTCAAATTAATTTAATCAAGGTAGGGAGCTTTAATCAGGGTAGCAGGAATCAGGTTTACCATATTAATTGCCTAATTGGATATAATTACTTAAATGGCTTGGTCAGTGACGGGCTGTTATGGTCCCGTTCGTCCCATTTGGACAAATATTATGTGCCGAACCGCAAACTACAGTTTCGGGAAGCAGCAAACTGAAAAGAGTATTACAGGCAGATACAATAAAAAATGAATATTCTTAAATGCCTGGTTGAGGTATTTGGATGTTTGTTTAAACTGATCATAGTGACTAAAAATCACAACAAATCAATTTGGTGTGTATGTGTTAGGCAAGAACTGATTAAGATAATTATAAAGATCTTCAGCTTGTTTTGAGACAAAATAACCAGATTTTGAAAAACATGTAAGAAGTTGGCATATGAAAATTGACTACTGAGATAGATGAAAAATAACCTAACCATCTCAAAGTTTATCTTATTATTTGGTGTAAGAAAACTGACTATTATCTGATTATTTTATCATGATTCTTAGGGGGTGTTTAGTATGCTTTTTGAAGGTCAATGTCTGATTTGGTGCAGAAAAATGGACTACTCAGATTCCTGATTACCTTATTCCAATTATCCCATATCCCACAGTCACATCACAATGTAAACACCAAACACCCCAGATGTTATAAAATAAATGAAAAGAAATTAAAAAACATGCTTACGTATGTATTTAGCTGCCGAACGAAGCTAGAGAAATTATTATGTTTAAAGAACTTCGGAAGCAATTCACCAGCAAACTCGGGTGGATTCCAAACAACAAAACTAGTTCCAGTATGACTCCAAGAAACAATATGATCTGTCAAAGGATCATCCACCATTTCATATGTTTTCGTCAGAAACGGTGGCGATGAACTTGAACCCCCTTGTTGAGATCCTTCCATCATAACCCAAATTATCTTCAACCAACCACTTTCACCTTTGAATTTTCAAATCTGCACACGCTACGAGCATCTGAAACAACAACCCCTCTTGATAGTAACCCTAAATTGATCAAATCAATAATCAGCACCGGAATCAAAGATAAACCCTAATTATAGTTAATAATCAAAATTTGCATGAAAATTGTCACAGATTTCTATAACATTCTCAGGAAAATCAAATCAAGAATAAGCACCGAAATCAATCACTAAACTAGGGCTGGCATAGCAGGTCATGACACGATAAGACATGATTAGCTATGGTGCTAGACACGAACAAGGCACAATAACTATCACATACGTAGCGAAACCAAAGCTGCCAAAAGTTCATAAAAAGTCATAATTAATGCATAAATCTTAGCATGCTTGAATAAAAAAATCCAAGTACGACGTCAGGTGACCAAAGCATATGCCATATATTTTATTTTTCATTTTAAAATAAAAAATTTAAACAGGTTATTAGCAGGTGTTTAACCAGTTAAGACAAGAATTTAACGTGTCGACCTGTTTAAGACGTAAAACCTGTTAAGCTCAACCCCAAATTTGTTTAACTCCTTTTCTCAATTCATGTCGTGTTAACAGGTCCGTGTCAGAAACTTCCATCCCTACGATAACCCCTAATTACCACTAATTCGAACCCAAAATCAATCACAGATTTCAATAAGATTCTCAGTAAATTAATTAAATTACTGGAATAATTCGATAAACCCTAATTACCATCATTTCCCACACATTTCAGAGTAAATAATCAAACTTTGAATGAAATTAATCACAAATTTCCATAATATTCTCAATAAATTAATCAAATCAATAATCAGCACTGAAATCAAGTGATAAACCTTAATCACCACCAATTCCAACACATTTCAGAGTTAATCAACAAACTCCACAAGAAATTAAACACTAGTTTCTGTAATATTATCAACAAATCAAACCTAAATCAACGATAAACACTAATTAACAACAATTCCAACACCTCACAAACTTAATAATCAAAATTCACATGAAATTGAACACTAATTGAAACAATACTAAACCTAAATCAACCTAGGGCATGAAATTGAAGCAAAAATTCACGAAAACCGAATCAAAAACTGAAATTAAACATATCAGAAACCTCCTGAAAACTTTAATTTCACAAATTTGCAATCAATGAAACTAATTATCGATTTCGTGGGGAAGAATTTACCGTTGACCGGAATTGGGGAAGAACAGAAATGCGTTGACTTGATTAATATGAATAGAATGTTTTGATTTTGGGGTTGATGGAGAATAATAATAATAAGGGTTTTATTATATAAGTTGAAATGAAATTGGATGGAAGGAGGTAACGATGAATATGATACAGCTGGATTTAAGAAGAAGCAGTCACCGCCGCCAAGCCAAGTGTCGTTTGATTGCTAACGACTTTGGATGGAAATATTTATTTAACGGAGATCAGATGGTGGATGTGATCACTCCTCACACACCTTACCCAATTAATTTGTGCCACATCATCAACCTCAAATCCATCACTAATGGTTGGTTTTTTTATTAGGGGTGATGGTGTGATGTGGTGGTGTATGATGGAATTTTTTGTTTTTTTGCAATTTAAAAAATAAAAACAATAGTTTACTAGAACATGATTCAACTTAAAAAATAGAAATAAAAAATAAAAGTTACAATAAACGTCTACTACTCGTCTGAATCCGAAAATTCCAAACCTAAAGAACCTATAAGCTCAACTAGATCCCATCTCAACCGATGATGAACATCTTCATCTCGCAAGTCTAATTGGACATCATTAGGAACGGGAACTTGAGTCGGAGGATCTGGTACCCAATCTGGAGAAATTGCATTTCCATATTCTTTTATTAACATATTGTGTAATATGATGCATGCATACACGTAGCTAGAGATCGTGGGTTTTTTCATTGCACGAACCGGTCGACTAAGTATGCACCATCTACCCATTAAAACACCGAAAGCTCTCTCGTCATCTTTTCTTGTCGATTCTTGCAACTTCTTGAACGCCTTTTCATTGGTCTCGACAGGAAACGAAAAGGCTTTCACAAAAACAGACCATTGCGGGTAGATACCATCGACAAGATAGTAGCCACGTCTGTAATATATCCCGTTGACAAAATACGGGCAGAAAGGTGCGATGTCATCTGTTACGCTCTGAAACAACGGTGATGTGCACAGAACAGTGATGTCGTTGTTTGAGCCGGGAACACCAAAATAAGAATTTCAAATCCATAAATCATTTGACCCAACCGCTTCTAGTGAGATGGTCGGTCGTTTGATATCACCCCTAACATACGCCCCTCGCAACTCCCGTGGACAAATCCTCCATTCGATATGTGTACAATCGATGCTACCGAGCATCCCTGGAAAATGCCATCTAACCTCGTGCGTGGCGTAAAGACGTGTAATGTCGTGTCTTGTTGGTTTCATAAAAACTCTTTGGCATACAATTTTATAATTGCGTTACAAAAGAATTGTAGACATTCACGTGAAGTTCTCTCAGACATTTGTAAGTATTCATTGAATTGGTCGGGTGGGTTACCTGTCGCTTGTTGACGAATAGCGGATATGCATTTTTGAAGCGCCGTAAAACTTCGTTTGCCCCTCGCGTCGTAAGATTCTTGAAACCATTCTTCGTTTGCTTCGACGTCGGCTACAATCTTTAAAAATAAAGATTTCGGCAAACGAAAGCGTTCCCTAAACGTCTCGTCATTGTATTTCGGCTCCTCCACAAAATAGTCGTTCATTAGCACATCGTGGGCATGTATACGATCACACTCCACCACTTTTTTCTTTGGACGGTTCGGGCCTTCAAGTTCGTTATGTAGCAACGGGAACCATTCGAGAATGTCATCGTCCGAAAAACGAAGAGCTATCGGTGTCTAAGGGCATCGAGTGTTTCGGAAATGCCATATTTTTTTGTTGTGAATGAAGGGGAAGTTTGAGAGTGTTTTTGAGTTGGATTTGGTTTTGAGTTGGATTTGGTTTATGTTTGGTTTTGGTTTTATATTGTTTTTTTTATTTAAACCCAACACCCCCCCCCCCCCACCTCCCAACGGCTACTTCCATCTCGCAACGGTCATTTTTTCCTCGAGAACTCCACCATCACCCTCCATCACTTGCGTGATGGCCATCACTCAACATTGCCATCATGCGCGTGATAGCCCACCGGCGGCGGTGTTGAGTGGTGCCATCACGCGGTGCCCCGTCCCCCCTTAGTGAATGTTTTAAGGTTTATAAAGTGAATTTAGTGGTTAAAATTTACGTTTAGGCAATGAGGTATACTCTAACCTTTACATGAGTTAACATGACATAGCACTTTAAAGATAGATTAAATCACTTCTCACTTGTGCTAAGTGTGTTAAAATGGTCTATGGATTATGTTTTTAACGGGTTAAAAGAAACAAAATGCATTAAATATGTATTAATTATTAATTGATTTGTTATTATTTATTTTTGTAATTAAACTACATGTTTGGCTTTAAATTAAATATTAATAGGAGAGAGATGGAGTTAAATAAGTTAAACCATTTTCTTTAGATGACATGGAGTGAAAGAGAAAATATAAATGATATGAAGCTTATATGGAATTAAGATGGGTAAAGCATACCTCATGGCCTTAGGGAATTCATTTTAGATTATCGTTACTTTTTAGTTTTTTTACTATACCTTGTCTTTTATGTCTTATATTTAGGTGATTGATTTTTGAAGAATTTGTTTTAAGGGTAAAGTAATTTTATAAAGGGGAACAAAAATGAGAATAATGAAAATGATTTTCAGCTATACAAAAATCCCCTTAATTTTTTTTTTAAAAATCATAACTAAAAATTTAATAAAAAAACGTAAAAAGTAAAAACACAAAAATGTTTCCACCGTCTTTCTCGTTCTCATAAAAAAACACAATGGTTTGTGAAAAAAGTCGTTGCGTCTTTTTGTTTATCATTGTGTTTTGTGTTTATTTTTCATCATTGATTGCGTCTTTTTTCTTCAATATTGTGTCTTTTTTTCTTTATATTTTGTTATATTACTCAACATTGTGTTATATTTTGCGATCTCTTTTTTAGTTATAATTGTGTATTTTGTTCATTTTCGTCATTGTGTCTTTTCGCAATTTTTTTTATTATTTTTTTAATTTTTTTTACATTTTTTAACAGGAATGATGGCGGAAACATTTTAGTTTTTTAATTTTTTTCATTTTTTATTTATATTTTGAGTTATGTTTTTTTTTTTTTAATTTATTTTTAAGGGGTTTTTTGTGTGGTCACAAATCCTTCTAACACTTCTCATTTTTGTCTCCATTTGTATTTTAATTTTACTCTTGTTTTAATCCCTCATGGATTATGTAATGGGAGTTAGTTTTTTTAATGGAATGGAAAAGAGACCCGAGAAGAGGAAGGGAACCGACTGAACTAGAAGTTTTGATCAAGATATTGAAGATTTTAAGTTAGTAGATTCAGATGACTCTTGGCGATGGAAAGAAAATGTTTTTTTAAGACTTTTCACAGTTCTATCTCTCATAAAACTTATGATTGGAACGGATTATTGGCAACGGTGTTGTAATTTCAAATGAGTTAAATGGATCATGTTAAATATTAATTGTTTTGTATGGATGCATCAATGTAGAATTCCTCTATTTGGAAATGTGATACTTGGTGTGACGCTTGCCTCTTGGTTTTGTTCGTTCTGTAATTCAGTTGCTGAGGACGTGGAGCGCCTTTTTCGGGTGCAAGGTGAAGCAACTTAGTAATCTTGACATCACTTAATGGGTTGGATTTGGAGATTATTTTAAATAATTGTGCAAGTCGTAGAGAAGAAACTAGCTAATGACGACGCCTTGTTTAGTTGACTTGGAAAGCTTGAAACCCTTTGTCAACCGTGTCTTAAAACGGCGAATGATATAATAACACTCTTTTAATTGGATCAATGGTAGACCTACGATTTGTAGTTTATCTTGGCCATAGTGCTTTGTTTCCCTTCTTTGATTTGTAACTTCTATATATTGCTGTCTTTATTTATTTACTTTTTTTACTAAATCTTTTGTTCAATATAGTGAAATCATGTTGGGACTCTATCATCAAATATGTGTATATGTTTGTATGTGAAATATTTATATATTAGCATCGTTATTTGTACCTTTTCTCATATTACATACTTATACTAGTTTTACTTTGAATTCACATTTAACCTAAAGATAATATCTTCATAGTATAAATGAAACTTTTGATGTATGCCTTGTAAATTAAAAAGGCAGAGCTCGGGTTATAAAGCCAACTTGACTTAAAAAAACAAACACAAGGGTTAAAATTCCTAAAAAAGTGAGTTGCAAAAACTAAAATGATTTAAGATTAGTTGCTTTCTAATTGAAGTGTCACTTTCACCAATAAAGTCTAATTTCACACACTCCTCTATTTTGTTTGCTAATGTCCAAACACCCCTGTACGTAGAGGTGCACAAATCGGGTTTTTCTAATACCCGTGTTCGGGTATGGGCCGGTTTCGGGTATGATCGGGTATTGGAAAATCGGGTATTGAGAGAAATCGGGTAGGGTTCGGGTAGGGTATTGAGAAGAAAAACTCAACCCTATGTACCATGGTAGGGTATGATCGGGTTCGGGTATTGGAACCGGGTATGTGTCTGGGTACGACTGGGTATTAATACCCGGTTTTGAATTTGTAATTTGTTTTATAAATTGTTAACTTGTTTAAAATTTAAATTTACTTATTAATGTATAAAAATAATTAAATTATATTACAAAAATCATAAATCCACTTGATACAAATTATTTACTTAGTAATATGCATTTTACAAAAACGTAAACATAAAAGTTGTGAAATAAACATAAAAATATACTATAAAAACTCATGTATTATTTCGGGTATTAGAAAATTGGTATCGGGTATAACCGGGTATCGGGTATAGGCTATGATCGGGTCCGGGTATTTATGGGTATAAATCGGGTACGGTTCCAGGTACGAGTATTGACCTCAAAATGCATATCCTATCCATACCCTACGGGTAGGGTCGGTTTCGGTTTCGGGTATAGAATACCCGGGTATAAAAAAACCGGTTACGGATATTTTTTTCAAGTGCGATTCCAGGTACGGGTTTTTTTTTTCACCTCTACCCATATGATTAATCTTTAGATTATCTTTTGTTATAGTAACATGACCTTCTTGTCCTCAACTAATCAAGTATTTACCACTTAAGCCACACCCAACTTTTACATCATCTTCCTATTTATTTTGATCTTATGAAACATTTATATTCACAATATTAAATGCAAATTAACCAAATGCCATAACTTTAGGTAAATTTCTTCATCCTCATTTGTATTAACCCAAAATATAAAATTTAAAAATTAGGATATTACATGTCAAATGAACTTTGATGAGAGTATTATCATTACTTATTAATAAGTTACGAAATTAGTGATGTATTGCTTTGATATCGTTATATCACAAATAAAACTATGTTCACCAACATGACATTAATAGTGATGTATTGAGGACATCTTCATCAATATCTAAAGCTTTGACAACTTTATAAGTACTTACCTCTTTTGTAATGTAAGAAAATTATACCATCATGTGCAAGACACCTTTAAGCAACTATTTCATAAACTATAAATGTGACATTTTTAAATTCAGGCACTATATCGCTTAATTTACATGTTATATACCTACCAATGATATCTGACGTTGAAATCCCAAGACAATTCTCTATGGTTAGGGGCTTCGAAGCCCCTCCCCAATGCCACGTCAGTGTCACGTAACCATCGGGGGCTTCGAAACCCCCAACTAATAATGTCCCGCTATGGTTTAATGCCCATGACGCCCATATATATACATATATATGTATGTGTGTGTGAGAGGGTGAAAGAGGAAAGTGAGGGGCCCCACCATATTGTTCAACCGCGCCGGCCTTTGCTTTGCCCGGATCTTCGTCGCCCTTGGTTCAACGGCGCCTCACCGTAGTGCTCGGCGCCCAAGTCGCTCAAAAATCCCCTTGAGAGCGCCCCATAGCACATTGTCAAACATGGACAATTAAAGACAATGATATGTGACTGTTACAAAGAAAAGTAACAATTTTTTTAGAGATATTATAAGTGGTGTTATATTATAACTATGAAAACATAATAAAAATTTGTTATGCGGGTAGATTCACTCCCCTACCTACATTTAATAAAGGTTTCAATTGTGCCAGGTTAATGACTTGTTGAATTATGAAACTCAAACACAACCAATATTTTCATTTATCTATTGTTAAAGATCTCAACTCTCACCCGAACACACATAAACTTTGGTTAACCCGAACATAACCAGTTTAACGTGAATTCATACCTCTCATCAAACCTAGATATAATTTATTCAGAATTTTATCACATTAATTTTCTTTTTTTTGAAAATTTTTATATAGAAACATAGATATTACATCAACATAGCAGGTAGGCGGGCAACAAGTTGCGCCGTCAATTCTTTTTTTGTTTTTGGAAGACCATATCATTAAAAAAAGCAAAAAATGACCACTCACGAGAAGCAAAAGGCAAAAACTTATAGAAATTACAACCCCCAAACAAACAAGAACAACAATAAATAATTATTTCATTTTTATATAAGAAAACAAACAAAAATTATAAAATTAGGTAGGAATATTGCCATTTGAGCTTAAAACATTTAGAAAAAAAAAATTGTCAAAAATTAATAAATTTAGCTATGAATAATTTTGATAATTGTATAATATTTGAGCTACATATTTATTAAATTCTTATAATATTATTTAATATAAAATATAGAAAAACAAAATCTTAAGAATTCGGTTTGGTTTTTATAAAAACATAAAAACTAAACCGTCAGTTTTTGTTTCGGTTTGATTTTTTGGTTTTTCTCGATATCAGAGTAGTTTTTTTTTGTTTCATGCACCCCCCTCCTAATTTGAGTGATTTAAAAAAAAAATAAAAGAAACATGTTTGAAAGTAGTATAAAATGGAACAAATTCAAACTCAGTTACCCGAAGTCAACAAACCCACATGTGATTGATAATATCAGATATCCTCTGTTCGTTCTAAAACCCTAATGCAGATCGAACAAAATCAATTCAGTTCAATTAAATTTCAACACGGAGTGTTAATTACCCACATGACCTGCTTCACACCTCCAAACCAAACCTAATCTCCATATCTATCGCAGCTATAAAATGAACAATCGAATAATATCCTCAACTCGATCATCCAACACTCATCACCATGAAGAACAACCACCTCTTACTCTTCACATTCTCCTTATTCCTCTACTCAAACTACACACAAAGCTCCATGCAGACGAACGTACGCACGTTTCGTGTTATGTTCGTTTATTTTTGTTCATTTATGTCCGTTTTTTTTAATGTTTGTTTACATATTAACATAAAATCATTAAATATTTCTACTTAATGGTTTTATATTTTTTTTATTTTTGTTCATAAGTGTCTTCATATATGTTCGTTTATGTTTGTTTGTGCTCATTTACATTTGTTCATATATGTTCGTTTATCTTTGTTCAGTTATGTTCGTTTAGAATTTAAACAAATGAACATAAACGAACACGAAAATGGTCATTTTTAAATAAACGAACACGAACACAAAATATGTGTTCGATTAAGTGCTCGTGCTCGTGCTCGTTTAAAGTTAAATGAACGAACACGAACATGCCCTTGTTTGTGTTTGTTCGGTTCGTTTACAGGCCTACAAGTAATCAAGACACTGAACACGGTATTTGCATATAAATTGATAATAATAAACGAGAACGGAATACTCAGCAAAATGAAAACGGAAACTAGGAAGCAATTAATTATCAATATAAATAAACAAAAGATAAACCAAAATTTTAATAAAAAAATAACGATAATAATTTATTTATTATTATCTTGATCATCTCCAAACCCTCGGGTGGGCGCATACAATGTATATATGTGTGAACCCTCGGGTGGGCAAAAGTGAAATTGCACTATCTTGACGTTATTTTACTAATCTTGTGAAAATAACGTTAAAAGTGGCGGAAGGTTAATCAGGCATCATGTCGTTGATAGCCGAAAGACAAGGGTAGATGCACCAATCAGCCGGTGTCCCGATGGTTTGAGTGTCATGTGTCTTATGTCCAAGGCTTGATGCAAAACTACTATCGAGCCGGGGGTCTCACCGGAAGCAGCCTCTCTATTCCTAAAGGGTAGAGGTAAAGCTATCTACATCTTACCCTCCTTCGACCCTACCATAGCTTTGCCATTAGTGGGATATACTGAGTACGATGATGATGATGATGATGATGATGATGATCATCATCATCTCCAAACCACCGCACGAGATGTTACCGAACCACCCATATACTTTTCGTATTAACCGTTCGGGTCCTTTAAGTTGGTATTGCGCCAAGTTTTACAGATTGTTGTCGTCGCGCGTGTGAATTGACACAGTGAAGGTGCTGGAAAAGATTTGGACGAAGTTAGGGATAGTGGAGAAGAAGTTAGCTTCATACATGTATCTGTGCAGCGGCAAAGCGAATTTGGAAGGAGTCTCTGGTGACTGTGATTGCCCTTCTGAAAGTAATACCACCTGCAGAGTTACCAAACTGTACGCTTTCGTTCTACTGTAACTTACAAAAGCTCAAGCTCGAGGTCAGTTCATTTAACTTGCAAGAGCTCAGCTCGTTTCTAATTTATTTATTACTTAATTTATGATTTTTTTAATTATAAATTTATATGACACATAAAATAATTATTTAGAAAAGTGTTAAATTATTAAATAAAAGTTATATAAATACTCAGGCTCGCGAGTTGGCTCGAGCTCGTTTATTAAACAAGCTTATTTGTAGGCTCAAGCTCGAGCTTGTTTAAGCTCTGCTCAATTCGAGCTTTTTGCGAGCTATGCAGTTAATGCGGTAAAAAATCGAATATCGGTCAAGGACCGATATTTGAGATATCGGTTAACGCGGTGTGATATCGATAATTTTAATATCATGCAGGATTGATGTATCTACATGTATTAAAACGTAAACATATATAATATTAATAGTAATATCAAAAGTCAAAACTCAAAAGTGTCAATGTTTGAAACATGATCTAATCGTAAGCCATGAAATCTTCCTCCGAGTCCACATCGGTTAAATATTGCTCAAATATCAGTCAATATTGCAGATAATATCGGTACCAATATACAGGCCGATATATGAACTGATATTTTGCTTGTGGACCGATAACCGATATATCACTGATATCCCACCGATATACCGCCGATATGAACTGCATAGTTTGCGGGCTGATCTCGAGTAGCTCACAAGCGACTTGGCTCGTTTACACCCCTGTAGTTTCTGTTTTGTCAATATACAATGAATAGGTATTCCAGAGACATTTGATCAATTATAAAGTGATCATGATTCATGCCTACTTGTTTTCATATTTGTATTTAATATGCAGATATGTAATCTGTTTGTCTTTAATGGTCAATCTTGGATTGAAAAGTTTAATCTCTAATCTTGGTCACATCTGACAAGTTGACCTAATTTGGTGATCAACATTTTTAGTAGCACATTTTAATATCAAATCCAGATATTTTAAATTGTATGATGTCAAAAGCAATGTTATAAAAACAAGCATAATTTTTTGTATCTTATTAATTTTTTAAATATTCAAAATTTGAAGTTTTTTTTTTCTTTTACAATCCAGAACTATAACATCCCAGAATGTCCCAACCTTTCTTCCATCAGAGTTTGCCAAGCTTCACTACCTTCAGAGTTTGTAAGAAAAATCTCTGTGCTCGATTCACATTAATCATTAAAGGTTTTAATTTTTTTTATATAATGATCATAGTGGAATAATAATCATAATGTTTTACTAATGCAGGGATCTCAGTCGTAATTACCTCGAGGGAACCATACCATTTATATGGACCACTATGCATTTGAGCACCCTGTACAAACCATCGTTGTTTATTGCATGCAAAATAATTAATTTATCATAAGATATTCTTGTTATTAGTAACATATATGCTAACTTCAAGTTATGTAAATATGCAGCTCACTCATGGGAAACCGGTTACATGGGCGGTTTCCAATAAGTCTCACCAACATGACCACCCTTACTGATTTGTGAGCCACATCAGCACTTCTTACTGGTTATAATATATAAAAAAAAAACTAATAATAAAGTAGAATTATAAAAATATACTTCAATCTTTTTGTAGGAGCATAGAAGGAAATCTATTTTTTGGAATCCTACCAAAAGAGATTGCAAACTTGAATAATTTGGAGAAACTGTACTAATTTTCTCTTTAGACACACGCACTCGCACCCACGCACACACAGATATATGTATATATAGATCTTGTAAAAGTTACCATATTCATGTGAAACTTTGTATTCACAGTGATCTATCTTCAAATAATTTCTATGGAGAGCTGCCTGTTACACTTTCAAAACTTACTAAGTTGACGGATGTGTGAGTATAAATCTTGACTATTTTGCCCCTTACATTAATTCATCTCTTTTTTACCTGACTTTTTATGCAAGATAAAACCAATATTGTTCAGGTGGTGTAAAAATGACATGCCATCTGTAAAGGTTTAACATCTTTCTTATCGTTTGTGTTTTGTTACGTTTTAGGAGGATAAGTGACAACAATTTCGGCGGAAAAATACCAAACTTCATTAGCCAGTGGACACAAATTGGAAAATTGTACGAATTACATGCAATTTCTTAGACCTTTTTGTTTATGTAGTTTGAAACTTGAATAACTCACTAAGGATGTATTCATTTGTAATATTTGAACATTTGGTTTATGATGCAGACATATACAAGGTTGCATGTTTGAGGGGCCCATTCCTTCTAGCATCTCTGCCTTAACACAACTAAAAGATTTGTATGCCTTTTTTTATTTATTATAAAGTGATTAATTCATTTTTATTTTTATTTTGTCTTTCACTATTTATCTCGTGATACAGGAGAATCAGTGACTTGATAGGTGGAGCTTCTACTTTCCCGCCGCTAGATAAAATGGAACAACTGAATACATTGTGAGCTTATTATATTTGTATAACAATTCCCTCTTATTAGTACTCAAGTGAATATATTTAATTATTAATTACCATCATATGGACTAATGCAGAGTACTTAGGAACTGTTTTATCCATGGGCCGATTCCCAGCTATGTTGGGAATTTGAGAAGTCTGCACACTCTGTAAGTAATTACTTTTTAATGTTTGGATAACACTTTGACTCATTTTGAAATCTGTTATTGATGTAGAGATCCTAGTTTCAACAATTTGACTGGAAACATACCGTCATCCTTTTTGCTACTAGATAATGCACACTACATGTATGTGAATTATCTTCAACAATATATTCCTGTCTTGTGCCCTGCTTGCGGTGCGCGCATATAATGTATATATGTGTGAACCCTCGGGTGGGCAAAAGTAAAATTGCACTAATTTTGACGTTATTTTACTAATCTCGTGAAAATAACGTTAAAAGTGATGGAAGGTTAATCAGGCATCATGTGGTGGCGTTGATAGCCGAAAGACGAGGGTACATGCACCAATCAGCCGGCGTCCCGATGATTGAGTGCTATGTGCCTTATGTCCAAGGCTTGATGCAAAACTACTATCGAGCCGAGGGTCTCACCGGAAGCAGCCTCTCTATCCCCATGAGGTAGAGGTAAGGCTGTCTACATATTACCCTCCTCAGACCCTACCATAGCTTTGGTATTGGTGGGATATACTGAGTACGATGATGAATATATTCCTGTCTTCTAGTTATTAACTATGATCAATTCTCTAAATGTGACCACTGTTTAATAGTTATTTGACAGAAAATAATCTTACTGGACGTATACCTCCATGGGCCATGATCAACACCGAAATCTTGTATGGATAATATTTCCCTTATAATTATCATTTTGCTGATGAACTGATAATAATAATAATAATAATAATAATAATAATAATAATAATAATAAAACTTTTGTGGTGGTTCTGTTTATGCTTTTACAGGGATGTTTCTTATAACAATCTTACATATGATGCTTTTGGTCCAAAATCATGTGATCGATGGCCAATGTAAGTTTTTTTTTTCTCGTACCATATAGGATTATAGGTCATATGTATGCTAGAATTGAGTTTGGCTTTATATTTATTGTTTATGCTTAATTTAAAATAAATTTTCACTACTCGACTCAGCAACGTGGTGGAGAGCTATTCTTCGTCTACAAATCAACAGTAAGAATCAAATTGGTGTTAAAATAAAGCTTACACTACGCAGTGACTAATATGTATTCCATTGCTTATGTAGATACGATATTCATCCATGTTTAATGAAAGATTTCCCATGTAATAAACCAAATGAACACAGTAAGTAAATTTTTTACATCCTTACAGATTTAACCTCATCTTATATCTTTATCAAAATGTCATCTTTTGCATCAGAAGTCCATTCTTTGCACATCAACTGTGGCGGCGAAGAAGTAAATATCAACAACACCATCATATATAAAGCTGATACAGAAAGAATAGGCGCTTCATCATATTACAATGATGGAAATTGGGCGTTTAGCAGCACGGGAAACTTCTTAGACGGTGACCGTCGTTCTGATGCCTATATTCTTTCCAACACGTCTGATCTTCATAATATTCCCACTTCTGATACCGAGTTATATACAACTGCACGGACAGCTGCCATTTCTCTCACTTATTATGGATTATGTCTTGCTAACGGGAACTATAATGTCACACTCCACTTTGCAGAGATTGTTTTTACTCAATATAAGTCGTTAGATAGCCTCGGGAAGCGCGTGTTCAATGTTTATGTGCAGGTGGTTACTGTTTTATACTTTTTATTTAATATATGCAATATTGCAAATGAAATTGTAAAAAGAATATTCACATTTTGAGGTGAGTTTTATTGTAGGGGGAGTTGAAATTAAAGAATTTTGATATAGCAAATGCGGCTGGAGGTACTGGTATTGCGGTTGAAAAGAGTTTCAAGATTAATGTGAAGAATAATACACTCAAGATTCAACTTTACTGGGCTGGAAAAGGTACTACTGGGATTCCGTTTAGAGGAAGTTATGGTCCGATTATTTCAGCTATATCAGTTAAACCGAGTAAGTAGTTCTTCATTGACCACATTTTCTTTTGAGGTCAAAGTTACTATGCATTTGAACCACATTATTCATTTTCAACATCTGATCTCCTGCCAGTATACGGATTTAAGACAATATTAATTTCATATATACCCTTACAAACTTGAAAATGTTCATATATACCGAGCGAAAAATAAATTATCATAAATACCCAACTTTATTGAACTTTTACTTAATGGCCATTCTACCCCTTTTCATTATATTTGTTTAAAGTTTAAACCCTAACTTTTGTTTGGATTTTGTCTGACATTGACAATATGCAAGCGAACGAAACCGTCATCTCTCCTCTTTTGTTCTCTCAATAGTCGGCGGCAGATAATCGAATAATCGAATCTTTATGTTCAAATCAGATAATTGATTTTTAAGTATTACCGCATGCTAATCGAGCGATAAGCATCTATGCGAATCAGATAATCGAACCAGATATAGTCTAACCAGGTATAAGCTAAAAGTGGGTAAATTTTAAAGTTTTAGATAAATAAGGGTAAAACGGTCACATCTTAAATTGTTTTTGAGGGTATATTTGATATTTGATATATGAAATTGCCTCATTTTATAATTACAGTATTCATTTCCGACATGTCATCTGCTGTTGATTCCTTGGCTTTAAGTGTGATGATTGCATTAAAGTGTTATTAGTGAGTCTCATCCGGATCTTTTAAGTTCAAAATAAAAGGATTTGTTAATAGTTAAACATAACAACACTTTTTTTAACTACAAATATCTGATTCAACGGTCAATGTCGTCTAATTTGTTTTGTGAAAGTTATAGAGAGTAATATTTTGATGCCCACTTATTATTATCTTTATTACCTTGCTTTGTACAGTTTTTCTGCATTGTGGACATTGCGGAAAAAAGATTAGTGCTGGTTTAGTAGCAGGTATCGTTGCTGGAGCGTGCCTTGTACTTTTAATCATGTTAATCTTTTGGAGAAGAGGCTACATGATGACTAAAAACCAACTTGTAGAGGTAAAACTTTTATTATCATGGTCTTTTATTAGATATGTGGAAATTTTGACTATTTTATTCGTGTTACATGAGTTGGTTGTGTTTTATTTCAGACGGATCATATGAGCACCAGCACGAGCTTTCGCTAAAAGGGAACGACCGTACTGATCAAACGGGCTGAAAGTCAACCAAAATCAATATGTAATGTGTACAAATGTACAATCTCTTATTTATTGACTAGAGTAGGATAACACACATCTCATAAACAACTCTGTTTTTCTTTTCTATACTTTTGTTATGGTGTTAAGTTTTATAGTACTTATGTTCATTCTTATAAATTTTATCAAAATATTTGGTTGAAGCTCACTCATTTTGGTAGATCTTAGTAAGGCTCATCTTTACTGTGTGCTAACTAGACATAACAAAGAACATAATTATATGATAATATGCTTTATAATTTCAAGAGATGATCTTATATTGAAATGATGATCTTATAGCATGCTTTGCATTTTTGGAAGTGTATGTTAGAGGGCGGTTAAGTAGGTTATGTTTTTTATTTCTTGAGATAAATTCATAGTCATCTTACTATGTAGCGCGTTTATATTTCGAACCAACCATTTTTTCAAAATTAAATCACTTTTTGAAAACAAATTCTTCAATGGACTTGAATACAAAATGTTCAATGCTATTATATTTTTAAGAAGTCAATTAGAGAATGAACAGTTTTACATATCATGGTTTCAAACTTAAAAGTACAAGACATGAATAAGTATAAAACTAGCTGTGATAGTCAATTATTTTATTCTCCATGGCTTTCATTCCCTATAATCTAGTCATTATTTTCACACCTAAAGATACATATGGTATGAAAACATGTAATATTGTAGATAGCAGTTATAGCACCTGAAGAAACACCAGTCGAACCCCGACAGATTACGAGTAACCTGAGGGTTAGATAGACGTTTCCCACGAGGGGTTAATTCCGGCAAGATGGTTCTTCCGATAACCTGCAAAACAGACACCGTGAGCTCGTCACTAAGAAAGGGGGGGGGGGTTCCTCCTTGTGACCACCCTCCGGCGTGAGAATCAGTCTATATTACTCTTTGAATATAAAAGTATGTTATTAATACTAGAGCAGTTATCAGGTAAATTATACAAGATATTAGATGATGAAATGATATTACCATTTGATGTCTTTTATAGCCGAAGGTGGGTTTCCAAGGAGGTTTAGCCGGCCTACTACTCTGCCAACTGTGGCCTACGCACGTGCTCTGCTGGTAATTGGTGGATAGGCAGCGGCTGACAGTGACCAGGCGTGCTGTTCACTTTTCCTTTTCCACCAACTACAGGCTAGGCACGTGATATGGCAGGAGTTGGTGAGTAGGCGGCGGCTATTGGTCACAGTGCTGTGGCGTGTTGTCTGCCATGCTGCTGTCAGTGAGATGTCGTATCGTTGGTCAGATCTTTTGTCCATACCTCGTCAGGTATCACACAAAAGATCCTCCATTATTATACGGACTGGCTCATTTAGGCGGGAGTTTTCCCCCTCCCGCCTTTATGCGGGAATGTTCCCGGCTTTGCTCATTCCTTCTTCAGGTGACTACTGAATTATTACGAGTTGGAGCCTTTATGCGTGTAGCCATGCTGCGCGGGTGGCCAGTCCCTAATGGCGGGTATCCGCACCTGCGGGAATAGGGGATACTTGGAAACCATAGGGAGGCATTTCCTGCGGGACCAGCTTGCGTACCGCATGTGAGGTCGTCACAACTCTGGGCGTGGTGGGTCCTGCGGGTTTGGTAGGTCGCGGCGCAGACGTCCCTATGGTGAAGTTTGCGGGTTCAACTGCGCAGACGTCCGTTTAAGGAGTCTTGCGTGTTCAACTGTGCAGACGTCTCCTTTTAAGGAAATCTTGCGGGTCCTAACCACCTCTGCTGGGACCTACCTCTTCAAGTCCACCCAGTCCAATGTTCTTCTCATGAATGTTTAATAAAGTGAGGTGAACTTTTGGACTTAAACTAGGGGTTTTTGAAAAGGGTTTAGTTTTATGGGTTTTCCGCGGGAAGTCTTACCCACGGGTTTCCCAATGTCACGCAGAATTTCCCAATGTTCTGCTTGATCTCTGGGATGATGCGGATAGGTCTGTAACCTCCCCGCAAGTCAGGAGCGTTTAGAACCTTTTGTGTAGATTCTCCATGAGGTCTTGGTGGTTTTGAACATAGTGATCAATCATGTTATAACCACCAATTCCATCCTGAAGTTTCAAACAATCTAGTTCTTGACGTTCCCGCTATGCGGGGATGTTAATCCCGTTTCTGCAAGCATGGCCCAGAAGATCCTTCTTGGTTTCAATTCCCATGGAGTGCTCGGTATGCGAAGGGTTTTGCCTTGACGCTGTACCCGCACTTCGTCTTATTGGTTACTTTACTCCCAAGGTATCCCTGGCGTTAAATCCCTGCAGGGCTAGGTGCGTGAAGGGTTTTGCCTTGACACTGTACCCGCGCCTGACTTATGGTTGCCGAGGTGTTCCTGGCGTTTAATCCCCTGCGGGCGCTAGGTATGTGAAGGGTTTTGCCTTAACACTGTACCCGCGCCCGTCTTACAATTGGATGCCGAGGTATGACTTTTTACGGGTGTTAGGTATGTGAAGGGTTTTGCCTTAGCACTGTACCTCTGCCCGTTTTGTAGTTGGGTGGAATGCCAAGATATTCTCGGCTTCACTTCCCTGTGGGTGCTAGGTATGTGAAGGGTTTTGCCTTAACACTGTACCCGCACCCGGCTTTATAGTCGGGTTTTTTCTGGTTTCCGTTCCCTGCGGGTGCTAGGTATGTGAAGGGTTTTGCCTTAACACTGTACCCGCACCCGGCTTCATAATTGGGTTTTTCCGGTTTCCGTGCCCTGCGGGTGCTAGGTATGTGAAGGGTTTTGCCTTAACACTGTATCCGCACCCGGCTTCATAATTGGGTTTTTCCGGTTTCCGTTCCCTGCGGGTGCTAGGTATGTGAAGGGTTTTGCCTTAACAATGTACCCGCACCTTGCTTCATAATTGGGTTTTTCCGGTTTCCGTGCCCTGCGGGTGCTAGGTATGTGAAGGGTTTTGCCTTAACACTGTACCCGCACCCGACTTCATAGTTGGGTTTTTCCGGTTTCCGTGCCCTGCGGGTGCTAGGTATGTGAAGGGTTTTGCCTTAACACTGTACCCGCACCCGACTTCATAGTTGGGTATTCTTGGCCTCTGTTCCCTGCGGGTGCTAGGTATGTGAAGGGTTTTGCCTTAACACTGTACCCGCAGCCGTCTTACGGACAACTGGATAGCCAGGGTGAGGGGTTTTTCCCGCTTACTTTTCGAATCTTTTTGAATATTTGAAATTTGAAGAGTTGGTGAAAGGATAAGAACAGTCGTCGTGCGACGGTTTCTTCTGACTGTGTCAGGACGTGTCAGGACGTGCTGGAAGTTATGGCGACGTGACATTATATGGTCATTCCAGACGCTTTTTACGGCGCGTGGGCGCGATTTTCCGGGCGCGTGGCCGCTAAATTAAATTCACTCGTCCTTTCAACAGCTGTTGCCAGCTTGCCTGGTGCCACATGTCACGGTTTCATTGCACCTTCAATTTCTCTCTCCTCCGCATTAAATTCATCGCATTAATTGCGATCACTATATAAAGGGGAAGAGGGTCCTTTGTAATTCACACCTTCACTTCTTCTCTTCATCTCTAAGGCGATTTCTGGTGAATACTCCCTTATTCAGTTGAGCATTCCTCCGAAATCGTTTTTTCTTCCTCTGCAATATGTCTTCTCATGATGCTGAAGCTGTAGCCGACGATAGGAGTACTGCTGGCGAGTGCCAGTGTGCTCTACCTGTCGATCTGTACCAGTACGTTGTCAGGAAATTCATGCTTGAGTCTCTTGAGCCTGAGTTTCCTGAACCCCAGCAGACTGTGTACGATGCCCCCAGTGGCAAGATCGGGGTATATGCTGCATTCTTTGTTTATGGGAACCTTAGGTTCCCATTGACAAAGTTTGTGTACCGTGTCCTGGAGAGGCACGGTGTGCACCTGACCGAGGTGCATCCGATGGCGATTGCCAAGATTCGGCACTTCGAGTGGGTGTGCCGAATTCTGGGCATTGAGCCCTATATGGACCGCCTGATGACCTTCTATACTTGGAGGTGCATCCAGGGGTGGTACACCCTGACAACCCGGATCAAGGGTTTGAAGATTTGCGCGACCGAGCGCAGTCTCCGATCGTGGAAGCGGGAGTTCTTCTACATTTCTGCCCGCGCCATCCCCATTGCCATGAAGTTTAAGAAGGGGCAAGCGCTTCCGAGCCTTCACGCTTCCAGCTACCAGGAGGCGGAATGGTTCGCGAAGATATCTCTTGTCCAATCTCCGGTTTACCGGTTTCCGGAGTCCGGGATGGTAATGCTGGGGATGAGCCGGGTATGGAAGGAGGCGTCTCGGTTTCCCATCCTTCTCGAATACGGTTTGAACTCTATTCCTTATGGTATGTCTTGTCTTTTTTGCTGATATGAGTTTGTCTTCTAACTGTTTCTTTTCTTTCAGAGGGGAACGATTTGGAGTCGCTCCTGTACCCGCGGGAAGCTGACGGTCCCGTGCGGGTGGGTACTCGAGCTCTAGACGAGAACGAGTTGCCCATCCTGGAACAAACAGCGGATCGGTTTGTGGAGGTCTATCCGCTGGGCCACGAGATCCTGAGCCACCGGCGGCCAGGTAAGGCGTTATTCTATCCTCCACCCCTCAATGCTGTACCTGCTGCTGGAATTCCTGACATCCCATCTTCTTCTGAGGAATCCGCAGATGGTCCTCCGTTGGTGCGGAAGAGGAAGGCTGCCGGCGGAAAAGGGAAGGAGAAGGCGGCCTCCACAGCCGATCCAGTGGTCCTATCTGACACTGAGTCAGATAATGAAGAGGTGGCGGGGAACCCTGGTGGTGAGAAGACCACTGCTCCGGAGGCTACGACTGTTACCTCCGGAGAACCAATGACGACGACGGTGGCCGGCATCAAGAGACCGGCTCCATCGGATTCGTCCCCGCCCGTCCGTACGTTCAAGCTCAAGAAAACCTGTAAGTACAAACATCTTTATTTTTGTAGATTTCACTTTATAAATTTATTGAAACACTTATCTTCTTGTGCAGGCGTGGATGTTGACGCATTCCAGGGTGGAGCGCAGAGGAGTACCCCTCCGCCGATGACGGTAGGCTCGGTCAGCCTACCTGAGGCAATGACCCAGGCGCCTGCGCCTGCTTCCGCTGGATCAGTTGCTCACTCCTTTGAGCCGACTGTTCCAGCTGAGATGACGTCACCGCCGGTGGTAAGTGCGATTTTTACAGCATCTTTCACCGAGCCGGCGGTTACGATTGCTGCGGATTCTGCGGCGGCGACCGCGGCGGCGACCACGGCGGCGACCACGGCGGCCGCTACTATGCCTCCGCCACCGGCCACGACGGCCGGCCCATCAGGTACGCGCAGGGCTTCTCGCCAATCTTTGTCACCTTCCCATCTGCCCGACCTTTTGGATGGATTTCCCTTAGGTTCAGGTGATGGGTTTGGTGGCTATCGGCCTGTGATCGACCCTACAGGTGCGTAGGGTTCTTTCGGCCTTTCTTAAATATCTCTTCATTTTTTTTTTTCTAACTGCTTTGTTTCTTTTGCAGTGTCGGATTCCAATGAAGTGTATGTTCCGCGATGGAACATCCGCCGAGGAACAACCCTTCGTACCCCTGTGGAGTGCGTGGAATGGGCTCGCCACGCTGCTCCCCATGGTGCGTTGGGGGAAGCCATGGCTAGCTACCAGGAGGGTAGGCTAACCAATGAGCTTCGGGTTCTCCAGGCCCGGATGCAGCCGCGCGTCGAGCTGCTTTGTCGTGAAAACGACAAGTTGAAAGCAGCTCGCGCCAAGGATGTATCTCAAGCGCGGGCTCTTCGGGAGGAGAACCAACAGTTGGCCGCAGCTGCTGCGGAGAAGGAGAAGGCCTTCAAGGCCCTCGAGGTTGAGGTTCAAGCGCGACTCGAGGCCCGCTCCAAGGCTGCCCAAGCTGTTAACGAACAGCTTCGGCTGGCTAAGGAGACTGCGAGGAACGCAACCGAGAGGGCCACCAAGGCTGAAGCCGTTGCTGAGCGTTTACGCGTGGAGAACGAGGAGCTCAAGGCCAAATTAGAGGCTCTCCAACGTGCTCATGATGCCTTGGCGATGGAAGATGCCAAGAAGCTCCAGGAGATCTTGGACCAGAGGGGCGTGCTTGACCATACCGAGCGGAAGCTTAAGGGCGTCGAAGAGGCTGCCGCAAAGGAAGTGCTACTTGCCAACCTTAACAAAAGCGAAGCCGAACGCGCCTGCACCCAAGCTCAAGCCGCCCTTAAAGAAGCTCTGGTTGCCAAGGAATGGCTTCTTCGAGAAGCGTTGTCTCAGGTATGTTTAGCTTTACGTCTTCACGCTTTCCTTTGTACATAGAAAAGGTGTTTGACACTTGTATTTTTTTTTGTAGGTTGTGCATCGGGTCTTCTCAGAGACTACTTACGATGATGCCATGAGCGCAGCCCTCAACGCTTCTCATGAGGATGGGGAAAAGGCCGGCTTCCTGCTTGGTCTAGGGTTCGTTGAGAGAGGCTTCCCGCCTTCCAACTTCCCTTTGTTCGATGTGGACACCGAAGCTGCATATGACCAAGCGGTGAACCAATATGCCGCCTTCCCGCATCCGGTGGTGGAGAAGGTGAAGGAAGTCGCTGCTGCTGATGATGGACTTGCTATCCTCAAGGCTTTCCTTGAACCGCCACGCTCTACTGATGGGGCGGGTCCAAGTGGAAGTGGTCCTGAAGCTTGATTCTGAAGATCCCTTCCCGCTGCTAGGATAGACTAGATTTTGTTTTGTAGGCGGGTAGTTACCCGGCCATTCTTGTAATATATCTTGTGAAATACAAATCTTTTTGTGGATAAGACTGTTATTTCCTTTGGGTTCATTGCTTTATAAACCTTATATGACTTGCATACTTAGTTTAAATTAGCGATTTCCCAAGTGTTTAGAATAAGTTAACCTTGAATGTGGTTGACAGTAGGTTGAAGTTTTGCTTCCCCCTTTGTGAGTGTGCGGATAGGATCGGCACTTTCACATAGTGGGATGGCTAAACTTTACCTATGTCTGACCTGCGCGTAGGTTTTTCCTTATCCTTTCAGAATGACTTTTAACCGTTCGACGCGCGGTTGTTAATGAGTTAGTGTTCAGCTTCCGCTACCAGGATTCATGCGGGTATACCGGCACTTTCACATAGTGGGATGGCTGAACTCTTCCCCTTTAACTGTCCTGCATGAAGGTCCTGTCATTTTCTGGTTTTATGCGGGTTTTGCCGCCTTCCCCACGCAACGATTCTTCACTTGATGCGGTGAATACCGGCATTAGTGTTCGAATCGACCGTTCAACGCGTGGTTGTTAATAGGTTAGTGTTCAGCTTCCTCTACCAGGATTCATGCGGATATACCAGCACTTTCACATAGTGGGATGGCTGAACCTTTCCCTTTTAACTGACCTGCGTGAAGGTTTGATGCTTTTGGGTTTGTGCGGGTTTTGCCGCCTTCCCTGCGCAACGATCCTTCACTTGATGCGGCGGATACCGGCATCTCCATGTGCAAAGTTCATAAAATATAAATGTAAAATCATCAGCTTCAATTTGAAGGAGAATCGTTTCCATTAGAAGTGGCTCTAGGCCTTTTCTTTACAAATTTGGAATTGATCTACATACAAACTATGTAATTGAGCTCCCATTAGGCGTGGCTTTGATGAGAGCACCATCGAGCCGACATGTATCTTGTTCGGGATCTCGTTGTTTACGCAGTATGTAGTCTCCGTTGAAGCTGCGATTTTTATTCGTGCGTTTCCCCAGCTGGGGTTCACGCATCAGCCTTCTCGACGCTCACTTCGCCACAAGGTGCGCGAGTGTCCCATCCTTGACAAATGCTTCGACCAAGTCCTTTACGTCTAAGCATTCTTCAGTGTTGTGGCCTTTGGTTTTGTGAAAATCACAATACTTTCTCCGATCGGCGTTGTGGCGATGCCGGATAAACGGAGCCTTTGGCCACGGGAGCTCCTCCGTGGCGAATATCTCGGACACACTCTTTGTGAGTGGCGTCCACCTGGAGTTCTTCTCCGGTTTCACGTTATCTCTTCCGCCCAACCGATGTTGGAAACCGGACGGGGTGTCAAAGTTTACCCTTGACTGCCAAATGCCCAGCTTCCGCTTTTTGTTTAATCGGGCGGTAAGGACGTTGTTCTCCCTCGTCTTCTGGGTGTAGAGGTTCGTGCTCTGTGGAAGATCTCTACCCAGTTGCCTCTCGGTTTCCGCAAAGCGTTTAGCTGCGGTCATGATGGCATCCCATGTGGATGGCATGCCATCTTTGCCCGTCAGGGTGCGGATGAGTTCCGGGTCGTTTGCGCCCTGGATGAAAGCGGCGCGAACGAGATCTTCGCTAACGTTGCCCAGGCTTAGCTTCTTCGAGTTGAAGCGAGTGATGTAGTCAGGCAAAGATTCTTCGTCCTCTCGGACGCACTTGAGGATTGTCCACTGCTCCTAAGTGTACTTTCTTTGCTGACTAAAGTGTTGGCTGAACTTCTGTTGGAAGTCTGCCCAATCGTAGATGTGGTGGACCGGCAGACGGTCGAACCACGCTCTAGCTGCCCCGACCAGCGTCATTTGGAACATATAACACCACGTGGGTTCCGTCCAGTTACTGACGGTCGCCCCCGCGATGAATCTGTTCAAGTGAACGTCAGGGTCAGAAATACCATCGTACGTGCCTATGTTGGACATTTGTTTGGCACTTCTTGGGGCGATTGCTTCCGCAATGTCCCTTGCGAATTTGGACGTTCCCGCCCTTGCCGCAGTTGGCGTGAATGTTTTGGAGAAGTCCCGTGGGCTGTTGCCTATGTTTATTGGACTGAATGTTTCTCCAAAACGCCTTCTCGGTTGGGAATCCGTTTCTTTACGCTTCCCTTTCGCCCTATGACGAGGGTTCGCGTCTTCCTCGGATTCCTCCGAATCGTCGTCGTACTCGAATTCTTCCACTTGTTGGATTGAACGTAAACGTTCATCCAACTCAGCTTGGAACTCTTTTTGACGTGCTTCGGCCCACGCTTTAACCTCATCGAGTGTTTGGCAGGGGAGCCTCGTCTGTTGATTTTCTAACTGGGTATCGGTGAATCCTAGTGTCTGATTATTTACTTCATTTGCCCCGGCTTGGGTAGCTGGGGTAGTGTTCGTAAAGTTTGTGTACTCGGTACTCCCCCTTGTAGCTGGGGTCATAATTACCGGAGTCTCTTGGTTACTCGGTTTTGGGACCGGAGTATCCTTAACCATCTTTCCAGAAGCTTTGAAAAAACTGGAGAAAAATAAAGTTCTAGCTTTATGCACGGATGGCGCCAATGAAGAAACACCAGTCGAACCCCGACAGATTACGAGTAACCTGAGGGTTAGATAGACGTTTCCCACGAGGGGTTAATTCCGGCAAGATGGTTCTTCCCATAACCTGCAAAACAGACACCGTGAGCTCGTCACTAAGAAAGGGGGGGGGGGGTTCCTCCTTGTGACCACCCTCCGGCGTGAGAATCAGTCTATATTACTCTTTGAATATAAAAGTATGTTATTAATACTGGAGCAGTTATCAGGTAAATTATACAAGATATTAGATGATGAAATGATATTACCATTTGATGTCTTTTATAGCCGAAGGTGGGTTTCCAAGGAGGTTTAGCCGGCCTACTACTCTGCCAACTGTGGCCTACGCACGTGCTCTGCTGGTAATTGGTGGATAGGCAGCGGCTGACAGTGACCAGGCGTGCTGTTCACTTTTCCTTTTCCACCAACTACAGGCTAGGCACGTGATATGGCAGGAGTTGGTGAGTAGGCGGCGGCTATTGGTCACAGTGCTGTGGCGTGTTGTCTGCCATGCTGCTGTCAGTGAGCTGTCGTATCGTTGGTCAGATCTTTTGTCCATACCTCGTCAGGTATCACACAAAAGATCCTCCATTATTATACGGACTGGCTCATTTAGGCGGGAGTTTTCCCCCTCCCGCCTTTATGCGGGAATGTTCCCGGCTTTGCTCATTCCTTCTTCAGGTGACTACTGAATTATTACGAGTTGGAGCCTTTATGCGTGTAGCTATGCTGCGCGGGTGGCCAGTCCCTAATGGCGGGTATCCGCACCTGCGGGAACAGGGGATACTTGGAAACCATAGGGAGGCATTTCCTGCGGGACCAGCTTGCGTACCGCATGTGAGGTCGTCACAACTCTGAGCGTGGTGGGTCATGCGGGTTTGGTAGGTCGCGGCGCAGACGTCCCTATGGTGAAGTTTGCGGGTTCAACTGCGCAGACGTCGGTTTAAGGAGTCTTGCGTGTTCAACTGCGCAGACGTCTCCTTTTAAGGAAGTCTTGCGGGTCCTAACCACCTCTGCTGGGACCTACCTCTTCAGCACCCTAGTCTAGAAGTGCATTTACATATTACAAAAAATTTGAAGGCTTATATGCTTATATAAAAGATATGAAACAATACATGGGTGACTTGTATTTATATAATGGTAGTTTAAATATACGAAAAACATAAGTTAAAAATAATGCATCTTTGTATAATATCCTTTTATTATACCTGAAAGTCCTCACGTTGCAACCTCTATTTAAAGCTACCAAAAGGGGCATCTCAATTGTTGTAATACAAACTACTTTTTATTAATGTGGTAAGAGTTTAAATCTTAGAAGTGTGGTTGAAATAACACATTAAGATAATAAACGACATCGTAATTTGACTAGAGCTTAAAATTCCTCATGAGGCAACACATGAACTCTAAGACTAAGTGTTGTGTGAATGGGGACTCCATTAATGGTCTAGCTGAACTAAATCAGAAGCCACGCCACGTCACGTTTGAGTAATCCTTTTATATTTTTATCAAAGTTGTATTTTTAGATTTATTATAAATATATAAATAAGAAAAAAAATTAATAATCCTCCACATTTAACAACAAATTAAGCCAAGTTTGCTGTTGAGTGATAAGGAAGAGACTAGATGTTTCATGTGACCTAGATTCGATTTATGTTTATATCATTTAGTAGCTTTGATTTATGCCTCCACCATTCAGTTATCTCACCGCATTGTCGTCAGTGGCGGACCCAGGATTTTTTGTCAATGGGGTCCCAATTTTTCCGGTTTACAAAATTTTTGGGTCGGTCGTTATTCGGGTCGGGTCGAGAGGAGGAACATAATAAAACACGAAAATATGGTGTCATCGGAAACGAGTAAGTAGAAAGAATATAGATTAGAAACTAGATAGAACATACACTTTTAATTCATTTTTATTCATACCCGAAAAACATAAGCGTAAGCTATATATATATGGTCTTACATGAATAACCAAGACATGAAAAACTAACTCTTACACAAATAAATGATTAATTATATAATATACATACACAAGATAAATAATTTAAGTATATGTAAAACTCATGTTGTCATTATATATGTTGCATGGTGATAATGGTTATATGGGATAAACTAAAGTGATAATGGTTATATGGGATAAACTAAAGAAAAAACACAAATACCCTAACTAAATAACTAATATTGACTAGAATATTAAAAAAACAACAAAAACTGGGTATGGTGAGGCTTGAACCTGCAACCTCTCAAAGAAAAAACAAGAGACTTTCCACTAGACTAGTTCAACCTTGATAGTATGGGTTCCAAGTATTAATTTTTATGGGGTCCTTACAAAATTTAATATATCGTCTCTAAGTAATTTTTAAAAAACATTCGTGTCCCGGGACCCCGATGGGAACTATGTGGGTCCGCCCCTGATTGTCGTGCCTTTGGGCGAGTGTTCACTGGCGTTGGCCTTAGGTGAGGGTTTTCCCCTGGATTGGAAGAAAAGTGTATCTTGACGTGGAGAAATTAGCCAGTAGTCCATTTAGTGAATTCATTGGCGTTAAGAAAATAAGGCTACCTGTCGTGGTCCGCGATGGGAGCCGCGAGAAATGTGGCGCGAGCCACGTCAGTAGCGCACACCACAATGCGGTTGCGCGATGGGAGGCGCGAACCCACTTGAGGCTGGTAAAGAGACATCGGGTCTTGTGATTCGTGAAAGAGCCGTTGGATCTTGCCCTTTTGAGTGTTGGCTTGTTTGGAATAAGACATTGCTGCAGTAGGCCATCTCAAGATGAAGAAGGTAACAAGTTGTGACTTGATTTGTTTTACAACATGGGCTTTATTTTCAAGCCAACATGCAGTTAACACTGCAGTAACAATGCATGGCACACTATTATTAGACGTAAGAGTTCAATTACAACTCACACGTAGACTAATAATAAAAAAATAACAAAGTCAAGAAAGCCATATGTGATGATATCCTCTGTTTCGAAACTCTAAACTCTACACTTGCTGGTAATGCAGAATCAGTTCAATATTCAACAATGGAGATTATCTTACTATTAATTACCGCATGACCTGCTAAATGCCTAAAAACCAAACCAAAACCTAATCTCAATCTCAACCGCCACAATTAATTTCACTATCCTCTATAAAAATGAACAATTTGAGATGCTCTAATAGAGTATTAAACAAACAACATCATGAAGAAGAAGCTGTTGTTATTCTTCTTCACATTTTTCTTTATTATTTACTTAAACGTTGCATTCACACACTCAGCAAAGCTCGATACACAAGAACGTAAGTGTTCAGTTCGGGTCTATTTGGGCTAAAACCGAAACAAATTCCGAAACTTAGGGGTTTAATTTTTTGGATACTGTTTGGTTTCGGTTTGTTATAATTTTGTCCATAATAATGAATTTGAGTATAAGTTATTTTGATAACTAATATGACTCATTTGGGCTAAATATTTATTTAATTCTTATGATATTTCAAAATAAAAATCTATTCGGTTTTTGAACATTTGGAAACGTTTAGATTTTGCTTTTTATAGCTTCGTTTTTGCCATTTGAGTTTGAAATTGTGAGTCGAAAATCAAATTAGCAGGAAATAATGAATTTGGGCCTTAATCATTTTGATAATTATTAACTAATTGATTATTCTATATTTAAGCTACTATATTTAAGTTACATATCTATTAAATTCTTGTAAATTTTTTAAAATAAAAAATAATTTTTTTTGGTCCTGTTTTTATTACATGCAAAGCCAAAACCTAACAATATAGTTATGTTATAACAAATAAACACAAAACTAAGCCGCGTATTTTATTTTATTTTTTTCGATTTCATGCAAACCATTCTTGTTTTTCCCACTAATGGTGATTGTTTTGCGTGTGAACTGATGCAGTGACAACATTGAAAGTGATTTGGGGAAAGTTCGGGCTAGCGGGGAAGAAGGGATGGGATTTCGACAAGGATCCGTGCAGTGGCGAAGGGAACTGGCTGTCCTCTGTTTTGTGTGATTGCTCTTTTGAATCCAATACCACCTGCCATGTTACTGAGTTGTACGTATTCGTATATACATCATGTTATAATAATAACCGATTTCTTTTTGAATGTGGGAATTATACTAGGGGTGTCAATCGTATCGTTGGTGTGTTGACATGTTGAAATGTGCAACCCGAACCCGACCATATTACTATTCATGTCAAAGATTTCGACCCTAACTCGCACACACATAAATTTGGGTCGACCTGAACTCGACCCGTTTAACCCATTTATAAAAAAAAATTACAAAATTGATATATTTTAGATCGGTTGAGTAAATGAGTAATATGAATATTTTTTTTTGAAAATTTTTGAAAAACTTAAAAATTAATTGGAAATTACAAGTGTGTCTTCGAAATAATGGAAACACCAGAAATAAAAAAAAAATTATAAAATTTCTTTTAAAAAGCTAAGCGGGTCAACCCGAACCCAATCCGTATTTTAAATGGTCGTGTTGTTTTTAAAACGCGTCGTGTTAGTCGATCCAAAACCTTTTTTTTTTTCGTGTTGGTTCGGGTCATGTCAACAATTACCGCCCCAAAATTATACTAATGCAAATAATTGCATTTAGTTTCTGTTGTTCAGTATCCAATGAATCTGCATTTGGTATATTAGAATCTAAGAGAAAGTGATTAATCTTCAAAATAAAGATAATTTTATGTATCTCCTTAAAACTTGGTACAATATAACATTTAGCCATACTATGATTGCTAAATGAGCCTAATATGTATTATTACATGAACAGTTCCCATGGAGAAAATTTTAACTTTTAGACCATCAAAATTTCAAGTTTTTTTATTTTTATTTTTATATTTTATTTCACAATCCAGGGTTTTAGAATACCAGAATATCTCAACCTCTCTTCCATGGAAGTTTACCAAGCTTTCGCACCTTCGATTATTGTAAGAAAAATCTCTCTGCTCGATACAACATCAATCAGTTCATCTTTTTATTTTTATGTAATGATCATAGAGAAATGATAGTAATAGTGTTTTATTAATGCAGGGATCTTAGTCGTAATTATCTCAGGGGAACTATACCATTTGAATGGGCTACTATGTGTTTGAACACCCTGTACGAATTACCCGAACAATAAATACATATATATATATATATGTATTTGTTTCTAATAACATGTTTGTTAATTCTAATTATGTATATATGCAGCTCACTCATGGGAAACCGGTTATCTGGACTGTTTCCAACAGCTCTCACTAGAATGACCACCCTTATAGATTTGTGAGTTTCGTCGCCACTTTGTTAGTTGTTAGAATATAAAATAATAATAATTAATGATAATATAGTTTTGTAATATATGTACATGATGTAGCTTTACTTAATTTTGATGGTGAATTACTTCCATATTTTTGTAGGAGAATAGAAGGAAATCGCTTTTCAGGGCCCATACCAAAAGAGATTGCAAACTTGAAGAATTTGAGAAAGCTGAACTATTATCTCACACCTTTTTAACATATACATATTTATGCTTTGACAACATGAAAAAGAAAATTAAAGATCAAAGTTTGAGAACTTTTCTTCAATTTTGCCTAAAAAAGTTCTGTGGAAAGATCTTTCACACCTTGTAAAGCTCGCACCTCCTTGAGCTTGATTCTTGGATTCGACTTCATAGCCCTACCTTCAGGTTTCTTTTTCCTGTTACAAATTGAGCTAGTTTAGAGATTACCATTATTTATAACTACATCACCCGTTTTCAGATGGGAAACAACTTTTGCTTTCTCAACTCCATGACCAACTATCATGGTACTTAAAGCAATTCTTACATCCCCACTCGATGCATGCTCCCTCTCGAACTCAAATCCTTTATCCGTTCGTTCATTCGGACCACCCGAACTTTGCATGAACCTCACGCAAACTCCAACGTCAACTTTGTTGGTTTCTTGATCATCAACATTTTCTGTTCCACCATGACAACCCGTAACATAAGACGGAACTATCACCTCGTGCACTTCTTCCAACACGGTTTCTTTCTCATCCTGTTCGGTTACTGTCACGGTTACGTCTTGATCAACCGTACTTTCTTCCTCAACCACAATTTCCTCATCAACTAGATTCAAAATAACAATAGATGATTCCATGGTTACCTTTAACTGCGACTCTGGCACTACTTCTTGACTTTTCCACCAACAGGTGCCTACTTCAAACCATTCATCTACCAGATTCGGTTTGAATTCGGTATCAACTGTGTATTTTCCTTGAACCTCGGCCATATTAGCCTCCACATCCCATGGTTCTTCTTCTCTAACAACAACTGCATTACCTTCCTCCATAGGTTCTCGACAGTATTTTGCCATATGCCCTTTTTGTCTACATTTATGGCACCTAAAAGGAAACCGCTTTGGTTGGTACCTTGATTCTTTGTCTCGGTTCTCTTCGTCTGATGACTGTTCTTCAAAGTTGTCATCTCGACCCTTTCGGTTCCATTCTCTCTTCTTGGGTCGGTCACGTTTCCCGTTCTCCCGATATTTACTCTTACCTTTCTCGCCATAATGATTATGATTTTTACTAAACCAATGCTTCTCCTTTCTTCCGACATACAAGGCTTCGCTCTTGGTTTTAATCGACATATCGGCTAACTGTTTTGCCAAGGCTTCTTGTCCAGCAAGAATGTTCTCGAACTCGATAATACTCGGTTGGGTCGCCCACCCTTGGATAGCAGTAACGAGGCTACGATACTCCGACCTTAAACCGTGGATGAGTATCCGCTTCATACGAGCATCGCTAACCCGAGATTGTGGATCGAGTTCTCCAATCTCGCGAAACAAATTCTTCACTTTCCGAAAATATTGCGCGATCGGAAGATCTCATTGGGAAACTGTCATCAACTCACTTTCGACTAGTTGCAATCGAGCATCGTTCTTCTTCATGAATAAGGTCTCCAGCGTATCCCACGCTTGCTTTGGGTATTCGAGATCTTGAATGTGATCAAGAACATCATCATCTACCGTTGTCTTGATGATAAACATCGCCCGACCCGCTTTCACCTGCCACTTCCTGATACTACCGTTAATATCGTTCGCGGGTTGTCTCATCTCGGTACCGTTCGTTACTTGCCAAAGATCTTGACCTTGAAGATACGACTTGATGCATGTTGACCATTGTTTATAATTGCCTGGTTCAGTTTCTTGATTCCTCCAACAAGTTGTGATTCTGCCATCGTTTTCTATTTCTTGATTGATTCTTAACTGTGATCGGATTTCTAATAACTTGCCTTCGATCACTTAACACAAATAATTACACTTAAAATCTCCTTATAACAAATAATAGGTGGCGGTTGTGATTTTTATCTCACAAAATTCTAAAAAGATAGACTTTGACTTCATCCACAATCTCCAAGTGTGTGTGACGGAAACTTCTAACTCTTTGGTTATGATAATTGCTTTTGTTCACAATTGCAAAAGATTTATTTGTTTAATTGATAATATTATCAATAATTGAGGCAGTAGCTTTTCTCACAAACAAACCTCACGAATCGACCCTTCCTCGCTTTCAGTTATTTGCTGCAAATGACCTCAATCAATATTCAAGTAGCCTTAGGATTTTTTTTTCTCGGAGCGATCTTGAGCGTTTCTTGCGTACGATCAGTTTCTTCTAACACCTTCGATCGGAACCTTAACAACGCTAGGTTTCTTGGCCTCTTATGCCTTTGATTGGAACTACCACCGCAATTAAGACTTGCCGCCAATCGGAAACACGAGTCTGGATCGTTAGGCTCTGATACCACTTGTTAAACTTTAGACAAGTGAATCAAGAACACCAAACACGATTTTGCATAAAACGTTTATGCGACTCTTTTCATTAATAAGAAACAAGAACAAAATACTTTCTACTCTTGCTACTCTTCTCTACTAGAACAAAAGAAAACTAATGATGGGTTTATATAACACACACAATTCTAATCCTACTCAAACTAGGAAACATAATTAAACTAGACTTCTAATTTATTTAATAATAAATAAAAGATAACTATGACACCAAGTTATTCAACTTGGTCCCTGAACTTTGGATCTCCACCGAACCGCCCCTTGAGATCTTCCGTACCACCCTTATACTTTTCGTATTAGTCATTCGGGTCCTTCAAATTGGTGTTGCTCCAAGCTTTACATGCAGGGTACTTAGGAATTGTTTGATTTATGGGCCAATTCCGGAATATGTTGAGAATTTGAGAAATCTGAAAACTCTGTAAGCAATTCACAAGATGTTCATTGATTCAAATATAGTAATATGTACTTATCATTTATCAAATTTACATAATCTGTAACTTATTCTCTTTTAAATGTATGTAGAGACCTTAGTTTCAACGATTTGACTGGCGAGATTCCGTCTTCTATTTCGCAACTAGAAAACGCAGAGTACATGTATGTGAATTATCTTGATTCTTGAATAATATTTTCTCGTCTTCTAATTAATATTTATGATTAATTCTCTATTTAACAGTTATTTTACAAATAATAATCTTACCGGACCTATGCCTGGATGGGTCTTGTCAAGCACCAAGAACGTGTAAGGATATCTTTCCCCTATAATTATCGTTTCACTGCACGATTTACATCATCAAATGATGCAAGTATATGCCTTTACAGGGATGTTTCTTTTAATTATTTTACATGGGACGCTAGTTCTGGTCCAAAAAGGTGTGAACAAGGGACAATGTAAGTTGCCTTTTGTCCTCGTAGATTTGGGTTCATCTTTATATTTGTCGTTTTTTACTTGATGTAAACAAAAATTTCATTACTTCACTCAGAAACGTGGTGGAGAGCTAATCTTCAACAATAAATAAACAGTAAGTCACATGACCCTAAATCTATTTAAGGTCATACAAGTAACAAAGCTTGGGCCTAACAGGCACAGCCCATGCCCATCCTTCAAGTAGTCGCTATAGCCCGGTCTAAGAAAAACTGAGGGATTTGGGCCCGGTTCTCCACTGGTTCTATGGTTCCTAGTTTCTCATTTATATATTTATTTAGTTTAAATATTGCTTTTTTTCTCTCCGTACACTAAAATATTGCTTTTTTTCTCTCCGTACAAAAGATCGTTCAACTCTCCGTACAGACAATTCCCTCCGGCCATCTTCTCCGGCAGAAGGCTTTAGGCTTTACTACGGCTAGAGCTTGCTTCGGCCAGAAGCTTCACAGGGCAAAAGGTAGGTGGGATCTTGTTTGTGCAGGTCTCTCAGCTCAGGCGATCTTGAGACCATCTCCAGACCAGAAAGATAGTTCCGGCGAGGCATCTCGGTTGTACGAACAAGCTAGATCCAGACGACCAAGTTTTCAGGCGACCAAGGTCGTCATAAAAGGAGAACAGTTCGGTGTTTTTTTGGTCACCGTCTCCACCGGTTCTTCTTTTTCCGGCCAACGAAACCCACAAGATCGGACGTTCCATCAAGTTTCCTAACTGTGCTCTTTATTAGTACTATTATTATTATATTATTATTACTAATATTATTAGTATTATATTATTATTATAATTAGTATTATATTATTATTACTACCCATTATTATTATTATTACCATTTTGATCGGGTGTTCTATTACTTGCGTTTTGTGTGATTAGTTGTAATCATAGAGCGTAGGAATCATGACTATTACTTGAGACCATGTCCTGAAACAAGGGGTGTAAGAAAGGGTAAAGATAGGGAGTATATTTTGCGTTTGGCTTCTTGGAATGTAGGAACTCTAAATAGTAAGTTGCTAGAATTGGTAGATGTACTTAAAAGACGTAGGGTTCAGATAGCATGCCTCCAAGAGACTAAGTGGAAAGGGCATAGAGGGGCTGAGTGTAATGGGTATAAGTTGTGGTACTCGGGATCTGATGGAACTAGGAATGGAGTGGGGTTTCTAGTGGCTAAGGAACTACACACTAGTGTGGTGGAGGTGATTAGGCATAATGATAGGATTATGGTGTTGAGATTAGTACTAGGAGAGGAAGTAGTGGTAGTAGTTTGCGCCTACGCGCCTTATGTAGGCTTAGGGGACCAGGAAAAGAGAGAATTTTGGGATTGCCTAGACGCAGTGGTAGGAGGCATACCTAGGGGTGAAAGGGTTTGTATAGGAGGTGATTTTAATGGACACATTGGTAAGGCTAATGATGGTTTTCAAGGCGTACATGGGGGTTTCGGTTATGGTGATAGGAATGAGACCGGAACAGATCTCCTAGAGTTTGCGGTGGCCCATGACCTAGGTATTATAAATTCTTATTTTAGAAAAATAGATTCTCACTTGATCACTTTTAGCAGTGGCGAACGCGACACGCAAATTGACTACCTTTTGATGAGGCAAGGAGACCGACGTTGGTGGAAGGACTGCAAAGTCATACCTAGGGAGACAGTTGTGGCTCAACATCGACTGCTGGTGGCAGATATAGGATTCAGAAATAAGCTGACTGTTCGAGAGAAGAAAGGTACACCAAGAATTCGATGGGGAAATTTGAAGGATTAAAATCTCCTACTGTTTAAGGATAAACTAATACTGCATACGCGGGCTAGACTAAATGGGGACTTAACTCATATATGGGAAGATATGGCAACAAAGATCATTCAAATAGCAAAGGAGACTCTCGGGATCACAACAGGAAAGACCAGTGGGCATAAGGAGTCTTGGTGGTGGAATGATGCCGTACAAGACAAGATAAGGGACAAACAAGGATGCTTTAGGGAGCTTATGAGGTGCACGAATGAGGAGGAGCGAGTGGAATTGAGGGAGATCTACAAAACGGCCAAGAGAGAGGCAAAGAAGGCAGTGGCGGAAGCAAAGAATTCAACTTATAAACGGATGTGTGAGCATTTAGAAACAAAAGAAGGGGAACATGCTATGTTTAAGATTGCCAAAGCCAGGGAGCGTAGAAGGCACGATCTAGGGCCTGTGAAGTTCATAAAGGATACAGATGGGCATGTATTGGTCAAGGAGCAGGACATCAAGCTAAGATGGCAAACCTACTTCCAGAATCTTTTTAACAATGGGAGAGCTTACCAAGAAGAACATGACAACACAATCGTCCTACGACAACAACCGAATAACTGCTACTGCCGACGGATCACACAAGAAGAGGTGCAGACTGCACTTAGGAGGATGGGAAGGGCTAAGACGGTTGGCCCAGACAACATACCCATCGAGGTGTGAAAGTGTCTGGGTGAGAAAGGAGTCATGTGGTTAACTACTCTGTTCAACATTATCCTCAAATCTGGTAAGATGCCAGACCAATGGAGGAGCAGCGTTGTTGTTCCTATCTATAAGAACAAAGGAGACGCCCAATGTTGTGGTAACTACCGAGGAATCAAACTTCTAAGCCATACTATGAAGCTATGGGAAAGAGTGATTGAGGTTAGACTTAGACGGGAAACTCAGGTTACGGTGAACCAATTTGGCTTCATGCCGGGGCGTTCCACCACAGAGGCAATACACCTTTTAAGAAGATCAATGGAAAAGTTTAGGGAGAAGAATCGTGACCTGCATATGGTGTTTATTGACCTAGAAAAGGCCTATGACAATGTGCCACGACAGGTGCTTTGGGAGTGCTTGGAGGGTAGAGGAGTACCAAGGAAATACATAGAGATAATTATGGATATGTATACAAGGAGTGCAACAAGTGTCCGTGCGCCAGTAGGGGATACTGATTTCTTCCCAGTAGAGGTAGGTCTTCACCAGGGTCAGCGCTGAGTCCGTTTCTTTTTGCAGTAGTCTTGGATGAGTTGTCAAAGTCGATTCAGGGGACGTTTCTGTGGTGCATGATGTTCGCAGACGATATTGTGTTACTTGCTGAGAGAAAACAAGATCTAAACATGAGGCTTGAGGAGTGGCGAATAACCTTAGAGACAAAAGGTTTAAGGATTAGTCGCTCTAAGACGGAGTACTTCCACTGTGATTTCGGCGAGGGGAATGACAACGAGGATGTACAGATCACCATTGAAGGGCAGGTGGTTCCGCAGGTAACGAAGTTCAAGTATCTAGGATCATTTGTTCAGAGCGATGGGGAATTAGACAGTGATGTGACCCATCGAGTTCAGGTAGGATGGTGTAAATGGAAAGCAACCACAGGTATACTGTGCGACACGAGTTTCCCATCTAAACTAAAGGGAAAATTTTATAGGGTTGCGCTTAGACCTGCAATGTTATATGGATCGGATTGCTGGGCTATCAAGAAGGCACAAGTGCGGAAGATGGAGGTAGCAGAAATGAGAATGCTACGTTGGATGTGTGGGCACACAAGGTTAGACCGAATAAGAAACGTTGTGTTTCGAGAGAGATTAGGGGTGGCGAACATAGCAAAAAAGATAAGAGAGGGGAGATTGAGATGGTTTGGACATGTGAAGAGAAGACAGCCGACGAATCCTGTTAGAACCGTAGAAAACATTACTATAGAAGGGAGGAGGGGTAGAGGACGACCTAAACTGACGTGGGATGAAAGGATTAAGCATGATTTGATAGACTTAAACCTTTCTGAGGACATGGTTGAGGATATGAATTCATGGAGAAGTAGAATTAAAGTTAAGGATTTTTAGTGAGAAAGGAATTCCTTAGGGCTTCTATTTATCTTATTTTGGTCACATTTATAGTATTAGTATTAGTATTACTATTAGTATTATTCTTCCCATATACATAGTATTAGTATATTCTTTTCATATATATTATTATTAGTATTATGATTATTATTATTATTATTATTATTACTATTATTATTATTACTGTTAAACTTTGATTTCCTTTGTATTGCTTCATACATATGGACTTTAGAGCTGAGGGTCTTTCTGGAAGCCACCTCTTTATCCCTTTGGATAGAGGTACGGTGTGCCTACATCCCACCCTTCCCAGACCCTACCTATAGCTTTGCTGTTGGTGAGACTTCACTGGGTATGATTGATTGATTGATTTAGTTTAAAAATTATATTTTTAATATAATTACAAAAATGTTTAATGTAAAACAAGGCATTTAAATTATAAAATAAAGCTTTTAACATGAAGAATAAAAATACATATTTTTTAACACGTTAAAGTATTCTTATTAACGATAATATACAAATGTAAGGACCGATATGGAACGTTGCCCGTATAAACCACTTTTAAGCATCAAAACTACACAATGATTACTTATTGTCTTCTATTTCTAATGTAGAAAGAGTATTCATCCATGTTTAAGGAAAGATTTCCCATGTACTAAACCGAAAGCACAACGTATGTGAAGTTTTTACATCATTACATACAATCACACATTAACCTCATCCTATATCTTAATTAAAATATCATCTTTTGCATAGAAATCTATTCTCTACACATCAACTGTGGGGGCGAACATGTAACTGTAAACAACACTATACAATATGAAGCAGATACAGAGAGAAGCGGTGCTTCATCATATTACAATGGTGGAAATTGGGCGTTTAGCAGCACTGGAAACTTCTTAGATGATGATCATGATTCTGATGCTTATATTCTTTCCAACACGTCTGCTCTCCATAATATATCATCATCTGATACCAAATTATATACAACCGCAAGCACAGCTGCTATTTCTCTTACTTATTATGGATTATGTCTTGTGAACGGGAACTACACGGTCAGACTCCACTTTGCAGAGATTGTTTTCACCCAAGATAAGTCGGCTAACAGCCTCGGGAGACGCGTATTCGATGTTTATGTTCAGGTAATAGTGCTTTTGAATATTGTGATAGGGTAACAGAAGTATGCAACCAACTTAAAAAGGAATATTAACATATGGTTATAACTTTTGTTGTAGGGGGAGTAGACATTAAAGGATTTTGATATAGTAAAAGAGGCCGGAGGTACTGGTATTGTGGTTATAAAGAGTTATATGGTTAATGTGAAGAATAATACACTCAAGGTTCAACTTTATTGGGCTGGTAAAGGCACGACTGGAATTCCGGAAAGAGGAAGTTATGGTCCGATTTTATCAGCTATATCGGTTGAATCACTTGGAATAGGATCTCGTTAATATTATATTTGTTAAAACATTGAGTTAATCTGTTAGCATGGTTTTGATTTAACTATTGTGAAAATTAGACTGAATGTGGATGGATGTCAGGATTGGAGTGCAAATGTAAATTTAATATAGTTGGAAATGAAATGAAGAAACATAGGGATGTTTAGTATGTGTTTTTGACTAAATCTCGGAGGGAAGTGATAATGGTTAGGTGAATTGTTTCACCATTATTAGTGGACTTGATATCAAGAACAATAATATATGTTGATAACATTATATCTTCTCAAGAGATGGCTGACATGTTGGAAATCAGCGAACAAATCACACAATTGACGATTCAATTAGAACAAGATGATATACACAAACTGATTCTTGAATTAAAATACTGAAAATATGCGATTGAATTACTGAATACGTTAATGTTAATTTTTCTGACATCATCCCTATTTATAGACTAAATAATTACATATTAACCCTACTAATTACAATAATTACAATAAGACCCCTATACTTAATATAAATATTAATAAGTTTAGTTTATATACTAATATGACAGATTGAGCATTTGTATAATGATTATTTTATTGATTGACATGATCGGTTAGAGCACACCAAGTCGAAGGTGATATGAAACGTGTAAGTGAAGAAAAAGAACATTCTTCGTAATAATTAGACAAGTTTCTATGAAGGGACGCTAATTGTTTACCAACTAATGTTTACCAACTAAAGTAGGGTGTAACTCCCTAAATTATATGGAATTGATAAAAGGATGAAGCAAAGTTAAGAAGCTGGTCGGCTCAAGAAAGTCAACATAAGAAGGGAATTAGATGTCGAGCCTCCCACACCTGAATATACTGTCGCCGATCCTTCCCAGAAAATAAGCGAGGAAATAAGATTGAGAATCAAGTCTACAATAATGAGAAATAAAGAAGTATCTGAGTCCAATAAGAGTTTGGATCCATTAAACTTTGAAACACTTTCAGAGTACGAGAGTTTAAGATGACGGATGTTGAGAATGAAAACCAAGCATGGTTAGAGACGAAAGAACCTATCTATACAAAAGCCTAGAGGGAGATTGTAGGGCTAAATATAGGAGGCTTATGTATTAGATAATATTTCAATGTAATTTGTCTTGTCGTTTAGCTTTCGTTTAATCATTGTATGGGCATGAGGCCCTTTTAGTTGTAACAAGCCCAATTAGTAAGCTCATTTGGGGCCATTAATGGAAAACCTAGAAGACAGAGTTCTCTATAAAATTATTCACTCCATAACCTCCTTGGGCATCTTTAACAATTTTCTTTCTCTAAAACTTCATCTTTATTTCTTTTGATTTGCAAAACTAAGATCCGAGATCCAAGTATTTATAGTGATTTTCGCTCATTAGTTATGCGGATTGATCTGAACAAGTTGTCAGTTCCATTTCTAGAACCTACAGAGGAGATGTTACAAGCCAAACAGAAGAATTCAACCCTCTTTTGGGTTGAGTTGGTTGAGTTCTTCTGTTTGACATGTAACATTGGTATCAGAGCCAACCTCGGAGTGGAGTGGTGGCCTGGAAGAAGCCAGTCGTGACCATATTCTTAACACATCATTTTATGAATTCGTGGAAGAGGGGGCCTTGGAGCATGCTGGGAGGAGATCTAAATGGAAGAACACCTACATATGTTGCGGCCATATTCTTAACGCTATGTTGTCTCTCTCTTTTTATGCGTACCAAAATGCAAAATCCTCTAAGCAATTGTGTGACTTAGATCCAAGTGTATGCATATTTAATGTTAGTACTTTCGATTTGGCTAATCAATTCATATATCAACACTTGGTTACTTTTAGCCAATTTTTTATGAGAACATAAATTCTTGGAAATTTAAGTTAGTGCTGGGATCTAAAAAACCAGCTTAAAAGATTTCAGAATTAGAAAGAATGCATGAATGCCCTCACCAAATGGTGGTTCTTGATTTCCAATTCACTAAAAAGGTGACTAAATTTGACCAGATTTCAATTGTCCTCCTAAACTTTGCCAAAACACATATTAATCACACACATGAAAACTAAACACCATTACGTACGTTTCTTCATTTTAGGGTATACACCACTCAACACCATTCCCCTCATTCACAACGTCAACTATCCCCCCATCATTTAACATCACCCGTCAACACCCTTCAACCAAGGAAATACATCACTCTCCATCATTCTCCATTTTTATTTTTATTTTTTAATTTATATAAAATATTCAAAACACACCAATCTCCACCGGTAGGCCCTACATGAAAGCAAGGAAATGACCTACTGACGTGTGTGACCACCCTCAGTGGGGTCAGGTCACGCGTGACCAGTAAGGGGTCAGGTAATATACTATAGACAGATTTCCATTTCAAGTAACAAACTGTTTTCCCACACATAAAAACCTTTGTAGACACCACAAGGCCTCGTAAAAAAACTTATGGACATATCGGTTGCCATGTCATCATTTGTTGGAAGGTAACCATACCAGATTACCGTAATTGAAACTAAAGAAACTTGTTTACCTTAAATCCAAACTTCCATAATATTCAATGGTTAAAACAAAAATCTGACAAAATATATATTACCTTTCTTTGCTATTTCCCTACAATGTTGAATGTTCTTACAATTTCATAATTTGTGTCCACTGTCTAATGAAGTTCGGTATCTTTCCAGTGAAATTGTTGTCACTCATCCTCCTAAAAATGTATTAAAAATCATAAAGTTGTGAAAAATGTTAAACTTCTCTCTTTATGGACTAACATTTAAGTTTACAAGATTTATACTCACAAATCAATCAAGTTAGTAAGTTTTGCAAGTGCAACAGGAAGCTGTCCTGTGAAATCATTTGAAGATAGATCTCTGGGAATACAAAGTTTTATATGAATATGGTAACTTTGTAAAACGAAGTTTAAGAGAAAGTAACAATAATGATGTTATGAATATTAAAGAAAAAAGTTAGTACAGCTTCTTCAAAGTTTTCAAGTTTTTAATCTTTTGGGGTAAAGGTCCTGAAAAGTGATTTCCTTCTATGCTCCTACAAAGGAAATGAAACAAGTCACAACTAAATTTTAGTAAAGCTACATGATGTTTATAAATATATTCTACTGTATTGTTTTCAAGCTCAAACAGGCAACAACTAAAGAAGTGGTGATGCGGCTTACAAATCTAGAAGATTAGTCATTCTTGTAAGAGCTGTTGGAAACAGCCCAGATAACCGGTTTCCCATGAGTGACCTGCATATATACATGATTAGAAGCTATACTTTATTAGAAATTACTACAGGAAAAATTTGTAATGGGAGTGCTATATAGTTGGGTGGTTCTTACAGTCTGCTCAAGTGCATAGTAGCCCATTCTGATGGTATAGCTCCACTGAGGTAGTTATAACTGAGATACCTGAATTAATAAAACACCACATAGTAAATGAAACTGATTGATATTTTGTCATTCAAAGTGATTTTTCTTACAAGCGTTGAAGGTGGCGAAGCTTGGAAAACTCTGATGAAAGAGTAGTTGAGACATTCTGAGCGATTATTGATCTGACATGTAAAAGAAATATAACCTTTAAATTTCTACAGCTTAAATTTGTCAATGTCAACATTTACAAAATGCCACTTCCATTTTACAAGTTAAATTTTTAACCTTTGTGAGCTAGTTTTAAGTTAGCTTTGAGGTGGTTTTGTTTTAAATTAACTAGATAAACTAGCTAGGGATGGTATCAGAAATTCAGATTTTAAGAATAATTTTTTTTTTAAATTTTAAGAAATAAATAGATAAAAGGCTTCATTTTGTATAAATAATTTCATGCTATACAATCTTTTCATACTTGTAACTTGATATTAAATAGTTTACTACTGAAAATGTAAATGGTAACTTTTTAACACAAGAAAAATAGTTATAGATATAATATTAAATGATGGCTGAATCAATCAGTAGTAGAACATGAAAACCATGACCAATCTCACTGTTTTCTTATAATAAATCTTAATGAGTAAATAGATAAGCAAGGAAGTAAAGGATTAATTTCATATATTCGTTTACAAACTTGAAAGTTTTATATACACTCATAGTTGTCAATAGCGAGCACCTACCTATACATTATGTAGCATTAGCGATGAAATAGTGGGCGCTATTTGATGTTTAGCAATAAGGTATTAGAGTTTTTTAATAAAAAAATAGGAGTTTCATTCACAATATTGAGTTTTAACGGTGGAATTGGTCGAGATTGGCCAGTTTAATTGATTATAATGCCTAAAAATTTTGGTTTTTGATATTTAAACAAAAACTCTAGATGTTGGTATCATGCTATTGAGGCACTATACATCTGATAGAGGGAAAGTACCGATTAATTTGGTATATTTTAGTGGCGGATCTAGAAAAGAACTTCAGGGGTAACCTAATTTTTTATATATTTTTTTTACCGTACATTCACTTAATGCACAGACATAAATAAAAGTAAACAAATACCTAACAGATTTTTCTTTTTCGGCTTTGTAAAGTTTGAACTTAAGTCATTACATCATCATCTATTACTTTATCAAATGTTTTTCTTTCAACTACACTAACTAGACCATTGTTCGTATAATCATCACTCATTTAATTGCATAAATCCGTCTTGAAATATTTCAATTTAGAAAAACATCTTCCAACATCGTATCAAACCTTTTTTTGTCTTAATTCATTCTATGTTCATTTTGGTATGTTTAATAAGTTAGCCATTTCTAAAAATTCTAGGATGTTTTGAGAGAGCATTTGTGTAACCTAAAATATCTTCAATCCAGTGTATATAAAAAACAAATTCAAGTTATTAAAAACTAGAAAGAATAGCTCACATAAACCTAATTTCGTAACATTAAAGAATTAATTAGAGCTTTGAATTATATATTTAAATATCTAAAAGTTAAATTACTTAATTATATATGCTAGCATATGAATAAACATTCATACATAATTAAATTCACATGTTTGAATAATAAAAGTACTTAGCAAAAAACCAAAACCAAAACAAATGAAAGAAATCGGTAATCTTGGAAGAGTATCAAAAGGACTTTTGGAAATTGTACAATGAATTCAAGATATGATTTTTTATGATATATAATAAAATAAAATAATGGAAAATAGGTATTCTTTTTGTAAGTAGGTTATAGGTGGGTCAATCCTTAATGTTTTAAAAGCCCACTTTAACTCATTTTTATATTACACTGTACGTCTTCTTCAATGGTTCAATAACAGTTCACCGGGCACCACTTTATGGCCGGAAAATTTTTAAACATTTTTTGTCCTCTTTAAACTTCAAGGTTAAGGCTTTTGAGGGGTATCCTAATGTTTGTTCAGGGGTAACCTATCCTTAAATTGGAGGGAAAAAACAAAAAATTTACACATCATCAAGAAAATCGAGGGGTAACCCGGGTTACCCCTGGCTTCCATATAGATCCGCCCCTGTATATTTGTTACTAGTTTTTATCCCCGTATTACGGGGGTTGTTTTATATTATTCGTTTCTAATATTTATATATTATTTTGGATTTTAATTTTATTTATCGTAAATAAGTTAATAATAAACTTTAAGGCTTGACTATGAAAAAGTTTCACAAATAAATGAGATGTTATAACCCGGTTTAAAAGCTATCTGGGTTTGGTGTGACCTATTTTTTTACTATAAAATTGTTTCTTAAATATAAATAATATCTTTTAAAAAAACATATATTAATTTTCAGTATATCCATATTTTATAATATTTTCATATTAATAAATTGGTGAGATTAATTTTTGTTATAACTCATTTAAGGGCTATCTGAGTTTGATAAGACAGTACTGAATTCGGATCAAATGTATGATAAACCTTCATTTACAAATAAAACAATACTTGAAAGATTGTACGGAGAGCTTTTAATATTTCGTTTATATATATTTAAGATTTAAAATTAACTTCTTGTAGCATATTTCCCCACTTCTACCCGGCTCCATTACGTCCCCTCAAATCCAAGATAAGGTTAGCAATACATACATGCCAATAACACGGCAGGTGGTGTTACTTTCAAAAGAGCATTTGCATTCAACATCCACGCTGCCTATTTTACCGTCGAAGGGGCCCCAATTCCCTTCGTCACTGCATGGGTCCTGGTCCAAATCCCATACCTTCTTCCCCGCTAGTCCTAACTTTTCCCCAATTTCTTTTAAGTGCCTCCACTGCATCAGTTCGCACAAACAACAACCTCATTAATATCTCCCTCTTCGTTTCCGGATATTGAAACATCTTTGATAGAAAAATCAATCAAAAATATATTTAAAAATTTGAAAAACTTACACAAAATAAACAAACATGTTTTTATATTTTTTATTGTTCTAATTATTAGTTAAAAGATAACCACGTACCTTCTTGGATGTGGAGCTTTGCTGATTGTGCAAATGCGGAATTTGAGTAGACAATCAAGCAAAATGTGAAGAATAGAAGCTTCTTCATGATGCCGTTTGTTGGATGCTAGGGCAGAGCACATCCGGTTATGGATTGTTCATATAGAGATAATGAGAGAGAATCGACAAAGACATCTGCCAATAAGAAACAAACCACATTGTTGAAGGCCATGAAGCAGGTCATGTGGTAATTAAACCACATTGTTGAAATTCAAATTAATCATCAGTTCATCACATATGGGTTTGTTGTTGACTTCGGTGAAGAAGTGATCTTTTATTATTAACGGCTAGAATTTTTTAACGGCCAGATACTACACTAGGGGTTGAACCATTGATATCTTATTTTACACCCTAATCACATTGCAGATTATGAGTTAGACCCGTGGAACCAGTTTACGAAACCTGTGAACCGAACTAGTATTTCAAATCTGGTCCGGTTTCAGTTATGGATTACATAGCAAATCGGGAAACGGGTCAGTTCTAGGTATGTACTGGCGGACCAATTCAGAACCGTGCAACCCGTGATATAGGGTATGTTTGGCAACTAACTGGTGGCTGCAAGGCCGTCTCTGAGATGCATTAAAATTTTTTGGCCAACGGTGAAAAATCTTTTGAGCCTTAACTAAAAGTTGTTTTTTTTACATTTAAAATTTTAAATGGGCTTACTTGATTATTATTTAGGTTGTGCCAAAAAATAATTTATGTTTCAAGTGAGACTAGAACCCACAAACTTTTGTTTGAGAGCCATACACATTTACTACTACACCAAGCTAGTAGTGTAATTGAGTTTAAACATTTGAATTACATCTTTGTTAACAAAAACAATATATAATATTTTTTAAAAGAATTCGGGCCTAGCAAAGTGTCGGGCGTGAGGCTGCCGAGCCCCCCACCCAACCCAGGGTCGCCTAGTGAAACTGTAGCTTTTTGCATATGTTTAGATTTTTTACATAGTAAATGGAACTATTAATAAAATGTATGAAATGATCAAAATGGACATTACTAAAAAGACATAATACTAATTGTATATACCTTTGAAAGCTGTTTAAGTAATTTTAAATACTAAAACCTTGTATATTTTTTTAAACGCTACTAATACTAAAAGCTTGTAAGTTTTTAAATGCTACTAGTAGGAGCTTTCTAATATGGAGTTTTTTCTCATAACTTAAAAGCTTTAAGCTCATTTAACCAAACAAGACTTTTTATTGAGGAAGTGTTTGAAATTCCTTATTTTTTACCTCCTTATAACTTATAAGGAGAAGTCATTAAGTTACAAATGTGTAACTTATCAACATTTTCTATCACATAATAAGAGAACCCAAACATTTTTTTTTAATTTATCATAAGTTATAAGTTATTAAGAAGGTAAAAATAAGGAATCCCAAACACCCCAGATGGTTCCTAAAAGCTTATAAAAACTCTCTACCAAACACACCCATGATGCATCATACCTACTGTTAGGGATTTAGTGTAATTACGGATTAAATTGTTGATCAAGTTAAATTGTAATATAAATCTGAATAAGTCGGGTACAGGATACACACCTATTTGATCTTATTATAATTGAAACTTAGGGGTGAAACTTGGTGGGGTCCGGGGGCAGCGCCCCTGGTAGAAGCAGAGTCCAAGGGGCGACAGCCCCTGGCAGGGGTCGAGTTGCCAGGTCAGCTTGAAAATTTTTATTTTGACACATGTTGCTATGTTAAAAATGCATTAAAAATTTAATTATTATTAAATCTCGTAAGTATTTATATGTCAAATTTAAGGAGCGTATTTTGTTTGAAATTCAAAAATGATAAATAAATCTTAACCCTAATAACCATCGCTTGATCATACGAAAACTTCTAGTTCATAATTGTAACATCTCGAAAAATACCATATTTATTTTTAGGTTAAAATGTCAATTTTGAAAATAGAAGGACCCAAAAATAATTTAATAATAAATATGGTAAAGAAATAATATATATATATATATATATATATATATATATATATATATATATATATATATGGACTATATTAAGTTAGAAGAACTCATATTAAAGAAATAAGAGAAATGATTCTATCCTACATGAAGAGGAGGAAGAAAATGGAATTCCTTTCCATGGGTATAAATAAAGAAAATAAATTTCATCCCACATGGAAAGTGAGATAGATTTGGAAGCTCTTTATAAGAGATGTAGTTTTCATAGTAATATTCTTTTATGCTTAGCATTCACCAAGTGGTCCTAGCGGAGTGTCACACCCCGACCAAAGGCGGCGGAACATGTCGGGGCGTAACATATTGATTGGACAGTAGCTCAAAAGACACTAATTTAAGCGTTAATAATGATTTAATTTCGTTAGCATTAAACAAGTACACAAATTCAATAATCGTGCCAAATACATCAAAATTTTGTAATTTGAATATATATCCTAAGGTCAAACTATTGTCTTCAGTCTTGAATAATATCAACTATTTGTACCTGTAACATGTATAAAAATAAAGTTTGTCAACACGAATGTTGGCGAGGATACATATGTTTTAGTTTTATAAATATATATAGATAAATCACAATTCATATGTAAATGATTAGTATTATAATTCTTATGAAAACACAAACAACTAAATAGATGTGGACCGTTCTTATTGATACGAAATCAAAGTACTTGGATAAATGTATGATCATACTAGATGAGGATGAAATACCAACCACCAAACATAATATAAACAATTAAGCATATAGTGCATTATCATAGAACATGCAATAATCATACATAAACATATATTGAATTGTGTTTGAAATAGATGTGGAATTAAAAACGAGTAATGTAAATAGGGTATACATGTCACACCCAAAATATAAAAGATGAAAAGGGGGATATGTGAACTCACTTTAGTAAATAAGCAAGAGAAAATGACACGTCAAGACACAAAAGAAAGATCAAGCTCTCCGGGAAATTACTGACAAGATATCCTAATAAAGCAATAATTACGGAAGTCAAATATGAATTCAATCACGATCCTAAACTAGATAGAGGTTCGGGATTTATGATCGGGAGAGTTCTTTTGGAAATTAAACATGATTTAGATTTATTATAAATTTTTATTACTTTTATTTAACGACGGTTTATCATAAATAACATTATTTTAATTATACAAAATCACATAAAGTAAATATTTATAAGGCTTTGGATAAATCATATAAAGAAATTTGTTTTAAATAATTATTTTAAACAAAAATACATTTGATGTTTATATATATACTTATGATTAATAAAGATTTCATTTTAAGATTAACATTGCGAATAATTGATAATAAATAATAATACCGATATAAAATATGAACTTTTATAAAGTACTTGCTGATTAACGAGATTTCATAAATATGTATTTTAGTTTACAACTTCTTTTTAAATGTACATATTAACTTAAAACCCTTTTCGAATATTAAAACCTTAAATAATCTATTAAAAATGTACATACATACATACATACATACATACATACATACATACATACATACATACATTGATGGCTTTTAGCCGGAGTTCGAAAGAAAAGATCGGTTTATATGTCGGTTTAACAAAATAAGTTTTATTTGATATTTACTACTAACCATAATGATTTATAAACCTTCTAAAATCAATAAAACAATTAAAAGAAAAATAGTTTCCAAAAAGGGGGTTGGCCAGGACTCAAACCCGCGCCAGTGGGTGGCTTAAGAAGTTAAACGCACCTCAGCAGCCAACTGGTCTAGGTTGGTATTTCGTTTAAGTGTTAGAATAAATATTTATAAACAGATCAGCCCTAAACCCCCAAATTTCATAAGAACCCTAAACATTCAATCCGTTAATCCGATATGTTATTGCTTAATAATTGTTAGGGTTTTTGCAATACTGATTACAACGAGCAAAATGCACGAACTTAATACCTATAACAAAGACGGATTGAGGTTGAACTGGTTACAACAACCGACGGCAAAACGAGAACCAGGTGGAGGTCTTGTAGGTCTCGTTTACACAATTAATAGTGGGGTTTGAACGGCGATGGGATGAGGATGGTGTGTGTCCATTTAATTGCATTTTAGACAAGTATATATAGAGATTAGGGACGAGTCTAGGTCGCGGTTTGTTAGGGTGTGAATAGATGTCAATTAGTTGTCAATTAACACAATTAAGGCATGATTTGGACGCGTAAATTAACGATTGACGTGTATGTATGACCAAATCCCATGATTTTCGCCTTAACCCATGGATCATGAAGCAAAAACCGGGGGGGGGGGTGTGGCTGCTAACCTCGACGGGAAAAGGGAGAAGGAGGGAAAAAGGCTTGATAAGTTTGACATAATTGGTCCATGGTTTCTGGCTATTGATTAAAAGTTATATATATCAAACTATACGGGTTAAAATGCTCAAGTTAGTTAGTTCTAATACACACACACACGCACATATATATATACATATTTAAATAAACGAAACAAATACGATCCCGGGTATGGATCGGGATGGGTCACGATTACAATATGATAAGAACGAAGAAAAACAACGAAATGTTACACGGAGGGTGCGGATTACCCGACGCGCACAAGCACGGGCTCAGGCGAGGACGGTGGAGATGGCGAAGGCAAAGGGCGTTGGGCGCAATGTGGCGTTTTGATGACGCACTTTGCACTCCCGAATCGCCGCGAGCCGCTTGAGAACCGCCTTATTTTTTTGGAAAGTGGAAGTGAGACCAGGAAAATGACAAGATATGAAAGATAAATGACTAAAATGAAAATTCTTTATTTCAAGACCCATCACGATATGTGATGGATCAACGGAATAACCCATCGCGATACGCGATGGGTACATCACAGTTCCCCAGAATGGGCGGTGTCGCGATACGCGATCACTTAACCTTTTGGGTCATCGTGATATGAGATGACCAGGAAGTAATTGTGGACACATGGCCAACCACGTGGCAACACATGACAGGTCTACTAGGTGACCAATCATACCTAGTGCGTGGCGTCGCGATACGCGATGGTCGAACCTAAGTTCCATCGCGATACGCGATGGATCCCTTTTTAACCCATCGTGTATCGCGATGGGTCACAATCTCAGCCCTATAAATAGGGGTGTCGGGCTTTGCTATAGGCATCCCAAATCTCACATCACAAATCATTATCTCGAAATACGTGCTACGATCCCGCTGTCCCGACGATCCGTTCTCGAAATACGTGCAAGGCGTAGAAGTGTTGTTAGATCATTTTTTCGAAACCGACAACAAGTATGAGTGCTGCCCACGTCAAGCTTAGGCATTTCTAGTATACAAGCCATACAAGGTAGGGGTTCCGCCTAATTATTTTATTATATATAGCTTAGACCCTAGTCGAGGGTATAGTTTATACCTTGATTATATAATAAGTGAAATATAGTTTTTATAAGACGAGGGTATAGATAAAATATTATTTCTTTATAATTATAAAGATTTTATAATGTTTCTTAAGAAATAAGAAACTTAGTATATACATTTCTTGAAGAAAAGTAGTGGTTAAATGATGAAAGTTCTTGGACTAAAGGTTCAAGTATTTTATAAAAGAGAAAAGATTATCAAGGTAATGATTATGCAAATAGACTAAAGGTGTAAAGCTAGATTGTAGATTTAGTATTTATAAAAGGTTATTCTTGTACTATAGGTCCGAGGTAACAAGAAGAATATATCAGTGAACGGCACTGATCATAACAAAGGTAAATATGTCCAACTCTTTACAACTTATTACATCGAGTCATTAAAATGATTACATGGGATTGTGTATCCCTAAAACGTTATAAACAAAGGTAATCGTTGGTGCTCAAACTATTGTATACGTTTGTCTGGATCCTTTCATATGTGGTTATACGGTGGGCACACCGCACCACGCTTGATTATGCCTCCGCCACGTTGGGCCGAACCTACGATGTTCGAGTGATGATAATATTGTGTATATAGGTATTGGCTACGATCTCGAATGCTGCGGTGTTCGCTGAGTGGTTTCGAGTTGAGCTGGAGTTTGTAACAGTTATTCAGACTTTTGGAACTTGATTGTTTCTTAAGCCATGTTGGGCCGAGGCCTACGATGTCTCGAGGGGATAATTAAGTATTAAACTATTTCGTGTTAACATATTCACCAGCATGCATTGCTGACGTATTTTATAACTGTTTTTCAGGTAACCGATATTAGATGTTGGAGATGATGATAGCCGTTAGACGATCTGATGGCTCAGTCGCAGTTTTATTATTAAGATAATGTAAATTATGGTTTTATATTTCAAACACTTTTGTATCGACCATCGGGTGTTAAATTCCCGACTTTTGTAATATATTAATATTTTAATTAAAACTTTCGTTTTACAACATTAAACTCTGATATATTTACAAAACAGGTACCAACTTTGGTCACACGCCTAGGCCCTAAGTTGGGGTGTGACAATAATAACTCTCTCAAAGCCATACTTCATTCTTGCTCTCGAATTTGAGTTTTATCCGGTCAATATATTTAGAAACCACAAATAATTTTGATCTGAAAGTGTTTCACGACCCTCCGATTTTCCGAAGATATACGATTTGCAGAAATCTCCAACACCTACTTTAGATTTTTAGTTGATAATTAGCATGAGAATTTTTAAAACTTGAGACGCAAGTTCCCAAAATCAAATTCTACTTCATCAATTCATCACCAAGATCAATAATCTTACTTCTAATGGGAGACACTCCGTTTAATTCAAGTTCGTCGTCATCTTCTTGTGTATGATCAATCAATTTTCATGTATGATTTTAATGATTATACAATCCGTTTCATCATGTGCACGTTTCAACTTTGAATTAGTGTAGGTTTTTCTACTTTTAATTGCTCAAATTTTTGGAATGGTTGGCACTTAACTCGAGCACTTAAAACAACCTTGGCATTCCCTTGTACCTGACCTGCAAAATCCATGTATACCCGGAACCGACCCTTTTTTAACATTCCGGTTCATGGGTATGAGTAAACAACATAGTAGGAAATCAGAGCCAGCCCTCTGAATTCACGTACCCAGACCGAACTAGAAAAGATATGCCCTTTAAGCCTTAACGAACATATAACCATGTAAATTTTTGTGAATGTTATAATCATGTATTACTTTGAATAACAAAGGTTCAATCCATAGTGACGCCCTGATATTCGAATATTTGAACTGCGTAATATACTAACATGAAATCCAGTTGTCGCGATATTTCTTTTATGCATAAATTTGTTTTCAATGAATGACTATTTAAGTGTATCAGGATTACACTAAAACATGGTAGGAATGTTGATGATTTTAGTGTCATTGGACCATTTTGGTAATTAGGAATTCATTTAATACCACAGCCGCTGACCCGCATAAAACACTTTGATTCAATGTTGTTTGTGTTAATCCAATTCATGTTGAGACTTCAGTATAAAAATAATAATGTTACCAGTGTGGAATATCTGAGATTGTTGTTTGTGTTAATCCAATTCATGTTCAATTGATTTGCCCTCTTGATTTCCAACAGTGGTATCGATGATAAAGATTCATGTTGTCTAAATATATAATCGAATGTGCATGAGCATAAATATGTTGGTCTTAGTATAATTATTTTATTACATTTGTCACTACCAAGAGAGCAAGGTTTCAAGGTGACTCCGTGATGACAGACTTCGTGACAAAGGACTCCGTGTATTGTTCATTAATCATTGGGCGGGATTGACTAACGGCACGCCAGGAGTCCCTTCCTGAGGCCTTAATCTTAGGGCCCAAAGTTGGAAGCGCCCGACCTTTTAGCAACTCTTGAATATTGGTTCGACCTTCTAGCATGTTAATGGCTTGCGACATGGTTGGTCAAAGTTTGGATGCTGCATCTGCACATAAAAGCGCCACACGAAGGACTGTCAATGCTTCTTCGGATGAATACTCAGTCCCGAGATCTGGATCAACTAGTTCTAAAAGACTTCCTTTTTCTTGCAAAATAAATGCCTGCACAACAGACAAACACATGTTACAGTTTGATAATATGAGCATGTAGCTGTTGAATTCTATAAGTTGATGGGACTGATTGATTCATATTTGACCTCAAAGTCAAAGCATACTAAGGTGGTGTTTGGATATCATTTTATAAATGATTATGTGACCTAACAACACGAACAGAATAAACAGTTACAATAAATATATTTCATATGTGCTTCTTGTCGGTTTAAAGCTGTACGTTTGGGTGTCTGGCAAATTCTTATGGTTCAAGAAAGCAATTACATAAAACAACCAAAATGAGATTTTTTTTCTGTATAAATGAGGCATCTTGTGAAATAGAAGTGCTGACAAATAGATGAAAAGAAGAGATACATAGGTAATTATAGTTTATTCTGAATAGTTTGATGGTAGATAATATGATATTTAGAATCAGAAGCAAATTCTGTGTATAATATATTCAAAAACATTAAAAATTGATTATAGTGACATAAAACTGCAATAATTAGATCGAAACACCCCTAAAAGTTGATAGACCAACATATGTTTGCTTACCCATTCAAGAAGGTAATCATATTCTCCATTGTGTGTGTAGTTGTTGCCTTTTCCACTAACAATTTCTAGTGCCATAATTCCAAAACTATAAACATTTGCTTTAGGAGACAATATACCACGCATGGCATACTCCGGAGCCATATAACCTCTTGAGAATCAAAAAACAAGTAGATTAAATTGACTAAAATGTAGCTCCAAAGTTACTTACGAATGAATTGATCTGGATATGTTTTATCTCGAACGGATCAAACAAAACTATACCAAGCTAAATCCAACTAAGTTTTTAAGATTTTGACATTTATTGTATATGATAATTTTTAATCATAATGAACCATTCGTAATTAATTAACTTTATTTAGCAAGTGAACAAATAAGTGTCGTGGTAAACCCAACCCGACCCTGACCCATACGAGAGAATTACCCGCTTCAGTCTTAACAAGTTTTGACCTGTATGAACATGAGTAATTAGAAAGCATACACTGTTCCCGCAATACGTGTGATGATGTGGGTACTTTCTTCATCATTAAGCTTTGCTAAACCGAAATCAGATATTTTTGCACTGAAATTTTCATCAAGCAAAACATTGCTGGCCTTGATATCTCTATGTATGATTGTCAGATGTGATTCTTCATGAAGATAAGCTAAGCCTCGAGCTATCTCTATACATATTTTTAACCTCACTGGCCATGTCAACTTTGCTTTGGACACTTTTATAGTCCCTGTAGGATTTAACCACAGCCGTTGAATTTTTTACATTAGTATAAGTGGAAAGTTTAACCCAATGGGTGTGCTAAATCTCAAACAGATCAAATAGATAACAATCTAGCTAAAAGGCGAACATGTAAAGTCAGTTTTACTTGAACATCTAGATTATTGTAAAAATATTTCGTTATGTAAAAGAATGGGCAAAAAGGTATATGCATGTTAACCCGACCCGTGACTGAACTAGATACGTATTTTAGTTTGAATTTTCCATCTTAGGACCTATACTAATTAATATTTTAAGCTTACCTAAAAGGGCTTGAGATAAGCAGTTATTTGCCATGTACTCATAAATTAAACACATCTGGTTCCCCTCAACACAACATCCATAAAGTCTGACAAGATTTGGGTGTTTTAGTGCAGAAATCATGCCAACTTCATTGACAAATTCGCGGGCTGTTTAGACTTTGATGATAGTTGTTTTACTGCAATTATTGTCCCATCCGACAATAGACCCTACATAACATAAGGTTGAATAGTACGGAAGATAATAAAATGTTATGTTTATTGACAATTTAACACAATAACACTACCTTGTAAACGGCACCAAAACCACCCTCTCCAAGCTTGTTTGATGGATCAAAGTTCTTTGTTGCTGCTTTTATCTGTCTTAGAGTAAAAACTCTTGTTTGTAGATCTATACCTCTAAGCTCTGCTAAAAAAAGATGCATATCAAGTCCTGTGCCTAGTTGTGGCCATTAGAGATGGTAATTGGGTGGATTGAAATGATTCATTATTAGCACGGGTCGAAAAAGGCCCGGTGACACTGTTCGTTTGTTTTTTAAAAAGAAAATATACAATGTGTATATTGTGTGCGCCACCATAGTTAATTTTAGAAGACGTAGAAAACTGTATGCACTACATATAGACTTTGGGAAACTTTCAACCCATTCAACTCGTTGCTCTTTTAAACTAAAGCACAATCCTACTCAAACAAACCTTAAATAAATGAAAGATACCTGTATCTGCTATTTTTTCCCCCAAAATGTAGCCTTTTCTCCACAAGATAACAATGATTAAGAATACAAGAAAAAGTACTCCACCAACGATGCCAACTATTATACCAACATTAATCTTCTTTCCAAAATTTGGTACCTTAAAATCTATAGAAAACAAGGTAATTAAGGCAGCAATTAAGTGACATTTAAACAATATATGTCGGATATAGTTCTGTCATATTTTGGTTTTGCCAAACGTGTCTTTCACTGAATGGATTTGATGGCATTGGCCGCTAGTAAATATTGTGGTTACAAACGTGTTATGATGTTTAGCTTTTAACATTAACAAATCCATTTAACTTTGATCAAAAAGTCAAAGGATACCTCCAATCTTGTCTCTTTTAAGTTTTAAGGTTCAGAGTGACTAACACATTACACATATAAACAATCTTCACATCTATATCCAAGAAATCGGGGCAGATCATACGTGGGATCTGGATACTGTGGTTATGAAATCATTTTCATCAATTAATTTTCAACAAATCATATTAACTTTAACCTCATAGTCAAAACATACTTAGGTGAATCTTTTTGATGGAATAGCGTGACCAATAAAACATTTATGCAGCTTTCTCAGATGTGAGAAACGAACAGTACGCATAAAATACATAGTAATTTTGTCCTTAAAAGTGAAAGAAAATCTCCCTCTTCGTGTTCTTCTTTTTTTATTTATGCAATCATTAAGGTTAAATATGAGAAATAGGTAGAATTAGATGTGATAAAGTGACGAACTACTTACTCGGTTCAACTGATATTGCTGATATGATTGGACCATAACTTCCTCTATCAGGAATTGCTGTAGTGCCTTTTCCAGCCCATTAAAGTTGAATCTTGAGCGTATTATTCATCACATTAACCGCAAAACTCTTTATAACCGCAATACCCATACCTCCAGCCTCTTTTACTATATTAAAATCCTTTAGTTTTAACTCCCCCTAGAACAGAATTTCTCAGAAGATGTTAATTTCCTTTTACAATGCATTTGCATTCATTACTTGGTGCTTATTGCACACAAGGGTTATTGTCCCCCCCCCCCCCCCCCCCCCCCGTTGGCGAAGCTTGGGCTTAGTCACGGGGGTGACCGAAGTCACGGACTCAAAAATTTTCGGGTCGGCAATTCGGTTCGTATCGGTGATTCAAGTCGGGTCGGTTCAAAAATATGACATCTATATATCTAATTTTTCTTCATTTATTCAAAGAATTTTTCTTACAATAAAAATACAAAATGATTTTTTAACCAACAAAGACCTAAAATATTCATGATGATGCGAGAGGAAGAGTGAGTAGGGATAAGCAAATTCGGTATTGATACCGGTACCGGTACCGAAATCGGTACAGATTTGGTACCGTTGGTACCGAATAGATACCAAAGTTTTGAGTTTTGGTACCGGTATATCTCAAATTTTACCTTCAATACCGGTATTAAACTGAATATTTTGGTATCGGTACCGGCACCGCTATGGTACCGATCTCATCTCTAAAGGTGAATACCTATTGCAAAGACCTAAATATTTATAAAAACATATATTTTACTATTCGACTACTATTTTGTAACTTTTGTTTATAAATATTGCGAGGTTTTAGAAAAAAAATCAAACTATGGGGTATTATATTTAAAAAAAAATATCAGTAGTGACCGGTAGCATTTTGGAAAATCACGAAATTACCCTACTAACGGAGAAAACGACAGTGACTAGTCCCCGGTCCCCACATAGCTTCGCCCATGCCCCCCATATAAGAAAGAATAGATGATCGATTAATGAAAATAACAAGATAACAATTTACAAAAGGTATGAATTCTTATTAATTTGGAAGAATATATATAGACCAAGTTATGTGAGTTTATTCTAATTACAACTTCAACCCTTCTACAATACATAAATATTAAAAGTAACCAAAACATACTATGACTTAATTATATAACTAACCCTTGACTCTAACTTAGAGGGATTAAATCTAGCATTCACCCCCTTAATCACGAATATGTAAGTCTTCAACACCGAGCAATTTCCTCATTGTAGGAAACTTGATCATTGCCAATGTTTTTGTTAAGATGCTCACTCTTTGAAGTTCTCCACTTTTATGTTCAACAGTGATGTGACTGTTTTCAACACATCCTTTATGAAATGATAATGGGTGTCAATGTTTTTACTTCTTCCATGAAACATCGGGTTCTTCATTGGTGCGATAGTGGATACGTTGTCGACATATAGAGTAATCTTTTCTTCTTTCCATATGGTGAGTTCTCTTAGTAGTCTTTTTAGCCATAGTGCTTAACATGCTGCAAGCGTTGGACATGAACTCTTTTTGGTTTGTCGTGTTCTTTCCTGCTCAGAGCATCTGCTACTACATTTGCTTTACCTTTATGACAAATACTTTCACAATCATAGTCATTAAGGGCTTCCATCCATCGTCTTTGTCTCATGTTTAAATCCAGTTGATCAAATACGTGTTTCAAACTTTTGTGATCCGTATAGACAATGAACTTGACACCATAGAGATAGTGCATCCATAACTTTAAACTGATAATTATGGCACCTAAATCTAAATCGTGTGTGGTATAATTCTTTTCATGAGTCTTTAACTGTCTAGCATCATAAGCAATAGCTTTTTTTCCTTGCATTAAGACACATCCCATACTCGTGTGCTAAGCATCATAGTATATGGTAAAGTTATCTAAACCTTCTTGCAAAGCCAAGATAGGTGCATTTATTAGGTTTTTGCGTAAGGGTTTCAGATGCTTCTTCTTGTGTTCGTTCCATTCGAATTTGACTGCCTTTCGTGTTAATGATGTTAAGGGAATGACTATTCGGGAGAAATTTTGAATAAACCTCCGGTAGTTGATGGTCGGCTATAAATCATGTGTATATATGTGTTATTTCATATATTTTAATTGTTTATATATACCGAACACAATTACTTTGAGTTCTTTTAATCAAGCCTCGAAAAGACTAAAGCATAGGTAAACATATATGGATGGTTAAGAAGTATTCGGGAACGAGTTGGATGAGAAACCCGAAGCCGAAGCGAACACTGAACAAGACGGGTTACCAGGAAAGTGTCTTTTAGTAAAACGGGCATATCGCGGCCTAGAAAATGAGTTACGGAATCCATAATATATGTATTTTGGGTTTCTCGATGAGAAGAATATGAAAATGAACTAATAGGAGCCGTAAGGAAGAGGCTGAAGGCCGTAGCCTACGGCCCTGGCGTAGGCTACAACCAAGTCTGATGGGAATTGCGTTTTGGGATTGTTTTCTTCCATATTTAAGCCATGATAAACCCTAAATAGAGAATGCTTCATACCCTAGCCACCAAGGACGACTTTGGAGCAATTCTTCACCATCTTAACACCTCTCAATCACCAAATCATCCATGGTTTCATCCTTTCTATCCATATTCAAGTCAATCGTGATGCATAGGCAAGGCTAAACCACTTGTGACCACTTCAGGTGTAGGGTTTGCATATAAACTTATTATATTTATGAACATTACATGTATTGGGATTTAGTTTTGATTAATATTTTGGTTAATTGAATCAATTTGTTTGTTGAAATTGATTAAACAATTGTGTTTTTGGGACTTTCTTTTATTATCAATTATTTGGTTTGTGTTCATCAACATTTAGGATTAAGTTCTTATCGTCATTGAACCTTTTACCATTAATTATAGATAGATGCTAAGTTTTATATTAATGAACTAGTAATTAAGTAAATCGTGTTCAATTGTGTCAATTCTTCGGATTAAGTTATGTGAATCATCATAACCAAACTATTATGTCTAGTAATCGTTTATCTATTCTAATACGCGAATCATGTCTATGTGATTTCCCGATTTGTATAAATTATTGTCAGTCAGTTTACTGCATATCCCGAACCTGAAGTGTGGTCACTTTTTTCATATTATTGTTTTACAAACTACTCTTAAACCGCTTGATATTGTTTGTCCGCTTAATATACTAATTAATAACTATGAGTTTTACTTGCCATTTCCACTGATTCCCTGTGGAGACGACTTTACTTACCCGTACTAGTTATAGGTATTTAATCTTATAAATACTTGTTTTTGATTAGAGCATGACATCTACATCAGTAGTAACCATCCAACCCTAGAAAACTTTTGACTTGTGTTGGGGTTTTGGGTGTTTCCCATTTGGTAATGGCTTCAATCTTTGCTGGATTAGCTTGGATACCTTTTGCATTTCCAATATGACCAAGGAATTTTACTTCTGGCAACCAAAATTCACACTTCAAAAATTTGGCGTATAATTTTTCTTTTCTTAGTATTTCGAGTATGATTCTAAGGTGAGCTTGGTGATCTTCATTTGAACTGGAGTAAATAAGAATGTCATCAATAAATACGATAACAAACTTATCAAGATAAGGTTTACAAATTCGGTTTATCATATCCATGAATGCTGCCGGAGCATTAGTGAGTCCGAACGGCATAATGTGAACTCATTATGTTCGTCGCTGGTTCTGAACACCGTCTTTGGAATATCTTCTTCTTGAACCTTCAGCTGATGATGATATCCTGATCTAAGATCGATTTTTGAAAATAACCTGCTTCTTGGAGTTGGTCAAACACATCATCGATTCTTGGAAGTGGATAACGGTTCTTAATTGTGACTTTGTTTAGTTCATGGTAGTCAATGCACATCCTCATTGACCCATCCTTCTTTTTAACAAACAAAATTAGAGCTCCCCATGGTGAAGAAGTCGGCCGTATAGATCCTTTCTCCGATAACTCATCTAATTGTTTCTTTAATTCCTTCATTTCAGTCGGTACTAATCTGTAAGGAGATATAGCAATTGGCGCTGTCCATGGGAGTAACTTTAATCTAAATTCGATTTCTTTATCTTGTGGGATTCAAGGTAGTTCGTCGGGAAATACATCTTTGAATTCGGAAATAATTGGGACTTCTTCCATTTTCTTTCGGTTACACAGGCCATGAATGCGAGACATCCTTTACCTAGGCAACAACTTGCTTTGATTTTTGAGATAATTCCAATTCTTCCCGCTTCTTTATCTTCAGCTAGTCAAATAATTTTATTGCTAGGGGTTATGATATCAATGGCTTTTTCTCTGCATAGAACACATTCTTGGTTAGCAGACAACCAGTCCATTCCTAATAGTACATCAAAACCTGCTAATTCCATAGGTAACAGCTGTACTGGTATTTTGTTTCCGGCTAAGGAAATATGACAACTACTTAAGACTTCAGATATTTTGATCAAGTTTCCATTAGCGATTCCTACCTCATAATGATTGTTTAATTTAACTAGAGGTTCATTTAGTAGACTACAAAACTTATAATCTATAAAACTTTAATTTTCTCCAGAATCAAACAAAACTCTAGCATAAACATTATTTATAGGTAATCACGTCTGGTATTCCTCCTGCTTTCTAGATATTGAGCATGAAAATACGAGCGTTCCCCATTCAGTTATCGTTTCTAACACCGCTTCCTCTAACACCACTAGTTGTTGGTTTCTTGTTGGTTCATTCGCTGCTAAAGTGACCTTTTTCACCACAATCGAAACACACTATGGTTTTATTTCTATTATCTTCCTCCGTGTAACTAGGTCTCTTACAAAAGTTGCAAGTTGCAAGTTGCAGTTGAATCATACTTATGAACATCGGTCTTGATTGCTGGTCGCAGGCACTTCCCAACATTCCTTTTCCCATAATTTTTACAATGCGGTCGGGTATAAACAAACGACCCCTCTTTCTTTTGATCAAACTTCTTCCTTCCATAACCAACATTTTTCTTTCCAAAAGTATTCTTTTTCTCTTCATCACAATTTCTGATAATACCATCCACTAGATACCTAGCGAGTTCCATAGCAGATTTAATAGTTGACGGCATGTGTGAACGAACAAGATCACGAATCTCCTTAGGTAACCCATGGATGTTATGGGTGACCTTAACCTTCAATACTCAAGGAATTTTGTGTTATATTCCTTAAGATTTTTTCCGATTACTTTATGATTCCAAAGTTGCTTTGAATTTGGTCAATTTCATGACTCGGGCAATAATTTTTCTTAATCAACTCTTTAATTGTTCTCCACTCCAGATTATATGATATACAAATTGCTTCGACCCTTGACTTCAACTAAGGTATTCTTCTATTCCAACGCCTCTAGTCTGAACATTTGAGAGGTATACTGGATCCTTTCCTCTTCAGTACACTTGCTTATGATTACTATCGACTCCATCTCTTCTAACCAATGAATAGTAACTATTGAACCTTTGTCCCCATAGAATTCTTTCGGTTTATAAACTTGAAAATCCTTGAACTTGCAATCCTTACTCAATTTTATTTTATTTACTTTGCTTACTTCATTTTCAGCCATTGAACTTCCATATCCTTCATCTTCTTTTCGTTTGTTTCTTTCTTCGAGTGAAGAGATATACTTTGACTTGGTTTAGATCATTTAGTTGATTTTGCTGTGCTCTTTGATTTTACTGAGTTATCGTGTATCATTTTTTATCAATGGGGTTACCACTTCCTTAATCATATCGCGGACCCTTTCCACATATTCTTCAAGTATGATTTTATCATTTACGGAGTCTTTACTTTTTCACTTTTTTACTCCCTTGATTCCTTTCCCAAGACATTCTACTAATAAGTAAAATAGATGGGTTTAAAACAAACCACATACATCACCTTTATTTATTTCACATTAGGCACAAAAGTAAAACACGCTTAATCAAACGACATCATTTTTTTAATCTCTAACCCACTTTTAAACAAGATTTTTCATCTTGTCACACTTTTTAATGATCTTATTGCCTATTTTATTTTTCTCTATCCTCTCGTTTCTTAGTTCATCCATCACAACATTCGGTTGGTTCGGATACCCTATGGGTGCGGATGCTGTTGGGAAAAGTTAGCTTGTTTCCTTTGGATACAAATGTGCGTTTATAACATCAACATTCATTTCTTCATCCGGAATGTTGTTTGTATAAAATTCTTTAACAAGTCGGGCCTCTTCCTGAATTTCATTCGCCTATTCAGAGATTGTTGATACGGGACCTTCATATGGTGGGAGGTAAGGAGATTCATTTCTTCCTCATCCTCCTCCTCTTTAGTTCATATGAAAAATTGGTAGGCATTTGAAATGATAATTTTTCATGGGCATAGTAACCCTCATTTTTAGCTTTCGTCTTGGTCCTGCTGTTGATTGTGGAATTTGATAATTTGTGGGGGCGATCCAAATTGCCACTTACTTTGATCAGAATGGCAATTCATCCAACTCTGTACTGTGTTCATGTTTGATCTTACTCTAGACTTCTATTTCCTCATAAGGGTGGTAAACCATGATTATTTCAGATGGATATTACTGCGAAATATTTTTAGAAGTATCATTTGATATCTCTATCGGCATTCGTGGACTGCCAAGAAGGTACAACGGTTGACCTCCATATGGTATCATGGGAACTGTCGGTTGCTTTTAACCGAAAAAACTTGTATAATAATTGTTGTTACTGGCGTGTCTGATGGCTCTGGTTTAGGTATTGGGTTTGACCGTTTAGCTACTAGGTGTCTGTGCCCAAGGTAGTTTATGTAAGGCATTCTCACATATTTATACTTAGGGATAGGTAGACTACCGATATTTGCTTATCCCTACTTATTAAACAAGTGATTAAAGTTTACGTACTAACATATTAATACCTAATTCCCACTGAAACCGATGACTCTGATACCAACATATCACACCTCGACATAGGCCCAGGAGTGTGATGAAAGGTTGGTACATTTTTTGTAAATATATAAGAGTTATGGGTTTTTTTGGTGGAAGACATTATAAAATATTAATTTACATTGAAAACTTACTCGGGGATTAAATACCCGAGTATCCAGTTACAAAACATTGTTTCATTATATTACAAGGATTTAATATTCAAAATTGAGCCATCTCGTAACGCGATGTCTATCTCCATGACCCTTATCCTTGTTTATATCTACTTCACTAGCCGGTGAAATGCTGACTGTCTCTAAAAGATTTTTATGACATTCATTAAATACAAATATAGTTTCTTATTACAACCTTAGCAGGACTGCCGGTCATTCCCGGGATTTGTACCATTTCGTTACACACACAATTCACAGGTTCTCCAAGACTGTTAACCCATTGGAGAACTGGTTACGACTGACTTTATTTACATGCTTGCTTAGTTAATTAGGTATGGATCAAGACACATGTGTAACTGGTCTGAGTTGCGTTTATTTTATAATTTGTATTGCAACAATTTTAGAGATCATGCAATCTCATGCACATGTTTATCTAACTCTTTGTAATAAACAACATGTTTATCACAAGAGTAAAATGTCTATTTGTTTGTAAATGTTTAACGTATTCACCTGTGTTTGTTGGTTTGGTGTCGTTTGAAAACATTTCCCATTTGTGTTATGTTAACCTATAGTACAATAGGTTTGTATAAATACCGCTTTTCTTGATTAAGCTACATACCTTAAGTCTGGTTTAACCTTGATAAAATTACCGTTGTTTTGTATAAACATACTTGTATTTATATGACGTTTGAAATAGCATGTTTGGCCTAATAGGTGCTATCACGTTGGTGAGATTTTCCAGATAAGTAAACTTGTCTTGCGGTTGATTGGGATTTGTATGAATTACTTTCTTTGGCAAGAAGCTTACTACTAGTGACTAGTGATATCCCCCTTCAGTTACTACATGTCCATCAAAATATATATTTTGCTAACATTACTTCTTATAGAAGTAATGTCATTTTATTTTGTAAAATATTATTTTGAACATAGTAATCATTTAAGGTTGAAGACTATAACCTCGACTAGGTCTATCATAACTTTACATTGAAATAACATAAACGTAATCCCTACCTTAATACGATCACTCGAGAATAAGAATAATAAGAAAAGAGAAAAAACTCATCGGTAGGTAATAGAAAATGAAGACGCTTGGAAGTTAGCATTGCTTCGGGGCTTCGTAAGTTGCACATACTTCTAGAAAACAGGTCATCAGTTCATTGAGAAAGTTGCTCACAGATTTTGAGGCTAACTATGTGTATGTGAAGGTGTTTTGGGATGAGTTTTGGCTCCCATCGTGTATCACGATGCAGCTGGCCTGTGGCCGTCGCGATACGCAATGCTGCAATTTCTGCTAACCTATCACGTGTTGACACGAGGCATGTGAAATCGTGCCACATTTTGACACGTGGTTGGACACGTGTACCCGGTAACTTAACGTGGTTTCGCGTATCGCGATGAATCATTTGGTTTCGTTATCGCATAGCGCGATACCACCTTTTCCTCGGTTTTGTAGAACTTTCATTGCCTATCGCGATGGGACTATGGTTATCTCGTCATGTAGTGCGATGGGTCTAGAAACTTAGATTTTTCATTTTCAACCCTTTAACTGATAGAATTTTCACTTTTGGCTTTAACTTAAATAAAAAATTTATGAGATGTTACACCGTTTCTATTCAGGCTACAGGAGCAAAGACTGCAGAAAAATCTATACGATGCTGCTGTACATAACCTTTGGTTACTAAACGAGCCTTATGCTCTATAATTTCCCCGCTCGCATCTCTTTTGGTATTGAATACCCATTTTAGGCCGATTGCCTTATGATTATTGGGTAACTTGGCCAATTTCCAAGTATTATTCTTATTGATTGAGTATATCTCAGCTTACATAGCCTCAATCCATTTCTTATCCTTGGCCGCCTCTTTGTAATTATGAGGTTGTTCTTCAGTCTGGAAAAGTTCGTTAACAACAATGTTAACCTTTTTGGACCTTTTATACACATCTCCCAAAGGTTTAAAACATTGCAATGGTGTATCATCAAAATTATCTAATGCGCTATCAGTAATTGGTCTATATTCAGCAATCTCGGCTTAATTTGGCTCTTAAGTGTATGTTGGAGGTGTGACAGGAGTACTTGGAGAATTAGGAGATAACGGTTCTACATTTTCTTGGTCATTATCTCTCGTATATTTAACCTCTCGAGTCACTAGGACTGTTTCATTGTTTTCTTGAGAAAGTTCATTGAAGTTATCCTCAACAATGAAGTCTACCCATTCAGGTTCCTCACTTACAACTTCATTCATTCACTCCTCTCAACTCTATAAATCCTTTTCCAAGAATTTTACATCTCAAATTTTAAATCTCGACTGATGCAATTTCGTTTAGTATTGGGATCATAAAGTATATATGCTTTTGATCCTTCCTCAACTCCCAAGTATACCATCTTGGCACTTCTATAATATAATTTGGTAAGATGATTTGATGGTACCTTAGCATATGCTACACATCTAAAAATCCTTAAATGTTTTAGGTTTGGTTTTCTACCTTTTAACGCTTCAAAAGTTATAGCATTCGTTAGTGCTTTAGTTGGAATTTTGTTTAAAACTTATATTTTATGCCTTACGGCTTCACCCTAAAAGTTTTGAGGCATTGACATAGCCTTCTTAATGCTACGAGTAGTAGACAACATATTTCTATTTCTATGTTTAATCAAACAGTTATGTTTTGGTGAATAGGGTGTTGTAAGTTGTCTGGTTATACCATTATCTTTACAGAACTACGGAATTCACTCGATGTGAACTATCCTCCTCTATTAGTTCTTAACATTTTCAGTTCCTACCATCTTTATAAATTCTTTAAAATCTTCAAAATCTTGATCTTTAGAAGTTAGGAATATACCCACATGTAAAGAGTACAATCGTCTAGAATTAGGAAAATATATCTCTTTCCTGAATAAGTAGGTGGTGATACATGACCATAAAGGTCTCCATAAAACAAGTCTCATGGTTTAACAGATTTAAACTTGGCTTGGTTCAAGAATGGAGCTCTAACGTGCTTTCCCAAAAGACATGCGTCGCACACTTGACTTGCATGATTTATACGAGGAATCCCTTGAACCAATTTTTTACGAGTCATTGACTTTATTGTGTTGAAGTTCAGATGACCCAAACGAGCATGCCACAACCATGCCTCGTCATCTAATTTGGACAACAAATAGACAGGTTCACCAATTTTCAAATGGATGTTGTTAAGTATATTCATTGAATGTGTGACTTTCATAAGCAACATTTGATTATGATTGTATAGAAATAACGAGTCACGTTCCAATATAACTTTGCAACCATTTTCTGTTAATTGTCCGAGGCTCAAAATATTGCTTTACAAACTCGGAATGTAGTAAACGTGAGAGATAATACTTTGTTTCTTATTCTAGCATTCCAACAGAATTGAGCCTCATCCTTTAATTTCTACATATGAACCATCACCGACAAACTCGTCCGGGGATCTTTTCGTCCAGTTCCCTGAAATGTTTTCTATTACCAATCATATGGTTACTTGCACTATTGTCTAAGTACCATAGACTTTCATTGGTGGCCGTATATAGATTAAGCTTAATTTCATTTCTGTTTAGGAAAAAATTTTAATGGATCTCTTGTTCACTAAGAACTGCTAACAACAATGTGGGCTCTTTGTCCTTTTCCACCAAGTTAGATTGCTCATGTGCTTGATCCTTTTGAGGATACATGTTGGCATAATGCCCACCCTATTTGCATTTATAGCACTTAACCTTATCACATGCCTTTGAGTTTTCTTAGGTTTATTATAATGAGAATGTTGAGATGATTTTTCATCCTTATCAACTTGTTGTCCCTTGCCATCACGCCAATTCTTTCGTGATGCATTAAACTTTTTCGGTCCATGATTTCCAAAAATTTTCCCATGACCCTCACTCTTGTCATGACGTGTGAACAAGAGTTTATCTTGAGTGTCGGTCACAACTCCTCTTTTGAATTTAATCCTTTCCTCATAGGTTTTAAGCCTCCCGGTAAGATTGTCATACTTGCTTTAGATCAGTAAATTTCTCAATCAAAGCAATTATATGCAAAAACCTATTGGGCATTGAGGTTAAGATTTTTCTTACTAGTGTGGTCTAATCAATCTTCTCACAACTAGTTGCTTTACTAACAACATTTGTTAGTCTTAATGTGAAAGAATTAATAGTCTTATAATCTTTCATTTGTAATTTGTCAAACTCAGACTTAATGCTTTGCAATTGTGCTTCTTGCACTTGCGTCACACCAATATACAACTTTAATTTGTGAGTCAAACTTGTGCATCATAAAACAAGAACCGATGGGCCCCTTTATTTGTTTTGATGCCACCAATAATTCCAACAAAACAGAACTGATGGCTTTTGTAAGCCTGATTATCAATACCAAGAACAACAACAATTGTTGATTATGATGAATTCGAATTTAATTTGCAATTTCAACAAACGGAAAAAAATATAAACTGATCGAATTTGGCAATCCAATTTTCAGCCGATCTTCAAACATAAAAGTTTATGAATTTATCAGAACACAGAATCACGAGTATGTGATTCACCGGTTTGAATATACTATTGAATTTGATTTTCCGTGATGTCTCAAACAATTCATCAAACCCTAATTGTTTGTGGAACCCATATCGAATCAGAGGATAAAGTAACAGTTGGCGATGATTGAATCTTCAATTTAGAGAGCAATTAAGATGGCTTTGACCACAATTGTTGCCCAAGATATAAGAATAGATGATCGATCAATGAAACTAACAAGATAACAATTTGCAAAAGGTATGAATTCTTATTAGTTTGGAAGAATATATATAGACCACATTATGTGAGTTTATTCTAATTACAACTTCAACCCTTCTACAATACCTAAATATTAAAACTAACTAAAACATACTATGACTTAATTACGTAACTAACCCAAGACTCTAACTTGGAGGGATTAAATCTTATGGTTACCTACTTTGGTTCAATTTCGATAACGTAACCAAGTTACATAGATTTCGATCAAAGTTAATTTGATCTAATGATCGGTTAAAATGTTGACATGCCGGTAACTTTGACCATGTTGACTTTTTTTTGTACCCTAAAGCTTAAAAACTGGCTATCTTAGATTATTAACTTAATAGGAATGATACATTCTCTTAACAACAAGATCATGCCACTTAGGGGTGTGCAAATTAACCGTCATAACCATTAACCGAACTATACCAGAACCGATTTTAACCGATAACCGACATAACCAGTGGGTCGTTTAATGAATTTTTAAAAACCGCCAAAAACGGGTCGGTTATGGTTAAAGATAATTTTAAACCCGCCAAAACCGAACCGCCTCATTTACAAGATTTTCACCTTTATGGAGTATGATTAGACACACTGTTCATAATTTGTTGAAAATTAAAGAAGGTAATAAACTAATAACGCTCTCATTTTTTTACTATACGATTTAATTTTACCAAAGAGTTAATCCATTAATTGTTTGTTTGAATATATATTATTAATATTAAGAATTATATAATTTGTTGAACTATGTCATGTCATTTTTATTTTTTTAGTACCAAAGTTTTAGGCTCAATTATACATTGGTTTGGTCACGGTTAACCGACCCATAACCGACTCGCTATAACCTTCAAAACCGATTAACCGAAACCGCCATAACGGATTAGTTATGGTTATGATTATCTATTAACCACATATTGGTTATGGTTATGGGTTTGGTCTAAAACCGCCCCAAACCAACCCATGCACACCCCTAATGCCACTTGCTAGACCAATATATTGGAAGGGACGAGGATGTCATTGTCATGTAGTTGGGAGGATTTATTAGTATTGTATACAAAATTTCTTACCTTTTGACCCTTTTATGAATTTACTTGGTCACCGTCACCCAAAATTTAAATGAAAATTCAAATTCAGACCAAAGTTGGCTGGGCTATGTTGCAGTTACTCGATTATAATATCTAAAAGTTCAAGTACCTGCACATAAACATCAAATACACGCTTTCCATGGCTTATATATGAGTTATCTTGTGTGAAAACAATCCCTGCAAAGTGGAGTCTTGACAATGTAGTTCCCATTCATAAGACACAATCCATAATAAGTAAGAGAAATTGCAGCTGCGCGTGCTTTTGTATATAATTGGGTATCAAATGTGGATATATTATGAAGATTAGACGTGTTGGAAAGTATACAGGCATCAGAATCAGCGTCATTATCTAAGAAGTTTCCAGTGCTGCTAAACGCCCAATTTCCACCATTGTAATATGATGAGGCGCATCTGCTCTCTAACTCTGCTTCATATGTGATCATGTTTCCGATATGCAGCTCTTCGTCCCCACAGTTGATGTGCAGAGAATAGATTACTGATGCACAGGATGGCTTTTAGTTACAATATAAGATGAGGTTAATGTGTAATTCTAAGTAGTGATGTAAAGACTTTAGTTACGTTGTGCATTCGGTTTAGCACATGGGAAATCTTTCCTTAGACAAGGATCAATCTTGTTTCTAGATAAGAAAAACAAAGATCAATAATGTACATTTTTGTGCTTCATAAAACTAATTTGAGGTGTTCAAAAATGTATTTGTATTCTTAGTGGTAAAAAATTTATGTTAAAACTTAAAATACCTTGAATTTAAAACATGCTTGTAAATGTATTTTAATTTTTTTTAAATATATAAATAAGAAATGAGTAAAATATTAGAACCGGTGGGGAGGACAAGGCATTAGCATCTACTTTAAGGCCAGCCCAGACCACACCAAACCAGATTAGACCTAGGCCTGATTCGGCCAAAGTTTTGATGCTTTCTCAACACCTAGATTTGGTTGGTGTGACCTTTACTGATGTTAGGATCATGTGTCTTACTGTTTCTTTGTTGACGAAGAATAACTCTCCACCACATTTCTGCATCAAGTAGTGAAAAGTTTGTCGACATTGAGCAAACATGACAACATAAAATCAAACCCAAATCTAGCATACATACCCCACTGTTATGAGGAAATAAACCAACTTACATTGTTCCTTGTTCACACCTTTTTGGAGCAGAAGGATTCCGAGTAAAATGATTATACGAAACATCCCTATAACAACACAAATACGTAGAAACATTTAACCCACCACCAAGGTATATGAGACTATTGTTAGTTTCTTTTTATGTCTAAGACCATTGTTAAGGAGTATTCTTTGTATTTGTATGTTTAGGCTTCTTGCTAGTTGTCTCTTTGTTTCATTTTTTATATAATTGGCCTTTAAAAAGAAGTTTATTATTTGTATTAGTATGTGACAAATTATGTAACCCTACATTAGGGTAGTTATCACCAAAAGGTTGTGTTCCCTCCATGGCGCCTTTTCATGGTGTATCAGGGGGCATTTGGTTCACGAAATTCAAAGGAATTCGATGGCATTGAAATTTAAATACCTTCTCTTAATGTGTTTGGTTCACAGAATTCAATGGAAACTGGATTTCAATTCCATTTTTAATGTGTTTGTTTGGCAAATTAATTAGAAGTTGAATTTAATTCGATTAAATTCCTAAAAAGAATCTCTGACCTAGAATCCATGTATGGCTCCAAATTCGCATCAAATGCCAGTTTGCATGGCGCCGGGCTACGTGCCCAACTCACGTAACTGTTTACGTGTCTAGTGTAGATAACGTGTCTCACCAGTTAATGCACTCTCAAATTTTATATCCTTTTACTGTGAATATTTCATTTCTTTTGATAAATTTCAATTCCTTTAAAAAATTCCACTCTCTCTCAAAATTCAAATCCTCTTAATTCCAATTCCTATGAATTCCATTTACTTCTGTAAAGCTTCAATTCCAAATCCAATTCCTTGAAATTTCAATTGCTTTGTTTTGTTCCAATTCCCTAAAGAACTTCCGCAAAACAAACGCATCCTAAATTGAAATTACAATGAAATCACGTTTGTGAATCAAATGCATGTTGAACTCTATTATCATAACTTCATGGTATCAGAGTCACGTTATCATCATCTTCATCATTGATTAAAGATTAAGCCAAAAGATATCAAATTGTTTTCGTCTTATATATAAAAATCAAACTGGATTACTAATTGTTGGAAGTAATTTCAGACTCCAAGTCACAAGTTGGTGAACTTGAGGGACCAATATTGACAAGTAGGTCATAGTGGTTATGTAGCCTAATTGTAGTGTAATTATAATTGGTAATATCTTCGATAGCAAGTTAGGTTAGTCTATATAAACCAATGTATGGTTAGACATTAGATAGTGTGATGGTGTGGTGTGAGGTGCAACCGAGTTAGGGTTCATCCAATAGGCACACACGAGATGTAACCGAGTTAGGGTTTATTAAGAGTCAAACCGAGTTAAGGTTTGCTAGGTTTGTAATCAGTTTTTTGAGTTATATTTTCTGATTAATATAAACGAGAGTTATTCGTTTAGTTCGTGTTTGATTATCGATCCGGGGCTTTAATTGGTATCAGAGCGGTTACGCTCTTAAAGTTTGTCAATCAAAGTCGTGATTGATAAGAAGGAGACCGAAGCTCAAGACGTCAATCAAAGTCGTGATTGATACGGAGGGTTTGGTCAATTAAGTGATTGCAGGGATTTATTAAAAGGTAAAAAGGAATTTGGTGTTTTCCTTTTGTAGCTCTACGATCATAAAGGAAAAAAAGAGAGAAAACACAAAAGTCAAACACAAGTGTATGCTGCGATTGAAAGAAAAAGAAATAATTCTTGTTTGTAGCAGGGTGGTTTATTTTGGTGCTCACGAGAGTTTTAAAGAAAAATTACAAGTTGGTTTGATTTTTCTTTTATTAGTTCAACAAGTTTGGGTTGACTATTGAGTGCTATTTTATTTGGGTTGAACAAGTCGGTTCAATTCGGACGTTCAATTCAGAGTCCGTATTTTATTTGGGTTGAACGAGTATTCAAAGTGTGTTTTTATACGGGTTGAACGAGTTATGTTTTGGTCAAGGTTTTGATTTGAAAGATGTGCTCGTGTTTTGATTCGGGAACAAAAGAAGATCAAGGAAGATTGTTGTTCGCTCGATTAGATGACCGGTATCGCAGCCAAAGAAGTGGTTATGAGAGTTCATACGACCGAGTGAATGGTCGGGGACAGGGTCACAGAGGTAGTCGAGTTCGGGGGGAGCCGAAGAACACATCTATGGATCAAGAGAAGTTCTAGAGAAATCAAGACCAAGATGGTTGTGAAAGCCGAGAATGTCAAGATCGTGGGTCAAATCACACGGTTCAAAGAAGACAAGTTTGGAGACAAAGATTCACCTATTTCGAGTCAGAAATTAGGGGGGTGATTGTTGGAAGTAATTTCAGACTCCAAGTCACAAGTCGGTGAACTTGAGGGACCAATATTGACAAGTAGGTCATAGTGGTTATGTTTCCTAATTGTAGTGTAATTATAATTGGTAATGTATTCGATATCAAGTTAGGTTAGTCTATATAAACCGATGTATGGTTAGACATTAGATAGTGTGATGGTGTGGTGTGAGGTGCAACCGAGTTAGGGTTCATCCAATAGGCACACACGAGATGTAACCGAGTTAGGGTTCATCAAGAGTCAAACCGAGTTAGGGTTTGATAGGTTTGTAATCAGTTTTTTGAGTTAGATTTTCTGATTAATATAAATGAGAGTTATTCGTTTAGTTCGTGTTTGATTATCGATCCGGGGCTTTACTAATTGTATTTGGATTGTGAAATTTCGCATATGTACATCATCAGTTTCACACTAGGAGTGATCGGCCTTTTAAGCAAAAAGGCTTAGTCGGACCAGAAATCAAATTGCTAATCACCCTGCGAAATCAAATTTGTTTCATAATAGATTGAAACCCGTGATTATCAATTGGATAATCAATAAGCAATCGGATATTGTAATCAGAAGGCCTTTTAAGATCATCGGATCTTGTAATCAAAAGCAATCGGATACCAGAACTGAAAGGACTCGCAGAAAACAACCTGGTTTCAGCACCTATTTCACTTTTGTTTTGTTTCCACTGCATAATTGGATTATCTCCTTATAAACTGTAAACTGGAATTTGATTAATGTAAAAAATGTGTTTATCTCAAGAGAAGAGCCACTCTGTTCATAGAGATGGAGAGGGGGCTCTAAGTAAATACTAATTACATATAAAGGGCCTAGCCAGACTATATTTACAATTAAGATAAACCAAGTTTAAAAAAATTTAATCTGAATTATTAAAATTTAAGAAAACAAATCAGATTTGGTTTCGTTTCTGTTTAAACATTTGAAACAAGACACTGTGTGATCTCGGTCATAGTGATAAACTATTAGTCACGATCAATTTGTAGTGTCCCATGTTGACTTCCATGAATTATGAATTCACAATGTCGGTTGTTTGAATTAAATTATGTTAAATGCACACAATCTATGGAAAACCGTGGAGCCCCAACATGGAACCGAAGCTGATTTAAGGAAGGATAGAATCGCTGTCGAGTACCTGTATCAATCTATTTATGAGGAAATGGTAATGAAAGTCACATCTCATACTCCAGTTAAAGAAATTTGGGACAGGTTAAAAACAAGACACATTTGGGTTTTATCACTCTGAATTTGAACTATTACAAACAAAGTCAAAGAAACTATTGATGGCTTCCCAAGTCAATTGGGTGAACTTAACTCAAATGCCGAAAGCCTAGCAAGGATATTTGATGCTGCTGCTATGATCTGAAAAATATTGGATTCAGTACCGGACAAGGTCATGCAAATCATTGCTTCAAACAAGCAATACTCATATCTAGACACAATATTGTGTTTTAGTTTTTATAGAAAAAATCCAAAAACATTGAAAATTTTGAAAAGCCAAAAAGATTGTGATTTTTGTATGTACAGAGAAAAACCAAAAGTATTTTTTGCACATTCTCGCTTAAAATTATGTCAGTTACTCATATTTAAAGGACATGTACTTGTACGTGTTTGGTCCTGATATTTACTTGTAGATGTTCGGGATAGCCATTAACCTGAAAACGGAAAGTACTTGGGGCGATTGTCGTGTATCTTTATTCTTTCGCTGAAAATTATGTCGGTTATTTAAGTTTATGGAACATGTTTACATGTTTGGTCCTATTATCTACTTGTAGAATGATGGGATAGCCATTAATCTATAAACTAAAAGTGACTGGGGCAATTGAATTTTAATGCTCCTCAAAAAATTGAGTTTTGAAGCAAAAAGAGAAAATGATAGTACATTGATCATCTGGTCTCATATCCTGAAAGAAAAAAGCTTAAAAGGTTGTGTGCTTAATTGTATTGGTGCATTGATAGGTCTTAAATAAGCTGTAAAGGTAAAGTATGTAATATAAACATAAAGAAATGCCAAACTGAAAGAGGTGTTAGTCTCTTCCAAAACTCTCGGTAATGATGGCAGAAACATAATAGCCTATCATACTCAAGCCTTATATTTGTCTGATCACCAAAAACAATAATGCAAATAAAAGGAATTCGGTTTCTGGACACTGTGAGTCTTTATGTAGCTTAATCATCTATGTATTCATATGCATGAATATTTCAAACAGTCGTAGAGCAAACCCAAAGTCATTAAACTTGATCACTGCTGCACATCGTACAAATTAAATTACTAACTTGATCAAAATCTGCTGTTAGTCATACATTGGTTCCTCCCTTGCGTGCGTCTCAATACAAATAAGAAATGGACCCCATGTGATACAATGTATGTAAGCCTACAGATGGACTCATGCATACTCACTCACAGTAAAGGAAGTTTGGTGCATTTCTCAAAAATATCTATTAAAATCCTAATTTTGATCGGCAATATAATGGTTTAAGTCAAGTTGGGGTGATATGGTAAAACTCAAATTAAGCTTGAACCGAGATTAGAGGCTGACAGTTTCTGATTGTGCTCTAATTGAACATTAATTAATATCACAAAAATACTCGAAGGTTTGTTATAAGATTTAAGTTGCCAACAATATCAATGACCAACTTAACGCCAGTCATAATAGCGCTGAAATATAAAACTGTGATGAAAGGGCAATTTTGTCAATATGATTCTCTGCTTAAATTCACAAAAATATGTACTGATTTCGTAGTTTAATTTTTCATATTTGCTTTTGTGTATAATTTTTAGTTCAAAACTATTCAAAAGACAAAAAAACAATTGTTTTCGATTTTTTGTTTTCAGAGTTATTTTCATTTTTCGGGTTTAAGGGCAAATATTTAAAAAGAAAAAGAAAACACCAAAACGATTTTATCATTTTATTTAATTTCTATATTTAATTGTATTATTTATTTATTTATATTTTTTTTAAGTTAAGTGTTTTGAACGTAAAACATGTTAAGGTGTTGCATCTTACTCCGACCGGTAAGATTCGTAAGGTAAAGTTCATCGGGACACGGATTTCGATGCATTATTTAATTCTTTTATTTTTAAAAAGAAAATGATTTTAATTTTAAGTTATTGTCCATTCGCTATCAATCTGGATAACGCATGACGGTCAATTGGTTAACGACTAGTCCGTCATCATTAATTCGCTTCCGCTACACTGATAACGAATGACCCCATTCGTCATTTGATTGATAACGAATGAAGCACGAATTTATTGTACTTCGTTATGACTGTTAACGTATAACTCATTCGTTACCGGTGTTTACGAATAAGGTAACGAATTAGCCCATTCGTTAATTTTGAATTAAAGAATAGACTTATTCGTTGTCAGGGAAAGTGTACGGGTTTTGTCATATATAATGAACAGGGATGAAATGAATCATCTCATTTGTTCACTTTGATATTTGTGCTTCCCTAAACAAAACTTTGGCTAAATTTTCTAGAAATCTCGACCTTCGTTAAATCCAGTTTTGATCATCATCTAACATTCATCAGGTAATTGCGATCAAAACGCAATCAAAAACGTCAAAAGCCATGGACATTTCAAGGGTTAATTGATTGATTATAGCTTCGGCTGTTAACTTATGAACATAACTTTAATTAAAACCAGTTTTTACCAAAAATGTTGTAATGAATCGGCTATCGAGGGTCTAGCGAGCAGATTCATGCTCAATATTGGATAGTTCATCATCTAACATGGTCAAATTAAATCTCACAGTGCATGTTTGACTATCATTGTTCATATTTAATTTTCACTTTGACTCGTGATAGTCAAAGTTGATAATTATTGGTGGCCTTTTGTTATAGTTTAAAAATGAAAATAACTCTGAATCAATCACGAAAAGATAACGAATTAACCATAACGAGTCTGAGGTCATTCGTTATCAAAACAAACGAGAGAGTTGATTCGTTATCAAAGATTTAACGAAAGGGTGTCCATTCGTTAAATCTTTGATAACGAATCAACTCTCTCGTTTGTTTTGATAACGAATGACCTCAGACTCGTTATGGTTAATTCGTTATCTTTTCGTGATTGATTCAGAGTTATTTTCATTTTTCGGGTTTAAGGGTAAATATTTAAAAAGAAAAAGAAAATACCAAAACGATTTTATCATTTTATTTAATTTCTATATTTAATTGTATTATTTATTTTTTTATTTTTTTAAGTTAAGTGTTTTGAACATAAAACATGTTAAGGTGTTGCATCTTACTCCGACCGGTAAGATTCGTAAGGTAAAGTTCATTGGGACACGGATTTCGATGCATTATTTAATTCTTTTATTTTTAAAAAGAAAATGATTTTAATTTTAAGTTATTGTCCATTCGCTATCAATCTGGATAACGCATGACGGTCAATTGGTTAACGACTAGTCCGTCATCATTAATTCGCTTCCGCGACACTGATAACGAATGACCCCATTCGTCATCTGATTGATAACGAATGAAGCACGAATTTATCGTACTTCGTTATGACTGTTAACGTATAACTCATTCGTTACCTGTGTTTACGAATGAGGTAACGAATTAGCCCATTCGTTAATTTTGAATTAAAGAATAGGCTTATTCATTGTCTGGGAAAGTGTACGGGTTTTGTCATATATAATGAACAGGGATGAAATGAATCATCTCATTTGTTCACTTTGATATTTGTGCTTCCCTAAACAAAACTCTGGCTAAATTTTCTAGAAATCTCGACCTTCGTTAAATCCAGTTTTGATCATCATCTAACATTATCAGGTAATTGCGATCAAAACGCAATCAAAAACGTCAAAAACCATGGACATTTCAAGGGTTAATTGATTGATTATAGCTTCGGCTGTTAACTTATGAACATAACTTTAATTAAAACCAGTTTTTACCAAAAAGGTTGTAATGAATCGGCTATCGAGGGTCTAGCGAGCAGATTCATGCTCAATATTGGATAGTCCATCATCTAACATGGTCTAATTAAATCTCATAGTGCATGTTTGACTATCATTGTTCATATTTAATTTTCACTTTGACTCGTGATAGTCAAAGTTGATAATTATTGGTGGCCTTTTGTTATAGTTTAACGAATGGACACCCTTTCGTTAAATCTTTGATAACAAATCAACTCACTCGTTTGTTTTGATAACGAATGACCTCAGACTCGTTATGGTTAATTCGTTATCTTTTCGTGATTGATTTAGAGTTATTTTCATTTTTCGGGTTTAAGGGCAAATATTTAAAAAGAAAAAGAAAACACCAAAATGATTTTATCATTTTATTTAATTTCTATATTTAATTGTATTATTTATTTATTTTTATTTTTTTTAAGTTAAGTGTTTTGAACGTAAAACATGTTAAGGTGTTGCATCTTACTCCGACCGGTAAGATTCGTAAGGTAAAGTTCATCTGGACACGGATTTCGATGCATTATTTAATTCTTTTATTTTTAAAAAGAAAATGATTTTAATTTTAAGTTATTGTCCATTCGCTATCAATCTGGATAACGCATGACGGTCAATTGGTTAACGACTAGTCCGTCATCATTAATTCGCTTCCGCTACACTAATAACGAATGACCCCATTCGTCATCTGATTGATAACGAATGAAGCACGAATTTATCGTACTTCGTTATGACTGTTAATGTATAACTCATTCGTTACCGGTGTTTACGAATGAGGTAACGAATTAGCCCATTCGTTAATTTTGAATTAAAGAATATGCTTATTCGTTGTCTGGGAAAGTGTACGGGTTTTGTCAAATATAATGAACAGGGATGAAATGAATCATCTCATTCGTTCACTTTGATATTTGTGCTTCCCTAAACAAAACTCTTGCTAAATTTTCTAGAAATCTCGACCTTTGTTAAATCCAGTTTTGATCATCATCTAACATTCATCAGGTAATTGCGATCAAAACGCAATCAAAAACGTCAAAAGCCATGGACATTTCAAGGGTTAATTGATTGATTATAGCTTCGGCTGGTAACTTATGAACATAACTTTAATTAAAACCAGTTTTTACCAAAAATGTTGTAATGAATCGGCTATCGAGGGTCTAGCGAGCAGATTCATGCTCAATATTGGATAGTTCATCATCTAACATGGTCAAATTAAATCTCACAGTGCATGTTTGACTATCATTGTTCATATTTAATTTTCACTTTGACTCGTGATAGTCAAAGTTGATAATTATTGGTGGCCTGTTGTTATAGTTTAACGAATGGACACCCTTTCGTTAAATCTTTGATAACGAATCAACTCTCTCGTTTGTTTTGATAATGAATGACCTCAGACTCGTTATGGTTAATATTTTATCTTTTCGTGATTTATTCATCATCAACTTCGCTTAAATAATTTATAACGTTTGAGTCAAGAAAATAACGAATGACATTTTTAATTATTTTCAAAAACCAAAAATTAAAATTGTTAAATAACTTAATGTTTGAATGTTTGTTTTTACTAATTCTCGGGTTTTATATTTTCAGATATGGCAGATAATATTGTCCAAGATGCTCCCATAGCTGATCAGCAATAGGTTCAGCAACAACAAGAACCTAAAATCCCGATGCTGCCTTTTGACAAAAAGCACAACATCTGTGCTTTTGTTTAAAAAAACTTTCCTGATGAGGACATGTTTTGAGATATTATCACGTTTATCCGACAATCTCGGATAAGTTATGCCATTACAGCTGATACAAAGATCCACTTCAGCATCATTTGACCTTATTGGAATTCGGCTCGTTACGTTGAGTCTGAAAACCAAATCATCGTTGAAGTCAACAACAAACCGGTTGTTATAACACCTGGGGTAATCAGACGGGTTTTGAGGTTTGTAGACAACATGGATAATCCATGTGAGTTTGATAGGTCGTTGATTCGCAGGTTATTTCGACGAGTCTTCTATGCGGGTGACCTTGAGCGTTCCCAGTATAACAAGGCGTACTTGTGCGCCCCATACAAGTATCTTTTACATGTTCTTATACATAGCCTTGGGGGATGCAAGGGTGGATACGACGAATGACGGATCATGTTACAATCGGCATTCGTAGCTCTGATTTTTAACAAACCGTTCAACTTCTTTGAGTTGATCTTCTGTGATCTTAAGAAAACTACTTGGTTAAAAACCGACGAAGTAAATTCCTAATATATCCACGATTTGTGCAGCTGATCATACAGGATTTAATTCCTGATTTGGTGATTGACATGACGTTGAAAGATGACTTGGTGAAGCTGGAGCATATGAATGCAGATACGATGAAGAGGATGAAGTCATACAGGAAGGAGACTCCGAGGACCAAACGTTTTATTGGTCATTTGTCGAATCCGGCATATGTATGTCCTGCTAATGATCGTTGGATCCACGACGATTCGGATTTCGAACGGGAAGAGGGATCAGGTGGGAACAAGGGTGGAGATGATGGTGGAGATGGTGATCAACGACGTGCTGGCGTTGAGGCAGCAAGCTCTCAAGCTGCTCAACGAAAGCGTAAGGGCAAGGCGATAGAACATGATCAACCACCCAATCGTCATGTGAGACATGGATTTGGAGTGGAGATTGGTCCACGTGATCCGAGGTCGTTTGTTTCTCAAAGTCCGGCGATGCCGCTTACTACTAGCACTCCGGCACTCATTTTGACGACCACGCTCACTTCCGATCCGAGGCTTGGCTTAATAGTCTTATCCACAATGCCAAGGCCTCCTGCTGCTACATCGGTGATTCCTCCGACACCGAATGTGATGCCCACACATCCTTTGGACGTCTTGTTTATGAGAATCAGCCGTCCTAAGGGTCCTTTGCAACTCGTACCTCCGACATTTCATAATTTGACCCCAGCTCATCAGATGGACATGCTATTGAGATTGATTCACTTATACAAGAATCAAATGGTGGCCGATCGTCAAGCTCAAGAGCAGATGATGCTTAACCAACGTCGTCTGATGGGGTACGTCTCCTATTGTCAGAAGGAAACAAAAGAGCTGCGTGAGATTGTCACGGCTCAGGGGTGATGATAAATGAGCAGGAAGATCTCATCCTTCAGCTGACTTGCAAAGATGACGCTCTGAAGAAGCTGAAGAACGATGATGACGATCTTGATGCTCCTGGTACTGGAGGAAATGAGCCGAAATAAACTCATGGTTCATCCTCTGGTGCTAGTACTAGTGGTGGTGAAGGAAATGATAAACGATTGGTGGTTTATCAATGACTCGATGATGTGTTGTAAAACACACTTACTTTTCTTATCGTTTTATCATGATTTAATTGCTTTTTAGTTTAATTATTAAGAGGTATAGCTTGTTTTTGCTTAATTTTACAAAGATGGATGTTTACTTGTAGGTTATGAGTTTTAATGAAGAAAAGTGGCAAGTTTGAAGACTCTAGGGGCTTATTTGAGCAACTTTGAAGACTACAACTCAAGGCCTGACCCAAGCCCACAAGTTAGAAGCCTTACATGCATAATATATTAATTAAACAAAAGAAAAAAGAACCCTAACAGCCCATCAATCCCTAAATCAGCCCCCAACTAGTAAAAAAATAACCCTAAAAGCTCCCATTCAAGAGGAAAAATTCGTTTTTTGCAATTCTTGAGCCAAGGGAAGAAGAAGGAGGCTAAAGATAGTTGTGGACAGCAGCTACGGGTCATATACATTCATAATCTCAGCCATATAACCCTAAGTAATCATCCATAAACTTTGTCCTTTGTTCAAGAACCCTAACTTGTTAAGTTTAAGCTTTTTGTTGGATTGTTTTGCAAGTAATTTGAAGTTTGACTTGTGTTTGATTGTTCTTGATCATTGAATGAGTTTTATTATGTTTTGGTTGAGTTATTTGATATTTATCTTAACTATATGCTGCTGTCCAAAATCAATGTTAGGCTAAACTAGTTAGTTCTACCTAGGTTAGATGATTGTTGTTAGGTTTTAGTAAGTAGTTTGGATTGTTAATGATCATGGCTTAAATTGTTAATGTAAAGTTTGGTTTAACATTGAATTAGGTTGTGTTTAGTGGCTGTGAATTTGTTAATTACACTTATAAACCTCTTGCTTTAATTAATTGAATGAGTTTTGATTGATTGTTGCTTGTTAGGACTCTTTACTTAGTGTTTAGGGTTTGTTTGCGGGTTGATCAACCGTAAGGTTTAAGTGAGTGTTTTAATTGAATATAATTAGCGGGTAGACACCTTCCTTGAGACCGAGAGGTGATAGGAAGTAAACTCGTCTCATAGCTTTTACTTGTTAGGATTAGGATCGCGCGAGAGCGGGTTCGGTTCTTGTCGGGTTTGGGTTTGTGAGCGATTAGTAGACCTAGTTTAAGTTAAACTGAATTGTTCCTCTATCCTTGGTTGCGTAGTATTCGTCTCCATTAGAGTAGTGTGTCGGTGAGACCGAGAGGAGAGTCGGCATTAGAGCACGTTAGCAATTCGTCACCCGGTTTGTTCTTAAAATCAACTAAGTGTAGGTTAGGGCTTGTTAGTGAGACCGAGAGGTAATCTAGCTTCTTAAGTGAACCTTAGTTGTGTCATTATTTAGGAACCGGTGCCATGAGATTCTACAATCCAATAGCTTACTATACCTTCAATATGATTCTTACCTAGGTAGACGTTTTCTCCGATTGCAGTAAAGTTTCCAAGTTTCATCAAGAGTTTCATTTAATTAAGTTAAGTTTAGTTAATTAATTTAGTTAAAGTAAGTTAGGTTAAGTAGTTAATTATATTAAAAATCATTTAAATATTATTAGGTGAGTCTTGGTTAGGGTTAAGTATCATATACGTTTTCAAGTGTCCTTGTGTTCGATACTCGGACTATCTTAGGTCTATACTATTAGTGATCGGTACACTTGCCGGTTGTGTGTGGATTCGTTAGGATTTTCGTTTAATAAATTTAAAGCTTAGTTGTGAGTCATTTAGAAAGAGCATCATTATACACACATCACTCGACAAATGTTCAACCTATCAAGTCAATCAAGGCCAACACCGTACTATTTATGGATAATACAGGGGTGGTGAGGAGTATAGCCAACGTGGATGAAATCGAAGAAGGACGATTCGCCGATCAGTCCATAACTCACGAACAGATTTCATTATTATTAGGGCTGAACGTGAAGAATTGCACGCGTTGGAGGCTGAAGAGGATGTTGAGGTGGTTAACGATGAGGAAATAATACTCTATGCGAGTATTTCACATGGGAATACGTCATTTATGTATGAAGATAAGGAAATTGAAATAGAGGATAGCAAAGGAATATCCTGATCTATATCATCGATCATACTTTGATCAAGGTGTTCCTACATTCACTAAAGATCAAGCTAAAGCTGCTGAAGATCATTTGGAAAAGACTACTAAGAAGAAAGAAAAGATGTCTGAAAAGGAGTTTCATCCAACTGAAGATGACATCGCAGGTTGGCTCAAGAATCGTAACAAGCGTGCACGTAAGATTATCGAGGCTTAAAGGTACGTCGAACGAGAACAATAACTGGAGGCTGCTGCACGGGCTAAAGCAAATCAGAAGACTACTTTCAAAGTCGTGCCAATAGTGAAAGGTAATATTGTTTCTTGGTTATACGATTCCGAGTTGAAAGTTTGTATTATCAAGTGGGAGAACGGCATTCAGTACTTTCAGTATATCACTAACGTTCTCTCACTGCCGAGGTGGGATGTTTGTACACTCGCCTCTCGGCCGTTTATTACCCGCATTAATGATGGACGAGCAGAATGGTTTCATCAACATTTGTTGTTTGAAGTTAACCGTGGATTTAAATTCTTTAAGCCACAAGTCCCAACCCGCAAGTATATCGATGAAATTGATCCTCGTACGGGTTGGAGGAAACTTGTACCTAAGGTTAAACCGCCCAAAACGATGAAACGTGTACCGGTTAAGACGTTTCCTCAGAATCTTAACTTATCGTTTAATCGTTGCTATTACGATAACTGAACGAGTGATGCAGTCATTGTGCTGGGTCAAAACTTGAAGACCAATTTTATACGAGTTATCGATCTGATGTGGCTCATTAACTTATCAGAAACCGACAATGACGTGCTGTTTGAAAACATGATTTTGATCGAGCGTCGTAAAGATTACGATCGAGCAATGCAATTCCAGCGTGTTGTACGTGTCTGTCATGCGTTTGGGATTCATAGTTGTCGATATTTGAAGACGAAGCGTTTTAAGAAATTGAAGACAAAGAGCTCAAGACGAGGGGGTGTTTGTTATTGCACGATTTTTTTGTCTCGAGTCTTTTTAACTTATCGTTTGTAATTTATTATTATGAAAATCTTAAGGGGTATTTATGGAAATACATTCTCATTCGTTATATAAGGCTCATTCGTTAAGGATGTTTAACGAATGAGCCAATTCGTTATCTTGTACAATCCATTCGTTAAGGATGTTTAACGAATGAACCTTAGTTCGTTATGTATGTAACCCATTCTTCATGGAATGTTGGCGAATGGGGGTATAGCGAATGAGTCATTTGCTATACATTTCATTTAACTTATGTAAAGTTAATGAATGGAGACCATTCGTTACAGGATGTGTAACGAATGGGATCCATCGTCTATATAAGTCAGGTTGCTTCCTTCATAATTTAAGTATTGTTTAAGCTATATACCGAACCCCTGTCCAATAACTCTCTCGTTGATACTTCGTTAATATTATTATCATAAAACTACCTAATTGATAGCATATCTTATAACAAGATCTACGTTCTAATCAATATATTACGGATATGTGTTGATTGGATCTAATCGGTGTCAAAAGAAAACCTTTGTGATGGTCTCATAGCTTTAGAACATGTGGTTGATCAACCAGGAAACATTCAACCAGCCACTAATGTTATAATCAATGCTCCAAATGTCTTTTATCCTATTGAGAGTCTTATTGTTAATCTCCAAGTGAATCCATTTCCTCAGTTGGTCATTCACAAGACTCATCCAACTGAGAACATCATTGTTCCATTTGATGCCATTCAAACAAGGAGCAAGTCTAGAACTATTAAAAATGTTTTTTTTGCTTATTATATTTCTCAGGTTGAACCTAAAGAATATAGTGTTACTCTCAAGGAGAACTCCCGGGTTCAAGCTATGCAGAAAGAGTTGTTATATTTTAATGTGAAGACCGGTTAAGAAGCCCGAGAACAAGAGACAAATTGGTACCAAGTGGGTGTTCAGAAACAAAAAGGAAGACCAGGGTGTCATTTTAAGAAATAAAGCAAGATTAGTGGTGCAAGGTCTCTCTCAGCATGAAGGTCTTGATTATAACGAAGTCTATGCCACTATTGCTAGGCTTGAATTTATTAGTATCTTCTTAGCATATGCATCATACATGAACTTCAAAGTTTATCAAATGGATGTCAAGACTGCCTTTTTGTATGGAAAGGTGAAAGAAGAGATTTAAGTTAAGCAACCGCCAAGTTTTGAGGATCTTGATTGTCTAAACTATGTTTACCATCTTGACAAAGCTCTCTATAGATTTCATCAAGCACATCGTGCTTGGTATGCTACTTTAGTAGAACATTATCAGAGAATGGCTACAGAAGAGGTGTGATTGATCAAACACTCTTTGTCAAGAAGGTTGGAAACGATCCGATCCTGGTCCTAGTGTTTGTTTACGACATTTTATGTGGGTCAATGAATGATAATATGTTTAGAGAGTTTTCAGAGGTAATGCAGAGTCGGTTTGAAATGAGTTCATTGGGGGAGATGACATTCTGGGCCTACAAGTTGAAAAAAATATGGATGGGATTTTGATTCATCAAGAGAATTCGTCCATGACATTTTTCAAAAGTTAGGGTTCAAGGATGCTACTCCTTACATCACTCTGATTGCTACAAGAACAATGTTAGCTCCAGCTCTAGATATATCGGGAAAGTCAATCGATAAACACCTTTACAGGTCCACGATTGTCTCCTTGATGTATCTTACTACAAGCAGACCAGATATCATGTTCCATGTGTGTATGTGTGCCATATATCAATCAGATCCTAAAGAGTCAATCTTAACAGGTGTCAAACATATCTTCCGGATCTGAAGGAAAAACCTCATTTGGGTCTTGGTATCCAACAAATTCTCCTTTGGTGCTTCATGTCTACACCGACAATGATTATGGGGATGCAACTTAGACAGAAAGTCAACTTCAGGAGGATGCCAATTCCTGGGTGATTGGTTAATCTCTAGGCATTGCAAGAAACAGGTCACCGTATCCACCTCCACAGCTAAAGCAGAATACATTTCCGCCTCTAGTTGTTACTCTCAAGTGATCTGGATTCAGCATCAGCTGCTGTGTTACGGATTAAATTTTTTTACCACCCTAATCAAGTGTGATAACGATGCAGCAGTTTGTATTATCAAAAACCTAGTATGACACTCAAAGACAAACATATTGACATCTGAATGCATTTCATTCGTGACTATTATAACCGTAAACTTGTCAATATTGAACAGGTGCACACTAATTATAACTTTGCATACCTTTTCACTAAAGCCTTTGATCGTGCTCGATTTCCTTATCTTGTATAATCTCTTGGCATGGTCTGTTTTGATTAAATCTATCTATCTTTTTGTATATAAATTTGTAAATATTTTTCAAATATATAACAAATTTAGAGGGAGCAAATGGGTTATATTAACTTAATAAAAAAATTATATTTATATTTTTAGAAAAAAATGAGCTTTGTATCACGAAAAAGATTTTATCTTTCTTTAAGAAAATCGGAAAATGCCTTAAATAGAAAGTTCTCATGTCTAGAGGGAGCTCCCGTATAGATGGAGTTGGAATTTTAAAATTTTAAGAAATTGATACGACCTTTGAAAAATGATAAGATATTGTCCCCAGGGTTTCTTAGAACATAAATGTTAGTACATATTGTCTAAATCTTGTATTATGTTTTTGAAATAGGCTTAAACATGTACATTGAACATATATGTTATATCCAAGCGGATATGTACTTATATGGCGGATTTGACATATTGGCCGGAGAGTCATATACGCCCGGATATGGTATGTCTATAAATATTGCCAGTTGTTCATTTTTTGTACTGTGCTTGATGTTGTCATATCTTTGTACTGATTGTTGAAGTGAATATAAAGTATGTTACAAAGTGAATACATCTTGTGTTGTATATCTCATAATGATTTCCGCACATTATGTTAAATATTATTTTGTAAACTCGATGTTTCGATCCGTATACATTCACGTTCTTTCAAGTGGTGTCAGAGCTTTGGCTCGTATCTACTTAAAAGTTCATAAGATTTGAAGATTTGATCATCAATGTCCTTCACATCAACTTGATTTAACAATTCAACAAGTTCTCACCATCAGAAATAGCTAAATTTTACATATTATGGACGTGTACTGTTCATGATCAATCCTACCAAATTTCAGCTCAAAAAAGGATCATTTGCATCATCAAAATTACAAAATCATGTTTCACAGTTACAAAATCTCGTTTATGAGAATCAGCCATCCTCAGGGTCCTGTGCAGCCTGTACCTCCGACATTTCATAATTTGACCCCATCCCATCAGATGGACATGCTCTTGAGTTTGATTCACTTATACGAGAAACAAATGGCGGCCGATCGTCAAGCCCAAGGGCAGTTGATGCTAAACCAATGTCGTCTGATGGGGTACGTCTCCTATTGTCGGAAAGAAACGAAAGAGCTGCGTGAGATTATCATGACTCGGAAAACGTTCAACCTATCGAGTCAATCAAGGCCAACACCGTACTATTTATGGATAATACAGGGATGGAGAGGAGTATAGCCAACGCGGATGAAATCGAAGAAGGCCAATTCATCGAATAGTCCCTAACTAGAGAGCATATCTCATTATTATTAGGGCTGAACGATGAAGAATTGGATGCGTTGGAGGCTGAAGAGGATGTTGAGGTGGTGACCGATGAGGAAGTATTACTTGATGCGAGTATTTCATATGGGAAAACGTCGTTTATTTATGAAGATGAGGAAATTGAAATGGAGGATGTCACAGCAGAGGAATATCCTGATCTATATCATCGATCAAACTTTGATCCGAGTGTTCCTACATTCACTAAAGATCACGTTAAAGCTGCTGAAGATCATTTGGAAAAGACTACTAAGAAGAAAGAAAATATGTCTGAAAAGGAGTTTCATCCAACTGGAGATGACATCGCAGGTTGGCTCAAGAATCGCAACAAGCGTGCTCGTAAGATTATCGAGGCTTAAAGGTACGTCGATCGAGAACAACAACTGGACGCTGCTGCACGGGCTAAAGCAAATCAGAACACTATGTTCAAAGCCGTGCCAATACTGAAAGGTGATATTGTTTCTTGGTTATACGATTCCGAGTTGAAAGTTTGTATTATCAAGTGGGAGAACGGTGTTCAGACTTTCAGTATATCACTAACGTTCTCTCACTGCCGAGGTGGGATGTTCATACACTCGCCTCTCGGACGTTTATTACCCGCAGTAATGATCGACGAGCAGAATGGTTTCATCAACATTTGTTGTTTAATGTTAACCGTGGATTTAAATTCTTTAAGCCACAAGTCCCAACCCGCAAGTATATCGATGAAATTGATCCTCGTACGGGTTGGAGGAAACTTGTACGTAAGGTTAAACCGCCCAAAACGATGAAACGTGTACCGGTTAAGATGTTTCCTCAGAATCTTAACTTATCGTTTAATCGTTGCTATTATGATAACCGAACGGGCGAGGCAGTCATTGTGCTAGGTAAAGGCTTGAAGACCAATTTTATACGAGTTATCGATCTGATGTGGCTCATTAACTTATCAAAAACCGACAATGACGTGCTGTTTGAAAAAAAAGATTTTGATCGAGCGTCGTGAAGATTACGATCGAGCAATGCAATTCCAGCGCGTTGTACGTGTCTGTCATGCGTTCGGGATTCATAGTTTTCGATATTTGAAGACGAAGCGTTTCAAGAAATTGAAGACAAAGAGCTCAAGACGAGGGGTGTTTGTTTGTGCACGATTTTTTCATCTCGAGTCATTTTAACTTATCGTTTGTAATTTATTATTATGAAAATCTTAAGGGGTATTTATGGAAATACATTCTCATTCATTATGTAAGGCTCATTCGTTAAGGATGTTTAACGAATGAGCCAATTCGTTATCTTGTACAATCCATTCGTTAAGGATGTTTAACGAATGGACCTTAGTTTGTTATGTATGTAACCCATTCTTCATGGAATGTTGACGAATGGGGGTATAGTGAATGAGTCATTCGCTATACCTTTCGTTTAACTTATGTAAAGTTAATGAATGGAGACCATTCGTAACAGGATGTGTAACGAATGGGATCCATCGTCTATATAAGTCAGGTTGCTGCCTTCATAATTTAAGTATTGTTTAAGCTATATACCGTACCCCTGTCCAATTACTCTCTCGTTGATACTTCGTTAATATTATTATCATAAAACTACCTAATTGATAGCATATCTTATAACAATATCTACGTTCTAATCAATATAGTACGGATATGTGTTGATTGGATCTAATCGGTGTCAACAGAAAACCTTTGTGATGGTCTCATAGCTTTAGAACATATGGTTGATCAACCAGGAAACATTCAACCAGCCACTAATGTTCTAATCAATGCTCCAAATGTCTTTCATCCTATTGAGAGTCTTATTGTTAGTCTTCAAGTGAATCCATTTCCTCAGTTGGTCATTCACAAGACTCATCCAACAGAGAACATCATTGATTCTCCATCTAATGCTATTCAAACAAGGAGCAAGTCTAGAACTATTAAAAAATGTTTTTTTTTTCACTTATTATATTTCTCAGGTTGAACCTAAAGATTATAGTGTTACTCTCAAGGAGAACTCTCGGGTTCAAGCTATGAAGGAAGAGTTGTTATATTTTAAGAAGCTCAATGTGTGAAGACTAGTTAAGAAGCCCGAGAACAAGAGATAAATTGGTACCAAGTGGGTGTTCAGAAACAAAAAGGATGACAAGGGTGTCATTATAAGAAATAAAGCAAGATTAGTGGTGCAAGGTCTCTCTCAGCATGAAGGTCTTGATTATAACGAAGTCTATGCCACTATTGCTTGGCTTGAAGTTATTCGTATCTTCTTAGCATATGCATCATACAAACTTCAAAGTTTATCAGATGGATGTCAAGACTGCCCTTTTGTATGGAAAGGTGACAGAAAAGATTTAAGTTAAGCAACCGTAGGTTTTGAGGATCCTTATTGTCCAAACTACGTTTACAATCTTGAATAAGCTCTTTATAGATATCATCAAGCACATTCGTGCTTGGTAAGCAACTTTAGTAGAACATTTATTAGAGAATGGCTATAGAGGAGGTGTTATTGATCAAACACTCTTTGTTAAGAAGGTTGGCAACGATCCGATCCTGGTCCTAGTATTTGTTTACGACATTTTATGTGGGTAAATGAATGATAATATGTTTAGAGAGTTTTAAGAGGTAATGCAGAGACGGATTGAAATGAGTTCATTGGGGAGATGACATTCTGGGCCTACAAGTTGAACACAAGACGGATGGGATTTTGATTCATCAAGAGAAATCGTCCATGACATTGTTCAGAAGTTAGGGTTCAAGGATGCTACTCCTTACATCACTCTGATTGCTACAAGACCAATATTAGCTCTATCTCCAGATATATCTGGAAAGTCAATCAATAAATAGCTTTACTGGTTCATTATTGGCTCCCTGATGTATCTCACTACAAGCAGGCCAAACATCATGTTCCATGTGTGTATGTGTGCCATATATCAATCAGATCCTAAAATGTCAATCTTAACAGCTGTTAAACGTATCTTTCGGATTTGAAGGAAAGACCTCATTTGGGTCTTGGTATCCAACAAATTCTCCTTTGGTGCTTCATGCCTACACCGACAATGATTATGGGGATGCAACTTAGACAGAAAGTCAACTTCAGGAGGATGTCAATTCCTGGGTGATTGGTTAATCTCTACGCATTGCAAGAAACAGGTCATCGTATCCACCTCCACGGCTAAAGCAGAATACATTTCTGCCTCTAGTTGTTACTCTCTAGTGATCTGGATCCAGCATCAACTTCTGTGTTACGGATTAAATTTTTTTACCACCCTAATCAAGTGTGATAACGATGCAGCAGTTTGTATTGTCAAAAACCCAGTACGACACTCAAAGACAAACATATTGACATCTGAATGCATTTCATTCGTGAGTATTATGACCGTAAACTTGTCAATATTGAACAGGTGCACACTAATTACAACTTTGCATACCTTTTCACTAAAGCCTTTGATCGTGTTCGATTTCCTTATCTTGTAGAATCGCTTGGCATGGTCTGTTTTGATTAAATCTATCTATCTTTTTGTATGTAAATTTGTAAATATTTTTCAGATATATCACAAATTTAGAGGGAGCAAATGGGTTATCTTAACTTAATAAAAAATTTATATTTATATTTTTAGAAAAAAAAGAGCTTTTATCTCACGAAAAAGATTTTATCTTTCTTTAAGAAAATCGGAAAATGCCTTAAATAGAAAGTTCTCCCGTAAAGAGGGAGTTGAAATTTTAAAATTTTAAGAAATCGATCCGACGTTTAAAAATGATAAGATATTGTCCTAGGGTTTCTTAGAACATAAATGTTAATACATATTGTCTAAATCCTGTATTTTGTTTTTGAAATAGGCTTAAACATGTAAATTGGACATATATATTATATACAAGCATATATGTACTTATACGGAGAATATGGCATATCAGCCGGAAAGTCGTATACGCCTGGATAAGGTACGTCGATAAATACTAGCCATATCCGTTCAATATTGCCAGTTGTTCATTTTGTGTACTGATTGTAGAAGTGAATATAAAGTATGTTACAAAGTGAATACATCTTGTGTTGTTTATCTCATAATGATTTTCGCACATTATGTTAAATATTATAGTGTAAAATCGATGTTTCGATCTGTATTTGTTCACGTTCTTTCATGTGGTATCAGAGCTTTGGCTCGTATCTACTTAAAAGTTCATAAGATTTGATCATCAATGTCCTTCACATCAACTTGATTTCACAATTCAACAAGTTCTCACCGTCAAAAACATCAAATTATTACATGTTATGGACGTCTACGGTTCGTGATCAATCTTACCAAATTTCAGCTCAAAAGAGGATCATTTGCATCATCAAAATTACAAAATCATGTTTCACAGTTACTGTAGCGGATAAGTTCATTCTTAGCGTATAAGACATATATGTACGGATAAGTCATATCCACCGTATAAGTTGTTATCCGTTGAGTCAAAAGATATCCGTTGACTAAGAGGTTATCCGTTGACTGAAGATATAAGATATCCATTGACTAAGAGGTTATCCATTGATTGAAGATATACGTTTGACTTGACATATACGTGGATTGTGGACATATATGGACAGTTTGAGTATTTTAAACAAAATGGATAACTTGAACACGTTTGTGTTAAAACCGTCAACTCTTCTTCTAAATTTGAATCTTGATAATGAAATGGGAACTGCTAACAAGCCACCAAAACTTCTCATAGTTGAAGATTATCCGAAATGGGCGGATAAATTTGACACTCATATACAAGATGGAAGCTATGATACTTGGTTGGATGCTAAAGAGGAATATGTCATTCCCAAGAATGAAAATGGAACCAATTATCTATTTTCAGAAGTTGATGAGGCTGATAAATCTTTGTTTATTAGAGAGAAAAAGATGTTGAACCTCTTTCAACAATCTATTAAGGCAGAAATATTTCAGATGCTTCAACATAATGGGTCATGTTATTCTATTTGGAGAGCACTGCTTAACAAGGGTAGAGGAAATCCTAATATGAGGAAGTCAAAGATGGCAGTGTTGAATAAGGAATTCGATATTTTTACTTTGGTCAAAGGTGAAACATTCGCCCAGCTGATCGAAAGATATTGTCATCTTGTTAATGAGATGAAAAGGATGGGTATTGATAAACCTGATTATGAGTATAATAATAAACTAGCTGATGCATTTCCTGAAGAATGGGAGACATTTATCATGGTTCAAAAATCAAATCTCGTTGCTTATGTACATCTCACTCTTGCTAGGTTTATTGAGAAGCTGAAGGCCCAAGAATTAGAGTTGAGGAAGACATAGAATATGAAGAGTTCGGCTGTTATGCAAGATATTGGGCTTTACTATAACAATCCTACTTCAAGTCCAAAGATTCAAACTGCTTTCTACACTGAAGGAACTGCATTTATGGGAAATTCATTAGGTAGATCTCAAGTTACACCACAATATTCTAGTAGCTATTATGGAACTTTGCCTACTGAACAAAACACTCTGCCAAAGAACCAAAATCCTTAGGTGTTACATTGTAGCATTCCTGTAAATCTGAAGAATTCAAATGGTTTAACTGCTGATAATGTCAAAAAGCATATGGCATTTCTTGGATCTGTCTTGGAGTCATATGAAGGTTTGGTTGTCGAATGAATTTGTAATTATAACATAATGAAAGACGATTATGATCAAATAGATCCTGAGGAAATGGAGATGCTAGACATTAAATGGTGCATGGCAAGTGTTATCTGAAGAGCTTAAAGGTTCAAAGAAATCACTGGGAAGAATTGTCTTGATGGTACATCTTCAAAGTTGGGTTTTGAAAAATCCATAGTGAGATGCTTTCGTTACAAAGGAAATGGGCATTTCAAAATGGAGTGTACAAACAAGGAAGTTGGTGATAGTAGTGCAAATCCTTTTGGAAAAGATTACAACCGACAAGCTATTTACCATAAATTTTTCCTAACCAGTCTTCTGATGTTGGAAAGAAACCAATGGAAGCTGAAGCATCAACTTCAAAAAGCATACTATGTTGCTCAAGTGGAAAAGAGATTCAACTAGAACAATTATGTTCAATAAGCGAATGTTGCTGAGGTATTCAAAGATGTTGCTGAAAGTGTTCAAGAGGGTGAAGAGGTATTCAAGGAGGTACAAGTTGAAGAAGTAGTTGAGGAAGTAGCTAAGGAGGTAGCTGGGCTTTCTAAGGAAAACCAATCTGAAAAAGTAGTTGCCAAAATCAAAGAAGAATTGAGGATGGTGAATCGTGCACATATGACAGGATTCATAATATTCCCTTTGATTATTTTCAATCTATTTTTCCACCTGATATAATAGAAAGTTTTGCAGGCTAGGTCAATGGAGAAGAAGTACCACATGGGGAGATTGATTTTGGGGAAGAAGATGAACATCTAGATCAAGAGCAAGTTCAATCTTAAGAAAAGGATTCTAGAGAGGAAAAATTGGAAGAAGTTGAAAAGATTGATCAACACGCGCTTATGGCAAATCAGGGGCTTCCAAGATCTGACGATTCATATTGGATAATGGATAGTGGAGCTAACAGACACATGACCGGTACTCTTCATCTATTGAACGATGTCAAATCAATTAGAGGAGGCTATGTCGGATTTTCTGGTAACCAAGGAGGTCAAATTGTGGGTGAAGGAATACTGTAGAATGGCACGGTAATGTTTAATAAAGTCAATTACATCACAAAATTGGAGAAAAACTTATTGAGCATTTCACAAATTTATGAAAAGTGATTCTCCACACACTTCACTGAAAAAGAATGTATCATTTTGAAACCGGGGCATACGATACCGGAAAAATGGGCTTTGATGAAAGCACCTCGAGAGAATGATTTATATGTTCTCAACATGAGTGTTGCTAGCACAGTAACCAAGATTGTTTAATGTTTTGTCTCCAAAGCATCAAAAAAGGAATCGATATTATGGCACAACAGACTGGGTCACATTCATGTGAGAAAGATGAACTACTTGGTTCATAATCAACTCGTTGATGGGGTGAATGTGAAAGGATTTCATTTAAGTGATGATTGCTTTAGTTGCAAAATGGGTAAACAGAAAAAGAAGACGCATTTGTCGAAAGCGTTAAATTCAATCAATTTACCTTTCGAGGGAGTCTATATGGATTTATTTGGACCCGTGAATGTCAAAATTATCACTGGCAAACCTTATTGCGTAGTGGTCACCGATGATTATTCAAGATTCTCGTGGGTGATGTTCCTAGAATTCAAAGATGAAACATTTGAAAATCTGATGATTTTGTTTAGAAAAATGGAGAATTTGTACAAGTTGCCAATTCGAAGAATCTGAAGTGACAATGGATCTGAATTCAAGAATAACAAGATGTTGGAGTATTGCAATGAACATGGTATTCTTCACAAATTTAGCGCACCTTTCACTCCACAACAAAATGGGGTCGTTGAAAGGAAGAATAGAACTCTTATCGAGACTGCAAGAGCCATGTTAGCCAACTCTAAATTGCTTGTTAATTTTTGGACTGAGGTTGTGGCGCATGCATGTTATACACTGAACTGTGTTCTCACTGTTAAAAGATATGGGTAAACATGCTTTGAACTCTTAAACCAAAGAAAGTCTAATCTGAAATGGCTCGAACCTTTTGGGTCACAATGTACGTTTATGGATCCTCATGGAAAGTTTGGAGCAAAATTGGTTGTAGGATTCTTTGTGGGTTATGCAAGTCCTTTACGAAGAGTATTTCTTCCAAACATCAACCGAATTGTGCAAGTACAATATGTAGATTGTCTGAGATACAATGTACCTACTCAAAAATCGGGAGACGCTTGGTTATTTGATTATGATACCCTTTGGAAGAGTTTCAATTTACATGAAGATGATTTATCAGATGAAGCTGCTTCATTGTTGTTTCAACAATATTTGAATGATGATTGTTCTCAACAATTTGCATCACCTGAAAATTCCCCGATTTTCAATGAGGTAATTCATGATAATCCTGATCCTGTTGTTGTTCCATCTACTCCTTCATTTCATGATGATGGAGAATCTCATGACGATGTGATTGAATCGGTGGCTACTCCGAGTTCTAATAAAGTAAATGGATAAGAGAATGTTACTACTTTGCAAGACGATGTGAGTGTATCAACCGAAATCATTCCTCGAACCTTGTCCTATCATCCTTAAAAAACATAATCGAAGATATACACACCGAGGTTCGTACAAGAAGTCAAATTGACCAAATTCTTCAATGTTTCTTTACTCAAGTGTCTCCGTTACAAAATCGGTTCTCTTTCAAATGTTTTATTTCTCAAATGGAAACGAAGACAAATAAAGAAGCGTAAAATGAGGAGAATTGGTTTAATACTATACAAGAAGAAATTCAACAATTTGAGAAGTTAGGAATGTGGAAGCTTGTAGACTTACCCGAAGACAAGAAACGTATTAACACAAAATGGGTGTTTTAGTGCAAGAGTGATGAGAATGGAATTATTGTTCAGAACAAAGCTCGGTTAGTTGTTCTAGGATTCAATAAACGAGAAGAAATCGATTACAATTAAGTATATGCGCCAGTAGCAAGACTTGAAGCGATTCGAATTTTTCTGGCATTTGCGTCATGGAAAGTTTTTAAAGTATATCAACTAGATGTCAAATCTGTTTTCCTTAACGGGAAACTTGGTGAAGAATACTATGTGGGACAACCACCGGGGTTTGTCGATCCAGTCCACAAAGACAAGGTGTACTTACTCGATAAAGCTTTGTATGGTTTGCATCAAGCCTCGAGAGCTTGGTACGAAACGTTATTTCAACATCTGTTGGATATTGTACACTATTTACCAAAATGGTGGATTGGCATTATTGATAGTTCATGTTTATATGGATGACATCATTTTTGGGTCAACCAACGACAATTTGTGCAAAGAGTTTGAGGAGGTTATGAAGTCAAAATTCGAGATAAGCGCAATGGGGGAGATGAAGTTTTTCTTAGGTCTTCAGGTGGAATAGTTACTCGGTGGTATCTTTATTCACCAATCGAAATACGTCAATAACATCCTAGTGAAATTCAATATGGCTGATTTAACGGAAATTAGCACACCTTTACCATTGAATCATGGAATTGGTCCTGATCCCACTGGGGAGAAGGTTGATCAAACACTTTACCGTTTTATGATTGGCTCTCTAATGTATTTAACCGCTTCTCAGCCAGATATAATGTACCCAACGTGCTTGTGTGCCTGATATCAATCCAATCCAAAAGTCTCACAACTCATGACAGTCAATAGGATATTGCGGTATCTTAAAGGATGCCCTGGAATCGGTCTATGGTATCCGAAAGATGATTTTGTGCTGAGAGTATATTCAGATTCTGATTAAGGAAAGTTGTAAGCTAAACGCAAAGTCTATAATTGTTGGATGTCAATTTGCAGTAGGTTGGTCACGTGGCAATGTAAGAAGCAAACAACCGTCTCTCTATCGACTTGTGAAGCTGAGTATGTAGTTGCCTCCAATTGCTATTCTCAGGTTCTTTAAATTTAATAGCAGATGCGAGACTACGGTTTGCATTTTCTGACCACTCCTATTTTTGTAGATAATTCTACAGATATTTCCATAACGAAAAACCCGGTATATCATTCTAAAACTAAACATACTAAAATATGGTATCACTTCATTCGTGATTGCTATGAAAAAAAGTTGATAACTGTAGATAAAATTTACACCAACGAGCACAAAGCAGATCTTTTTACTAAAGCTTTTGATACAAAACAAATTTTTGTATCTACTAAAGCTTAACGGTATTAAGAAACTTGGAGGTGGGAAGGTGAATGATCACGAGGTTATGGATTCCGATCTTAAGTAATATTCATCTTAGTCAAGTTTGCTTTTGTAAATAGGGTTTTCAAATTGTTTTTGATATTGGGGGGGGGGGGTATTTCTAGAAAATCCAAAAACATACAAATATTTGAAAAAGCCAAAAACATTGAAAAATGATAAAAAGTCAAAAACATGAAAAATTTGCTCCTCGAAAAGACTTTCGGAAGCAGAAAAGGAAGATGATAGTACATTGATCATCTAGTCCCAAATCCAGTAAGAAATAGACTTAAAAGACTGTGTGCTTAAATGTATTAGTGCATTGGTAGACTTTAAAACAAACAAATACGGAAAAGTAAGTGATATAAACTTGAACGAGCCAAGTTGACAGGGGGGTTAGTTCTCTAACAAAAATCTTGGTAATGAAGGCAGAAAGGTAATAGCATGTCATACTCAAGTCTTATATGTTAGCATGATCACCTAAATTAGAATCTTTTAAATGCTTAAAATAATGACTCGATCATCAATGGTATATGGTTTTATGGCCTTAAATCCTGTATTGATGGGATGCTTCAAGTTTCTAGAAACCATAGAGTCTTTTTGTGGTTTATCATTTGGGTATTCACAAATGTGAATATTAAAATGTTGTAAAAGCGAACCCAAGTCATTAAACTTGATCACTGCTGTACTTTGTACAAATTCATTACTGACTTGATCAACCACGTTGTTAGACATACATTGTTCCTCCCTTGCGTGTGTCTTAATGCCAGTAAGAAACAGACCCATGAGATACAATTTCTGCAAGCCATACAGATGAATTCATGCATACTCATTCATGGTAAAGGAAATTTGGGTATTGCTTGATAACTGGGGTATATCTTGTTGTGAAGGTTGTTAAAACTTTGAAATGTTTTGATCTGGTGGTTCTAAAGTTTAAGTCATGTTGGGGTGGTATGGTAAAAATCAAAATAAGCCTGAATTAAGATTAGAGGCTGATTTCCTGATATTGTGTGCTTAATTGACACTTAATCATATCACTGAATTTTTTGAAAAAATTGTTGTTAAAGTTTAGGTGGACAACAATACCAATAACTGATTTAACACCAATAATAATAATGATGAAATATAAAACTGTGATTAATGGGCGATTTGGTCAATATGATTCCCTGCTTAAACTCACAAAAATATGTTTGTAAATAGTTTGAATTTACGTAAATGTGGTTATTGCCTTTCTTTAAAACAAAAATATTTTACATTTCTGAATTAAAATCGATTCTAGATGAATGAATTGTTGAGAATTTCAAACTGAGTTTATGTTTCGGATACATTTTCAAAGGGCTAAAATGTTAATTGGTTAATCAAGGTCAATAATTTGAACTTGATTTATTCAAGATTTTTTTAAAAATAAGATTTAAGTCATAATTGTTCAATCAAGGTTATTAATTGGACTTGATCAACCTTGAAAGTGTGAATTTTTATGTTTTAATATGTTTCAATTTCATATTCGGCTGATATGTATTAAACATATACGGCGTAAATGTGTTTATTACATGTACGGCGTATAAGTTTAATACATATACAGCGTATATGTCTTATTGTGACATATACGTCGGATAAATGATTAGTATATATATACCAACTACTTATACGTTATATATCCGTCTGTTTTTCTCATATCTATGCATTATACTCTCTAGTGTTCTTTGATTCATATATGTGCAAGCATGTCCGTTGATTATCCTAGTGATTCACACACTATTATAATCGTAAAAGGTATTATTTTTTGACCTTTCTTGATGTGTATTAAAGAGTGTTAACAATGAAATCAGATTCAGATCTATCTTGATGCAATTGATGATGGACTCATAATCGTCTGATCTTAATCGAGGACAGATTGTTACAAAGTTTTGATCTGAATTGTGATTTTGAGATCTAATTAATTCTAGAGTGAACTGCAGTTTTTGTCCCTGTGGTTTGTCCAAATCTGCGGTTTTAGTCCAATAGTTTCAAATTTGTGATTTTCGTCCATGTGGTTTCATTTCACTTGCAATCAAATCCGAATCATTAACCCCGTTAAGTCTGGTCGTTAAACCCATCAGTGTGCCCCTCACGTGAGTGGCAGTTTTGTCTTTTTTTTTTTCCCAAATACACCTCAACCCCTCACGTGTGGAGGCTTGCAAATTAGGACTGGGTTTATTTGGGGAGAAAAAGGACAAAATTTTCCATCACGTGAGGGGCACGCTGATGAGTTTAACGACCACACTTAACAGGGTTAATAAATTCGGGTTTAATTTCAAGTGAAATGAAACCTCAGGGACGAAAATTGAAATTTGAAACTATTGGACTAAAACCGCATATTTGAACAAACCACAGGGACGAAAACCGCAGTTTACTTTTAATTCTATATCTGATAAAAAGGACAAAATTTTCCCTCATGTGAGGGGCACGCTGATGAGTTTAACGACCAGACTTAACGGGGTTAATGAATTCGGGTTTAATTGTAAGTGAAATGAAACATCAGGGATGAAAACTGAAAATTTGAAACTATTGGACTAAAACCGCATATATGAACAAACCACAGGGACGAAAACCGCAGTTTACTCTTAATTCTATATCTGAGCCAGATCTGGATTCTTGGAGAAACAAAGATAAATGCTTTAATTGTTCAAACAGATAGACTTTTAGGAGAGAACGAAACTTATTTGAATCATTGTATTGATAGATTGATGTCTCAATTCAGTAAAATTGATAATTGACGTTTCAATATGTGTATAGGACTTATAGGCCGGATAAGTCATTTTGGACTTATACGGGTATAAGTGCAATAACATATACGTCGTATAAGTCAAGACTTGACATATATGGATATATGTTATTTACATATACGACAGATAAGTCATATTTGACTTATACGTTTTATATGTTATACGCATGATCTTATCCGCTGAATGAGTCATATACGTTGGGTAAGCACTTATACGGGTTAGGTAAAGATATACGAAGAATGCCTTATACGCTCAAACTACTTATACGTTTTAAATACTTATCGATGGCATAATGCATATAAGTTTACACTATCATATCTGTTTAAGAACTTATTCGTACAAATGACTTATACGTCTTAAAACTACTTATCCCTAGATTTACACTTTGTTAAAAAATTATCTGTGGTTTTAAATGTTTGATCATTTAGAAACTAACTATGTTTGTAGATTTGATATTGCAGATGGCTCGAAAAGGGAAAGATACCGATCCTGTGCATAATATCTGTGCATATTTGGACTTGGAGGATAAGAAAGTTCATCACTTCAAGACAATCATTCCATTTTTATTATGATCAAGGATATATAAGGCTATTACTGTTCATTGTGAGCCTTATCGGAATGTTGTAGTTGAGTTCTGGAAGAATGCTACAGATTGTGGATCAGAACTCAAATCCAAGGTGCAAGGAAAAGAAGTTGTGTCATAAAGTATCATCAGAAAGATTTTGGAATTTGGGGATGTTGACACTGATCCAGATACGTTGGACGAACGTTTAGTTAAGTGATGCTTGATAAGAATGGGGTTTCAAAATATAAATAGAGGACCTTATTTGAAGACGGGTTTCTCAAGACTATACAAATTTTTGGTGCGTGTGGTAGTTCAATTCTTGGGGCATGGGAAGGGAGGTTATGAGGAAATCATATATCAAATTTGTATTATCGCAACGGTGTGCTTGAATCTGAAGTATAATTTTTCAAAGATGATATTTAAGAACATGAAGCACTATTTTGGAAAGAATAAGTGGTTGATGTATTCACGCTTTATACAATTGATCATGGAGGATCATTATCCGGGAGTTGTAAAGATTGGTGAAACAATTCATTATCACACAAGAATGGGAAAAATTGTGCGAAACTGGCGTCATACAAAAATAAAGAAGAAGATGAGATTTCCAAGTTTCGTGGATTGATTGGGCATCTGAAGAGTGTTGATTATGTGGCACCAGATGGCAACATTGCCATCTAGAGACACGATAACAATGAATTAGATCATGAGAATGAAAACAAAGTCATGGATAGATTTTAAATTCGTTGGTGGCAGCAGATGGTTTTTTAAAAATGAAGACGATTTTGTAGCTGACTCACAAAAGGGAAAAAGAAAAAATAAAGAAAGCTGTGAAAGTTGAAGAGGTTACACAGCAGACTCCAGTTGTTGAACAACCTGTGTACTCTGCTACATCAGGTAAAGATGATGAGGAAACTGAGTCGGATACAGAGTTGAAGAAAACTGTGTTTGTTGATCCTTGAGCTATGGCTGATTTAAGAAAGCAACAAAAGAAAAGGAAAACAGAGGAGGAGACAGATAAAGCATTTGTACATGAATTTGTGAGAGAAAAGAAAAAGAGAAGGGGAAAGAAGCACATGGCAAAACCAACTTTGAAGCTGACTGGTGAAGAATCAAACCCTGAGGGGGAGACTAGTGATACAGTGGTGGAGGGGAAGTTTGTTCTAGAAATGTATATTGATATGGAACCAGCTGTGGATCTAAGTCAAAATGACAACATATTGAAGACACCTAAAGTTAAAGCAATAATCACCGAAGAAAAGAACACCAAAGAAGTCTACGCCAAAAGTTACTCCTAAATTTACTTCTCAAGGGCAATCATTTGGAAGTTTTCCTGAATTCGATGATGCCAATATATTCTTGGATGGACCTTCCAGACAAGAATTCAATGTGTTAAAGGGTCGTGTGGAATAGCAAGATGTGCGTATTGATAGTTTATCTGAGCAAAATGGAAGATTGAGGCAGGAGAATGTTGAAATAAAAGCAAGATTGATTGAGAGTGAAAGAAAACGTACTTTGCAAGCTGATTTACTGAACCAACACATGAAATATTTTGTTATTATTGAAGAAAAGCAGGGTATACGATTGTTATGAGAAGTAGAGAAGGCATATGATACTGTGTTTGAAAGAGTATATGTATGAGATGTCGGTTTGGAGGAATGTGAGTTCAGAATGATGTATGATAAAGAAAAGGCATATCTAAAGAATAAAGGTAATGTGGATGAAGAACCAATCATTGTGTCTGAAGATATTGGAACTGAGCAGAATGTTGGATCATCTTATGATGGGTGCTACACAACAACCTATTATAGAAGAACCAGTGTTGGATATGATTGTTTATGAACCAAAGGTTGATGAAACTTTGATTGTTGAACCTCTCGAGTTGGTACCATTTGAACCGATTGTTGAAGGAGACGATGAGGAAGATGAAGGTAAACTTGATTTATTTGTTGGTGATGATGATGATGATGATGATGATGATGATGACACTTGTGGTGGAACTGGTTTATTGGTAAGTTCCAAAAGCAGCAAGACTCAGGGTGTTGATGTTCAAGAATGTCAAAAGTCTGATGATCATACACAACATGATAGTACACAACATGATCATACACAACATGATAGTACCAGTGAAAAGTTTGTTGAAGATACTTAGGTGTATGATGTTGATCTGATTGCAATAACGTTGTTTCAGATGAAAAGTGCAATTTATGTTGCTGAAGAAGGTGAGATTCTCTTGACTAGAGCTAATCTGGCAAAGATGTTGGATGTCACGGAAGATGAATATAATTATTGATTTTGAACGTGAAATGGGTGGAGTTGGTGATGATAAACAGAAGTTCATGCCTTCTGAAGATTATGTTTTGGAAGAGGTGTTGGAAAAAGAACCTGTAAGATATGTTACACCAGATAATCGGGAATTCGGTGAATTTAGTGAAGATTTTGATGAGGAGATTGAGATGATAAGTCAGGAATTTAATGAGTTTGGGAAGCCGGTTGAAGATGAGAGTACAAGTAAGAGAAACTATGACTAGTTCAAATATCATCATGTTAAACCTGAGAAACAATGTCTCAGACTAGTTAAGTATTACAAGAAGACAAAGAAAGATATTGCTTTGGGAAAGTACATTAGTATTTCTTATATTAAGAAGATCTGGAAGATTACGGTAAAGAGGGAGTTTGGAATGCAATACTTTGAAAGTCTGATGGAGTTGAAGTCTTTACCATGGCATGACGTTTATGACATATGTCAGAAGAAGTTGTTATATGCTCTGGAGAAAGATTATATTACTGAAATATGGGACTTTATCGTTCGTCAATCCAAGTGTGGATTCAAGAGTTGGACTCCACATAAACCTAAGTTGCATGTCTCTCTGATGTGGGCCCAAGTATAGAAGACCGGGCCATTATGTTTATGGAGGACCAAGATTGCGCTGCAAAATGGGATGCACGAAAATGGGCATAACTTGGCCCACGAAGCTCCGTTTCAGTCCCATTACCAGTCAAATCAAAGATTGAGACGAGGAGCACATTGTGGCAAACAGCCTACAGCGTGTTGGCCCCTGCCCAAAGCCCAAAAATGCCTTCTAAATAAAGTTTTAGGCCTTTTTATATTTTTTCAGCAGTTTTTATGTTTTTATTTTTGGGTTTGTGTTTGGCCCATGGCATTTTTTTGCCCAATCCGTTCTCAAACATCTATTTATATTCAGTATGTGTAATGTGAAAGATTAGACTTGAATATTGATAATAAAGATTTTTCACTTCATTTTCCCTTGACCTTTGGGTGGGATTTGGGGGGTTTTGGAAGTTCATCACGGGTATTCACTGAATCAACGTGGTTCGATCTTTGTTTTCGTTTTACCGCTGCATCACTCTCGTGTCAAGAAAGATCCTGAAACAAGGGATTTTGTCAAGACATTGAGATATTCAAGACCTGATTCTCTAAAGGTTATACCGTTGTATCCGATGGAGCAGAATTTTCATAAATTCTTTTTATGGTGGTATTACGATGAATCAACGGGAGAAGCTGTGATCAACCTGGACAGAGGAAACAAGAGCTATGATGTGACTGTTGTTCTTGATCCTATGTGGTTGATAAACTGTTCATAAAAAGATATTGAATTCCTTTGAACTCACAAAATTCAAGTTTATTCTGATAAGGGTGAAGAGCAGGCTCAACAATACCAGTTCGTTGTAAATGTTTGTTATGCAAACAAAGTTCATTCTGGTAGAGTCTGAAACAGGTTGGATTACTGTTAGGAAGGAAGAAGATAGAGCTCGTAGCAGAACGTAAAGACAAGTTGACAAGAGCTTCGTGGAACAGGTTTTATTATATGCATGTTGGTGTTTCGAGACCTACACGTCAAGGAGGTTCTACAAAACCTTCATTTGAAAAAGCACGTAAAGCATACAGAGCAAGAGTTTTTTGGATATTAGAGTGAAGAAAATCAAGATATAGCAATATCCAAGGGAGAGTTTGTTAATACATATTGTCTAGTGCTAGGATCTTGTTTTTTGTATTTGAAATAGGCTTAAACATGTAAATTGGACGTATATGTTATATCCAACCGGATATGTACTTATACGACATATATGACATATCCGTTGGATAAGTCATATATGCCCGGATAAGGTATGTCTATAAATACTAGACATGTCCATTCAATATTGGCAGTTGTTCATTTTGTGTACTGTACTTGACGCTGTCATATCTTTGTGCTGATTGTTGAAGTGAATATAAAGTATATTAGAAAGTGAATTCATCTTGTGTTCTTTATCTCATAATGGTTTCCATACATTATGTTAACTAGTAGATCATAAACTCGGTGTTTCGATCCACGTTCACGTTCTTTCAGTAAAAATAGTATATCAAAAGCCAATAACATCATTATTTGATATGTAGATAGGCTTGACAAATGATAAGTGTCAGTGTGATATAAACTAAATTATTCGCCTATGTTAGCGGTTATACGTTTATGAAGTTGTTGCATGTATCCACTCAAAGTCATATCAATGAAGGTAGAAATGTAAATAACATGCCATACCCAAGCCACCCATTACGTTATCACAGTTGTCTTATTATGTTGTGTTTCCGTTGAATGCGGTCAAAAAAGGAAAAGAAAATATATGTAAAAGAAAAGGAAAAAGAAAAAGAAAAGAAAGTTGTTATTAGGATTTTTAATTTCAAACTTATTTACAAGATCTGATTGTTAAAACCCTGATATTTTCTTTTGTTTTATTTTCTTTCTTTTTGTTCAAGCCCTTGGACTTTCTCTTCTTGATAATATGGTATTATTCGACTTGACTGTTAAGGCCCTGACCTTCTGCTTTATTTTAAACTTTCTAGAAAATCAAAAGTGTGTAAAAGTGTATCAATAAGCAAATCGTGATTTTATTAGAAAAGTTTAAGTCAAGTTGAGGTGATATGTGAAAGCAAATTAAACCTAAGGTTTAATGGAGTCTGCAAATTGTCTTGTTCTTATCTGTCAGTTCAAAACCGAACCGTCTTGGGATCAAATGGACTTGAATACGTTGCTTGTTGTTATAATCGGCAATAGATCTTTTTTGTCGGCCGCATAAAAGACCTTGTTACTGATTTAATTGGTTTTTCATACGGATTTGTTAGGTTTCTTAAATTTTAGGGCTTTCTGGACCTTCTTATGTCCGATTGGGGTAGTTCGAGTTTGTGTTGATGGATAAAAAATTAAAAACTATACAGAAATGGACTTCGTGGGTTTGCGATTCTGGTTTTGAAAGGAATTGAGTTTTTAACAAAACTAGAACCTTTCAAATCGCATCGCATGAAACATCTTATTCGCATGCGCATGGTCTTCTGAATCGCATCGCATAAGCATTTGAATCGCAATCGCATAAGTGAATGAATCGCAATCTCATGGATAATCTCAATCGCATGACACCTTCAAATCGCAATCGCATAATGATATGAATCGTAATCACATACCATGCGAATGCGATTGAAATATGCGAATGTGATTCCCTCTCCCATGCGAATGTGATTCCCCTACACTTAGAAAATTTTTCAAACTACTAACTTTTCATTTTTACTTTCATTTTCTGTTTTAGTTTACTTTTTTTATTTTTGTTTTATATTTTCTCAGTACTTATGTCTTTCTTTGATGTTACATTACAACAACACAACATGTTTGCTCCTCTGGATCTTCCCACTGATAAGGAGCACAAAACTTTCATCTCCATGATTAAAGGGTTAAGAGAATCAGCTCTTCTTCATGCTATTACTGCTAATCCGGAGATACACACGTGTTGGATAAAGGAGTTTTGGGAAAATTCCAAAGGTACTAAAGATCAGAATGAAAAATTGATTATAACTACCAAAGTGGCATATAAGAAGGTGGTCATTGATGAGGCTGATATAAGTAGAGCCCTAGTGATTAGGATGATTCGGACCACTTTTTCAAGAAGTACAAGAAGGAGGAGCTGTCAGATTTTTTTGAGAAGTTGTGATATGAACGTGAGAGGAAGACGTTTGGAAAGAAGTATCTTCTACACTATTGGAAGTATCTTTTTCATATTGATTCCCACTGCTTATCAGATTGGAGAGGAGGATTTGACAGTTCAAGAACTGACTGGGTGGGATTTATGGCTTGCTTGATTAACAAGGTGTAGTTCAACTACTCACGAATCATTTTTCTGTGCATGCACGCCAATGCAAGTACAGAGTCGGCTTAGATGTTGTATCCTAGATTTGTACAAATGTTATTGGATGACAAGATGCCCGTGGTGCCTAGTCCAACATATAAGATTTGAGTATGATGAAGATGGTATAGAGATACTTCCTTTAGAGCCACACCATGTTGGGATGGTGAAACAGTCCGTATTTGGGTCCATGTTGGATTCGAAGAAGGGTTATAAGTATAAAGGAAGAGTGCCCTGGGAAAAGTTTGGTTTCTTTGCTGAAACTAATAAATTGGTGAAAGTTTAAGTGAGTATGAGCAGAGTGTTGAGGTGTTTAAAGTTAAGGAGACGGAAATAGAGACAGAGGCTGAAGTTAGGAAGCCTGTGACAAGAGGTGTTAAGAAGAACAAGAAGAGTCACCCGAGCAACCATTAATGAGATTGAAATATCTTAGAGACTCCAAGAAGGCTCCAAACTGGGTAATAAAAACTGTGAACAAGCCACATGATAGAAACTACCACACCACCTCTCAAAACAACCCAACATGGTCCTTGCATTGCCTCACCCACCACCATGAAACGAGAAATCGCCAAGATGAAGGGAAAGCAAGTTTCTGTCCCGAGATCCAAATCCATAACCAAACCCTCCAAACCTAGTATTCACGATTTACCCATAACCAGGTCCGAACTCTCTCCCGCACAACAAAACCCACCCATCCATAGTTCATTCCTACCTGACCAAACCACATCCTCCCCAGACCAAACCGAAACCTTCCCACAACCCTCACCACCTAGAACCTCCCCAGTTACGTACTTCTTTACCTCACCTCTTAGAACCACATCCATATGGACATCTACATTCACATCCGTATTTATTTCCTTGCCACTTACCATACCAATACCTACATCTACCCAACTTGAGACCCAAACCACAACCCAACCCCGGTCCTTGCCATTAACCCAACTCTCCTCATTCCAAACCCAAACCATTACCATACCTATGCAATCAACCACCCAACCTAACCATCCTACAATTCTCCCTCGAACACTAGAAACCAAATTCTAACCCCAAAACCTCTGTCCGGTGGGAAATATAGAAATTCTTAGGTGTTCACAGATCCTATCTTAGATAGGATTTTGTATTTAGAGGAATCCAACAACAAACGGGCAAAGCGTGAGAAAGTCATGATGGAGTTTGGGAAGAAACAAAAAGAGAAGATAGAAGAGTTGGAGAAGCAGAAGGCGGAGGTTAAAGAAAGATTGGAGAGCATGGAAAAAGAGAGGTCGATTGATAAAGAAAGGATAGAAAGTCTAGAGAAGGAAAGGGCAGCTGATAAAGCCAACATAACAAGACATGAGACTATGATTGCAAACCTTCAGAACCGGGTAGAGAGTCAGCAATTTACTTTGAACGATCAAAACTTGTTGAATGTTAAAGATGTGCAAATTTGGGCGAATGGACTTCCGTGTCTCTTCATTAGAGAGTGATCGAGGGTCCTCGGATAATGTTAAGAATAGATTGAGGACTGAGATCACCCATCTGAGGTCTGAGGTCGAGAGGTTGGAGGCTAAGAATAAAGAGCAAGCTAATTGAACAGATTGCATATCAAGATTAATAAAAAATCTCGCTGAGAAATACAAAGGTGCTGGTGACCTCAAAAACTTATCAGATCAGGAAATTGCTGATCTGAAAAGGCATGTGAAAAAGGTATTTAGAGGATGGGAAGATTATGATAACAAGGATGAGGATAAGAAAAAGAAAGGACAGGCTGTTATATTTGGTCTTGTTGTTGGTAGTGATGATTGTTGTACTGATGGTACCGATGGTATTGTTGGAGGAGATGTTGTGGTTGTTGGTACTGAGAATGTTGAAGGTGATGAGGAGGAGGAGGAAAAAGGAGGAATCGGAGACAACGAAGACGAGTCTGATGTTAGTGATGATCACTTTGATGATGACAATAATAATGGTAATAATGATGGTATTGGTGGTGGAGGTGGAGCAGGTGACCAAACAACTACACATGATAATGCCGTTCATGATGATCCATCAGCTGGAGATGCTACTAAAATGACAAGAGATCGGGATGCAGCTATGGAGGATGAATTTAACTCAGTTTTGGTCATGATGTCTCTACAGGTGCTGAGTTGCAGGTCAAGGAAACAAAGCTTGATTCTGACTATGAGGATGATTACCTCAACTTCTCACAAAATTCGGATACACCAGAACCGAAAGTTAGAGATCCTGCTTTAGCTGCTGATGATCCAGTTCTACCTGCTGGTGTTCCTACTCATGTTGCCGAACCTAATGTTGATGTTGTTCAAGTGCCAAAGCCAAAAAAGAAAAGGTGGCATTGTGTTCTAAACGTGGCAGTGCCCGATGCAGGAACTACCCATATCATGATGAATCACTCCTCTTGTACCGCAAACGGCACGCGGATAGTGAAAGTTGGGCCATTCAGCACGAAAATGGGGACCTCACCTACATGCATTACCCCGAAATGCATACGCTGCCTCATCTCGTCATTTACTACTTTGTGAGGGCAGCAGGTGATGGTGTTGGTGAAAAGAAGCTCGATGGTTGGTTCAAGAGATTCCTAAACAAATAAGAAAAGGAGGACTACCCAAAATTCAAGCTCAACATGGAAGAGACACAAGTACATCCAACATAGATAGATCCAGCAACAGGAAGTAGAAGGAAGACGTGGAGATATAAAATGCCAAAGGACGGGCGAGAAGTCTATAATGGAGTACCGTTCTTGCCCAACGCGATTCCAGACTTCACTTGTTTTTGATGGAGAGACCTGTGAAGCAGTTGTGCATTGCAATCCGATGCATCCAATTCGTCTCTTTGACGAGCAAGATTTGATGGGGTTCAAAAAGGAAGATCTCATAAAGTTATAGAAATTATCCTCTGCACACACTTGAGGATCCACGTCGGCCGAACACACATGAAATAGTTGGGATGTTCAACAGTTTTGACAACCAACTATTTGACTATGACTCCCCCTTCGAGTATTAGACGGATTGGAGGCGAAAGCTACATCAAATACCAAAGACTAAAGGGGGATTGAAGATCCCATTTCATGTATTAAGCCTTTTGTATTTAATTAGTTTACCTAACGGATATATTTTGTTAACTTTCGTATTGTCTTTGTAATGTTTGGGCCTCAGACCTTGTAATCAAAAGGCCAATGGCCGAAATAAATAGAAGTATGCATGGGATACCCTCCACTATAAATAGCGAAGGTATGGCCATGCAAAGTTAATATTTTGCAAAGAATGCCAACTCTCACCTACTTTTTCTACTTTATCCGCTCAAGTTTCCTTTTATAGCAAATAACTCAAACAAAACAAGATACGAAATCTTAGTTCGTTGTTGGTAATTTCCGCTAACCAGCAATTAAAATTGATTCAAAAACACGTTGTAAGATCCGTTTTAGGGACCTACAAGAAATGAGAAACATACTTGGAGTCTAAGAAACTTGGAGGAGCAAGTAAAATTTGGAGGGAGAATGCCGTTTAATTTTATGTTTTAAGACTATAGGTTACGTTTGTTATTTGTATTATTAAGTGACAACTGACAAATTATGTAACCCTATATTACAATGAAATCACAATCTTGAATCAAATCTCTGTTGAATTGTATTACCATATATCAATTGTACTGATCCTACAAACTACAACTATTATTTATTATCATATATTTATTACTTAAATATTCAGTTAATTAGTTTCCTAGTATAATTCCACTCACTTGGAAACCAAATTATCGCATATTTTGCACATCTTATGATGTAAATCATGTAGCGAAATAATAATTATAGAGGAAAATGAATCCTTACACGTTCTTGGTGCTTCGCAAGACCCATCCCGGCATAGTCCCAGTAAGATTATTATTTATCAAATAACTATCAAGAGTGATCCCCTTTAGAGAATTGGTCAGAAGACAAGAAAATACTGAATAATTTACATACATGTACTTTGCATTTCCTAGTAGGGAGAATGATGATGGTATATTGCCGGTCAAATTGTTGAAACTCAGGTAAATGCATCCAGTAAAACTCAAAAAGATCAAAATTAAGTTATTGCAAATTTAAGTTGCAATAGTCGAATAAATTATTTTCAAAACGCTTATCTAACCGAATCTTTAATAATTTTAATCAAAGAATTATCATTACGAAATCATTGTATAATTACAGATTCTGTCATTTATGTTTACAATCAACTTTGTTGATTGTCTTTTATCTTCATTGTATCATGGATAGAATTACAGATTTTGTCATTTATGTTTACAATCAACTTTGTTGATTGTCTTTTATCTTTCAAATTGACATGTGTATTTTACGTTTTAGAATCCAACACGGTTAGGGTCCTTTGATCCTAACCCAATTATTTTTTCTCATAAATATGTGTCCCGCACATGAGTGCAAATTGATCATTTACCCATTAATTTAAAAAAAACATTTTAATAATTAAAACTAAATTTAATTAAAAGATAAAGCAAAATACTTTAAAAAACATTTATTTCATTTTAATAAGACAAAATGGCAAAACAGGCGTTTTATGTTTGCTCATTAGACGTCATTTGAAAAACTTAATGACACAAGAGGTATTTCATGTTTCAAATTATGTTCACGTTACGTCCTTTGATACTAACCCAGCTAAATTTTTTCGCTAAATATGGTCATGTGCTTTGCACATGAGGATAGTGTGATCAATTTACCTTAAGGACTGTTTGTGTAATTAGACTAAAGATTAGGGCTTTTGAAAAAATGTGCATCTCTCTCTCTCTCTCCCTCTCCCTCTCTCTCATCCCACCAATCTTCATCCCCATCTCCATTTCTTCTTCATGTTAACCTCTACTACTCCGGCCACCGCCGCTTATTACCAACATATGTCGCCATCACCACTACAAGCCATCAATCTGTACCCCCACCCCACCCCCAAAAAAAACTTCATCTTTGATGACCATTAAATCCGGCCACCTGACCACCACCATCACCCCTGGCTGGCCACGCCACCATCTTCTTTCTTCTCCAAAATCCAAAACCACCATCACCTGTTGCAAACCACCGACCCACCACTCATCCTCTGCCCACACCTTTCTCTCCGACTCACTCCATGACACACACCATAACAAACGCTAAAACCCCGAAATTTCAATAATCAATTTCCACCGGAATCAAAACCGGACGACGAAACAAACCCACGCCGAACTTATTCCGACCAAATTCCAACAAATTCACCCCGAAATCCAATCCATTTGCAATCAGTTTCACTTCCATCGATTAATTCACATTCTCAATTGTGAAATCCAACACTTGGCTATTCAGATTCTCAATTGCGTTATCACTACAATAAGGTTAGGGTTTCCAATTCCTGTTTGTTCTTGAACTTAATTACCAACTTAAAAACCTCCAATTTGTTGTCGTTGGTTCAAATTGCGTGTAAAGATTACGAATTTGATTCGGCGTTTGGTTCTTTTATTATATATATTTTTAACCGATGGTGGTGGCGGTGGTCGTTAGCCAGGGGTGGTTGGACGGTGCTGGTGCCGAAAAGGATGATTGAGAGAGAGAGTATGTTTATTTTATATATATATATATATATGTGTGTGTGTGTGTGTGTTATTTTTAGTTATTAAGTACATTTATAAATTTACAAATATACCTTCATGTGCATTGCACATGACCAAATTTAACGAAAATAATTAACTAGGTTAGGGTCAAAGAACAAAACGTGATAGAGTTTTCAAATATAAATGATGTTTTTGTCATTAAGTTTTCCAAATGACGTCCATTGAAAAAACGTGCAAATATAAATGACGTCTTTTGCCATTTTTTCTTTTAATAAATATAATACCCAACCCCATCTCCCTTTTCTTCAGTCCAACGATTGTAACTCCTACAACTCCGGCGATCCACCCCATCCCTCATCTCCCTTTTCTTCAGTCCAACTTTTCTTCAGTCCAACGATTGTAACTCCTACAACTCCGGCGATCCACCCCATCCCTCATTTTCGATGATTGTCGTAAACCACTACACCTGGAAACTAGTGGTTGCAATCCTGACCCAAACCTATTGATGTGGGTCAGTTTGAGCTTTTTTTAAACTTTATGGGTTGATTTGGGTATGTCATTTAAACCAAGTGGGTCAGAATGAGTCATTACAAAAAGTAGAAGGTGTTAGTGTGGGTCAAAATGGGTTGAGAATTCTAAATGAACGGGTTAATAGGGTTTGAGATTTCTAATTGAACAAGAAACCCAAAACTCATCCTCCATCTCTTCAACCAATTTGTCACCGCCGTGCTATCGCCGCACCTCCGTTTCTCAGCACACGCCCTTCTTCTCAGCCTTAGGAGTCTTCTCAGACGAACCCATCGTGAACTACATAGCTGCCATTGGTCAGTCAATTCTATTATTAATTTATTATTATTATGCTAGATCGATAATAATAGGGTTTAAGGTGGTGGGCAGGCTGTTTATCGAGGATTTGCAGATTGGGTGGTGGAGGTGGGAGACGTGGAAACGGTGGAGGGGGTTGACATGAGCCAGTTGTGGTAGTGGTTTTCAGAAATGGGTTGGGTTGAGTCGAACGAGTCATGGGTCGAAATGGGTCATGGGTCAAAACGGGTTTGGGTCGAAACGAGTTTGGGTTAGAACAAGTCAATTAAAAAAATGTTGTTTTGGTTTGGGTCAGAACAAGTTAGGGTCGTGAACTACTCGATCCGACCCTAACTTGTTCTGACCCAAACCAAAACAACCTTTTTTTTGAATTGACTCGTTCTAACCCAAACTCGTTTCGACCCAAACCCGCTTTGGACCATGACCCATTTCGACCCATGACTCGTTCGACCCAACCCAACCCATTTCTGAAAACCACTACCACAATTGGCCCATGTCAATCCCCTCCACCGTTTCCACGTCTCCCACCTCCACCACACAATCTGCAAATCCTCGATAAACAGCCCACCCACCACCTTAAAACCTACATCATCTCTCTAGATCTGTCGTCGAAACTATGATTAGGGTTTCTATCAACAAGGGGCTTTGATTGAAAGCCTAGCGGCACCGGTCCCATTGCCATGGAAGATACACACCCCAAATAAAGAGAGATAATGGAGATGACAACCATGATTCCCGGCAAAGAGTAAAGAGTGATAATGGAGATGATTGGTCTGGCGCGATTTCAAGCTATCGGCGACGAGGTAACATCCAAACAACATGCTAACATAACAAAACAAATCGGAGAGAGAAAGAGATGGTGACGGTGGTTGCAGCGGCGACAGTTGGTGGGTGGTTTCATGAGTGACGGCGCCGGTGGTTTCAGGTTGTGTCGGTGGTTGTAGGGTTTTGGATTTGGAGATGGGGAGTTTGGTGGGTGTGATGCTGAACGGCAGTGAAGGTGTGGTGGTGATAGGTGGGGCTGGTGATGGCAGTGGCAGTGGCAGTGGCAGTGGCAGGTGATGCTACAAGCTTTTAAAATTTAAAATCTCATAATTTTGGTTAATTGAGTTAACCTTTCAAAATCAACTATCTCTCATGATTTCTTAAGAAGTCATAATTTTTTAACAAGTTAATATTTTTTTTTAAATTGAATCATAAAAACGAAAATTTTATTCTATTTAATTTGAGTATAAATTTATTATACTTCTTTAAGTTTAAAAAATTAACATCTTATGTAAACATTGGTTAGAATCAATAAGTCGAGTCAAGCAAGCTCGGGCCGTGTGCAAAACCAAATTAGGGTTGGAATGAGTCGATACAAAAATGGCTAATTTAGGTCGATTCGTATTGGTATGGTTTTGAGTCGAAAGGGGTCAGGTCAGAATATATTTCGGATTAGACAGTGCACCGCGCGGGCACCCAGCTAGTTTTGTTAAAAGATTCATCTACTCTGCCTAACACTTAAATATTTCTAAAAAGCTACAGCTACCATCTACCAGTTACCAACCACTAGCTAGCAGCCTCTAGTTACAGCCACCAGTTAGTTTTGCCAAACATATCATTTATATATGTATGTTTTTTTTAAATGTTTTTTTAAAACTAATGGATAAAATGACTAATTTGTCATCATGTGCAAAGCACATGAACCGACTTAACGAGAAAAATTAATTGGGTTAGGGCTAAAAGACTAATGGTATTGAATTTGAAAACATAAAGTATAAAACATGTCAATTTAGAAGATAAATGACAACCAATGAAATTCGCTGTAAACATAAAAAAACAATATTTGTAATTATGTCTTTTATCATGCTACTCTTGATAATTAGTGGCATCCAACCTTTAGTGTTCTACTTTCAAAACTGGAAAATATTTAATGTAGTTTATATTAACAAAAGCACCCATTTAACGTTAAATTTTAAGGTTGTGTGTTGAGAAGGTGTCATCGATGCTAATATGGGCATGATGTCACCGTAAACACTGCGCCACCTTAAACAAAGTAGGTGCCACCATCCATGCCAACACCATTGGAAGAAAGGTGACATCCAAAATTGATAGTGGGCCTACCCCACTAACAACAATCATAAATTATTATTTTTATCAATTTTTTTTAAATAGTTTAATTATTATTTAATAGGGTAGTTGTTAGTTATTCCACGTCTAAATTAATGAGATACTAGTATCTACGTGGCGTTAAGATGGCGCGATGATAAGCCATTACTAGTTATTTCACAACACACAGCCTAACACTGCATTCTTGGGTTTAAAATACAATGAAAAGAAATGATAAGATTGGATAGAGGAAGAAAGTAAAAGAAAATATATAATTAAAAGGTATTCTCGAGTTAAAATAAATGAAAAGAAAAGAAAATGTTAATTACATTCTTGAGTTACATTTGAAGGAAAGGATAAGAAAAAAACCGTAACTTTACAGTTATGCCCTCATAGCAATATGGTAAGATAGGGTAATTAGTAAATATGGTAATGAGCTATAAACTTTCCTTCACAATCAAGCTATATTTGTTAGGAAAGTTTTGGAGGAAAAAACCCCTAACTTTTCTTTTTATTCTCTTTCTTTTCTTTTAAAATCAAAACTCAAGAATGAAAAAAGAAAATTTTCTTATTATCTTTTTTCTAAACCCTTAAATAAAAAACTAAAAAATGCAGCGTAAGATATGCAAAGAACATCTTGTGGAGTGTGAACTACTTACAAAGTTCTAAGGCTTCTCAAATTCCCAACATAGTCAGGAATTATCCCATGGATCAAACAATTTCTAAGTACCCTGTCCATATAATTGTAATTAATATCTTCACTTGAGTACTAAAAGATGCCATTAGTATACAAAAATAAAAAGCTCACAGTATTCTCAGTTTTATCATTTGCTTTAGTGGAGGGAAATTTGAAGCTCCACCTTTTAAATCACTGATTCTCCTTTATTACAAGATAAATATAAGTATATTGAAAAAACAAAAAAGTAATAGGAGTCACTTTGCCTATTCAGCAACCGCATTAAAGCAAATACAGGATTAAAAATGAGTGGAAAAGGCCAAAGGGCATACAGATAACGTAGTTCTGTTAAGACAGAAATGCTAGAAGGCAAGGGCCTTTCAAAAGAACAACCTTGTATATGCCTGTATCATAAACCGACTGTTGAGATATATTAAATATATACATCCTTACCAACTGATGGAAATTTCCAACAACATAAATCAAAGAGTTCTAGAAATTGTATAATAAGGTAATGTTCAATAAACCAATTTTCAATTCAAACAACCAACTTTCCACCTATAAAAACTTTTGAACTTTAAATTGTATTATCTACATAATCTTGTAGGTTGACCAGATGCCACATTGGCAGGTCAAAAAAGTCAATATGGACATCAGCTGCAAGTCATCGTTTTGGGCTAAAAGGTAACCACATTAGATTACCTTAACTAAAACTTTGGAAATTCAGTTAGCTTAATCAAAATGTTTAGAAAGGTCAATGGTTAAAATAGAAATCTGGCAATACTTAAATCACCCTTCTATGTAATTTCCCCCCACAAGGTTCTTCACAACACCACCACTGGAATGCATAAATTCTTGAAGAGGGTTCTTGCACAAGAATCTTCTAAAAACATGTTTATGCAGGAAAAGTGTAAGATGGGTGGGCCATGGGTTAGAAAATATTAAAAAAGAAATAAGTTGTAATTAAAATAAATGTAAAAGGTGGTGACGATGTGGTAATGTTTTGAAATGTTTTCGGGTTTTCTTAGGCTAAGTGTAATGGGCAACATGGAGGGGTGATTTTGTGCGAATTTTTGGAGGATACACCGCCCCCGGGGCGATTTTCGGGCGAAATGGGGCGGCAGGTTTTTGTCGCCGGAAGATGAAAAGAAATATTATTATTATATTACTTTGTGTGTGTGTTACACACACACACACACATATATATATTATATTACTATTTGTAGCCCTTACACCATTACACCCCAAAAACAAATACTCACCCTTTACTGTCTGGGCACCACACGGCGCAAAACGCCCCAATTTGTAGCCCTTCCACTAAGCATAGCCTTATTGGAAAGGTTTTTAGAGATATTTAAGAATGAGTGTTTTATGATATGGCCGTTGACATGGCTTGTTTTTAGGTGTTTATGGGGTTCGTTATTGATGATGGTCTTACAATTTCCCTATTTGTGTCCACCGGCTAATGAAGTTTGGTATCTTTCCAGTGAAATTGTTGTCACTTATCCACCTAAAACTTAACAAAACTCACAAAAATTATGAAAATTGTTAAAACTCTTATATGGACTACCATTTAATTTTACAAGATTTATGCTCACAGTTCAGTTAAGTTGGTAAGTTTTGCAAGTGATACAGGCAGTTCGCCACTGAAATCATTTGAAGATAAGTCACTGGCAATACAAAGTTCAACACAATGTTACTTTTGCATGATTTTTTTTTTTTTAAAAGTTACAATCACTAATCTATTATCTTGACTAATAGATTTGTTAAGGCCTGTATAAAGAAGTTAAGAAGAATAAAGAAAAGTTAATACAGCTTCTTCAAAATTTTCAAGTTTGCAATATTTTGGGGTATGGATCCTGAAAAGTGATTTCCTGATATGCTCCTACAAAGAAAATGAAGCATATCACAACCAAATTTAAGTAAAGCTACTTGATGTTTTTCATTTTACTTTGCTACAATATCGTTTTCATGCTCCAAAAGCTAAAGAAGTGGTGAGTGGAGCTTGTTGGATGCTGCACCTTCGATTGTTTATATAGAGAGAACGAGAGGACTGACAACGACAGCTGCCAACAAGAAATAAATTGAGGTGGTGGGGATGGAGGTTTGGTTTGGAGGCATGTGGTAATCAATGGGTGGATAAACTCCATTGTTGAAATAATCCTCCTCCATCTTCATTATCAGCCCTAGGGTTTCAGAACAGAGGATCGCACTACATATGAGTTTGTTGACCATGGAACTCAAAATATATGAATTTAAAACTTATTTCCCAAATTCAATGTCATTTATTCATCGTCTGTGTAACGGGTCCACCATACGTTTAATACAAGGCTATTTTTCTTAAATAACATGCATTTTATTAATTTAGTGTTAATAAAATAACTAAAAACTAAAATAAATTGCATTTAACTTCTATAATTTCTCTTTAGTATAATAAATCAATATTAAACTAGAATAATCAACCCCATCAACTCGATTGATTCCACATCTACTTCACACCAGTTTGTTTATGTATCTTGTTATTTGTGTCAATGTTACAAAAGTCGTTAGATGTAATATCCTAAAATTTATAATAATAAATAAAGAAAAGTTATATTTGTTTATTGTGTGCTAATATTTAATCGGAATTAAATATAAAGAAGAACTGGTTTTAGAGCCCGTGTAATACACGTGATAATCTAAATAATTAAGTTACAAATAAAACAATACATAATGTATATAGAAAAATATATACATCTATGTTTGTATCATTATATATAAATAGAAATTATTTATATCACAAACTGATTTTTTCCCAAAAAATGAACTTGATATAAAAAATAATACACGTGCAAAAACATACCCAATAACACTCCGTCTATTAAAAATTTATTCTCAATATCATGTATGTATAATTGAAAGAAATTTGGTTATGAATCAATTTTGGAGAATGTTTCTCATATAATAATAGTTTTGAGTTACACCATGAAAAAGATTTTGATTAGTTTGTGAGGCTTCTCGACTTTGCCAATTGACAAAAAAAAGTAGCAGGTTAGCCCGTTCAATTTTATGAATGTTTTGTTTCACTTGAGCATAATTTTGTACGATATGCTTCACATACAACATTTTGATCACTATTCAAGAAAAAAATCAATGCTGACAAAAATGTTTTTAATTTAATAAAAGATAGAAATATTGATAGGCCTGGAGGTAGCATGCCAGAAGTGGTTGTCTTTTCCCTTAACTTTTAATAGTCTTGTGAAAAATACTCAATGTGCAAAATTCCAAATCTTTTGACTATTTCTAAAAAATGTCATTAAAAATAAATTCGAAACTTAATCACATTGGAAAATTCTAACTTACATTTGCTTTACATTTCAAGTCAAAACTTTGAACCCGTAGGTAACAAGTTTGACGATAAATCTATTTGTATTTTCAAATTTTTAAAAAATATTCAGATTACCTCTTTTTTACGCGTAACAAATTTGAGCAAACTGTAGTTAATTTGTACCAAATGATCTATTTATCAACTTTCAACCCGTAACAATCAAATTTAAGTTTCACAAAAAACCCGAAACAATCCTTGATAAAAAAACCCAAGAAACTAAAAATATAAAATTTATTATATTTGAAAGTAATTGGTATATATTATCTTTACAAGTTAACACATATATGTATAGTTTACTAAATTAACCAAAAAAATAAATATACAAATTTAAATCATATATTTATACTCTATAAATTTATATGACAATGTAAAAAAAACAAATAGATAAATAGATTTATTTTTAAAAAAATGGATCAGTTTTTAAGCATATATTTATAATTTAAAGATTAAAAAAATTACTTTGTAAATTGTAAGCATATTAGTGTTTTTTTTATTTACAGTCTTCAACAATAAAATAGTATAATATGTTAATGATAACATTAATATTTATATTTTTTTCAATATTTAATAAACATGTTTTGTTATAGATATTTGAATTTCACCATGTATGTTGTGAAATATATTCTAACAATATATATTAGTATAATATGTATGTATGTATATATATATATATTGTATAAAAATGTATAGATATAAATAGAGTTCAAAACAGTGAATAATTTAATTAGATATATAATAAATGGAGTGTAAAAAAAAAGTAAATAATTATTGATTTATGTCGTATATTAGTTTTGGAGGGAAAAAAATTGTGAGGATTAACCACAAACTGACACGTGTCTACAATTATTTTACTTTATTAGAATAGGTATATATGGACTTGGGTGGAGAAAAATGGAATAAGGGATGGGATGAGCCTTAGGTCCATGGGCTTAAAAGAGTATGAATACTCCCTAAAACCTCCCTAAAACCTTAAAATTCTCATTTATCTCCATCGTGTTCTCTACACACTCAAAACACACACACACATACACCCTCTATACGGCCGTGAGAAGAAGAAGAAGATCAAAGATCGAACCTAGCATAAATCTTGATAAATCTTAACCCTACAAGTAAGATACAAGATCATTGTTCATTACCAAGCAAAACCGTAGCTTTATAACGAGTAAAGGTACGTTCTTTATCTTAAAGGTTACATTTTTGTTAACGAATGACCATGAAACTTAAACCTAGAGTAGACCGGGTCTAAATAAATCATAAAGTTGCAAATTTGGTGATTTAAAATGAACTTAACGAACCCATGGCTATATACGACTACATCCTAAGCCCTAAAGGTTCACACTTTATGAAAACGATTAAGGAAGCATTAAGAATTGATTCCAAACCATAATAGGGTGTAAGGTCGAGAAACGAAATGAAAATGATGATTTAAAGACCAAACCCGTAGCCCTCAGCCCATCCGATTACATGAGGTCTACAAGTGTAGGTTCCCAGCCGGATCTACACAGGAGTATCTCGTAACACGAGGGTGCAGAATCCCCACGTAATACGATACGAGCGTAAGATATGAAATACGTTAAAACTGAAACACAAACACACGTTACAATACTAATAAGCACGTTGTATTGCAACACTTCAACACGTGATCTCTAATCATAAATACACGTTCTGGAAAAACAACTCCCCAAAAACCAAGCCGAAGTGAGGATATATACTCCTCGACAACTTCGCCTAACATATTAGGCAAAGTTGTCCTAACTTCGCTGTCCACAAGTTCGCCTACATCCCGGGCGAACTTGTGTGACACAATATCTAACACCAAATCAAACAATCTAACTCGATTACAGACACATACAAAACACTAGATACTGAACTACTGACATCATGCACCAACAGACTCCCCCTTGGCAGTAGCTTCATATCTCAATCTTCATTCACGTGTCTTGTAATCCCAAAAATCTCGTGTCACCAGTCTTCAAGCATGAACGCCCTCTCTGACACAAACAGACACCACTCTCTGATATTTCTTGGCTTCATCTTTCAATGCAGGAATATAGAATATCTTTTTCTCGTTTAGCACCTGCAAGTCAGCTTGAGACAAATTTACCAAGTGCATGGGATCATACACTCTCAGAATTTCTTGTTCATCTTCATCTTCCATAACCGCTTCAGCTGTTTGGCTATCGACATACCACCACTTTAGATTCTTTAAAACATCCTTGGGCATTGTCTTCATCGGCACTTCTTTCAAACACCGAATCGACTTATATTTCATTACCATCCAAGGTTTGCCATTAGCTCTCACTCCTCTTTCCATATCTTCAACTAGCTTCCCTTTCTGCGGCTTTAACAACTCAAACTTTTTCTCTTTGATACTTTCTTTCCACACAATCTTCCCAATAATTCTGGCCATATTATCATCACTTCTATTAATCAACCCCAACTTAGCCAAATCCTTCACCTCACACTCAGGCAAGGTATTCAAAGATCTCAACATCCTCTTAAAGTACTGAATCCCATCAAAACGTTTAATCACAAATAACCTCAACTGCTCATCATACAACCAGCATATAATACCCTTCTTTGATTCAGCATACCCTTTGATATTGTAACTCTTCTTGAACATGGTTGGAACCGCTGGCTTCTTTGTCTTCACAAACCACTGAGCGTAGCCTTCTTTCCATCTCGGCTGCTCTTCCCATTCAGACTCATCACTTTCCATATCTTGACCCACATTTGCCTTATCAACGTCTGGGATATCATGTTCTACGCTGTCATCTACAATCTCTCCCTCTTCAATCTCACTATCAATCACAATCTGTTCGCCTATCTTTTCAATCTCCTCAATAGGTAACACATCGTCATCACCCACAACATCATCATCCACTATTTTCTCATCATCCATTACCACAACATCTTCACCCCCTGATCCTCCTGCCACACCAGTTGACTCCCCCTGAGATGTGGAAGTCCCAAGAGTTTGTTCAGTTCTTGGCAACTCACCACCCGCACCTTCCGATGAATTGGGATCATCGTCTCTATCATGTCTCTTCTTTGTTCTCAACTCATCGCCCTTGCAGCTCGTCTCCCCCTGAGATGCTAAGAACTGCTTTAAAGCATCAAAAAGATTACCGTGCTCAACAAGGAAGGACAATTGGATTTGATTTTCTGCTACAAGGCGCTGGATAGCCTGAGTCTGGATCAGATTGATTATAGACTGTTCAGCCACTACCCGTTCAAGTGCAGCTATCCTTTCAGAGTCAGACAAGGTAGCATCAAAATCGAAACGCATATGAGAAACGTCTTGAGCATACGGTGGAGGTATTCCCAGACTAGCAGGAGTATCAGAAGCAGGCTGAAAAGTAACCGCGGGTGGTATTGTGACAGATAACCCCGCAGTAGCAACTAATGTCGACTCAACAAATCTTGCAACAACCTCCGATGGAGTAAGAGTAGGAGGTGGCAAAGAAACTATCTCAGGAGTCGAAAACTGAAACGTGGTAGGTGGAGTGCCAAATGATGATGATGTAGTTATCACGGGAGCACTTGAGATGATCGGTCCTGTCACAGTCATCGAAGCAGGAACCACAATCATACCATATAGTGCGGGTGGAGAGAAACGAACCACCCTTGAGCTTTCACCAGCTTCCGAACCCTCACCAGTTCTGACCCTTTTCGATCGACGTAACAACTGGTCTAACTCCTCCTCAAAGTCAGATTCACTGTCATCCGAGTCTTTCTTTCTTTTTCCATGTATTCTTTCTTGTGTGACCAGAATCTGTCGTGCTTCAGCAACATCATCAGCGGAGGAGTCAGAGTCTGTTCTCTCAGAATCAGCTACAGACGTAGCTACCATCGATACATTTACACCAGACACCTCTGCTACTGAGACTTGAATCTCTGCAGCAGGATCAACTCGCTCCATATCAAAGAACCCTTGGCCACCAAAAGCAGCTTCAAGATCTACCTGTTCCTCCAGTGCCACAACAGGATCAGCAGGCAATGCTTGCTGTACCACAGGTGGTGGCTGAGGAACATCAGCATGTTGCGGTGCCGGGTCCCGAAATTCATCTCCACGAGGAGCAACATAAGCAGGGTTTATCAAGTAACCAAATAATGGTGTATGTCGTGGACGAAGCTCCGGTTTACTGCGAGCACTCGACGACCTGCATTGCGCAAAGATCCTCTTGCTTACACTATCTACATATCGAATGGGACGGCGTTGAGGTAGCGTAGGGGCTACATGATTCAAGATCATCTGTAAGAATCTGGGATACATCAAAAATCTTTCACGAGCGACCGCACGTCTCTGACGATCGATTTCATAAAACACCATCTGACTGAAGCTGTAGGGCTTGTTGTAAGTCAGTGCTGTCATTGCTGATTGCATCGTTGCACCCATATCGTCAGTACCAGCTTTACGACCCGACATGCACACAATCATCACGTGCATTAGAAAACGCCATTGATCCAATAAAAATCCCTTTCGCCTCTGAGTGTCACCCAATGGACCCGAATAGCCCATTCGTAAAAATGCACCATCTCTGAATGGAGCCGGAAAGTCGGTTGGATCATTTGTAGATTCAGCCCCGAACTGCAAGGCAACCCTGATATGATCTGCTGAGAACTGCACCACCTGATTGTTCACTGTGGCGCGCATAACCGGAGGCTCAACTCTACAGTCATATTCTACCGATCGCCAGAAATCTTCAATGTTCGGTAGAGAAATGGGTAGAGTTGTAGTAATAGCGTGGAAAATACGTGAGCTACCTAAGAAGGAGATGATCTCGCGATAATCATCGACACCACTAGCATCACCAGCTCCTGCTACAGCAGCCATATCTGCACAACAAACGGTCTAAGTTAGAACATTAACAAAGCAGATCATAACTTCGCCTGTTACCATGAGCGAAGTTATGATAACTTTTTAAATGCAAGCGAAGTTAGACAAATGGCGAAGTTGAGTACAACTTCGCCTTAACCAACTTCGCCTGACAACAAATTAGAATGTTAAATAATATTAAGCAGCAGGCGAAGTTAAACCTTAGGCGAAGTTGAGTATAACTTCGCCTAACCCTAACTTCGCCTGAGAATAACCAGACAACTTAATTAATTTAAAATTGATCAGGCGAAGTTATGCCTAAGGCGAAGTTGAGAACAACTTCGCCTAAAGATAACTTCGCCTGAATATGAAACGGCATATAAACAAAGGTCCGATGATGGTTCGATCGGAGTATTGGTGATTGATAACATAAAAGGATGTTACTATGGCGATCTAGACGATCAAATTAGTTACGAACACGATAGAAAGAGATTGGTTAGCGGGTGTTTAAGGGTTGCATGAATGAGGTCACAAATCGGACCAAAACGACATCTGATTAACATCATTGACAAGAATTATAAGTCATATCGAGCCTACACACCTTTAACACGGATTGAAATCAACTAATAACAAGGTTCGATTCGTGTTTTAAGTTCGCCGAGGGTTATAGGATGATAAGTTCGCTGGGATTTGAAAAGTTGTAAAGAGGTCGACCAGATCGACACCTTATATAGTGTTGAAAATACACAGGGGAAGTTAAGGTTAACTACGCCTTACCCTTAACTTCGCCCCTTAACAACTTCGCCTCTGCACAACTTCGCTTAGTATTAAACTTACAAAACAGGCCCTTATACATTTGATCAAAACGCAACTGTCTTTTAAATACCTCTGTTAAAGATTTAAAGTTTATAATCAAAGAACCAAGTACCAAGCTTTGAGCCATAAAATGAAAGATGCAATGAAAATTTTAGAAATTAAGTAAACGGGATCAAATTTCAGTTTTGACGGGGACCAGCATATTTTAGAGAAGATTCGAACATGAATCATACTAATTAAATGGCTGTCACATAGATCCATGTTCAGCAGTATTATGACATAAAGAAACAGGTTGTAAGCAGGTATACAACTTAGTATGGTTTTCATCGTTTCTGTGATATGGATTAGGTTCAATTAAGCTCAAAATTTAGATGAACATCACATCAGAGATTGTGATGCCTCCTATCTATTCTCAAAGCGTATTTGGCTTTCCCCAAGTCACCCCGAGTTGACCTCGACCCGTAGTGTCTGATTAAACAGTAAATACATATCGATCTTTAGAGTCTTCTTCCCGTTCTCTTTCTTGCCTCTTGATTGATATTTGTAATAACATTAGCTTCAGAAAGCTTAACAACGTATATATATATATATATATATATATATATTTTTACTAAATATTTTAATATAGCTTCAAATAATAGACGACTGCAAGTCCCGAATCTGGATCACTGCAGGTACTTGACACACCATCTTCTCGGGAATCAGAACACTCACGGGCTCGTGTATGTCTTGGTAATCACTTTTCTGCCTATCATTCGGAAAGATGTATATGAAGACATGCACAACTCAGAATGATTCTCCACATTAAATCGAGAAGATTTAGTTTGTATCACTTCTACTTTTACGCACCATAAAAAGCTACCATAACATACAATGGCTGTTCTAGAGTCTTTTAGGCCTAATAACTTCACTAGTTAAGCACACAGAATTAATTTTGTCTATCACTTTCCAAGGTTGGATCAATTTTCTTTTAAACATTGTATTGAAACTTCTTACGAAGTTATAGACTTGAAAAATTATATCATCTCCCTTAAAAATTTTAAATTCTATCGCCCCGATCAAGTCAGAGTCTTCAGGTAAACGGCTATCCTGAAGATCCAATGGATCAGCTGGACTGACCACATACAAGTATGTGTCCTTCTAACTAAGTATGAACGACTATTTTTCAGTGAAAGAATAAAAACACATCTTAAACCGCCCCGGCCACTTTCAGTCATCTGGTTAATGGCTATCCTCATAATCTACTAGTAGAAGTAAGGACCAAACGTATCCGAAGATATATCCTTCAAACTGAAGCAACCGACATAATTCTAAGCGATAAAGATGTTTTTTTTTAAAAACGAAAAACCAGGTTACTCGGGATTGATCATCCCATTAAGTTCAACAAGATTTTGAAAACGGGATCGGTCAAACGCTTTAGTAAAAAGATCGGCGAAATTATCCAACGAATCAACTTTTTCAAGCACAATTAATTTCTTCTCAGCACAATCCCGTATAAAATGGTGACGAATGTCAATATGTTTCATTTTGCTGTGTTTAACGGGATTGTTAGTTACTGAGATTGCAGCAGTGTTATCAATGCAGATAGGAGTTTGAGTGAAATTCAGACCATAATCGCGCAATTGCTGTTGTATCCAAAGAACCTGGGAGCAGCAGTTTGATGCTGCCATTTACTCTGCTTCACAGGTGGAAATGGCTACAGAGGTCTGCTTCTTGCACTGCCACGACACCAATCTTCCTCCCAGAAACTGACATCCACCGGTTGTTGACTTCCTGTTCTGATTGCAACCTCCATAGTCAGAATCTGTGTAAGTGACCAAATCCAGTTCTCCCCCTTTCATGTACCACAATCCCAACTTAGGCTTGCCTTTGAGATAACGCAAGATCCTCTTCACTCCCTTCATGTGAGATTCCTTCGGGCTTGCCTGAAAACGATCACAAAGACAAAATGCAAACATAATATCAGGTCTAGATGCAGTTAAATACATTAAGGAACCTATTATTGCCCGATATTGGGTGGGATCCACGTCTTCATCACTGTCAGAATCTGCACCCAGTTTGTGATTGACGCAGACTGGAGTATCAAATGAAGTGCTGTCCTCCATCTTGAAGCCTTTGAGTACGTCATGAACATATTTTGTTTGATGAATGAACATCCCATCTTTCTTCTGATCAACCTGCAGTCCCAAAAAGAAAGTTAATTCGCCCATGGCGCTCATTTCAAACCTCTTTTTCATGACTGCTTCAAATTCCTGACACATGGCGATTCTTGATGCAGCAAAAATGATGTCGTCCACATATACTTGAACTAGTAGAAGATCTCCCCCTTTTCTCTTGACAAACAGTGTGCTATCGATCTTTCCTCTTTCGAACCCATTCTCAAGCAAATAATCGAACAGAGTTGCATACCAGGCACGAGGTGCCTGATGTAGCCCATATAAGGCTTTACCTAGTTTATACACATGATCAGGAAAATCTGAGTCAGGGAAACCTGGAGGTTGTTCAACGTACACCACCTCATCGACTTTTCCGTTAAAAAATGCACTATTCACATCTAACTAGAATACTTTCATCTCTTTGTGTGCAGCAAATGCCAAAAGTAGACGAATTGCCTTCAATCTTGCCACAGGAGCAAACACTTCGTTGTAGTCGATTCCTTCTTGCTGATTAAACCCTTTTACTACTAACCTTGCCTTGTTTCGAATGATTATTCCCTTCTCATCTCTCTTACATTTAAAAACCCATTTTGTACCAATAGCATTTACATCCTTTGGTTTGTCAACTAATTTCCAGACTTCCATCTTCTCGAACTGTGCTAACTCTTCTTGCATGGCTTCGACCCACGAGCTATCCTTTAGAGCCATTTGATAATTCTTTGGTTCAATCTGGCTGATGAAGCAGGTGTACAAGCATTCATTTATGAAACCTGTTTCTTTAATGCTTGCATAAACACATGTGTGTTCATCCAAACTTCTTCTTGTTTGAACACCGTCCGACAGGTTACCTATCACATTCTCCAATGGGTGATTTTTGTGAATTACGGTAGTCTGAACCGGACCGACTTCCAGATTGTTTTCTAAATTCGAAGAGAGGTCTTCAATGGGTGATTGATGTTGAGAGTGAAATGGGTTGTAGAATTCTTCTTCAGTAGAGGCAGCAGGAGTATTAACGGCACTTGACGTGGAAGGTTGACTTTCATCGTATCGTGGACGTTGCACAATATCTTCCTCCTCGCCATACAAAATCTGTGAAGCTATTTTCTCATCAACTTCTGCAAAATCCACGTAAGGCATATTAAAAGATTTGAATAGTTTATCATAGTCTAAAGCTTCATCAGGTCCCGTGCTAGGCTTTGGTCACTTGTAACTCGTAATGTCAGTGTTACATATCACCTCAACCTTGCTGTTCGATAAATTAAAGACTCTTCTGTTGGGTGTCCCAACAACATATCCGACTAAAATACCTTCGTCGGCTTTTTCACCAAATTTTGAATTTGTCTTTAATATCGTACATGGGGACCCGAAAGGTTCAAGACCATTCAGGTTTGGCTTTCTACCATGCATGAGTTCATAACAAGTTTTATTTAATCTTTTAACAGTTAAAACACGATTAAGGATATAACAGGCAGTGGCAACAGCTTCAGCCCAGAACATCACGGGAAGTTTAGCATCTGCCAGCATGGTTCTGGCTCCTTCAATTAGCGTTCTATTCTTCCTCTCAGCTACCCCATTTTGTTGCGGAGTATACAGGGCGCTGTACTGATGGTCTATCCCTTTCTGTAAGCAGAACATCTCCATCTGGTAGTTCTTGAACTCTGTCCCATTATCACTCCTGATGTACTTTACCTTTCTCCCAACAATATTTTCAACCTTGGTAATCAAGTTAATTACCAACTGAACCGTCTAATCTTTTGCCTTCAGAAAGTATACCCAAGAGTATCGAGAGTAATCATCGGTTACTACCAGGCAGTATGACGTTCCACCCAGACTTTTTACATTCACGGGACCAAAGAGATCCATGTGAAGTAGATCTAGGGTACTGACAATTGAGTTAACCTTCTTGGGGTGATGAGATTTTTTGTGTTGCTTTCCCTTCTTGCACGATAAGCATTGATCTTCAAAGTTAAAATTCTTCAAGGGAACTCCAAGCACTAGCCCGTTTTTGACAATGTAATTCATTTTACGAAGATGTATATGTCCCATTCTTCGATGCCATAACTCGGACTCGGACTCAGTTGCCTTTGACAGAAGACATGACTCTTCTGTTGTCATCTCAGTGGACCTCATATCCATTACATACATGTTCTTTTCTCTTGGAGCTTTCATCACCACCCATGCCTCTGGTATCTTGAATCCCGGATAAAGAACGATTGCCTCATTTTTAGTAAAATGTACCGTGTATTCTTTGTCACAAATCTGAGACACACTTAACAAGTTATGCTTCAACTCTTCAACGAAATTCACCTTCTCTAACTTCATTTTTCCATTTGTCACAGTTCCCATACCAGTGATTCTACCTCCACTCTCTCCAGCGAAACTAACCCTTCCTCCTTGAACAGGTTTCCATTCACGTAACAAATTCTTGTTACCAGTCATGTGCCAGGAACAGCCACTGTCTACAACCCACAGATTGTTTACTGCCCTGTTCAACTGTTCCTGCACAGTTTAAGAAAATGATTAAAATCTGGGGACCCAAGACCTACTGGTCTTGGGTCGATTAAATCTGTTAAACGGCATCCCGTACTTTGGTTGCCCAAAGTCAGTTTGAGGATGATTTCTGTAAGTTCTGAAAGGAAACCTTCTTGAGGATTGACTATGAGGCCATCCAAACCTTAGTGTATTAACAGAATTATAATTGTTAACTGGAAAAAACTGAGATCGATTTCTTTGAAATCTTGGATTATTCCAATGTCTGAATTTTGGTGTGTTCACATTCTTACCAGTATCATAATTAATATTCGTTTTATTCTGATTTTTCGGAGGTCTCATACCTCTAAATTTTCTCTGATTTAGAAGACAATCAGCAATAAGGTGTCCTACTTGATTGCATCTGAAACAACTTCTGTGTTCAACTTTCATCTCAACAGTTGTTGCAGATGTCGAGGTTGCATTACTACCCGTTTGTCTAACATATGGTGGAACGAGCGGGTTTAGGGAAGAATTCTTTTCATTTGGATTATATTCCTCCCCACGTTTTAGTAACACTACCTCTTCTTTTATCTCACCCGATTCGGATGTCTTGTCCGAATTTGATGAGACAGAGCCAGGAACAGAAATCTCAACATTCGAAATTGGCTTACTCGTTTCGCTTTTACTAACTTCAGGTTCTTTAATCGAAATTTTGACTGGAACTGTCTGACTAATCTCAACATTAGCAGATTTCTGATTACTAGGATTATAAGTATAGTTATTGTTATACGGTGGTGGAACTTCAGAAAATCCAATTCCCCCTTTATTAACTGGGGAACGTTGAACACTTATGATGTGATCAAGCATTGCTGAGGAATTTCTAAATTGTTCAATTTTTCTGTTTAGTTCCACCACTTTTACCTGGTAATCAGCTATCTGTTTATCTCTTTCAGCAATTAGTTTGGTTTTTTCTTCTAACACTTCATAACTAAGATCAATTACTTGAATTTTATCAGCTAGACTGGCTTTAAGACTTCTGATATCTTTCACTAGCTTTTATTTTTACCGAGTAACTGTTTTCTCTAGTTTTAGTGTGGTGATGATCTTCTTTTAACGTTTTAAATTGTGCGTCCAAACTAACAAACTGATCAGTTACTGTTTTCAATTGTTCAGACAGATTCTCACATTGCATACAATGAAGTTCAGAACTTACCTCAGAGAGCTGATCGTTCACTTCTGCCATATATGCTTGATTTTCTCCCGTCTCTCTCTCGCTCCCTCCAGTTTCGATGTTTACCAAATTAGCCTGTTCGAACACTTCCTCAACTTGCAGATTCCAGTTGTATCCACCATTCTGTCTAGATACCATAGCCCTATTCTCACTACCTCCCCCATTCTGTTGTGCAGGCCTGTTCTGACTACGTTTGACTCTCTCATTTGTACATTCCTTGGCAAAGTGACCATTTTGTTGACAGTTGTAACATCTAACCTTTGATTTGTCAAACCCTGGTCTTTCTCCAACGAACTTTCTACCCGTTTTCTTCATGAATCTCTTAACCCTTCTTACTATCATAGCCATTTGCCACTGCAGATCCATCTATTCAAGATCATCAGCATCGATCTGATCATAGTCTTCATCCAAAGTTGCAGGGTCGACTATTTTTCCTTTGATGTAGTTCTCGTAAGATGCAATGAAGGATGTATAGAGAGCAAACTGCTGTTCAGCTGATTTAACACTCATGGGCATCTGTGAGTAGTTGTTGGTTGGAACATTTGACGAGAAATTTCCAGTTGTGGCTTGAGTTTTTGAAGAGTTACTTCCTCCAGCTACGAAACATACATCGCCATCCATGTTGAGAATCACATGACCATCTCGAGTTGAGTTTGAGTTTGAGTCTCCCTTTGAGTAGTAGGCAAAGGATTCTGATTTTGAACTTGAGCTTGGAGTGACTTTCGCAACATACATTCCCGGATCCTGAACCTGATCAGTTGGTGTCTCCTTCCGAACCATGTTAAGTTCAAAATTTCGTAATTTATTGACTGCTGTTTCCAAATCAATGTTGGCAAACTCTTTATCTTCTCTCATCAAAACCGTGTACATTTTCCCATTTCGGTGGAAGAGCATCAAGAAGTTTCTCTACTATCTCTTCTTCTTTGTAGTCAATTGAGTAATTGCTAAGTTCGGTCATCAGGTGATAATATCTTGTGATGATATCATCAAGTGATTCATTTTTCAAATATTTGAACACCGAGAATTGGGTTTTTAGTAGCTTAGTCTTGGAAGCACGTATCCCCACATTACCTTCATATCGATTTTCTAGTGCTTCCCATAGCTCTCTAGCGGTTTTGTATTTCTTGAAGGTATGAAGAATCTCTTGTGGAAGAGCCATGGTTATTGCTGCATGAGCTTTACTCTCTGCCTCATACATTTTCTTTCCTCTTCTTCCATTTTACTGTACTTCTTAATTTGATCACGACCTTCAAATAGGGATGTTGGTGGAATGTATCCATCTTGTATGCACACCCATATCTTAGCATCTTGATATTTAACATACTGTTCAAACCGATCTTTCCAAGCAACGAAATCGGTACCCTTAAGCATTTTTGGAGCTTTAGTTGCTGAACCGGCTTCAACCTCCATTTTTACCAGTTCCGTAATGTTTATTGAAGTCATCGTTAAACGAAACACGACTCGAAATACGAAGTAAAAGTATTTAATTTAAAACAGTAATCAGATGGCGAAGTTGAGCTTAACTTCGCTTGAGCTTAACTTCGCTTGCTTCCTAACTTCGCCTGCTCTGTAACTTCGCTTGATCTATAACTTCGCTTGATCTATAACTTCGCTTGGTCTATAACTTCGCTTGATCTATAACTTCGCTTGGTCTATAACTTCGCTTGATCTATAACTTCGCTTGATCTATAACTTCGCTTAAACCCTACGAACAGTGACGGCAACTTCGCCTGAGGAACACAAGGTTTTTGCAGGTTTTAATTGGACGTATTTCGAGGTATGCGAAGGTGTAATGGGTTATATTTGATGGTGGGAGATGGGCAAGACACAAAAAACTAGGTATTTCAACGTAAACTCGTTCCGCGAATAGTCGAACGGAACGATCTTTACACTCGTGTGATAATCCCGAACCACACAATCACGAGCAAATGCTCTGATACCAATTGTAGGTTCCCAGCCGGATCTACACAGGAGTATCTCGTAACACGAGGGTGCGGAATCCCCACGTAATACGATACGAGCGTAAGATATGAAATACATTAAAACCGAAACACACGTTACAATACTAATAAGCCCGTTGTATTGCAACACTTCAACACGTGATCTCTAATCATAAATACACGTTCTGGAAAAACAACTCCCCAAAAACCAAGCCGAAGTGAGGATATATACTCCTCGACAACTTCGCCTAACATGTTAGGCGAAGTTGTCCTAACTTCGCTTGTCCACAAGTTCGCCTACATCCCAGGCGAACTTGTGTGACACAATATCTAACACCATATCAAACAATCTAACTCGATTACAAACACATACAAAACACTAGATACTGAACTACTGACATCATGCACCAACAACAAGTCATTCGATTACATTGTTATGTTTGGTTACAATGGACTAGTTTGAATTCCTTGATTAAACTTGCATACAATGACACGCTTGCATACATGGTGAGATTCGAATACATATATGTATTTGATTGCATGCCCAGTTCGATTAAAATTGAGACACTCGCATACATTATACCTATTCGATTACAATCAGTATATTCGATCATCTATGGCCTATCCGATTACTACGTCTATTCGATTACATTGTGCAATTGATTACTGTTAGTGCACAGAAATTTGACACTGTGGATATGTTATCCTTGCATATGTTTTGGATCAGTTATTTTTAACTTGTGTTCTAGATCCCGTCAGGATCAAGGATCCACAGTACTTATTATTTATTAACGGTTGTTCTCATGTGTAGTCTTATATTTAGCAGGTATAACGGTTAGAATACTCAGTCTATCCACCAACTTGCAGTCAAGAAGATATTGACGTGTCTTGATCAATTATCCTTCTGAAGAGTTCCAGAGCTATGTCAGGATCATGGATCCTCGGTATTTGGTTCTTTTAACGGTTGTTTCTTATATGAAGGCTGATATTTATCAAGTGTAACGGTTGCAAGACCTGGTCTACCACTTTTTCGCAGCCTGAGTGATGGAGAACGTGGTCAAAGTGGCAGTTACGATTACATTCAAGATAATGCAGATTTTTAGGTATTATTAGTTAATTGTATTTATTATTAATAACTCCATTGAGTTATGATCAGTTAAGACACACTACCTATATATAGTACACGTTCATAATCATCCAGAGAACAAGTTAGTCCAGCAACACACACACACTTAGAAAATATTGTAACATTGATCATAATCTCCACCATTGTAACACCATTTTTTGATTAATAAAGTGGTGATAAACAATTTGTCATCACCCGGGGTTTTTGTGCCAGCGATCCGACCAAGATCAAGGGCTTTTCCTCGTAACAAATCCTTGTGTTCATCATTATTTCGTTTACATATTCATTACTATCATCATAGCACTAGACCTCACAATTATGAATTTGGATACATTATCCTTGAGTGATTTTTATCCAAAACAATTTGGCGCCCACCGTGGGGCAATTGGTGCTATAATCCATAAAATACCGTATCAATTTTCAACATTTCATACCCATATCACCATCAATGGCCTCTCAATCAACCTCTGCTTCATCAACCATGCCATCCTCGGTTTCTCTCTCATCAAGAAATTTGCTGCCGATGCCTCCTCCAATTACGGGAGCACCATGTAGGACCGGTAACGATCCGAGCAGGTTCGGGACGGAAGGTTTCAACCACAGATCAAAGATAAAAACAAACACTTTATTGATAAACGCGAACGGTTACATGCTTGTTTAAACACTGAAATCACGATCTATGGCAGGGGGAGGTCGAGCATGGCCTCCCCCCTCATCCGGACAGCACCTGGGCTCCGGGCACGCAAAAACCTCAAACTCTTACCTGTTCACGCCTGAAAGCTGGTATTTATACCCGCTGCCATTCGGTCAGGACTCATTCGATCGAATGAGTCCTATTCGATCGAATGGCAGACTCATTCGATCGAATGAGTCCTATTCGATCGAATGGCAGACTCATTCGATCGAATCAGAAACTGGTTCGATCGAATGAGTATCCATTTGAAAATGCTCTTTCAAATGGATCACTTTCAGCGTGAACCACTACCTAGGTGTACAGCATACAACATAAACATTCTAAACTATTCGCCAAGCGACGGCCACAAAATGTGCACCAACAAATTCCCCCTTGGACGTTGCTTGCGAATTGCTGTAGACACCTCTTGCAATCTTCAGTCAAATCTTCTGCTTTATCTTGATAATCACGTTGAAGAATACCATCATTGCAGCAAGATTCCCCCTTAGACTGAACTCTCGGTTAATGATGCAAAGTGTTCTCCATTGCTGACATCTTCAGACTAAATAATCTGTTTAAAACAACCAACTGTAGAAATTCCCCCTCAGACGTTGACGTGTATCCCAATATATAGACATGACAATACATGCACGCTTCCGCTGCGCGACTTACTATCGGCGAATCTTCACCCACACGGTTACTTCACCAACATGTATTGGACAAATGACAGAGGCTTCCAATCCACAGCTACTCCCCCTAAACAGATTAGTTTGTATGCAGATTCATCATCGGAGACAAAGACACATCATTAACTTCGTGATTGCGAATCACCAATTTTCAACAGAATTCCCTCCACAAAGCGGAATTCTCACATGCGGAAAATAAATATTTAACATGATTGGCCCATAAATAGTCAGATGCTCCTGACTACCCCACAATAACTCAAACTCAGATTCTCTCCACAAAGCGGAATTCTTCAGAATGCGGACAATAAATTAAACTTGGTTGGCCCATAAATAGTCAGATGCTCCTGACTACCCCACAATAACATCATACCTCATCAGTAATCACTTTTCTCTGTTCTTCTGTGTTCTTATAACAATCACCACTGTAGAAGCTCAATGAACAAGGGGTTATCCATTAAACTTGTAGACGATAATTCCTTCAGGTAATTGTGCTTTGTTCATCTTCAAATTTGCCGCTTTAACCGTTAAACATTTAAACGCTCTGACTTTGCCGGCAAATATCAGTGAAAATTTCACTGTCACCAAACTTTTTCTGGAATGTGATCAACATGTATAGGATGTCCAGAAAAATCTTCATCACTGACCCGACAATTAACCGAAAATTTCCCGGAAATTTTGTCGAAAAAATTTTATTTTCGCCAAACTTTTTCAGAAGACTTCCCGACTGATAAAAATGGCTTGGGCAAATTTTCGTGTAAGCAGGCGTTCCAGACTTTTTTTTTTTTTTTTTTTTTTTTTTTTTTTTTTTTTTTTTTTTTTTTTTTTTTTTTTTGGTCTGGAACACGTTCGATCGAATGAGAACTGGTTCGGTCGAATGAACCACAGATTCGATCGGATGAAGCACATATTCGATCGGATGAAGAACTGGTTCGATCAGCTATTTGAATTTGACACTTTGAGCGGGAAAACAAGTTCGATCGAATACAAACTGATTCGATCGAATGAAGACATCTGGTTCGATCGAATGAACAGGCTGTCTGGGCGGGAAAACTTGCGTTTGAATTTGACACTTTTGAGCGGGAAGACTGATTCGATCGAATCAGTCAATCGAATAGGCCTATTCGATCGAATGGGGAACTCGTTCGATCGAATGTACTGATTCGACTCCTTCAACGCCAGCCCAGAAAACGCGAAGAACACGAAGAACACACCAACAGTTTAACGTCCAGAACGCAGAAAATCAAGAGCTCGGCTTGCTAGATCGGTTGTTAGACCTTTCTAGCGGTAACCGTGGCTCTGATACCAATTGTAGGACCGGTAACGATCCGAGCAGGTTCGGGACGGAAGGTTTCAACCACAGATCAAAGATAAAAACAAACACTTTATTAATAAACGCGAACGGTTACATGCTTGTTTAAACACTGAAATCACGATCTATGGCAGGGGGAGGTCGAGCATGGCCTCCCCCCTCATCCGGACAGCACCTGGGCTCCGGGCACGCAAAAACCTCAAACTCTTACCTGTTCACAGCCTGAAAGCTGGTATTTATACCCGCTGCCATTCGGTCAGGACTCATTCGATCGAATGAGTCCTATTCGATCGAATGGCAGACTCATTCGATCGAATGAGTCCTATTCGATCGAATGGCAGACTCATTCGATCGAATCAGAAACTGGTTCGATCGAATGAGTATCCATTTGAAAATGCTCTTTCAAATGGATCACTTTCAGCGTGAACCACTACCTAGGTGTACAGCATACAACATAAACATTCTAAACTATTCGCCAAGCGACGGCCACAAAATGTGCACCAACACACCAAGGACCACCGCGGCTGGAAACAAGACAAAAATTCCAGTCTTACAGAGCTCAAAAACCACTGCTGCCACTTCGGTGGTCAAATCTAACAATGATGTTTCTGCAATGTTTTCACAGGTTAAGGCATACATGGAGCAGCAGAACAAAACCAACCAGAGTATCCTACATGAAATTGAAGATCTCAAGAAAAGAAAGAGGCTAGCGGAGGATCAGACTCCTTTAATGCCTAGGGTGCTGGATTTCACTACTCCAGGATCCGTGGCTCAACATACTCAAGGATCCTCGATCCTTCAGCAAGGATCATCCATCCTTCAACTAGGGTCTGTGTGTCAACAAACTCAAGGATCCTCGTTCTTTCAGCCAAGATCATCTATCCTTCAACAAGGGTCCATGGGTCAGAAAACTCAAGGATCCTCGATCCTTCAGCAAGGATCATCCATCCTTCAACCAGGGTCCGTGGGTCAACAAACTCAAGGATCCTCGTTCTTTTAGCCAGGATCATCTATCCTTCAACAAGGGTCCATGGGTTAGCAAACTCATGGATCCTCGATCCTTCAGCAAGGATCATCCATCCTTCAACCAGGGTCCATGGGTCAACAAACTCAAGGATCCTCGTTCCTTCAACAAGGATCATCCATCCTTCAACCAGAATCCTTTGGATTGTATCCTCAAGGATCCTTCAGCTCCCAACCTCAAGGAACCTTCTGGCAGAATCAAGGATCCTCAGGAATTCACCATCAAAGGTCTTCCGAGGTCCATGAAGGGGACATCATCCCCAAGCAGACCATTTCATCTGGTGGACCTGCTACTGTAGCAGATGCCTCTTATCTTAACTACACTTCTGGAATGCCAACGTTCAACCAAACAAGAGGTAACGCCTATAATCACATATCCTCAGACACTAACCTTGGCTCTATGCAGGATATAGGTATCAATCAGGCTACGGCTAGGGAACTTCAGAAGCTTAAAGATATGATATCCAGCGTGCCAGGAGTGGTCCGTCCAATTCCTGAAATATCAGAAGGGAGCCACAAGCTGTCCAGATTTGCTCCACCGATATGCGATGCGAAGATCCCGAAACGCTTTCAAACCCCCAACATGAAGGTGTATAATGGGACCATTGATCCGGAAGAACACGTGGCTCAGTATAGGGAAAGGATGGAGATCAATCCAAACCCTGAAAGACTCAAGGAAGCTTGTCTATGCAAGGGTTTAGGATCCACACTAACAGGATCTACACTTAAATGGTTGCTAAGTCTTCATCCTTATTCTGTTACTTCTTTTTCATATTTAGTTAACTTGTTCAACAGCTAGTTTTCTTGTAGTAGGAATTTTGAGAAGTTAACTAGTGATTTATATAAAGTTGTCCAACCTTATGATGAATCCCTTAGGGATTTTGTTACGAGGTTTGGCAGGGAGGCCCTAGAAATCCCTAATCTTGATATGGCTATGGCTGTGGAAGCTTTCAGTATGGGACTAAATAGGGGCTCCCCTTTTTATGACGATCTTGTGACGACTCCTTGCAGGACTTTAGATGAAGTAAGGAACAGAGCACTAAGGTTCATACGGCTGGAAGATGACAAAAGGATCCAAGAACCATTGGGGGCTCAGATGAAACAAGAATGCCCTGACAAGAATAAAGGATCCTGATACAGAAACAACAACTCGAAGCCTTACTCCAAATTCAACAATCAAAACGTTCGAGCAGTTGAAGAAGGAGATGATGATGAAGACTACCCAAGTATTTCTGAATATTGCTTCTCTGTTGATACTCATGGTTTGATTTGTGCCATGAAGGATCTTGGAGAGAAAGCAAGGTGGCCTCGGAAAATTGAGAAAACAACATCCTTCAAAGACAAGTCCAAGTGGTGTGCATTCCATGAGGATTTTGGCCACATGACGGACGATTGCATCGGTTTAAGGAGGGAAATTGGATATCTCCTGAGCAAGGGCCACTTTAAGGAGCTATTGGGAAGAAAAAAATCCAGGATCCAGGATCCTGATGAGGTTCCTCAAAAAGCAACTCCGCCCCCACCAGATGCACAAGTAATCAACTTCATCTCCGGTGGCTCGGATATATGTGGTACTTCCTTCTCCGCAGCTAAGAGATTGGCCAAAGAAACCAATATGGAGAAAGGGGAACGACCAGTCATATCCACTACTTTGACCACTGACAAAATAATCTTTTTTGTTGAAGAAGATAAGACAAGCATCCAGGATCCTCACCACGACGGTTTGATTGTAACTTTATTTATAGCTAACCATTATGTTCGCAGGATCCTAGTTGACGGTGGAAGCTCGGTCAACATTATCCAGCGTGATGTCCTTAAGAAGATGAACATACCAGAATCGGAGATCATCCCTATAACATCAGTGCTAGTCGGTTTTAGTGGAGAAACCAAGAAGATGTTGGGGTACATCAACCTACCAATTTACATTGAAGGGTTAAATTCTTATCAAAAATTTTGTGTCATAGATAACCTTTCTTGTTGCAAAGTTATTTTAGGCAGGCCTTGGATACATGGAATGAAGGCTATAGCCTCTACTTACCATCAGTGCATTAAACTACCAACTCCTTGGGGAGTAGTAAGGATAGATGGTGACCAAGTGGAAGCCACGAATTATTATTCTTCATCCATGAAGCCGACAGCTAAATAGAAGATAGCATAGCAATTTTAGCAAAATCCTAGGAATGTACTGGAAGCTCGAGAGCAGGACCTAAAAGAAGTATCCTTAGATCCAGAGGATCCAGATGTGAAATTTTTCTAGGATCCAGTATCCCAAATGAGATCGAGGAGGATATATTATCCTTCCTAAAGCAACGAAAATCTACATTTGCCTTTAGACATTTAGACATGACAGGTATTTCAAAGGAGGTAATTACTCATAAATTGGGCCTTGATCATTCTATTAAACCCGTCCATCAGAAGCAAAGGAAATTCGCTCCTGAGAGGAACGCGATCATACAGGAAGAAGTTGAAAAACTTCTTAAGGCCGGTATGATCAGAGAGGTTAAGTATCCTCGATGGTTAGCTAATGTGGTTGTTGTTTCTAAAAAGAATGGAAAGTGGAGGGTGTGTGTCGATTTTACTGATTTAAACAAGGCATGCCCCAAGGATCCTTTCCCGTTACCACATATAGATTCCATGGTGGATGCAACGGCAGGACATGAAATGCTTACCTTTATGGATACTTCCTATGGATTTCAACAAATTCAGATGGAACCATCTGATCAAGAGGATACAACATTCATGACTCCTACCGGCATATACTGTTATACTGCTATGCCGTTTGGACTAATAAATGCAGGGGCAACATACCAAAGATTAGTCAACATGATGTTCAAGGATCAGTTGGGAAAGACTATGGAAGTATACATAGACGATATGGTGGTAAAGTCGAAGAAAGCTGAGGATCACCTTAGAAACCTCGAGGAAGCATTCAATATCCTTGACCAATATAACATGAAATTAAATCCGTCAAAATGCCATTTTGGTGTTAAGGCTAGAAAATTTCTGGGATATATGGTGATTAAAAGAGGAATTGAAGCAAGCCCCGAGCAGATCGAAGCCATCCTTAATTTGAAGTCTCCTGCAAAGGCCAAGGATGTCCAAAGGCTCACCGTAAGGATAGCCGCTCTCAATAGGTTCATCTCAAGATCCTCCGAGAAGTGCAAAGACTTCTATGACATCCTTAGGAAGAATAAGAAGTTTGAGTGGACAGAAAAGCATGAGGCTGCACTCAAAGCCTTGAAGGATTACTTATCCTCAGCTCCAGCTCTGATGAAGCCTGTGGATAGAGAATCCTTATACCTGTACCTAGCTGTCTCAAGAAACGCTGTAAGTGCTGTCCTTGTGAAGGATCATGAAGGTGAACAACATCCCGTTTATTATGTAAGTAAAAGTCTTTTAGATGCAGAAGCCAGGTATTCCCATTTAGAAAAATTAATTCTTGCACTTATTATGGCTTCTACTAAATTGAGACATTACTTTGAAACACATACTATTATTTTGAGAACTAACTATCCTGTTAAGAATGTTCTTAGAAAGCCAGAACTGTCAGGAAGGATGGCCAAATGGGCTGTGAAACTAAGTGCATATGATATTCAGTATGAGCCTAGAACAGCCATCAAGTCACAAGCACTCGCAGACTTTGTGGCTGATTTCAGTAGCGACATGTAGAAAGAAGCTGATTTGGAGGTTCAACAACTAGAAGAAAGAAAGGATCCATAGATACTCTTCACTGATGGATCTTCCAACGTAAGAGGAACATGATTAGGTATCCTACTAAAATCGCCATAGGGGAACATATTACCCCAGTCTATAGCCTATGAATTTCAAGCAACGAACAATGAGGCAGAGTATGAAGCTCTGATCGCAGGTTTGCAATTAGCTAAGTACATGAGGATCAGGTATCTTCAAGTATATATAGATTCACTGTTGATTGCTAACCACTTTAATGGATCATATGCTGTTAAAGGAGAAAAACTAATCAAATATCTAGATGTTGTGAAGGAATTAGCAAAATCCTTCGAATTGTTTAGCATTGTACAGGTTCCAAGGGAAGAGAATGCTGGGGCAGATGCCTTGGCAAATTTAGCCTCATCTTTGAAGATTCCAGAAGACACGAGGATCCCAATCATTCATATACTCTCGCCAGCAATAGGAGAACAAGAAGTTGGGGAGATAACAACTAACAAAAAAATCGTACTTTGGGATCCATCATCCTCAAACAACCAAGGATCCCGGATCCTCCCAATCAGAAAATACATTCAAGATGGAGAAATTCTAGCCACAGAGAATCCGAAGTCTTTAAAACTCAAGGTATCATAATACATTTTATTACATAATGTGTTGTATAGGAAATCTCTTGCAGGCTCATACTTGAGGTGCATCGAGGAGGAGGAATCGGTTATCATGAGGTTCCACCACCTTATAATCACAATTACACTTTTAACCCTAGTGTTCAGAAATCTGTTGACTTTGAGGTTGCTCAGACAGTACCAGTTAAAGTAACTTGTAAAGAACCAAATGTTAGTGGAGGCGAAACAAGTTCGCCTGTTTCAAGTGTTAAAATTTCTGATCCAAGTCCAGTCTCATCGGATTCGGATAAGTCATCCGAGTCTGGTAAGGCAAAAGAGGAGGTGGTATTACCCAATGGTGGAGAGAAAGATAAGACGGATAAAAAGAGTACTCCACTAAACCCATACGTCCCACCATATGTGAGACGAACGGGCGGTAATAAAGCCTCGACATCTAAAACACCGGTTGATAAAAAGGTTGAGCATAGGTGTTGTTTTAGGTGTAATCAATTAGGGCACCTAGTTGCAGATTGCCCTCTGAAGCAGCGATTCAGAGGTGTAAGGCCTACTAAAACTGAGAATAAGCCTAATAGTAATTATCATGCTGCTAAAAATGAAAACCATTCAAAATTCAAAAATGTGACTAATTTAGGTTTTCATAGAAACAAATCTCAGTTTTACACTGCTAATAACCAAACCACAAGCTATAATTCTTTCAATTCACAAAGGTTTGGAAGGCCTCACAATCAATCTTCAAGGAGATATCCTAATGGGACTTACAGGAATTATCCAGAGACTAACTTTGGAAAGCCAAAGTTTGGGATGTATAGATCCAAGACCAATTGGTCTTGGGTCCCTAGATTCTAATCTTTTGCTTTATTGTGCAGGAACAGTTGAACAGGGCTGCCAACAATCTTTGGGTTGTGGATAGCGGCTGTTCCCGGCACATGACGGGTAACAAATACTTGTTACACGATTTGAAACCTGTTCAAGGAGGGAGAGTGAGCTTTGCCGGTGAAAGTGGAGGCAAGATTACAGGAATGGGAACGGTGTCGAACGGAAAGATGACATTGGAGAAAGTTAACTTTGTAGAAGAATTGAAGCACAATCTGCTGAGTGTGTCGCAGATCTGTGATAAGGAGTACACCGTACATTTTACAAAGAATGAGGCGATTGTGTTGCAACCTAGTTTTCAGATACCAGAGGAGTGGATTGTGATGAAAGCTCCACGTGAGAGGAATACGTATGTTATGGATATGAGGTCGACTGAAATGGCCACGGAAGAATAATGCCTTATGACAAAAGCGAGCGAATCGGAGTCCGAATTGTGGCATAGGAGAATGGGGCACATTCATCTTCGGAAGATGAACCACATTGTCAAGAATGGACTTGTGCTGGGCGTTCCCTTGAAGAGTTTCAATTTTGAAGATAAATGTATAGCGTGTAAGAAGGGAAAGCAGCACAAGAAATCCCATCTCACCAAGAAAGTCAATTCAATTGCCAGTACCCTAGAATTGCTTCACATGGATCTCTTCGGTCCCGTGAATGCAAAAAGTCTAGGAGATACTTCTTATTGCTTGGTGATCACTGATGATTACTCACGATATTCGTGGGTATATTTCCTGAAATCAAAAGATGAAACGGCTTAGATGGTGAAGAATTTGATTACCAAAGTTGAGAACGTTATGGATAAAAGGGTTAAGTTCATCAGGAGTGACAATGGAAATGAGTTCAAGAATTTTGAAATAGAGATCTTCTGCCTTCAGAAAGGGATTGAGTATCAGTACAGCGCTCCGTATACTCCGCAACAGAATGGAGTGGCTGAGAGGAAGAATAGAACATTAATTGAAGGAGCCAGAACTATGCTGGCTGATTCGAAGCTTCCTGTGGTGTTCTGGGCTGAAGCTGTTGCTACAGCCTGTTATATCCTAAATAGAGTCTTGATGGTTAAAAGATTTAATAAAACGTGTTATGAGCTTATGCATGGGAGGAAGCCCAACTTGAGTGGTCTTGAACCATTCGGGTCCCCTTGTTCGATTTTAAAGACAAATTCTAAATTTGGTGAAGTAGCCGATGAAGGAATCTTAGTCGGTTATGTTGTTGGGACACCCAACAGATGTGTCTTTAATACATCGACCAGCAAGGTTGAGGCGGTGTGTAACACCGATATCACAAGTTACCAACCGCCAAAACCAAGCAAAGGACCTGCTGAGTTTTTCGACTATGATAGACTTTTTAAGTCTTTTAACATACCGTTTTTGGATAGTGCAGAAGAAGAAGAAAGAGTTGCTACGAAGATGATCCTTGATGAGGAAGAAAATCTAGTCCAAAGACAGCTGTTTGATAAATGTCAACCTTCCTCATCAAATGCTGTCGATACCCCTGCTGCCTCGACTGAAGAAGAATTTTTCAATCTGTTTCACTCTCAGCAAGAAACAATCATTGACGAGCTCTCTTCTAACTTGGAAGACAATCTGCATGTCGGTTCTGTTCCGACCACGAGAATTCATAAAGATCACCCTTTGGAGAATGTGATTGGTGATGTGTCCTCCGGTGTACAAATAAGACGTAGCTTGAATGAGCACACCTGTGTTTACACAAGCATTAAGGAGACAGGCATAATCAACGAATGCTTGTACACCTGCTTTATCAGCCAGATTGAACCGAAGAATTATCAAATGGCTCTCAAGGACAGCTCGTGGGTCGAAGCTATGCAAGAAGAGTTGGCTCAATTCAAGAAAATGGAAGTTTGGACTTTGGTTGAAAAACCAAAGAATGTGCATGCGATAGGCACAAAATGGATTTTTAAGTGCAAGAGAGATGAGAAAGGGATTATCATAAGAAACAAGGCGAGGCTAGTCGTTAAAGGTTTTAATCAACAAGAGGGGATTGATTATAATGAAGTGTTCGCTCCTGTGGCAAGGTTGGAAGCCATTAGATTGTTTTTGGCGTTCGCTGCTTATAAGAAGATGAAGGTATTTCAGTTGGACGTGAAGAGTGCGTTTCTGAATGGAAAAGTTGATGAGGTTGTGTACGTTGAGCAACCTCCGGGTTTTCCTGACCCAGACTTTCCCGACCACGTGTACAAGTTAAGCAAGGCGTTGTATGGACTTCATCAGGCACCTCGTGCCTGGTACTCAACTTTATCAGATTACTTGCTTGAAAATGGGATTGAAAGAGGGAAGATTGATAGCACGTTGTTCTTCAAGAGAGAAGGAAGCGACTTCCTGCTGGTGCAAGTCTACGTGGATGACATTATCTTTGCTGCATCAAAAGTCTCCATGTGTCAGGAGTTTGAGGCTGTCATGAAGAAAAGGTTTGAAATGAGTGCTATGGGTGAACTAACTTTCTTTTTAGGATTGCAGGTTGATCAGAAGAAGGATGGGATGTTCATTCATCAGACCAAGTATGTCCATGATGTGCTCAAACGCTTCAAGATGGAGGACAGCACTCCATTCGACACTCCAATCTGCGTCAATCACAAATTGGGTGCTGAGTCAAACGGTGATGCAGATGTGGACCCAACTCAGTATCGGGCTATTATAGGTTCTTTAATGTACTTAACTGCTTCTAGGCCTGATATAATGTTTGCTGTTTGTCTTTGTGCACGCTTTCAGGCAAACCCAAAAGAATCTCATCTGAAGGGTGTGAAGAGGATACTGAGGTATCTCAAGGGCAAACCGAAGCTGGGGTTGTGGTATCCGAGAGGAGGAGACTTGGAGCTAGTCGCTTACACAGATTCTGATTATGGAGGGTGCAATCAGAGTCGGAAGTCTACAACTGGAGGATGTCAGTTTCTTGGTGACAGATTGGTGTCGTGGCAATGCAAGAAGCAGACTTCAGTCGCAATTTCAACCTGTGAAGCAGAATACATGGCAGCATCCAACTGCTGCTCCCAGGTTCTTTGGATTCAATATCAGTTGCGCGACTATGGTCTGAATTTCTCGCTTACTCCTATTTGCATTGATAACACAGCTGCTATCTCAGTAACTAACAATCCCGTGAAGCACAGTAAAACTAAACATATTGACATACGTCATCATTTTATACGGGATTGTGCTGAGAAGAAACTGATTGTGCTTGAAAAGGTGGATACGTTTGATAATTTCGCTGATTTATATACTAAAGCGTTTGACAAAACAAGATTTCAAAACCTTATTGAGCTGAATGGGATGATCAATCCCGAGTAACCATGCTTTTCGTGTTATATTAAAAAAAGAAAAAAAAAAAACGTCACTATCGCTTAAAATTATGTAGGTTACCTCAGTTTGAAGTACATGTCTTAGGATATGTTTGGTCCTCATTTTTACTTGTAGAATATGCGGATAGCCATTAACCAGATTACTGAAAGTGACCGGGGCGGTTTCTACTTGTAGAATATGTAGGCTACCTCAGTTTGAAGGACATGTCTTAGGATATGTTTGGTCCTCATTTCTACTTGTAGAATATGCGGATAGCCATTAACCAGATGACTGAAAGTGACCGGGGCGGTTTATGATGAGTTTTCATTCTTTCGCTTAAAATTAGTCGATCATACTTAGTTAGAAGGACACATACTAGTATGTGGTCGGTCCAGCTGATCCATTGGATCTTCGGGATAGCCGTTTACCTGAAGACTTTGTTTTGGTCGGGGCGATTAATGTTAAAATTTTTTAAAGGGAAATGAAATTTTTTTTCAAGTCTACTACTTCGCAAGAAGTTCGTTTGCTATGTTTAACAGAAAATTGATCCAACCTTGGAAAATGATAGATATACTGATTCTGTGTGCTTAACTAGTGAAGTTATTAGGCTTAAAAGGCTTTAGGACAGTCATTGTATGTCATGGTAGCTTTTTACGGTGCGTAAAAGTAGATGTGATACAAACTAAATCTACTCGATTTTACGTGGAAACTCCTTAAGAGTTTTGCATGTCTTCATATATATCTTTCCGAATGATAGGCAGAAAAGCGATTACCCAGTCATACACGAGCCCGTAAGTGTTCTGATTCCCGCAAAGATAGTGTGTGAAGAAACTGCAGTGATCCAGATTCGGGACTTGCAGTTGTTTACAACTCTGAAGTCTATGTAAATGTTTATCATAAAAAAAAAAAAAAAAAAAAAAATTAGGAGTTATTGAAACATTCTATAGCTGAAAATGTCAAGACTTCTCAATCATGGAGTAAGAAAGAGAACGGGAAGCAGATGAAGAGCACTTACAAACTTAATCAGACACTATGGGTCGAGGTCAATTCGGGGTGACTTGGGGAAAGCCAAATACGCTTTGAGAATAGATAGGAGGCATCATAATCTCTGAGTTGTTGCCCACTTAAATTTTGAGGCATAATTGAACCTAACTCGTATCACAGAAACGATGAAAACCATCTTAAGTTATTTACCTGCTTACAACCTGTTTCTTTATGTCATAATACAGCTAAACACGGATCTATGTGACAGTCACGTAATTAGTATTATTCCTGTTCGGATCTTTTCTAAAACGTAGTAGTCCGTATCGAGACTGAAATTTGATCCCTTGTACTTTAATTTTTAAAAAAGTTTTTTGTACTTAGGTAGTTTTATGATTTTGTATCTGGTTACTTGGACTTGATCGTGTCATTTAATTCTTAAAGGGAAGTTTTAAAACTTAAATGCAAAATGTTCAAATTATAAGGTTTGATTCTGTAAATATAGGCGAAGTTGTTAAACAGGCGAACTTGTGAATAACTTCGCCTAAGCGAAGTTATCCGTAACTTCGCCTGTATAACAGCGCTCCTATATAAGGATTTTCAAAGGTCATTCGTTCATTATTCTCAAATATCAGCGAACTTATTCTCTCCGATTTAACAGCGAACTTATCGAGGTTATCTGTCGATTCATCTGCTCATCAATTTCTTCGATTTCAAACCGATTTAAAGGTTTGTTGGGTCATCATATCGTATAATCCATGTTCATTGATGTTAATCTGAGGTCGTTTCGACCTGTTTCGTGACCTCGGTCGATCGACCTTTATTACCGGATTTTCAAACTTGTTTTTTACGTGTTCATACCCAATCTAGTCGTCTAGTTATCCTTAAAATCTTGTGTTTAAGAGTCCTAAATCTTCACATTAACCAGAAACATCAAGTTTTCGGAAGTTTGAAACAACCTTACTGTCGCCGATTCAGATTCATGCGAACTTAAGGTTTGGGCGAAGTTATCCGTATCTTCGCCTGAGGCTTAACTTCGCCTGAGGCGATGTTGTGGTGAGGCGAAGTTAACATCAACTTCGCCTTGACCTTTTAACTTATTAGTTATCAGACGAACTTAAAGATGAAGCGAAGTTGTTCCCAACTTCGCCCCAACTTTAACTTCGCCTATACAGATTTTTTCACAACTTCGCTCATGGTAACAAGCGAACTTGTGTTATGCCTTAACGTTTATCTAACTTGGTTCGTTTGTTGCAGATATGGCTGCAGTAGCAGGTGCTGGAGGTGCTGGAGGAGATGACGGAGATAATCAGAGGCATTTCTTCCCGGGTCACAATATGTATATCACCTTAGACCCGGAAGCGAACGGAGTTGAAGATTACCGCGAGATAATCACTTTCCTCCTTCGCTCGAGGATATTCCACGCAATCACTACGACTCTGCCGATTTCCTTACCCAATATTGAGGATTTTTGGCAGACAGTGGAATACGATTGCCGCGTTGAGCCCCCGGTTATGCGAGCAACCGTCAACAACCAAGAAGTTCAGTTCTCGTCTGAACAAATTCGGGTGGCTTTACATTTTGGAGAGGAGACTAGGGATGACCCTACAGAGTTTGTTGCTCCGTTCCGCGATGGAGCATTTCTACGAATGGGCTATTCTGGTCCATTGGGCGATACACAACGGAGGAAGGGTTTCCTACTTGATCAGTGGCGCTTCCTCATGCACGTAATGATTGTCTGCCTGTCTGGGAGGAAGGCGGGCACTGATGGTATGGGTGCAACCATGCAGTCAGCAATGACTGCTCTGACTTATAACAAACGTTATAGCTTTAGTCAGATGGTCTTTTACGAGATCGATAGACAGAGAAGAGCGATGGCCCGTGAGAGGTTCATCATATATCCAAGATTCATTCAGATGATCTTGAATCATGTTGCTCCCACGTTGCCTCAACGACGTCCAATACGATACGTGGAGAGTGTGAGCAAACGTATCTTCGCTCAATGCAGAACATCCAGTGCGAGGAGCAAGCCTGAACTGCGTCCAAGGCATACTCCACTCTTTGGGTACTTAATAAACCCGGGGTATGTGCCAGCTCGTGGGGATGAGTTCAGAGACCCGGCACCACAACAGGCAGGAGCATCTCAAGCTATACCTGCTGCTCCTGTTGTGTCACCGGAGGAGGAAGTGGACCTTGATGCAGAATTCGGAGGTCAAGGATTCTTCGATATGGATCGGGTGGATCCAGAGGAGAACGTTCAGAACCCAGTTGAACGTGTCTCGACTGTGCGTATTACTAGAGCAGCTACGACGGTGGCTGACTAAGATCTTGATGATGTTATGGATGAGGCGAGAAGGATGTTGGTGACTCAAGAGAGGACGTTTGGGAAGAGAAAGAGGACAGATGACGACAGTGAGTCAGAAGAAGAAGAAGATATTCATAAGTTGATCAGACGTTCGAGACGGGAAAGGACAGGTGCAGGTATGGGAGCAGGTGAGAGTTCTAGAGTTGTACGTTTCGCTCAGCCCGCACTGTCAGGTATGTCGATTGTCCCTACATCAGTACAGGTTACAAGTTTAAGCGACGCGGATGTTCCCGTGGTGGCTACATCGTCTTCTTTCGGCATCCCATCCACTACTTTCCAGCTGACGACTCCGGAGATTGTGTCTTTACCACCTCCAACGCTTACTCCTTCAGAGGTGGTTGCACAATTTGTTGAGTCGACAGTCGTTGCAACTGCAGGGTTGTCGGTCACGATACCACCTGCGGTTACGTCCACAGCTGCTTCTAATGTCCCGGTTTCATTCAAAATCCCTGCTGAGTATACTCAAGACACATCTCACATGAGGTTTGATTTCGATGCAACCCTCTCAGACTCGGAGAGAATAGCTGCACTTGAGCGGGTCGTGGCAGAACAATCAAGGGTGAATCTTGTCCAGACCCAGGCTATTCAACGCCTAGTAGCAGAAAATCAACTACAGTCGTCCCTCCTGGTTGAACATGGGAGAATTATAGATGCTATGAAGGAGTTCTTGGCATCTCAGGGGGAGACAAGCTGTAAAGGCGACGAGTTAAGGACAAAGAAGAAAAATGATAGAGACGATGATCCCAATGCATCGAAAGGTGCAGGTGGTGAGTTGCCAAGAACTACTCAAGCTCTTGGGACTTCCACAGCTCAGGGGGAGTCTGCAGGTGCGGCTGGCAGTTCTGATGGTGATGAGGTGGTGATGGTTGATGATGAAGAAATGGGAGATGATGTGATTGATGCTTTGAAAGAATTAGATGATGATATGTTTAGTGATGATGTGTTGTTTGATGATGATGTATTGCCAGTCGAAGAGATTGAAAAGATTGGTGAACAGATTGTGATTGAAGATGATATTGAAGAAGGTGAGATAGTTGAAGAGAATGTTGAACACGAGATCCCAACAGTTGAAAAGTCAGATATGGATAAAGATACAGTAGGTGATGAAACTGAATGGGAGGAGCAGCCTAGATGGAAGGAAGGCTATGCTCATTGGTTTATCAAAACTAAGAAGCCTGCTGTTCCAACCATGTTCAAGAAAAGTTATAATATCAAAGGCTATGCTGAATCAAAGAAAGGAATTATCTGTTGGCTATATGATGAACAGCTAAAAGTGTTCGTGGTGAAAAGATATGATGGGATACAATACTTTAAGAGGACGTTGAGATCTCTCAATACATTGCCTGAATGTGAGGTGAAGGATTTAGCCAGATTGGGGTTGATTAATAGAAGCGACGACAACATGGCCAGAGTTATTGGGAAGATCGTGTGGAAAGAAAGTATTAAAGAAAAGAAGTTTGAGTTATTAAAGCCACAGAAGGGAAAGCTAGTGGAAGATAAAGAAAGGGGAATGAGAGCAGATGGCAAACCTTGGATGGTGATGAAGTACAAACCGATTCGGTGTCTTAAAGATGTGCCGATGAAGACAATGCCCAAGGATGTGTTGAAGAACCTTAAATGGTGGTATGTTGATTGCCAGACTGCTGAAGCCGTGATGGAAGACGAAGACGAACAAGAAGTGCTAAGAGTGTATGATCCGATGCATCTTGTTAATTTATCAAAAGCTGATCTGCAGGTGTTAAATGAAAAGAAGATATTTTATATTCCTGCTTGGAAAGACGAAGCGAGGAAATATCAGCGAGTAGTCACGGTATGTGTGAGAGAAGGAGTACATGCATGAAGACAAAGAGATTGAAGGTTACAAGACACGTGCTTGAAGATCAAGACATGAAGCTACTGCCAAGGGGGAGTCTGTTGGTGCATAATGTCAGTAGTTCATAGTCTAGTGTCTGTAATCGAGTCTGTAATGTTAATTATGTTTTATATATGTCTTAAGCGAAGTTGTTAACAAGTTCGCCTAGGCGAACTTGTTAGTCAAGCGAAGTTATGGACAACTTCGCCTGAACATGCCAGGCGAAGTTGTCGTGTATAAATAGTCCTAGGTTACGGCTGTTTGTGGTGAATCAGTTGTTCGTGTTAGTTTGTTCGAGTTGTTACGAGAGCTGTAACGTGTGTCTGTAATAGTGATATCGTATCACGTGTTTGAGTTATTATATAACGTGTGTTCGTTTCGTGTGTTCGTGTGATTCGTGTGATTCGTGTTCTATACTCGTAACGATCTACGCAGGGATTCCGCACCTGAGTTGATCGAGATATCTCGTGCCATCCGTCCAGGGAACCTACAATTGGTATCAGAGCGTTTGCTCGATTGTGTGGTTCGGGATATTCACGCGGGTGTAGAAATCGTCCCGTTTCGACTATTCGCGGGACGTGTTTTCTGTGTTTTTGAGTCAATCTTACCTCCTACCATCGTATTCAAGCCTTTGCACCGTCAAAATTCTCGTAAAATCCAGATTTCAGATCTGCAAAAACGTCCGTGTTCATCAGGCGAAGTTGCCGTCAGGATACGTAGGGTTTCAGCGAAGATATAAGGTTAAGCGAAGTTATCCACAACTTCGCCTACCTTCTCAAGTTCGCCTAACTCAGCGAAGTTCTCTACAACTCTGCCTACCTCCTAAGTTCGCTTACCTTAAGCGAAGTTAATCATCTGCGAAGTTCTTCAGCGAAGTTAAGGCTTAAGCGAAGTTATCCGTAACTTCGCATACAGTACTTTTCAGAAATTTTTTTTTTTTTTTTTCGGGTTTCTTACTTTTTGGGAAAGATGTCGTCGATTAACATCTCTGAGTTAGTGAAGATGGAAGTTGAAGCAGGGTCAGCTACTAAGGCCCCAAGATTGATGAAGGGAACCGATTTCGTTGCATGGAAGGATCGGTTCATACAATACGTCAAATACCAGGATGCGAAGATGTGGGTATGCATCCAGGATGGTTATATTCCACCAGTTATGGAGTATGAAGGTCGTGATCAAATCAAAAAGTATAGCAAAATGGAAGAAGAAGAGAAAAAGATGTATGAGGCCGAGAGCAAGGCTCATGCTGCTATTACTATGGCTCTTCCACAAGAGATCCTTCATACGTTTAGAAAGTACACGTCAGCAAGAGAGCTTTGGGAAGCTCTTGAGAACAGATTTGAAAGGAATGTAGGAATCCGTGCTTCAAAGATAAAATTGCTCAAAACCCAGTTCTCAGTCTTCAAGTATTTGAAGAATGAATCTTTAGATGATATTATCACTCGATATTACCATCTGATGACTGAATTGAGAAACTATTCAATTTCCTACCGAGAAGAAGAAATAGTTGAGAAGCTTCTAGATGCTCTCCCACCAAAATGGGAGATGTACACTGTGCTGATGAGGGAAGACAAAGACTTTCCCACATATGATCTAGAAACGGCAGTTAACAAGCTCCGAACCTTTGAGCTTAATATGGTCAGAAAGGAGACACCTATGGATCAGGTTCAAGATCCAGGTATGTAAGGAGCTAAAGTCAACACTAGCTCAGGATCGAAGACTGAATCTGCTGCCTACTACTCGAAGGGAGAGTCGGGCGCAAACTCATCACATGAGGGTCATGTGTCAGTCAACACAAATGGTGATGTTTGCTATGTAGCAGGTGGATCGAGTGGTTCTCAACCCCAGGTAAGCAAGAGTAGTTGCTCTCCAAGTATTCCCAGCAACAACTACTCCAAGATGCCTATGAGTGTCAAGTCTTCTGAAGAGCAGTTTGGTCTCTATGCTTCTTTTATTGCTTCCTATGAGAACTACATTCAAGGGAAGATTGTTGATCCAGCTATGTTGGATGAAGACTATGACCAGATTGATGCTGATGATCTGGAGGAAATGGATCTGCAATGGCAGATGGCTATGATCGTAAGAAGAGTGAAGCGGTTTATGAGAAAGACCGGAAGAAAGTTTGTCGGTGGAAAGCCAGGGTTTGACAAGACGAAGGTGAGATGCTACAACTGTCAGCAAAACGGCCACTTTGCAAAGGAGTGCAGGAATGAGCGTGTAGAACGTGGTCAAGGAAAGTCTACACAGCATAATGAGGGTAGAGAAGATTATAGTGCCATGATGTCCAGAGAAGATGGTGAATACAACTGGAACCTGCATTCTAAAGAAACTTTTGAGCAGGCAAATTTGGCGAAGGTTGAAACTGAAGAAAGTGAGAAGGTTACCGGAGAAGAAAAAGCTTTCATGGCAGATGTTAAAGACCAGCTCTCCGAGGTATGTTCTAAACCTACATGTTCTAAATGTGAAAACTTGTCTGAGCAATTAGCAACTATAACCGATCAGTATGTTAGGTTGGATGCTGAATTTAAAACCCTAAAAGGAGAACATCATTTTACAAAAGCAAGAGAAAATAGCTATAAAGTCAAAATAAAAGCTTGTGAAAAAGATGTTAAAAGTCTAAAAACAAAACTTGCTGAAAAAATTGAAGTGATTGATTTAAGCTTTGAAGTTTTGGAAGAAAAAACCAAACTAATTGCTGATAGAGAAAAACAGATTGCTGATCACCAGGTAAAAGTGGTGGAACTGAATAGAAAACTAGAGCAGTTCAGAAATTCCTCTGCTATTCTTGATCACCTTGTTAGTGATCAAGGTTCCTCTGCTAAGAGAGGAGGAATCGGTTATCATGAGGTTCCACCACCTTATAATCACAATTACACCTTTAACCCTAGTGTTCAGAAATCTATTGACTTTGAGGTTGCTCAGACAGTACCAGTTAAAGTAACTTGTAAAGAACCAAATGTTACTGGAGGCGAAACAAGTTCGCCTGTTTCAAGTGTTAAAATTTCTGATCCAAGTCCAGTCTCATCGGATTCGGATAAGTCATCCGAGTCTGGTAAGGCAAAAGAGGAGGTGGTATTACCCAATGGTGGAGAGAAAGATAAGACGAATAAAAAGAGTACTCCACTAAACCCATACGTCCCACCATATGTGAGACGAACGGGCGGTAATAAAGCCTCGACATCTAAAACACCGGTTGATAAAAAGGTTGAGCATAGGTGTTGTTTTAGGTGTAATCAATTAGGGCACCTAGTTGCAGATTGCCCTCTGAAGCAGCGATTCAGAGGTGTAAGGCCTACTAAAACTGAGAATAAGCCTAATAGTAATTATCATGCTGCTAAAAATGAAAACCATTCAAAATTCAAAAATGTGACTAATTTAGGTTTTCATAGAAACAAATCTCAGTTTTACACTGCTAATAACCAAACCACAAGCTATAATTCTTTCAATTCACAAAGGTTTGGAAGGCCTCACAATCAATCTTCAAGGAGATATCCTAATGGGACTTACAGGAATTATCCAGAGACTAACTTTGGAAAACCAAAGTTTGGGATGTATAGATCCAAGACCAATTGGTCTTGGGTCCCTAGATTCTAATCTTTTACTTTATTGTGCAGGAACAGTTGAACAGGGCTGCCAACAATCTTTGGGTTGTGGATAGCGGCTGTTCCCGGCACATGACGGGTAACAAATACTTGTTACACGATTTGAAACCTGTTCAAGGAGGGAGAGTGAGCTTTGCCGGTGAAAGTGGAGGCAAGATTACAGGAATGGGAACGGTGTCGAACGGAAAGATGACATTGGAGAAAGTTAACTTTGTAGAAGAATTGAAGCACAATCTGCTGAGTGTGTCGCAGATCTGTGATAAGGAGTACACCGTACATTTTACAAAGAATGAGGCGATTGTGTTGCAACCTGGTTTTCAGATACCAGAGGAGTGGATTGTGATGAAAGCTCCACGTGAGAGGAATACGTATGTTATGGATATGAGGTCGACTGAAATGGCCACGGAAGAATCATGCCTTATGACAAAAGCGAGCGAATCGGAGTCCGAATTGTGGCATAGGAGAATGGGGCACATTCATCTTCGGAAGATGAACCACATTGTCAAGAATGGACTTGTGCTGGGCGTTCCCTTGAAGAGTTTCAATTTTGAAGATAAATGTATAGCGTGCAAGAAGGGAAAGCAGCACAAGAAATCCCATCTCACCAAGAAAGTCAATTCAATTGCCAGTACCCTAGAATTGCGTCACATGGATCTCTTCGGTCCCGTGAATGCAAAAAGTTTAGGAGGTACTTCTTATTGCTTGGTGATCACTGATGATTACTCACGATATTCGTGGGTATATTTCCTGAAATCAAAAGATGAAACGGCTCAGATGGTGAAGAATTTGATTACCAAAGTTGAGAACGTTATGGATAAAAGGGTTAAGTTCATCAGGAGTGACAATGGAACGGAGTTCAAGAATTTTGAATTGGAGATCTTTTGCCTTCAGAAAGGGATTGAGCATCAGTACAGCGCTCCGTATACTCCGCAACAGAATGGAGTGGCTGAGAGGAAGAATAGAACATTAATTGAAGGAGCCAGAACTATGCTGGCTGATTCGAAGCTTCCTATGGTGTTCTGGGCTGAAGCTGTTGCTACAGCCTGTTATATCCTAAATAGAGTCTTGACGGTTAAAAGACTTAATAAAACGTGTTATGAGCTTATGCATGGGAGGAAGCCCAACTTGAGTGGTCTTGAACCATTCGGGTCCCCTTGTTCGATTTTAAAGACAAATTCTAAATTTGGTGAAGTAGCCGATGAAGGAATCTTAGTCGGTTATGTTGTTGAGGACACCCAACAGACGTGTCTTTAATACATCGACCAGCAAGGTTGAGGCGGTGTGTAACACCGATATCACAAGTTACCAACCGCCAAAACCAAGCAACGGACCTGCTGAGTTTTTCGACTATGATAGACTTTTTCAGTCTTTTAACATACCGTTTTTGGATAGTGCAGAAGAAGAAGAATGAGTTGCTACGAAGATGATCCTTGATGAGGAAGAAAATCTAGTCCAAAGACAGCTGTTTGATAAATGTCAACCTTCCTCATCAAATGCTGTCGATACCCCTGCTGCCTCGACTGAAGAAGAATTTTTCAATCCGTTTCACTCTCAGCAAGAAACAATCATTGACGAGCTCTCTTCTAACTTGGAAGACAATCTGCATGTCGGTTCTGTTCCGACCACGAGAATTCATAAAGATCACCCTTTGGAGAATGTGATTGGTGATGTGTCCTCCGGTGTACAAACAAGACGTAGCTTGAATGAGCACACCTGTGTTTACACAAGCATTAAGGAGACAGGCATAATCAACGAATGCTTGTACACCTGCTTTATCAGCCAGATTGAACCGAAGAATTATCAAATGGCTCTCAAGGACAGCTCGTGGGTCGAAGCTATGCAAGAAGAGTTGGCTCAATTCAAGAAAATGGAGGTTTGGACTTTGGTTGAAAAACCAAAGAATGTGCATGCGATAGGCACAAAATGGGTTTTCAAGTGCAAGAGAGATGAGAAAGGGATTATCATAAGAAACAAGGCGAGGCTAGTCGTTAAAGGTTTTAATCAACAAGAGGGGATTGATTATAATGAAGTGTTCGCTCCTGTGGCAAGGTTGGAAGCCATTAGATTGTTTTTGGCGTTCGCTGCTTATAAGAAGATGAAGGTATTTCAGTTGGACGTGAAGAGTGCGTTTCTGAATGGGAAAGTTGATGAGGTTGTGTACGTTGAGCAACCTCCGGGTTTTCCTGACCCAGACTTTCCCGACCACGTGTACAAGTTAAGCAAGGCGTTGTATGGACTTCATCAGGCACCTCGTGCCTGGTACTCAACTTTATCAGATTACTTGCTTGAAAATGGGTTTGAAAGAGGGAAGATTGATAGCACGTTGTTCTTCAAGAGAGAAGGAAGCGACTTCCTGCTGGTGCAAGTCTACGTGGATGACATTATCTTTGCTGCATCAAAAGTCTCAATGTGTCAGGAGTTTGAGGCTGTCATGAAGAAAAGGTTTGAAATGAGTGCTATGGGTGAACTAACTTTCTTTTTAGGATTGCAGGTTGATCAGAAGAAGGATGGGATGTTCATTCATCAGACCAAGTATGTCCATGATGTGCTCAAACGCTTCAAAATGGAGGACAGCACTCCATTCGACACTCCAATCTGCGTCAATCACAAATTGGGTGCTGAGTCAAACGGTGATGCAGATGTGGACCCAACTCAGTATCGGGCTATTATAGGTTCTTTAATGTACTTAACTGCTTCTAGGCCTGATATAATGTTTGCTGTTTGTCTTTGTGCACGCTTTCAGGCAAACCCAAAAGAATCTCATCTGAAGGGTGTGAAGAGGATACTGAGGTATCTCAAGGGCAAACCAAAGCTGGGGTTGTGGTACCCGAGAGGAGGAGACTTGGAGCTAGTCGCTTATACAGATTCTGATTATGGAGGGTGCAATCAGAGTCGGAAGTCTACAACTGGAGGATGTCAGTTTCTTGGTGACAGATTGGTGTCGTGGCAATGCAGGAAGCAGACTTCAGTCGCAATTTCAACCTGTGAAGCAGAATACATGGCAGCATCCAACTGCTGCTCCCAGGTTCTTTGGATTCAACAACAGTTGCGCGACTATGATCTGAATTTCTCGCTTACTCCTATTTGTATTGATAACACAACTGCTATCTCAGTAACTAACAATCCCGTGAAGCACAGTAAAACTAAACATATTGACATACGTCATCATTTTATACGGGATTGTGCTGAGAAGAAACTGATTGTGCTTGAAAAGGTGGATACGCTTGATAATTTCGCTGATTTATATACTAAAGCGTTTGACAAAACAAGATTTCAAAACCTTATTGAGCTGAATGGGATGATCAATCCCGAGTAACCATGCTTTTCATGTTATATTAAAAAAAAAAAAAAAAAAAAAAAAAAAACGTCACTATCGCTTAAAATTATGTAGGTTACCTCAGTTTGAAGGACATGTCTTAGGATATGTTTGGTCCTCATTTCTACTTGTAGAATATGCGGATAGCCATTAACCAGATGACTGAAAGTGACCTGGGCGGTTTCTACTTGTAGAATATGTAGGTTACCTCAGTTTGAAGGACATGTCTTAGGATATGTTTGGTCCTCATTTCTACTTGTAGAATATGCGGATAGCCATTAACCAGATGACTGAAAGTGACCGGGGCGGTTTATGATGAGTTTTCATTCTTTCGCTTAAAATTAGTCGATCATACTTAGTTAGAAGGACACATACTAGTATGTGGTCGGTCCAGCTGATCCATTGGATCTTCGGGATAGCCGTTTACCTGAAGACTTTGTTTTGGTCGGGGCGATTAATGTTAAAATTTTTTAAAGGGAAATGAAATTATTTTTCAAGTCTACTACTTCGCAAAAAGTTCGTTAGCTATGTTTAACAGAAAATTGATCCAACCTTGGAAAATGATAGATATACTGATTCTGTGTGCTTAACTAGTGAAGTTATTAGGCTTAAAAGGCTTTAGGACAGTCATTGTATGTCATGGTAGCTTTTTACGGTGCGTAAAAGTAGATGTGATACAAACTAAATCTACTCGATTTTACGTGGAAACTCCTTAAGAGTTTTGCATGTCTTCATATATATCTTTCCGAATGATAGGCCGAAAAGCGATTACCCAGTCATACACGAGCCCGTAAGTGTTCTGATTCCCGCAAAGATAGTGTGTGAATAAACTGCAGTGATCCAGATTCGGGACTTGCAGTTGTTTACTACTCTGAAGTCTATGTAAATGTTTATCATAAAAAAAAAACAAAAAAAAAAAAAAATTAGGAGTTATTGAAACATTCTATAGCTGAAAATGTCAAGACTTCTCAATCATGGAGTAAGAAAGAGAACGGGAAGCAGATGAAAAGTACTTACAAACTTAATCAGACACTATGGGTCGAGGTCAATTCGGGGTGACTTGGGGAAAGCCAAATACGCTTTGAGAATAGATAGGAGGCATCATAATCTCTGAGTTGTTGCCCACTTAAATTTTGAGGCATAATTGAACCTAACTCGTATCACAGAAACGATGAAAACCATCTTAAGTTATTTACCTGCTTACAACCTGTTTCTTTATGTCATAATACAGCTAAACACGGATCTATGTGACAGTCACATAATTAGTATGATTCCTGTTCGGATCTTTTCTAAAACGTAGTAGTCCCTATCGAGACTGAAATTTGATCCCTTGTACTTTAATTTTTAAAAAAGTTTTTTGTACTTAGGTAGTTTTATGATTTTGTATCTGGTTACTTGGACTTTATCGTGTCATTTAATTCTTAAAGGGAAGTTTTAAAACTTAAATGCAAAATGTTCAAATTATAAGGTTTGATTCTGTAAATATAGGCGAAGTTGTTAAACAGGCGAACTTGTGAATAACTTCGCCTAAGCGAAGTTATCCGTAACTTCGCCTGTATAACAGCGCTCCTATATAAGGATTTTCAAAGGTCATTCGTTCATTATTCTCAAATATCAGCGAACTTATACTTTCCGATTTAACAGCGAACTTATCGAGGTTATCTGTCGATTCATCTGTTCATCAATTTCTTCGATTTCAAACCGATTTAAAGGTTTGTTGGGTCATCATATCGTATAATCCATGTTCATTGATGTTAATCTGATGTCGTTTCGACCTGTTTCGTGACCTCGGTCGATCGACCTTTATTACCGGATTTTCAAACTTGTTTTTTACGTGTTCATACCCAACCTAGTCGTCTAGTTATCCTTAAAATCTTGTGTTTAAGAGTCCTAAATCTTCACATTAACCAGAAACATCAAGTTTTCGGAAGTTTGAAACGACCTTACTGTCGCCGATTCAGATTCAGGCGAACTTAAGGTTTGGGCGAAGTTATCCGTATCTTCGCCTGAGGCTTAACTTCGCCTGAGGCGATGTTGTGGTGAGGCGAAGTTAACATTAACTTCGCCTGGACCTTTTAACTTATTAGTTATCAGACGAACTTAAAGATGAAGCGAAGTTGTTCCCAACTTCGCCCCAACTTTAACTTCGCCTATACAGATTTTTTCACAACTTCGCTCATGGTAACAAGCGAACTTGTGTTATGCCTTAACGTTTATCTAACTTCGTTCGTTTGTTGCAGATATGGCTTCAGTTGGAGGTGCTGGAGGTGCTGGAGGAGATGACGGAGATAATCAGAGGCAATTCTTCCCGGGTCACAATATGTATATCACCTTAGACCCGGAAGCGAACGGAGTTGAAGATTACCGCGAGATAATCACTTTCCTCCTTCGCTCGAGGATATTCCACGCAATCACTACGACTCTGCCGATTTCCTTACCCAATATTGAGGATTTTTGGCAGACAGTGGAATACGATTGCCGCGTTGAGCCCCCGGTTATGCGAGCAACCGTCAACAATCAAGAAGTTCAGTTCTCGTCTGAACAAATTCGGGTGGCTTTACGTTTTGGAGAGGAGACTAGGGATGACCCTACAGAGTTTGTTGCTCCGTTCCGCGATGGAGCATTTCTACGAATGGGCTATTCTGGTCCATTGGGCGATACACAACGGAGGAAGGGTTTCCTACTTGATCAGTGGCGCTTCCTCATATACGTAATGATTGTCTGCATGTCTGGGAGGAAGGCGGGCACTGATGGTATGGGTGTGACCATGCAGTCAGCAATGACTGCTCTGACTTATAACAAACGTTATAGCTTTAGTCAGATGGTCCTTTACGAGATCGATAGACAGAGAAGAGCGATGGCCCGTGAGAGGTTCATCATGTATCCAAGATTCATTCAGATGATCTTGAATCATGTTGCTCCCACGTTGCCTCAACGACGTCCAATACGATACGTGGAGAGTGTGAGCAAACGTATCTTGGCTCAATGCCGAACATCCAATGCGAGGAGCAAGCCTGAACTGCGTCCAAGGCATACTCCACTCTTTGGGTACTTAATAAACCCGGGGTATGTGCCAGCTCGTGGGGATGAGTTCAGAGACCCGGCACCACAACAGGAAGGAGCATCTCAAGCTATACCTGCTGCTCCTGTTGTGTCACCGGAGGAGGAAGTGGACCTTGATGCAGAATTCGGAGGTCAAGGATTCTTCGATATGGATCGGGTGGATCCAGAGGAGAACGTTCAGATCCCAGTTGAACGTGTCTCGACTGTGCGTATTACTAGAGCAGCTACGACGGTGGCTGACTCAGATCTTGATGATGTTATGGATGAGGCGAGAAAGATGTTGGTGACTCAAGAGATGACGTTTGGGAAGAGAAAGAGGACAGATGACGACAGTGAGTCAGAAGAAGAAGAAGATATTCATAAGTTGATCAGACGTTCGAGACGGGAAAGGACAGGTGCAGGTATGGGAGCAGGTGAGAGTTCTAGAGTTGTACGTTTCGCTCAGCCCGCACTGTCAGGTATGTCGATTGTCCCTACATCAGTACAGGTTACAAGTTTAAGCGACGCGGATGTTCCCGTGGTGGCTACATCGTCTTCTTTCGGCATCCCATCCACTACTTTCCAGCTGACGACTCCGGAGATTGTGTCTTTACCACCTCCAACGCTTACTCCTTCAGAGGTGGTTGCACAATTTGTTGAGTCGACAGTCGTTGCAACTGCAGGGTTGTCGGTCACGATACCACCTGCGGTTACGTCCACAGCTGCTTCTGATGTCCCGGTTTCATTCGAAATCCCTGCTGAGTATACTCAATACACATCTCACATGAGGTTTGATTTCGATGCAACCCTCTCAGACTCGGAGAGAATAGCTGCACTTGAACGGGTCGTGGCAGAACAATCAAGGGTGAATCTTGTCCAGACCCAGGCTATTCAACGCCTAGTAGCAGAAAATCAACTACAGTCGTCCCTCCTGGTTGAACATGGGAGAATTATAGATGCTATGAAGGAGTTCTTGGCATCTCAGGGGGAGACAAGCTGTAAAGGCGACGAGTTAAGGACAAAGAAGAGAAATGATAGTGACGATGATCCCAATGCATCGAAAGGTGCAGGTGGTGAGTTGCCAAGAACTACTCAAGCTCTTGGGACTTCCACAGCTCAGGGGGAGTCTGCAGGTGCGGCTGGCAGTTCTGGTGGTGATGAGGTGGTGATGGTTGATGATGAAGAAATGGGAGATGATGTGATTGATGCTTTGAAAGAATTAGATGATGATATGTTTAGTGATGATGTGTTGTTTGATGATGATGTATTGCCAGTCGAAGAGATTGAAAAGATTGGTGAGCAGATTGTGATTGAAGATGATATTGAAGAAGGTGAGATAGTTGAAGAGAATGTTGAACACGAGATCCCAACAGTTGAAAAGTCAGATATGGATAAAGATACAGTAGGTGATGAAACTGAATGGGAGGAGCATCCTAGATGGAAGGAAGGCTATGCTCATTGGTTTATCAAAACTAAGAAGCCTGCTGTTCCAACCATGTTCAAGAAAAGTTATAATATCAAAGGCTATGCTGAATCAAAGAAAGGAATTATCTGTTGGCTATATGATGAACAGCTAAAAGTGTTCGTGGTGAAAAGATATGATGGGATACAATACTTTAAGAGGACGTTGAGATCTCTCAATACATTGCCTGAATGTGAGGTGAAGGATTTGGCCAGATTGGGGTTGATTAATAGAAGCGACGACAACATGGCCAGAGTTATTGGGAAGATCGTGTGGAAAGAAAGTATTAAAGAAAAGAAGTTTGAGTTATTAAAGCCACAGAAGGGAAAGCTAGTGAAAGATAAAGAAAGGGGAATGAGAGCAGATGGCAAACCTTGGATGGTGATGAAGTACAAACCGATTCGGTGTCTTAAAGATGTGCCGATGAAGACAATGCCCAAGGATGTGTTGAAGAACCTTAAATGGTGGTATGTTGATTGCCAGACTGCTGAAGCCGTGATGGAAGACGAAGACGAACAAGAAGTGCTAAGAGTGTATGATCCGATGCATCTTGTTAATTTATCGAAAGCTGATCTGCAGGTGTTAAATGAAAAGAAGATATTTTATATTCCTGCTTGGAAAGACGAAGTGAGGAAATATCAGCGAGTAGTCACGGTATGTGTGAGAGAAGGAGTACATGCATGAAGACAAATAGATTGAAGGTTACAAGACACGTTCTTGAAGATCAAGACATGAAGCTACTACCAAGGGGGAGTCTGTTGGTGCATAATGTCAGTAGTTCATAGTCTAGTGTCTGTAATCGAGTCTGTAATGTTAATTATGTTTTATATATGTCTTAAGCGAAGTTGTTAACAAGTTCGCCTAGGCGAACTTGTTAGTCAAGCGAAGTTATGGACAACTTCGCCTGAACATGCCAGGCGAAGTTGTCGTGTATAAATAGTCCTAGGTTACGGCTGTTTGTGGTGAATCAGTTGTTCGTGTTAGTTTGTTCGAGTTGTTACGAGAGCTGTAACGTGTGTCTGTAATAGTGATATCGTATCACGTGTTTGAGTTATTATATAACGTGTGTTCGTTTCGTGTGTTCGTGTGATTCGTGTTCTATACTCGTAACGATCTACGCAGGGATTCCGCACCTGAGTTGATCGAGATATCTCGTGCGATCCGTCCAGGGAACCTACATCCTGAAATTCAAGAGGTGCTCAAAGATTTTCACGAAGGTGATTTTGGTAATCACACTGGAGGTAGAGCTCTGTTTTCTAGGATTCTAAGAACAGGATACTTCTGGCCAACAATGAAGAAAGACGCCATGGAATACTCAAAGAAATGTGATACTTGCCAAAGGCATGGAAATATCCTACATCAACCAGCAGAACCTATGTATCCTATATCCTCATCATGGCCTTTCATGAAGTGGGGCATGTATATTGTGGGTAAACTACCTAAGGCACCAGGAGGAAAAGTATTCATGCTTGCAATGACTGATTACTTTTCAAAATGGATAGAAGCAGAAGCTTTTGTTCAAGTACGCGAAAAAGAAGTGATATCTTTCATTAAAAGAAATATTATTACTAGATTTGGTATCCCTTCGGAAATTATTTGTGGCAATGGTTCCCAGTTTATCGGGAAAAGAACCACTAACTTTTGTGACAGCTGGGGCATCAAGATGATTACCTCTACTCCAGTACATCCTCAAGCTAATGGTCAAGCGGAGTCTAGCAACAAGATAATCATCAACAACTTAAAGAAGAAGCTAGGATCCAAGAAAGGAAACTGAAGAGCTACCTTATATCCTTTGGGCTGACAGAACAACACCTAAGAATGCAACAGGTTAAACACCCTTCTCATTGGTGTTTGGATCAGAAGCTGTAATCCCTACAAAAATGGTGGTTCCTACTGCTAGAACAAGCATCCGTGATCCTGAGGCCAATAATGAAATCCTCCTCCAAGATCTAGATACTGTTGATGAGCTCAGAGATCTAGCAAAGATCAGAATGACAGCATATCAACAAAGGGTAGCTGGGGCATACAACAAAAATATAAGGATAAGAAGATTTCAAGAAGGAGATCTGGTATTGAGAAAAGCCTTCCAAAATACAACCAACCCAACAGATGGAAAGGTAGCACCCAAGTGGGAAGGTCCTTATCTTATCGAGTTGGAGATAGGAAAAGGGGCCTATCATTTGCTCACAATGGAAGGCAACAGGTTACCAAGAGCATGGAATGTTATCCATCTCAAGAAGTATTTTTTCTAGTCAGGATCAAGTATCCTCAGAGGATCGAGTATCCTAAAAGGGCCAAGGATCCTAAAATTGGTAATATCTATCCGATCACTTATTCTTTTCAATTTCTTATTATTATTTCAAGCGTAATATATTTTTAACGTTTTATGTTTTCCAAGTTTTTAAGTAACAATGCAGATTTTAATAAAACGTTCAATGTCTAAGAGGTTGGCCACCTCTCCCTCACGCTTAAGGTACATCGCTATTTTCCTTGGCCTAGCCCACGATTGGGTATGACCCCCGATGGTCATACCCTCCAAGGTTTAAAGGTTTTCACCTTTCTTATAAATTAGAGTTTCTACACTCTCGTCTGGAGCGCATGCTATCCAACGTATAGTCCGGGGCAACGGGAGCTGTACACGTTTAGTGGCTGACAATTTCGTTGCTTTCGGCTGTATGGAGGATCCTACGAATTATGGTAGACGTACCATACCACCGGTTTATAACATTTTCACGTTATCTCAAGACAAAGGTTTCTAACATTTTCATGTTAGCTAAGGTTTATAACGTTTTCACGTTATCTCACGTTTGGGCTAAATCCCAGTTTGGGCGAGTCCCCAGTTAACATCCGTATATTGGGCCAGTCCCCAGTTTGGGCTTGTCCCCAGTTTTTGGGCTTGTCCCCAGTTTAACACCAGTTCACGGGCTTGTCCCCAGTTCACAGGCTTGTCCCCAATTACAACGGGCTTATCCCCAGATTACACGGGTTTGTCCCTAGTTGCACGGGCTTGTCCCCAGTTTATTTTATGGGCTTGTCCCCAGTTTGTTGGGTTTAATCCCAGTTAATATCATAAGTTATTTGCATCAGGTATCATAAATTAGATTCTGAGGATCACCGAAGGATCAATACTTATGGATTCAAAATCCTTTAATTCAGTTTTATAAGGATTACAAAAGGATCATTACTTATGGTAACTTAGGTCTAACCAGATCTTATGGTATGATTTCTACTTATCAATTTACTTTTACTTGGCTAAAATCTTTATAAACTCTTTTATATAAGGATTCATTATTCTCAATCTATTTTTATAAGGATTTAAGATCCTGGTTTATTTTTGCAAGGATATTTTATCCTAAAACTTTTTACTAAAGAATATTATTTCTTAAAACTTTCAATGAGACTTATGCTATATCAAACAAACTTTCAAAATAACAAGTAACAAGCGAATAGTCAAAAGTTTTAGATTATTATTAAACATAAGTCACCTGGACTTATCCAAAATCCTTAACCCAGATTTCACCATACGAAAGATGAACCATCCACCCAAGTTAAACAGGCATTACTATTTGTTCATGATTTGCAGGGAGAAGGATATACAACCGGAAGGGAAGTTCCCAAGGAAACTCCAATAAAATATATGACAATTATATCCGGCTTGTCAAATCTCATATGTTTTTGCAGGAAGTTTGAATTCAAAGGCAAAATGACAGCTGTGATCTTATCACAACCGCCATTTTGGGGGCAATTGTTAGTGCATAGAAATTTGACACTGTGGATATGTTATCCTGGCATATGTTTTGGATCAGTTATTCTTAACGTGTGTTCCAGATCCCGTCAGGATCAAGGATCCACAATACTTATTATTTATTAATGGTTGTTCTCATGTGTAGTCTTATATTTAGCAGGTATAACGGTTAGAATACTCAGTGTATCCACTAACTTGCAGTCAAGAAGATATTGACGTGTCTGGATCAATTATCCTTCTGAAGAGTTCCAGAGCTTTGTCAGGATCATGGATCCTCGGTATTTGGTGCTATTAACGGTTGTTTCTTATATGAAGGCTGATATTTATCAAGTGTAACGGCTCCAAGACCTGGTCTACCCCCTTTTTCGCAGCCTGAGTGATGGAGAACGTGGTCAAAGTGGCCGTTACAATTACATTCAAGATAAGGTGGATTTTTAGGGATTATTAGTTAATTGATTTATTATTAATAACTCCATTGAGTTATGATCAGTTAAGGCACTCTACCTATATATAGTACACGCTCATAATCATCCAGAGAACAAGTTAGACTAGCAACACACACACACTTAGAAAATATTGTAACACTGATCATAATCTCCACCATTGTAACACCCTTTTTTATTAATAAAGTGGTGATAGATGATTTGTCATCACCCGGGGTTTTTGTTCCGGCGATTCGACCAAGATCAAGGGCTTTTCCTCGTAACAAATCCTTGTGTTCATCGTTATTTCATTTACATATTCATTACTATCATCATAGCACTAGACCTCACAATTACGAATTTGGATACATTATCCTTGAGTGATTTTTATCCAAAACAATTACAATGTCACACTCGAATACACGTATAAACGATTACACTAAGCCATTCGATTACAAGCTTGCATGGACAATACTCGATTACAATACCAGACTCGATTACATCATACTCGAATATATGCTAAGTTCTCTTAAATTGAGGCTAATCGAATATTATTAAACTCGCATACAAATATGAATCTAAATACATAAGGACTCGATTACAATGTAATATTCGGTTACTAGAGGGTCAGTTCGAATACAAGGAGTGTTTTGAATGCTATATGCTAGTTCGAATACATCTCATGGATCGAATACATATACACATATGTGCATTCAAACACATATAACAAAACGAATACATATAAGCACACTCGAATACACTAATGTATTCGAATGCAGGGTATGTTAGGTGCTCATGGATTGAGTACAATTAGATTCTAAGCGCCATGTAATCTAATACAAGCCCTGCCTTTATACAAAGAAAGAAATGTTAAAGTATTTGAAAACCTATATTTGAACATATAAGGGTTTGAGGATTTAATAATCTAAGTAAAATGCATTCTAACATAAAACCATTAGATTAGACCAGACTTAGCTATTTTGGCTGAAATATGAATAATGTGATAGGACGAGTATTGATACACGTGATTAATATACAGTTAGCAGAGCTCAGTTAAAGAGAGGGATCACCATTAACGGAGAACGTAACAGGATCCAGGTGAGTTTCTAGCCCCATTCCTTGTTATGTTTTCGGGGCTGTGTGCATACTCGATGTGATTAGTTAATACACTTACCTTAAGTGGTAAGTGTATGCCTTATATGATTTATGTATGAATGAATGCTTGACGATGCATGAACGATCTTCGGATATTGCATGTACCATCAAGGGATAGTTTAAAGATATGATTGATATATATGTGATTTACAAATGATGTATGTACGTATGGAAGGTATGGTTAGAAAGGGAACGGACCCTAACAATATACGCGGACGTAGGGAACGGACCCTAATAACATCCGTGAATGTAGGGAATGAACCCTAATAATATCCGCGAATATAGGGAACGGACCCTAAAAATATCCGCTAATGTAGGGAACAGACCCTACTAATATCCGCGAATGTAGGGAACGAACCCTAATAATATCCGCGAAGGTTATAGGACAAAGTATATGTATATATGTATGTGTTAGGGCCGATATTTTCAACACTAAGGATATGTTATCCTTGAAGATGTGTCTGGATCAGTTGTCCTCTTGAAGAGTTCCAGAGCCATGTCGAAGATCAAAGATCCTCAGAGGTTGGTAATATTAACAATTGTTTCATGTGTGTAGGTTATTATTCAATAGAAGTAATGACTCTATGACTAAGTCTACCTTAAAGTTCGCTACTAGAAGCTCCCAGCACGTGGTCAATTAAAGTTAGAGGAGTTGTGGAAGAGTGGCGGATAGTTAGGAGTTATAGTTATTTGTAATTTCCTTTATAAACACCGAGATAATGATCGATTAGAAGACACTTGTATTCACACACACTTAGAGCAGAACTCATAATTCTCTCTATACACTAGAACTTCATTGTAACATCTTCATAATCTCCAAACATTTGTAACCTTTTTTGTGATTAATAAATTGGTGATCGACGAGTTGTCATCACCCGGGGTTTTTTTATTTTGATATGAACAAGATCAAAGGGTTTTTCCTCGCAACAAATCACGGTGTTCATTCCATTTTCGTTCATACAATCGTTGTTATTAGCATAGCACTATACCTCACTTTTACGGATTTGGATACATTATCCTTAACAGATTTTTATCCAAAACAATTTGGCGCCCACCGCGGGGCAATTGGTGCTATATAATCCATATCATTCCGATATATTTTCAATTTTTTCATACACATATCATCATCAATGGCCTCTAAATCAACCTCTGCTTCATCAACCATGCCGTCTTCGGTTCCTCTCTCATCAAGGACTTTGCCGTCGATGCCTCCTCCAATCACAGGAGCACCACGGCCTACTGCTGCTGGAAACAAGACGCAACTACCAATCTTCCAGAGCTCGAAAACCACTGCTGCCACCTCGATGGTCAATACTAACAGTGATGTTTCATCTATGTTTTCGCATGTTAAAGCATACATGGAGCAGCATAACAAGACTAACCAGAGGATCCTTAGGGAGATTGAGGATCTCAAGAAGACCAAGAGGCCAGCAGAGGATCACACTCCCTTGATGCCTAGGTTGCTGGATTTCACCAGCCCAGAATCCATGGCTCAGTTCACACAAGGACCATCTATCCTTCAACAGGGGTCCATGAGTCAACAGACTCAAGGATCCTCGTTGTTTCAGCTAGGATCATCTATCCTTCAACAGGGGTCCATGGGTCAGCAAACTCAAGGATCCTCATACTTCCAGCAAGGATCACCCATGCATCCTTCAACCAGGATCCTCTGGGATATATCTCCAAGGATCCTATAATTCCCAACCTCAAGCATCCTTCTTTCAGAATCAAGGATCCTTAGGGGTTCAACATCAACGATCCTCCGAAGTCCATGAAGGAGATTTCATCCTTATGCAGACTATCGCATTGGGTGGCCCAACTCCTGTGGCAGATGCTTCCTACCTCAGCCAATCTTCTGGAATGCCGTCGTTCACGCAACAAAGAGGTAACTTGTACGATCCTATAGACTTAGATGCTAATCGTGGTTCCATGCAGGATGCAGGTATTAACCAAGCTATGGCCAAGGAACTACAAAAGCTCAAGGATATGATATCCAGCGTACCAGGAGTGGTCCGACCAATTCCTGAAATACCAGAAGGGAGCCACAAGTTATCCAGATTTTCTCCACCAATCTGTGATGCTGAGATCCCTAACGTCTTGTTCTTGAGTTTTTTTAAAGGAGGGAAATGAAATGAAAACTAAGGATAGTTAAAAAATGGGTGTTCTTGAGTTTTTTTTAGGATGGAAAGGAAAGGAGTAGGAGGAGTTAGGAAGGATTAAATTAATGTATTTTCCCAATAAGTTATCCTCCCAAAAATGAGATGATTACTAAGGATAACTATTTTTTAACATAGTTATCCTTTCATTTCCTCTAATTTCCTTCCAACTCAAGAACACACCTAATTAAAAAAGTTTTCCTTCCCTTCTATTCCCTTTCTTATCCTTCCCTCTTCTTTCCTTTTCTTTCCTTGGTTAAAAAACTCAAGAACAAGGCGTAAAAGATTTCAGACCCCCAACATGAAGACTTATGATGGGACCACTGATCCTGAAGAGCACGTTGCCCGATATAGGGAGAGGATGAAGATTAATCCAATTCCTGAGAGACTCAATGAGGCTTGTCTATGCAAGGGTTTTGGATCCACACTGACAGGATCTGCACTGAAATGGCTGCTAAGTCTTCCTCCCTTTTCTGTTACTTCATTTTCTCATTTAGTTAACTTGTTCAACAGTCAATTTTCCTGTAGCAGGAAATTTGAGAAGTTAACTAGTGATTTATACCGAGTTATCCAACCTAGTGATGAATCCCTTAGGAATTTTGTTACAAGGTTTGGTGGGGAAGCTCTGGAAATCTCTAATCTTGACATGGCTACTGCTGTTGAAGCATTCAAGATGGGACTTCAGAGGGGCTCCCCCTTTTATGATGATTTTGTGATGACTCCATGCAGGACCTTAGATGAAGTCAGAAACAGGGCACTAAGATTCATTCGCTTAGAAGATTATAAGAGGATCCAAGATCGATTGGGGGCTCAGACGAAGCAGGAATCCCCTGACAAGAATAAAGGATCCTCATATAGAAATAACAACTCCAAGCCGTACACCAAGTTCAACAATCAAAACGTACGAGCAGTCGAAGAAGGAGATGATGATGAAGACTATCCCTGTATCTCAGAGTATTGCTTCTCCGTAGATACCCATGGCTTGATTTGTGCCATGAAGGATCTAGGGGAGAAAGCAAGGTGGCCCCGAAAGAACGAAAAGTCTACCACTTTCAGAGACAAATCCAAATGGTGTGCCTTCCACGAAGATTTTGGCCACATGACTGACGATTGCATCGGCTTAAGGAGGGAAATTGGATATCTCCTGAGCAAGAGCCATTTCAAAGAGCTTTTGGGAAGAAAAAAGTCCAAGATCCAGGATCCTGAATATCTTCCACAAAAAGCTACAACACCACCACCAGATGCGCATGTGATCAACTTCATATCCAGAGGCGCATATATATTTTGAACTTCCTCTCCTACAGCGAAGATCCTCGTCGAGGAGACAAATGGAATAATGGGGAAAGACCGATAATTCCCACTACTTCAATACCAACAGGAGGATCTTCTTTGATCAAGAAGATAATACGAGTATCAAGGATCCTCATCGAAACGCGCGCATGGTCAATTTCATCTCCGGAGGATCAGACATCTGCGGCACTTCCTTCTCTGCAGTTAAAAGGCTCGCCAAGGAGATCAAATTGGATAACGGGGACCAACCGGTTATAACCACCACTTTGACCACTGATAAAAGGATCTTCTTCGATGAAGAAGATAAATCAAGCATTCAGGATCCTCACCATGACGGTTTGATTGTTACTTTATTTATAGCTAACCATTATGTACGCAGGATCCTAGTCGACGGTGGAAGCTCGGTCAATATCATCCAACATGATGTTCTTCAAAAGATGAACAATCCGGACTCAGAGATCATCTCAAGAACATCGGTGCTAGTTGGTTTCAGTGGAGAAACCAAGAAGACATTGGGGGACATCAACCTTCCAATATTCATTGAATTAAATTCTTATAAAAGATTTTGTGTTATTGATAATCTTTCTTGTTGCAATGTTATTTTAGGCAAGCCATGGTTGCATGGACTGAAGGCTGGCCTCTACTTATCATCAGTACATTAAGTTTCCGACTCCTTGGGGAGTTTTAAGGATAAATGGTGATCAGGTTGAAGCCAATAACTACTATTCTTCATATATGAAGCCAACAACCAAGAAGACGATAGCATAGCAACCACAGAACATCCTAGGGACGTGCTGGAAGCTCGGGAGAAAGATATAAAAGAAGTATCATTGGATCCCGAGGATCCAGATGTGAAAATGTTCCTAGGATCCAGTATCCCTAGTGGGATCGAGGAGGATATAATATCCTTCCTAAAGCAAAGAAAATCCACGTTTGCCTTCAAACATTCGGACATGAAAGGTATTTCTAAGGAGGTAATTACTCATAAGTTAGGCCTTGATTTATCTGTTAAACCCGTCCATCAGAAGCGAAGAAAATTCGCTCCTGAGAGGAACGCAATCATACAAGAAGAAGTTGAAAATTTTTTTAAGGCCGATATGATCAGAGAGGTTAAGTATCCTCAATGGCTAGCTAATGTGGTTGTCGTTTCTAAAAAGAATGGAAAGTGGAGGGTGTGTGTCGATTTTATTGATTTCAACAAGGCATGCCCCAAGGATCCTTTCCCATTACCACATATAGACTCCATGGTGGATACAAAGGCAGGGCATGAGATGCTCACCTTTTTGGATGCTTCTTCTGGATTTAAACAAATTCAGATGGAACCATCCGATCAAGAGGATACAACATTCATGACCCCTAACGGCATATACTGTTATATTGCTATGCCTTTTGGACTAAGAAATGCAGGGGCAACATATCAAAGACTGGTGAATATGATGTTCAAGGATTTGTTGGGCAAAATCATGGAAGTCTACATAGATGACATGGTGGTGAAATCGAAGAAAGCTGAGGATCATCTAAGAGATCTTGAAGAAGCGTTCAACATCCTGGATTAGTACAATATGAAACTAAATCCATCAAAATGCCATTTTGGTGTTAAGGCTGGAAAGTTTCTAGGTTACATGGTCACCAAAAGGAGGATAGAGACAAGCCCGGAGCAGATCGAAGCCATTATCAACCTAAAGTCTCCTGCAAATGCTAAAGATGTCCAGAGATTGACAGGAAGAATAGCCGCGCTCAATAGGTTTATTTCCAGATCCTTCGAAAAATGTAAGGATTTCTACGACATTCTTAGAAAGAATAAGAAGTTCGAATGGACGGAGAAGCATGAGGCTGCCCTAAGAGCCCTAAAGGATTACTTATCCTCAGCACCAGCTCTGATGAAGCCTGTGGATGGAAAATCCTTATATCTCTACCTAGCTGTGTCAGGTAATACTGTAAGTGTTGTCCTTGTGAAGGATCATGAAGGTAAACAACACCCTATCTAATATGTAAATAAGAGTCTTTTAGATGCAGAAGCCAGGTATTCTCATTTAGAGAAATTAATTCTTGCACTTATTATGGCTTCTACTAAATTAAGACATTATTTTGAGACTCATACTATTATATTGAGAACTAATTATCCTGTTAAGAATATCCTTAGAAAACCAGAGTTATCAGGAAGGATGGCCAAATGGGCTGTAAAGTTGAGCGCGTATGATATTCAATATGAACCAAGAACAACCATCAAGTCACAAGCACTCGCAGACTTTGTGGCTGATTTCAGTAGTGATATGCAGAAAGAAGCTAATTTGGAGGTTCAACAACTAGAAGGAACTAAGGATCCTTGGATACTCTTTACGTATGGAGCCTCCAACATAAGAGGAACATGATTAGGTATCCTACTGAAATCGCCACAGGGGGACATATTACCCCAGTCTATAGCCTGTGAGTTCCAAGCAACGAACAATGAAGCAGAGTATGAAGCTCTGATCGCAGGTTTGCAATTAGCCAAAAGCATGAGGATCGGGTATCTTCAATTATATATAGATTCTTTGTTAATATCTAACCCCTTTAACGACTCATATGATGTTAAAGGTGAGAAACTAATCAAATATCTAGATGTGGTGAGGGAATTAGCAAAATCCTTCGAATCGTTTAGCATAGTGCAGGTACCAAGGGAAGAAAATGCTGGGGCAGATGCCTTGGAAAATTCCAGAAGACATGAAGATCCCAATCATTCACATTCTCTCACCAGCAATAGGAGAACAAGAAGTTGGGGAGATAACAAATGACAAAGAAATTGTACTTTTGGATCCATTATCTTCGAATAACCAAGGATTATGGATCCACCCAATCAAGAAATACATTCAAACCAGAGAGATCCCAGCTACGAAGAATCCAAAATATTTCAAACTCAATGTATCACAATACATTTTATTACATGATATGCTATATAGGAAATCTCCTGCAGGTTCATACTTGAGATGCATTGAGGATCCTGAGATCCAAGAGGTACTCAAGGACTTTCACGAAGGAGATTGTGGCAACAATACAGGGGGAAGAGCACACTTCTCCAGGATACTGAGAACTGGATACTTCTAGCCGACAATGAAGAAGGATGCAATGGAATATTCAAAGAAATGTGATGCTTTCCAAAGACATGCAAACATCCTTCATCAGCCAGCAGAACCCATGTATCCTATATCCTCTTCATGGCCTTTCATGAAATGGGGTATGGATGTTGTAGGCAAGCTACCAAAGGCACCAGGTGGAAAGGTCTTTATGCTTGCTATGACTGAGTACTTCTCCAAATGGATTAAAGCAGAAGCATTTGTGCAAGTCCGAGAGAGGGAACTTATATCCTTTATTAAACGAAATATTATAACTAGATTTGGTATCCCTTCTGAAATCGTTTGTGACAATGGATCCCAGTTTATCGGGAAAAGAACCACTAACGTTTGTGACAGTTGAGTTATAATAACAGAATAAGAATTATGAATAAGTTATTATACTCGAGTTTTTTAATATGAAGGAGACTAGTATTGGTTAGGTTCAAGATCCAGGGATGTATGATGCGAGGTGTCTCTTATTATAATTTAACATAGGTTATAACTCGAGTTCTCAAAAATCACAATTTCAGAAGAGAGTATCATTTAACAGTATAAGAATTATGAACATACAAAAAAATCAACAGATAATTTAACCAAGACACAAGAAAAGTGTGATGGTTATTTGAAAAAAAATTCGTTTGTTGATGAGTTCTGACAGCCTAAGACCGTAGTGGTTATATATTGTTAATGTGTCTTGTTTCTAATGGGAAGTGGGTTGTAAAAAGCTATCTAAGCTTTCGCTTTTTCGAACCCAATGATCCCATTTTGAATCATTAAAATCAGACAAGAAATTCTGAGTAACCGTTACACATTAAAACAGATACATAAAAACTGTGTTTGTTTTTTAAGTTACTCTATTTTTTGAAAAAAAAAACAATTGCAAATTAAAACTTATACAAAAAGATTTTTTTAAATACATGGAAAATGATATGGATTTTCATGTGAACGGCAAGGTCAACACACGTAAGGTAATGTAGCTGAAAGGTTTTAAGTTTAATTTTTCAGTAGGCTCAACTTTTAAAAATGAAAGGGCATTGAGGTTGTAGTTTTCATTGAATCTACCTAAGGTTTGATCCAAGTTGGAAACATCTTATGGTTTTGTTGGTTTAACCAAGCATGTGTATACGTATCTCTTATATATATGTGTGTATATATTGATATTCTAAAAGCGATCTATAAAATGACGTATAAGGTGTGGATTTAGAAAGATTGGTGGCCCATTATCCCAGATGAAAAGAAGAAAAACGTTCAGAGGGAGCAAAAGTCAATGGCTAAGAAGTAATTTAATTGGACCATCAATTATTTGGAAGGATATCATGTCCACAAGCCCCTAAGGCCAAGTGTAGTGGGCGTCGGTTAGGGGCGAGAAATGGCGACAAAGGGCGCAAACACCATCTCTGGGGGCGATATTTGGGCGATTTGCGGTGGGGCGGGGATAGTTTGTCGCCGGCGAGTGTGAAAAATAATAATATTATATTATTATTACCGTTTGACAACGGTCAAATATAAAAAAAATTATTTAATTTAAACAATATATATATATATATATATATATATATATATATATATATATATATATATAAACATCAACCCTTCTTCTCTATTTTATACACAAATCATACCTAAATTCTCGCAAAAAAATAACAAAATGAATCCTAGAAACAACCCGAACCAACCGAACTACCAATTCCCTGGTTTCGGTCAAACGTATGGTTCGAAATCGAGCCAACCGAACCAACTGAACTACCAATTCCCTGGTTTCGGTCAAACGTATGGTTCGCAATCGAGCCAACCGAACCAACCAAACTTACAATGGAACCCGATGAACCCGAACCAACCGAGCTATCCATATCAATTTTTCGACCCGAACCTAAACATGTACGCCAACTATCTCAGCCCCCAAAACACAATGCCGGCGTTCGGGTCTACACCACCGGAGTCGGAGCAGGTGACGGTGCAGGAGACGCAAACGTCACGGGCCTCCGGTTCAAGCCAAAAGCCGACCCGTAAACACAAAAAAAAAAACAACCGGGGGAGCCAATGGCGCAACGTGATTCATACAAGCATTGGAGCGAGGAGGAGGAGGTGTCCCTAGCAAGGGCTTGGGTCGCCATTTCGGAGGATCCCTACGTCGGTAAGTTTTTTAATATTAAGTATTTATTAAAAATGTATTTAGTGTTTATTAAAATGTATACTAATTGTGACAAATAATTCTAATTTGTAGCTAACTTTCAAGCCACCGGGGTGTTTTAGAAGAAAGTATTTGAAGCTTGGCTCGCGATAACCAATAAACCCGAAGACTACCGGGGAAAAGAAGCGATTCAAGCCCACTGGAAGGGGCTTAACGCCGATTGTCAAAAATTTGCCGGGATAATTAATCGGTTGCAGGGGCCCGGCTGGCGTAGTGGGCATAACGACGGCGACATTATAACTCAAGCCTTGAGCGACTTTCGAGCTCAGGGCCAAACTTTTGAGCAGCCCGGGAAACCGTTCAAGTATTTGAATTGTTGGAAAAAACTAAGCGGTTGCGCGAAATGGAGCGGGCTACCAATCGTTCTCGTCGCCCGACGAGCCGGCTCATCCCGACAATCAAAAAGGTCGAAGACATCGTCGTCGACAAATCCGAGCACACCAAACACACCCTCCGATGCTCGTAGCTTCTTCCTGGACGACACGATTAATTTAGCCGACGATTTTAATATACCCGACGACGATGAGGTAAAGGAGTTGCCTCGACCACGGGGGAGATCGAGGAAAAATAAGGGGGAAGGTTTGTCGTCAACATGATTCAATACGAAGCCCGTTGAAATAAATGAGTTGGTCGGTCGTTTGGAAACAAATGCCACCGTAATAGGAGCCGAACTTAGAGCATCCAACAAACAACAAGAAAAGCTGAACCAGACGTTAGAATTAAAACAAATGAAAAATGACTACGAATCCCTCAAAGCGGAGGGGTTTCACGAGGATGCTGCATTATTGTTTCAACACCGACGTGAAAAAATGCGCGAATATTACGGATATTAGTTTTTTTTAGTTATGTTTTTTTTTTTTAAATTTTTTTCTTTAGTTATGTTTTTTAATATTTTTAGTTATGTATTTTTTTAGTTATGTTTTTTTTATTTCTTTTTAATTTTAATGCATTTTTATTTAATTATTTAAATAAATTGGTTTTTATTTAATTAGTTTAATTATAAAAAGAAAATAATAAAAAAAGACACTGTGGGCCCAACTTGTAGCCCCTACACCATTAGGCTAAACGTAGTGGGCGAGAAAAGGGGCTATTTTGGGGCGATTTTTTGGAGGAATGCCCCCCCCCCCCCCAGCGATACTTGGGCGAAAAGGGGCGGGGGCGGCATATATTTGTCGCTGCGAAGATGGAAAGAAAATAATATAATAATGCCATTGGGTAATGGCTATATATATAAAAAATTAATTTAAAAACTTAATATATATATCAAACTTTATCTAACCATTTTCACCTTATCATACACAAACACAAACATAAAAATACCAATCATTTTTATTATTTTCATACTTCTTCAAACTCAATGAGTTCCCCGGATTCCACGAACTCTGCCGAGATTTTGGATCAATTAATAAAAGAGAGTCGAAGAATTCATCAGATTCACCGACAAGTGGCGGAAGAGCATTTAGAGGTCACGAACGCGGTTCGGGCCGTCGTCAATAACATGGTGTCCGGCTCTGCTCCATCTACGGAACCACGTAGACGGTCATATATCCTTCGGAATCGTACACAAGCGAACGCTCGTTTGATGAAGGACTACTTCGACGACTCACCTACATTTAACGACGCTATGTTTCGACGTCGTTTTCGGATGTCCAAGCGTTTATTTTTGCGCAACGTTGGAGATATGGAGCGGGAGTATGAGTATTTTCAACAGAAACCCTATGTAAGAGGATATTTAAGATTCTACGCCATCCAAAAGTGTACTTCGGCTATACGCATCCTCGCATACGGCAACACGACCGATATCAATGACGAGTATTTAAAGATGGCTAAGAAAACAACGAGAGATGCGTTGGAGAATTTTTGCATCGGTAATATTTAAATTGTTTGTATTAACTATTGTTTTTAATATAAATATTGTTTAATAATTTATTTGTATAGGGATAATACAATTATACTCTCGTCGTTATCTGAGGATTCCTACTTCAAATGACCTGAGTCGCATATATGATGTACACGAAAGCAAACATTCTTTTCCAGGCATGATCGGGAGTATAGATTGCATGCATTGGGAGTGGGCCAACTGTCCAACCGCATGGCGAGGTCAATACACTCGTGGTGACCATGGAGTGCCAACGGTTAGTCTTCAAGCCATTTGTTCACACGACCTCTAGATTTGGTCAGCCTTCTTCGGCTCAGTCGGGTCCAACAACGACATAAACGTTCTCAACGCGTCACCCGTGTTAGAGTATTACATCAGCCGTAGCATACCGGTCTTACCGTTTTATGCCAACGATACCTTCTATCGTCACGGATACTATATGGGAGATGGGATATATCCAGAGTACTCGATCATCGTCAAGACGTTTCAAGACCCCATCGAAGAAAAAAGAGATTATTTTAAGAAGAAGCAAGAGTCTGCGAGAAAGGCTATCGAGAGGTGTTTCGGGGTTTTAAAAAAACGTTGTCATTATGTTAAAAACCCTTGTAGTGTATGGACGTTGGCAAAAATGAGCGATGCCATGTATACGTGTATCATATTGCATAATATGATTTTAGAAGACGAGGGAAAAGCAATTTGTCAACACTATATACCAGGAAGCGTTCCAGAACAGTTCCCTGAACCAACCCAAGACCAACGAACGTATAACATTCACCAGCTCACATCAAGTGATATACATAACAAACTGAAAGCGGATTTGGTTCAACACGTGTGGGATAATCGTCCCGTTGAGGAGGACGAAGACGAGTACGAGGACGAAGACGAAGACGAGGAGGAGGACAATGACGACGACGGGGACGAAGATGAAGACGAATTGATTAGTTTTTTTATGTATATTTATATTTCGGTGTGTTTTTTTATTATAATTTATTTTTATTATTCGTGTATTTTTTTAGTTTATGTATTTTTTTGTATTTATTTTTTAATTTTAATACATTTTTATTTAATTATTTAAATAAATTGGTTTTTATTTAATTAGTTTTGTTATAAAAAGAAAATAATAAAAAAACACACTGTGGGCCCAACTTGTAGCCCATACACCATTACACCCTAAAAACAAATTTCCACTCCATGCTGACTGGGCGCCATGTGTCACAATTCGCCCCCAATTGTAGCCCCTCCACTACACATAGCCTTACACCCCAAAAACAAATTTCCACTCCATGCTGACTGGGCGCCACGTGTCACAATTCGCCCACAATTGTAGCCCCTCCACTACAAATGGCCTAATACAGGTAAAAGAAAAAAACCCCACACGAACACTCTTTAACTGACTCCAAAATTATGTAGTGGGGGTGGCGCATTATACAATGGCATTATTAGTAGGGGTGTTCAGAAATATCCGAATCTCAAAATCGAATCCATAATATCCGAATATTTGAATCCGAAAATTCGGATATTCTAAACCCAGATATCCAAAAATTCGGATAGAAATTCTGATAAATTTATGATAGTTCGGATATTGAGAATTGATATCCGAACTATCCGACAATTAATTTTTATTTTTTAATTTTATTTTATATAAAACCATAAATTTATCCAACCCTAATTTCTTATTTCTCCTCCCTCCCGGCCTCCAATTTAGGGGGTGTTTGGATTGCTTATTTTACTTCCTTATGACTTATAACTTTCATAAAAAAGTTATAAGGTGTTTGGCAAAGTTGAAAGTTGTGAGGGGAATAGGTTATAAGTTACCCTTTTGTAACTTATAACTTATGAGAATAAGTTATAAGGAGGTGGAAATAAGGAATCCCAAACACCCTCTTACTAAAGCATCCAATTCAATCCATGGCTGCTCTTTTTCTTCCACTTCTACAAGCTCTCAAAGACAAAACTCTAATTTCTCATCGTCACCACTCACAACAGCTCGCAACTTGCAGCCACTAGCCTCGCTCCACCTCCCCGTCGGCCGCCATCTACTCATCTCACTCTCTCACCCGGTCATCAGTTCATCACCATAGCCTCGTTGTCACCAATTAACTGGTCACCACAACCCTCGCAGTTACCGACTCGGGTTACCACAACCCTCACTGTCACCGACTCATGTCACCACAACCCTCGCCGTCACTGACCCACCGGTCACCATAGCCCTTGTCAATTATTACCAGTCATTGTTGGAAGTTCATTTTTAAAATACGTTTTTTTTCAAGATTTTTGGATATCCGATTTACTATCCGACCGGATATCCGAAGTTTCGGATATCCGAACTTTGGGTATCCGAAATTTCGGATTTGGATTCAGATAGTGAAAAACACTATCCGAAAGGTCCGGATATCCGAAACTTTGGATATCCGGTTTTGAACACCCTTTATTGTTAGGTTGTTTCGACACCAAGAGGGAGCAGCCGCAAGAAAAAAAAGAAGAACACGTAAGGTTTACATATACTCATCATACATAGTGATTATTCGGTTTGAATTTATTTATTTTTGTTTGTTTGGAGTATGATTGTTGACTAAACCCCTAGCTACCTAGGTTTTGATGAATACTCTGTGATTTGCGGATATTATTTTGGTTTTTGGTAACATTAAAGTAAAGAATCTTTTTACAACTGATTTGATGTGTTTGCATATATAATTTTGATTTATTTATTAATCTTTGTTCCGCATGTGTTTTGTTGAACGTCTTTCAGTTATAGATTCATGTTTTAGCCGCTTACTGTGTGTTTGTGATTATTTTATGGTTTTGCCAGATATTGTAATCCATATGAACATTGATTGGTGATTTGTTAGATCGTCGTATGCTACCTATATAGAGATTAAGAGGTAACAGATAGTTGGGTTGTCCTTGAGATTAAGTGTTTAGACTATAATGCTCTTACAAGAGGTTTCCTAGATTTCCCTAGCTTCATTGTAATTTGTGTCTTATCGATTGTTCTTAGGTTACCCTTGCACTTTAGGGTGTATTGAGATGGTGAGACTGACATGTAATCTATCTTTTAGGGTACTTTAGCATTTTTGGAGACACTGTTAGGTAATCTGTTGGTGCATGTCGTGTAACAGATGATCTTTTGTGTTTGTTAGAATTGCATAGCGACGGTCACAAAATGCACCAACATAATCCGACTAATCGGTGAGTTTACACGCCCCTTAGGGTTACCTTTTAGGCCACATACGGAGAATGACTAAGGATCCACTAGGTAGTTTAAGGGTGTCGTATTTTAAGAGCCCGGATCCATGATAGTTTCCATAGATGAGAGAGATCCAAGATTCACAAGTTGGATTTTAAACCTAGGTAGTGCTTCTCTTATCCTTGAGTTCGTCCAGGTTATTGTGTTGAAGTCAGTCAGTGTCGGTTTTAGTTTAATTAGTTACTTGTTTAATCAACAAAATCATTAAGTTCTTAGTTAGAGTCTAGTATAGGTGTCACTAGTGTCCCATGGGTTCGATATCCCTGAAATTATTAGGCTTTACTACAGTCGAACAATACACTTTCCTATCTGGTGGTCTAGTATTAGGAAAGTCTAGGTTTATAAATTTAAAACTAGAGTGTCTAGGTTAGGTTATGTTTTTATAGATCACTTTTAGAACATCAATATATACACACACATATATAAGAGATACGTATACACATGCTTGGTTAAACCAACAAAACCCTAAGATGTTTCCAACTTGGATCAAACCTTAGGTAGATTCAATAAAAACTACAACCTCAATGCCCTTTCATTCTTAAAAGTTGAGCCTACCGACAAATTAAACTTAGAGTCAAAACCTTTCAGCTACATTACCTTACGTGTGTTGACCTTGCCGTTCACATGAAAATCCATATCATTTCCCACGCACTTAAAAAAAATCTTTTTGTATAAGTTTTAATTTGCAATTGTTTTTTTTTTCAAAAAATAGAGTAACTTAAAAAACAAACATAGTTTTTATTTATCTTTTTTAATGAGTAACGGTTACTCAGAATTTCTTGTCCGATTTTAATGATTCAAAATGGGATCATTGGGTTCGAAAAAGCGAAAGCTTAAATAGCTTTTTACAACCCACTTCCCATTAGACACAAGACACATTAACAATTTACAACCATTACGGTCTTGGGCTGTCAGAACTCATCAACAAACGAAATTTTTTTCAAATAACCATCACACTTTTCTTGTGTCTTGGTTAAATTACCTGTTGATTTTTTTGTATGTTCATAATTCTTATTCTGTTAAATGATATTCTCTTCTGAAAATGTGATTTTTGAGAACTCGAGTTATAACCTCTATTAAATTATAATAAGAGACACCTCGCATCATACATCCCTGGATCCTGAACCTAATCAATACTAGTCTCCTTCATATTAAAAAACTCGAGAATAATAACTTATTATAATTTCGCTCACTGTACTTGTAACAAGAGGCACCTCGCATCATACATTCCCTAAATCCTGAGCCTAATCAATACTAGTGTTGGTGCATAATGTCAGTAGTTCATAGTCTAGTGTCTGTAATCGAGTCTGTAATGATTAATTATGTTTTATATGTCTTAAGCGAAGTTACTAACAAGTTCACTGTTTAGGCGAACTTGTTAGTCAAGCGAAGTTATGGACAACTTCGCCTGAACATGCCAGGCGAAGTTGTCGTGTATTTATATAGGTTACGGTTTAGCTTAGAAAAGTAGTTCGTGTGATCATTATCGAAGTTACGAGAGCTGTAACGTGAGAACGAGAGTTCGTGTCTGTAATAGTGATATTGTATCACGTGTTTTGGTTATAATATAACGTGTTTGTTTATCGTATCGTGTTTGATCTATTCGTGTCTTCTACGCTCGTAACGACCTACGTAGGGATTCCGCACCTACGTAGATCGAGATATCTCGTGCAGATCCATCCAGGGAACCTACAATTGGTATCAGAGCTTCGGCTCGATTGTGTGGTTCGGGATATTCACGCGGGTGTAGAAATCGTCCCGTTTCGACTATTCGCGGGACGTGTTTTCTGTGTTTTTGTGTCATTCTTACCTCCTACCATCGTATTCAACCCTTTACACCGTCAAAAACCTCGAAAAGCCCTGAAATCAAATCTGCAGAAACTTCGTGTTCATCAGGCGAAGTTGCCGTCACTGTTCGTAGGGTTTCGGCGAAGATATAAGGTTAAGCGAAGTTATCAACAACTTCGCCTACCTTCTCAAGTTCGCCTATCTCAAGCGAAGTTCTCTACAACCTCGCCTACTTCCTAAGTTCGCTTACCCTATGCGAAGTTACACTCAACTTCGCCAAGTCACGCGAATTTAAGAAAGATCCAGCGAAGTTAAGTCTAAGCGAATTTATCCGTAACTTCGCCTACAGTACTTTTCAGAAGAATTTAAGAAAGATCCAGCGAAGTTAAGTCTAAGCGAAGTTATCCGTAACTTCGCCTACAGTACTTTTCAGAAGAAATTTTTTTGATTTTTTCGGGTTTCTTAGTTTTCGAGAAAGATGTCATCAATTAACATCTCTGAGTTAGTAAAGATGGAAGTAGAAGCAGGCTCAGCTACAAAAGCACCAAGGTTGCTGAAGGGAACCGATTTCGTTGCATGGAAGGATCGGTTCGAACAATAAGTCAAGTACCAGGATGCGAAAATGTGGGTATGCATCCAGGATGGTTATATTCCACCAACTATGGAGTACGAAGGTCGTGATCAGATCAAGAAGTACAGCAAAATGGAAGATGAAGAGAAAAAGATGTATGAGGCCGAGAGCAAGGCTCATGCTGCTATCACTATGGCTCTTCCACAAGAGATCCTTCATACGTTTAGAAAGTACAAGACAGCAAGAGAGCTTTGGGAAGCTCTTGAGAACCGGTTTGAAGGAAATGTGGGAATCCGTGCTTCGAAGATCAAATTGCTCAAAACCCAGTTCTCAGTCTTCAAGTATTTGAAGAATGAATCTCTAGATGATATCATCACCCGATATTATCATCTGATGACTGAACTGAGCAACTATTCAATTTCTTACCGAGAAGAAGAGATAGTTGAGAAGCTTCTTGATGCTCTCCCACCAAAATGGGAGATGTACACGGTGCTGATGAGGGAAGACAAAGACTTTCCCCAATATGATCTGGAAACGGCAGTCAACAAGCTCCGAACCTTTTAGCTTAACATGGTTAGAAAGGAGACACCTACGGATTAGGTTCAAGATCCAGGTATGTATGGTGCTAAAGTCAACTCTAGTTCAGGTTGAAGACTGAATCAGCTGCCTACTACTCGAAGGGAGAGTCGGGTGCCAACTCATCACATGAGGGGCATGTGTCAGTCAACACGAATGGTGATGTTTGCTTTGTAGCAGGTGGATCTAGTGCATCTAAACCGCAAGCAAGCAAGAGTAGTTGCTCTCCAAGTATTCCTAGCAGTCAAATCTGCTGAAGAGCAGTTTGCTCTCTATGCTTCTTTTATTGCTTTCTATGAGAACTACATTCAGGGGAAGATTGTTGATCCAACTATGTTGGATGAAGACTATGACCAGATTGACGCTTATGATCTGGAAGAAATGGATCTGCAATGGCAGATGGCTATGATCGTGAGAAGAGTGAAACAGTTTATGAAAAAGACCGGAAGAAAGTTTGTCGGTGGAAGGCCAGGGTTTGACAAGACGAAGGTAAGATGCTACAACTGTCAGCAAAACGGCCACTTTGCTAAGGAGTGCAGAAATGAGTGTGTAGAACGTGGTCAAGGCAAGTCTACACAGCATAATGGGGGTTCTAAAGATTATAGTGCTATGATTTCCAGAGAAGATGGTAAATACAACTGGAACCTGCATTCTGAAGAAACTTTCGAACAGGCCAATTTGGCGAAGGTTGAAACTGAAGGAAATGAGAAGGTTACCGGAGAAGAAAAAGCTTTCATGGCAGATGTTAAAGACCAGCTCTCCGAGGTATGTTCTAAACCTACTTGTTCTAAATGTGAAAACTTGTCTGAGCAATTAGCAACTATAACTGATCAGTATGTTGGTTTGGATGCTGAGTTTAAAACTTTAAAAGAAGATCATCACTTTACTAAAGCAAGAGAAAATAGCTATAAAGTTAAAATAAAAGCTTGTGAAAAGGATATTAAAAGTCTAAAAGCAAAACTTGCTGAAAAAATACAAGTGATTGATCTAAACTATGAAGTTTTAGAAGAAAAAACCAAGCTAATAGCTGAAAGAGAAAAACAGATTGCTGATCACCAGGTGAAAGTGGTGGAACTGAATAGAAAACTTGAGCAGTTCAGAAATTCCTCTGCTATTCTTGATCACCTTGTTAGTGATCAAGGTTCCTCTGTTAAGAGGGGAGGAATTGGTTATCATGAGGTTCCACCACCTTATAATCACAATTACACTTTTAATCCTAGTGTTCAGAAATCTGTTGACTTTGAGGTTGTTCAGACAGTTCCAATTAAAGTAACTAGTAAAGAACCAGATGTTAGTAGAGGCGAAACAAGTTCGCCTGTTTCAAGTGTTAAAATTTCTGATCCGAGTCCAGTCTCATCAAGTTCGGATAAGTCATCCGAGCCTGGTAAGGCAAAAGAGGAGGCGGTATTGCCAGATAGTGGAGAGAAAGATAAAACAACTAAAAAGAGTTCTCCGCTAAACCCGTATGTCCCACCTTATGTGAGACAAACGGGCGGTAATAATGCCTCGACATCTAAAACACCTGTTGATAAAAAGGTTGAACATAGGTGTTGTTTTAGGTGTAATCAATTAGGGCACCTAGTTGCAGATTGCCCTCTGAAGCAGAGATTCAGAGGTGTGAGACCTACTAAAACTGAGAATAAGCCTAATGGTAATCATTATACTGGTAAAAATAAAAACCATTCAAAATTCAGAAATGTGACTAATTCAGGTTTTCATAGAAACAAATCTCAGTTTCACACTGCTGATAACCAAACCGTAAGTTATAATTCTTTTAATTTACAAAGGTTTGGAAGGCCTCACAATCAATCTACAAGGAGGTATCCTAATAGGACTTACAGGAATTATACAGAGACTAACTTTGGAAAGCCAAAGTTCGGGATGTATAGATCCAAGACCAATTGGTCTTGGGTCCCTAGATTCTAATCTTTTGCTTTAATCGTGCAGGAACAGTTGAACAGGGCTGCCAATAATGTTTGGGTTGTGGATAGCGGCTGTTCCCGGCACATGACGGGTAACAAAAACTTGTTACACGATTTGAAACCTGTTCAAGGAGGGAGAGTGAGCTTTGCAGGAGAAAGTTGAGGCAAGATTACAGGAATGGGAACGGTGTCTAATGGAAAGATGACTATAGAAAATGTAAACTTTGTCGAAGAATTGAAGCACAATCTGCTGAGTGTGTCGCAGATCTGTGATAAGGAGTACACCGTACATTTTACAAAGAATGAGGCGATTGTGTTACATCCTGGTTTTCAGATACCAGAGGAGTGGATTGTGATGAAGGCTCCACGTGAGAGGAATACGTATATTATGGATATGAGGTCGACTGAAATGGCCACGGAAGAATCATGCCTTATGACAAAAGCGAGCGAATCGGAGTCCGAATTGTGGCATAGGAGAATGGAGCACATTCATCTTCGGAAGATGAACCACATTGTCAAGAATGGACTTGTGCTGGGCGTTCCCTTGAAAAGTTTCAACTTTGAAGACAAATGTCTAGCGTGCAAGAAGGGAAAGCAGCACAAGAAATCCCATCACACCAAGAAGGTCAATTCTATTGTCAGTACTCTAGAATTTCTTCACATGGATCTCTTCGGTCCCGTAAATGCAAAAAGTCTAGGAGGTACTTCTTATTGCTTGGTGATCACTGATGATTACTCACGATATTCGTGGGTATATTTCCTGAAATCAAAAGATGAAACGGCTCAGATGGTGAAGAATTTGATTACCAAAGTTGAGAACATTATGGATAAAAGGGTTAAGTTCATCAGGAGTGACAATGGAACTGGATAAAAGCGCTCCGTATACACCGCAACAGAATGGAGTGGCTGAAAGGAAGAATAGAACGTTAATTGAAGGAGCTAGAACAATGCTGGCTGATTCGAAGCTTCCTGTGGTGTTTTGGGCTGAAGCTGTTGCTACAGCCTGTTATATCCTGAATAGAGTCTTGACTGTTAAAAGACTTAATAAAACGTGTTATGAGCTTATGCATGGGAGGATGCTCAACTTGAGTGGTCTTGAACCATTCGGGTCCCCTTGTTCGATTTTAAAGACAAATTCTAAATTTGGTGAAGTAGCCGATGAAGGAATCTTAGTCGGTTATGTTGTTGGGACTCCCAACAGACGTGTCTTTAATACATCGACCAGCAAGGTTGAGGTGGTGTGTAACACCGATATCACAAGTTACAAACCGCCAAAACCAAGCAACGGACCTGCTGAGTTTTTCGACTATGATAGACTTTTTCAGTCTTTTAACATACTGTATTTGGATAGTGCAGAAGAAGAAGAGAGAGTTGCTACGAAGATGATCCTTGATGAAGAAGAAAATCTAGTGCAAAGACAGCTGTTTGATAAATGTCAACCTTCCTCATCAAATGCTATCTATACCCCTGCTGCCTCTCCTAAAGAAGAATTTTTCAATCCGTTTCACTCTCAGCAAGAAACAACCATTGACGAGCTCTCTTCTAACTTGGAAGACAATTTGCATGTCGGTTCTGTTCCGACCACGAGAATTCATAAAGATCACCCTTTGGAGAATGTGATTGGTGATGTGTCCTCCGGTGTACAAACAAGACGTAGCTTGAATGAGCACACCTGTGTTTACATAAGCATTAAGGAGACAGGCATAATCAACGAATGCTTGTACACCTGCTTTATCAGCCAGATTGAACCAAAGAATTATCAAAATGCTCTAAAGGACAGCTCGCGGGTCGAAGCCATGCAAGAAGAGCTGGCTCAATTCAAGAAAATGGAAGTTTGGACTTTGGTTGAAAAACCGAAGCATGTGCATGCGATAGGCACAAAATGGGTTTTTAAGTGCAAGAGAGATGAGAAAGGGATTATTATAAGAAACAAGGCGAGGCTAGTCGTTAAAGGTTTTAATCAACAAGAGGGGATTGATTATAATGAAGTGTTAGCTCCTGTGGCAAGATTGGAAGCCATTAGATTGTTTTTGGCATTCACTGCTTATAAGAAGATGAAGGTATTTCAGTTGGATGTGAAAAGTGCGTTTCTAAATGGGAAAGTTGATGAGGTTGTGTATGTTGAGCAACCTCCGGGTTTTCCTGACCCAGACATTCCTGATCACGTGTACAAGCTAAGTAAGGCGTTGTATGGACTACATCAGGCACCTCGTGCCTGGTACTCAACTTTATCAGATTACTTGCTTGAAAATGGGTTTGAAAGAGGGAAGATAGATAGCACGTTGTTCTTCAAGAGAGAAGGAAGCGACTTCCTGCTGGTGCAAGTCTACGTGGATGACATTATCTTTGCTGCATCAAAAGTCTCCATGTGTCAGCAGTTTAAGGCCGTCATGAAGAAAAGGTTTGAAATGAGTGCTATGGGTGAAGTAACTTTCTTTTTAGGATTGCAGGTTGATCAGAAGAAGGATGGGATGTTCATTCATCAGACCAAGTATGTCCATGATGTGCTCAAACGCTTCAAGATGGAGGACAGCACTCCATTCGATACTCCAATCTGCGTCAACCATAAATTGGATGCTGATTCTAACAATGACGCAGATGTGGACCCAACTCAGTATCGGGCTATTATGTTTTTTAATGTACTTAACTGCTTCTAGGCCTGATATTATTTTTGCAGTTTGTCTTTGTGCTCGTTTTCAGGCAAACCCAAAGGAATCTCACATGAAGGGTGTGAAGAGGATCTTGCGGTATCTCAAAGGCAAACCTAAGCTGGGGTTGTGGTACGCGAAGGGAGGAGACTTGGAGCTAGTCGCTTACACAGATTCTGATTATGGAGGGTGCAATCAGAGTCGGAAGTCAACAACTGGAGGATGTCAGTTTCTAGGTGGCAGATTGGTGTCGTGGCAATGCAAGAAGCAGACTTCAGTCGCAATTTAAACATGTGAGGCAGAATACATGGCAGCATCCAACTGCTGCTCCCAGGTTCTTTGGATTCAACAACAGTTGCGCGACTATGGTCTGAATTTCTCACTTACTCCTATTTGCATTGATAACACAGCTGCTATCTCAGTAACTAACAATCCCGTGAAGCACAGTAAAACTAAACATATTGACATACGTCATCATTTTATACGGGATTGTGCTGAGAAGAAACTGATTGTGCTTGAAAAGGTGGATACGCTTGATAATTTCGCTGATTTATATACTAAAGCGTTTGACAAATCAAGATTTCAAAACCTTGTTGAGTTGAATGGGATGATCAATCCCGAGTAACCATGCTTAGTGTGCATATTAAAAAAAAAAAAAAAAAACGTCACTATCGCTTAGAACAATGTCGGTTACCTCAGTTTGATGGACATGTCTTAGGATATGTTTGGTCCTCATTTCTACTTGTAGAATATGAGGATAGCCATTAACCAGACGACTGAAAGTGACCGGGGCGGTTTATGATGAGTTTTCATTCTTTCGCTTAAAATTAGTCGATCATACTTAGTTAGAAGGACACATACTAGTATGTGGTCGGTCCAGCTGATCCATTGGATCTTCGGGATAGCCGTTGACCTGAAGACTTTGATTTGGTCGGGGCGATAGAAGTTAAATTTTTCTTTAAGGGAAATGAAATTATTTTTCAAGTCTACTACTTCGTAAGAAGTTCGTTTGCTATGTTTAACAGAAAATTGATCCAACCTTGGAAAATGATAGATATACTGATTCTGTGTGCTTAACAAGTGAAGTTATTAGGCTTAAAAGGCTTTAGAACAGTCATTGTATGTCATGGTAGCTTTTTATGGTGCGTAAAAGTAGAAGTGATACTAACTAAATCTACTCGATTTTATGTGGAAACTTCTTAAGAGTTCTGCATGTCTTCATATATATCTTTCCGAATGATAGGCAGAAAAGCGATTACCCAGTCATACACGAGCCCGTAAGTGTTCTGATTCCCGTAAAGATAGTGTGTGAAGAAACTGCAGTGATCCAGATTTGGGACTTGCAGTTGTTTACTACTCTGAAGTCTATGTAAATGTTTATTCGAAAAAAAAAAAAAAAAAAAAACCTTATAAGTTATTGAAACATTCTAGAGCTGACAATGTCAAGACTTCTCAATCATGGAGTAAGAAAGAGAACGGGAAGCAGATGAAGAGTACTTACAAACTTAATCAGACACTATGGTTCGAGGTCAATTCGGGGTGACTTGGGGAAAGCCAAATACGCTTTGAGAATAGATAGGAGGCATCATAATTTCTGAGTTGTTGCCCACTTAAATTTTGAGGCATAATTGAACCTAACTCGTATCACAGAAACGATGAAAACCATCTTAAGTTATTTACCTGCTTACAACCTGTTTCTTTATGTCATAATACAGCTAAACACGGATCTATGCGACAGTCACGTAATTAGTATGATTCCTGTTCGTATCTTTTCTAAAACGTAGTAGTCCCTGTCGAGACTGAAATTTGATCCCTTGTACTTTAATTTTTAAAAGTTTTTCGTACTTAGGTAGTTTTTATGTTTTAATACTTGGTTACTTGATTTTGATCTTATCATTTAACTCTTTAAAGGAAGTTTTAAAAGTTAATTGCAAAATGTTCAAATTATAAGGTTTGATTTTGTAAATATAGGCGAAGTTGTTAAACAGGCGAACTTGTGAATAACTTCGCCTAGGCGAAGTTAACCGTAACTTCGCCTGTATAACCCAGACCCTATATAAAGGTTTTTAAAAGTCAAACGTTTCATTATTCCAAGAACACACCGAACTTATTCCGAAATTCCAGCGAACTTAACCTATTTCCGGCGATCTTGTCTTTCGATCTTCATCTTTGATTTCTTTTTCTTCAATTTCTTTTCCAATTAAAGGTGTGTTTGGGTTCTTATATCTTATAATCGATGTTCAATGTTGTTAATCCTAGGTTGTTTCGACACCCGGTTAGTGACCTCGGACGTTCGATCCTTAAACCCGGTTTCAAACTTGTTTTAACGTGGTCGTTCACACATTGATCGTCTAGATAACCATAAAATCATGTTTTCCGGATTCCTTAATCACGAAATCACCAACTGCACGTTGTTTCATAAACCTATCAACCGCCGATTCAGATTCAGGCGAACTTAAGGATTAGGCGAAGTTATCCGCAACTTCGCCTGAGGCGATGTTGTGGTGAAGTGAAGTTATCATTAACTTCGCCTGGACCTTTTTACTTATTAGTTATTAGACGAACTTAAAGATGAAGCGAAGTTGTTCCCAACTTCGCCCCACTTTTAACTTCGCCTATACAGACTTTATCACAACTTCGCTCATGGTAACAAGCGAACTTGTGTTATGCCTTAACGTGTATCTAACTTGGTTCGTTTGTTGCAGATATGGCTGCTGTTGCTGGTGTTGGAGGTGCTGGTGGCGATGACGGGGGAGATAACCAGAGACAATTCTTCCCTGGGCATAATATGTATATTACGTTAGACCCAGATGCGAGTGGTGTGGAGGATTACCGCGAAATCATCACTTTCCTCCTTCGCTCGTGGATATTCCACGCGATCACAACTACTCTGCCGATATCCTTACCCAATATTGAGGATTTTTGGCAGACGGTGGAATATGACTGCCGCGTCGAGCCCCCGGTTATGCGAGCAACCGTCAACAATCAAGAAGTTCAGTTCTCTTCTGAACAAATCCGGGTGGCTTTACGTTTTGGAGAGGAGACTAGGGATGACCCTACAGACTTTGTGGCTCCTTTCCGTGACGGAGCGTTTCTCCGAATGGGCTATTCTGGTCCATTAGGCGATACTCAGAGAAGGAAAGTTTTCTTGCTCGATCAGTGGCGCTTCCTCATGCACGTAATGATTGTCTGCATGTCAGGGAGGAAGGCGGGCACTGACGGAATGAGCGCGACCATGCAGTCAGCAATGACTGCTCTGACATATAATAAGCGCTATAGCTTTAGTCAGATGGTCTTCTATGAAATTGATCGTCAGAGAAGGGCGATGGCACGTGAGAGATTCCTCATGTATCCAAGATTTCTTCAAATGATCTTGAATCATGTGGCTCCCACGTTGCCTCAACGTCACCCTATCAGATACGTGGAAAGTGTGAACAAGCGTATCTTCGCTCAATGCCGGACATCGAGCGTGAGGAGCAAACATGAACTGCGTCCTAGGCATACTCCACTATTTGGGTATTTAATCAACCCAGAGTATGTTCCTGCTAATGGGGACGAGTTTAGAGATCCTCAACCACAACAGGCGGGAACACCTCAAGCTGTACCTGCTGCACCTGTTGTGTCAGCTGAAGAAGAAGTAGACCTTGACGTTGCTTTTGGCGGCCAAGGATTTTTTGACATGGACCAAGTTGATCTTCAAGAAAATATACAGGTCTCGGTTCCACAGAGTACGGGAGTATATGTTACTAGAGCAGCTACGACGGTGGCTGACTCAGATTTTGATGCTGTAATGGATGAGGCAAGACGTATGATGGTGACTCAAGAGAGGACGTATGGGAAGAGAAAGAGGACAGACGACGACAGTGAGTCAGAAGAAGAAGAAGACATTCATAAGTTGATCAGACGTTCAAGAAGGGACAGGACAGGTGCAGGTATGGGAGCTGGTGAGAGTTCAAGAGTAGTACGTTTCGCTCCACCCGCACTGTCCGGTATGTCGATTGTCCCTACATCAGTACAAGTTACAAGTTTAAGCGCCGCGGATGTTCCCGTGGTGGCTACATCATCTTCTTTCGGCATCCTACTCACTACTTTCCAGCTGACGACTCCGGAGATTGTGTCTTTACCACCTCCAACTCTTACTCCTTCAGAGGTGGTTGCTCAATTTGTTGAGTCGACAGTCGTTGCAACTGCAGGGTTATCAGGTATGATACCACCTGCGGTTACGCCTGCTTCTGATGTCCCGGTTACATTTGAAATCCCTCCTCAGTACACTCAAGATATATCACATATGAGGTTCGATTTCGATGCAACCCTATCAGACTCGGAAAGAATAGCTGCACTTGAACGGGTCGTGGCAGAACAATCAAGGGTGAATCTTATCCAGACCCAGGCTATTCAGCGCCTAGTAACAGAGAATTAGCTGCAGTCGTCCCTACTGGTTGAACATGGAAAAATTATAGATGCTATGAAGGAGTTCTTGGCATCTCAGGGGGAGACGAGCTGTAAAGGCGACGAGCTCAGGACAAAGAAGAAGAATGACAGAGACGATGATCCCAATGCATCGAAAGGTGCAGGTGGTGAGTTGCCAAGAACTACTCAAGCTCTTGGGACTTCCACAGCTCAGGGGGAGTCTGCAGGTGCAGCTGGCGGTTCTGGTGGTAATGAGGTGGTGATGGTAGATGACGAGGAGATGGGAGATGATGTGATCGATGCCTTGAAGGAGTTGGATGATGATATGTTGGATGATGAATTTATGTGTGAAGATGATGTTCTACCAGTCAAAGAGATTGAAAATATTGGTGCAGAAATTGTGATAGAAGATGATGTTGAAGAAGGTGAAATAGTTGAGGAGAATGTTGAACACGAGATCCCTGAAGTTGAAAAGTCAGATGTATGTCAAGATACAGTAGATGATGATACAGAATGGGAGGAGTAGCCTAGATGGAAGGAAGGCTATGCTCATTGGTTTATCAAAACTAAGAAGCCTGCTGTTCCAACCATGTTCAAGAAAAGTTATAATATCAAAGGCTATGCTGAATCAAAGAAAGGAATTATCTGTTGGCTATATGATGAACAGTTAAAAGTGTTCGTGGTGAAAAGATATGATGGGATCCAATACTTTAAGAGGACGTTGAGATCTCTCAATACATTGCCTGAATGTGAGGTGAAGGATTTGGCTAGATTGGGGTTGATTAATAGAAGCGACGACAACATGGCCAGAGTTATTGGGAAGATCGTGTGGAAAGAAAGTATTAAACAAAAGAAGTTTGAGTTATTAAAGCCACAGAAGGGAAAGCTAGTGGTAGATAAGGAAAGTGGAATGAGAGCAGATGGCAAGCCATGGATGGTAATGAAGTACAAACCGATTCGATGCATGAAAGAGGTTCCAATGAAGACTATGCCTCAAGATGTGTTGAAAGATCTTAAATGCTGGTATGTTGATTGCCAGACTGCTGAAGCCGTGATGGAAGACGAAGACGAACAAGAAGTGCTAAGAGTGTATGATCCGATGCATCTTGTTAATTTATCGAAAGCTGATCTGCAGGTGTTAAATGAAAAGAAGATATTTTATATTCCTGCTTGGAAAGACGAAGCGAGGAAATATCAGCGAGTAGTCACGGTATGCGTGAGAGAAGGAGTACATGCATGAAGACCAAGAGATTGAAGATTACAAAACACGTGCTTGAAGATCAAGACATGAAGCTACTGCCATGGGGGATTCTGTTGGTGCATAATGTCAGTAGTTCATAGTCTAGTGTATGTAATCGAGTCTGTAATGATTAATTATGTTTTATATGTCTTAAGCGAAGTTACTAACAAGTTCGCTGTTTAGGCGAACTTGTTAGTCAAGCGAAGTTATGGACAACTTCGCCTGAACATGCCAGGCGAAGTTGTCGTGTATTTATATAGGTTACGGCTTAGCTTAGAAAAGTAGTTCGTGTGATCATTATCGAAGTTACGAGAGCTGTAACGTGAGGACGAGAGTTCGTGTCTGTAATAGTGATATTGTATCACGTGTTTTGGTTATAATATAACGTGTTTGTTTATCGTATCGTGTTTGATCTATTCGTGTCTTCTACGCTCGTAACGACCTACGCAGGGATTCCGCACCTACGTAGATCGAGATATCCCGTGCAGATCCATCCAGGGAACCAACAACTAGTCTCCTTCATATTAAATTCTAAAGCTCGCAAGCGGTTAACCACTTCTTCTAATTTCATTTCCTCAATTTTTGGTGTCTTTAATCATCACAACATAAAACTCCCACTTAGGAGGAAATGCATCCAATAGCATCTCACTAATTTACATACCCTCATGTAACAGTTCAGTTACCGCCGCACCATAACTTGCTTTTGATTTCCAGGTGGAGACTTTACAGGAGGTCATCGATTTTGATACTACTCCCACCTAAGCAAGCAACTGTGAAGTTCTCACACGATTAAGCGCCCAAAACCCATTATTATGGAGAAAGTATCCACCTCATAAATTAGGTTTCATCCTCCTACTCAAGCAATGTAGGATGTCACAAATCATACTTAATGTTATAATTGTTTAATTTAGTCATGAGATGATGGTATCTAGTGATGATGATTCATTCTTCACGCACTTGAACATAGAAAATTGCATCTTCAAAAGATTGCGTTTGTAGTGTTGAATATGTAGATTACTGGATTACCTTCCATACCTATTCTCAAAAGCTTCCCACAAGTCTTTTGATGTTTGATACTATTTAAAGTGTGGATAATTTCTACAGGTAAATCCTTAGTGATAGTAGCATGAGCCTTCTTCTCTACTTCATACATGTGTTTATCATCTTTAGACATTTTCATATACTTGCTAACCACTTATCTTCCATCTATCATAGTCGATGGGGCATATGTCATGCATATCAACATTCTGGCATCTTGAAATTGCACATACCAGGGTCGGCTTTGAGAACGGTCAAAACTTTTTGGGCCAAAGGCAAAAACTTGTTTGGGCCTTGGCGAAAACTTTTTTGTGCCTTAATAGAAAGGGGTATCTTGTTAAGTTCCATATGAGACATTTTCCACTTATTTGTAAGATTTGCAATGATAATAGATTCAAATTCCGAATGAGACAGTTTCAAATTCAAATTCCAATTGATTACTAGCTTTAATCTATATATTTTTAGATGCAAATTTACATTTAAGTATCAAAATTGTATTTTTAGCAGCTAATGTATCAAAATACTTTAGTGGGTGTTACTTCATTATCTTGCAAGGTCTTTTTTGATGGCTTTTAATGCGCATCCATATACGAACGAAATATGAATTTCGAAAGCAATGTTGTATCATCATTATTATTAGGCAAATTGGATTAAATTAACCCCACATTTTCTATATTGATCAATAATAATCACACATGAGTTATTTTTCATAAGTTCTCCCACCTTTTATAATTTTATTTTCCCATCTTTTTTAATTTTATTTTTTTGGTTTTTGTCCCCCGTTAAAATAGGTAACGACGTTAGTATAATACTGACGTGACTTGAGATGTTGGCATGTGATGTAGCTTTTTTATGTGGATTCCATCACCCCATTTAACTCCGGATGTTCAATTGGAGCCCTAATTCCACGTCTGCAACAAAATTTGGAGCATAGAACCACACAATTAGACCAAATGATACGCCTCTAACCGTGTCCCCGGAAACGGCGCCAAAAACTTGATGTGCGAAAATATATATATAAATAAAACACAAGTCGCAACTAAGCTTTAAAAACCAAACAATCTATCCTAGTTCACACAAACGGCAAGTGTACCGATCGCGTATAGCACAGATAAGGAAAGTCCGGATATCGAACTCGAAGACACGTGAAAACGTTTATAATTACTAAACTCTAACCAAGACTCACCAAAATAATATTTAAATGATTTATTATAGAATTGATTTAACTACTTAACTTAACTGAAAGAAAACTTTTGACAAAACTTTGAAAACTTTGGTTTAAATTCAATGAATAAAGACGTCTACCTAGGAATGAATCATGTTGATAGAAATAACAAGACAATGGATTGAAAATATTCACGACAACGGTTATAAAAGATGACCCAACTAAAACTTGTTTAAGAAAGCCAAATTACCTCTCAGTCTCTCTAACAAACTCTAACTTATTTTAGTTGATTTTAAAGAATAAACCGGAAAAACAATTATTAACGTGTTCAAATGTCGACTCACTTCTCGGTCTCACCGACACACTATCCTAATGGAGACAAATACTATGTCACCAAGGATAGAGGAACAATTTAACTTAACCCAAATTAAACCAACTAATTGCACATAAACACTCAAACTTGACAAGACAAAAACCCGCTCTCGCGCGGTCTTAATTCTAACAAGTAAAAGCAACGAGACAATATTACTTCTTATCACCTCTCGGTCTCAAAGAAGGTGTATTTTAACTGATTTTAGATAGTTATATTACCCACTTATCCCTACGGTTGTACACCCCGCAAATAAACCCAAAACACCAAGTCAAGAGTCTAACAAGCAATCAATTAATCAAAACCGATTCAATTAACTAATGCAAGAGGATTATAAGTAATAACAAATAAAACACAGCCATCACACACAATCTAATTCATGGTTTAGTTAAACTTTACATCAATAATTCAAGTCTTGAACATTAACAATCCATTAAACAAGTCTAAACTATTCAACAATCATCTATCCTAGGTAGAACAAACAAGTTTAGCTACTCATTAATTTTGGACAGTCATGTATACTTAAGAAAAACATCACAAACATCATCATAAACATAATCAAACTCATTCAAGATCCAAACAATATCAATCACAAGACAAACAATCAATCAATTGCAAAACAATTCAAAACACAAGACCAAATCAACAAAGTTAGGGTTCTTGAACAAAAAGTAAAGTTTATGAATGTTTTACTTAAGGTTTATGGCTGAGATCTATGCTTGTTGAAGACCCCTAGCTGCTGCCCCGATGTTCCTCTTTCTTTTCCAGCCACCAAAAGCCTCAGCCGCCTCTTTCTTCCTTTTTTTCTTTCTTCTTTCTCCGGCCGGCTGCAATAGTTCCGATCGGAACTAGGGTTTTTAGGGTTTTGGTTTTTGATTTCGGGATTATTCAATGATTAATGGCTGGAAACTTTATTAATTAACTTAATATAATATTATATAAGGCTTTTAAGATGTGGGCTTGGGTCGGGCCTTGACTTGTAAGTTTGAAAGTTGAACAATTAAGCCCCTAAACTCTTCAATTTAACTCTTTTTTCCACCAAACTTCATATCCTACAAGAAAACAATCATCTTTGTAATATTAAGCATAAACAAACCATAAAACTTAGTAATTAAACTTAAAAGCAATTAAAACATGATAAAAATGATACGGAAAGTAAGTGTGTTTCACTACACATCAATATTCCAGCTAGAAAATACTTCATGAGGATAATTGATGTCAGCACGCCTTAAAATCGTTAAACCTGTCTAACACATCACCATATTAAATGCAATCATTAGTAAACAAATAATACTGAGGATCATTGATCCTTTATAACCTGATACATATCTCAAGGATAATTTATCCATAAGATAGTTAAGGATTAAGGATCCTCAGCATAAAATTCATGCCCTAACAATTTCCCCTAAAATGGCGGGTGACAGTGGAATACAACTGTCATTTTGAATTTCAAACTTACTTCAAAAACTGATAGATGGGACGGTTTTGCCATAATTATTTACCATTTAGCCCCTAGGATAATTATAACCGTCTATATATGACGCCCTATATCTTTGATTATAACCACACCTCCATCGACGCATCAGGTATCCTTCTTACCTTTCTCTTATTTTCTTTTACCATGTCTACTACTTAATCTTCTTCTTCTTCTCCATCTCCCTCTAAACCTTTTGAACAAACCTCCGACGGTTTTGAGTTAACAGAAATGGAACCCCAATTCCTATTAGCCAACCCGTCAGCCAAAATTTGCAAACTCACTAATGCAGAAGTTGATGACTTTCACACACTGTTTCCTCCGAAAACCCTATTTCGACTCTATGAATCCAGTGTCCGATGCGATGTTTATTCCAAAGTCTTGGTCTATTTTCCGGCGACTCCATTTCTGATCGGCTACAAATATCCCTTTCCCTCTTTTACTCAAAGCTTCTTTGATTCCACCGGCATATCCTATATACAAGCTATGCCCATGGTTTGGAGGGTTCTCAGCACTATCGAGAGAATCATAGAAGAGCAAAAGATGGACGTCGGTCTTCCAGAGTTATCACATTTCTACACCCTCACTACCCACGGTCCTGCCCGTTTTATCTTCAAATCTAAGCCCCGACAACCTCACACGATATTGAAAGTCACTTTAAATGATTCTCTATGGAGGAATTAGTTTTTCTTTGTAAAACGTGACTCGATACCAGGAGGAATCGATCTTCCTTCCAAGTGGGTTAGAAATGGTAGGATCCTGGATCCTTAAGAAATAGCAGGATCCTTAATGCTTTGACTTGAATTCTGAATTTTTCCTTTTTGTCTGCATTTGAAAACTTTGCTTTTTTGGGCAAGCTACCTGGCACAGAAGAAAAGACAAAACGATTCCTAGCACTGAATATCGAGATTAGGAACTTTCAAGCTCGTTTTGTTGAAGGTTTTTGTGATATCCCCTCGAGTTCAAGCATGTCAAGTAAGTTAATAATTTTAATATAAATAAGATTAGAATAAGAAAACTTATATGTTAATTTTTTTCCTTTTCAGGTGCCAAGAAATCCCAGAAGTCAGCCGGCAAGTTCTCCCTAGAAGACATTAACTGTATGGTCACCTCCCCTGTTGTCAAGAAAGAGGCTCTGAAGGCAGGCACTAGCTCCGAGCCCAAGACTGCAACAACCAGGGCCAAGTCCGCGGCTTCCAATAGGAAAAGATCCTCTGATCCTGAGACCCATTATGAAATTGTCCTCTCTGTAAGTATCCTGTATCCTGACACTTTGAATTATAGGATCCAATATCCTTCTGATTTCGAGTACTTTGTTGTGTATAGGTTGTGAATGCTTTCAATGAGCATTTTGAATAGACTATCGGCCAAATGAGTGACAAGCTTTCAGGGTTAGGGAAAGCCGTGGTTGCCAAGGATAAGGCCATGATCCAGCTTTCCAAGGAGAAAAAACAGTTGGAGGATCAGCTATCCTTTGCCGAAGCCCAACGTCAAGAAGCAGTGGAGCAAGCTACAGATGAGGCCAAAGTGTGGGCTACCAGGTCGGTATTCCAAGCACTGATCAAGATGGCGAAGGAGGCCGATGATCCCTCTTTTGACAAGTCGACCTAGGATGTGGAAAAGTGGAAGGCTGCCCTTGATGATCTTGGTGGCGAGGATGATGAGGAGATGGCTGAAAACACTGAGGCTGGGACTAATGGCGACAAGGAGGCGGTTGAAGCAGGCAAGGGAGATGGTGCTGTCAAGGGTGAAGATGCAGCTTAGGTGGGCGATGAAGGATATAGAAGACAAGGCTCAAGCCCGTTTTATTTTGCTTTTATGATGTTTTTATGAACAATTATTTTGGTTTGTAATATACAATAGTAACTAGGGCAAAGGATCTATGATCCTTAAGACAATATACGGGGGTGACAAAGGTGGAGGGATCCTCTGTTTGTGGGGGATGAAGCCTTTGTTGCCCCTGTTTTTTAATTTTCCTGCACTTATGAACTGTTAGTAACACTCACTTAACCCGGATGGATGGTCCATCTTTTGCATGGGGAAGTCCGGGTTAAGAATTTTGAATAAGTCCTAGTGGCTTATTTTAATTAATATAAATCTTTTGACTATTCACTTGTTGTTTATTTTTTACAAGTCTGTTTGATATAAATTTAGCAATATCGAAAGTTTTGAGAAATAACTTTACGTAAAAATCTTTAGGATAGAATATCCTTGCAATAATAATTTAAAGATCTTAAATCTTAAGTAAAAGAGATTACAAAGATCTTAAACAAATAATGATAAATTGATGATCAGAAATCATACCATAAGGTCTGACTAGACATGAGTTACCATAAGTAGTAATCCTTTAGTGATCCTGTAGAAGTAAGTTATGGATTTTGGATCCACAAGTCATAATTCTTGTAATTGAACTTAGAACATCTGTTTCAAACAACTTATACGATTAATCGGGGTTAGACCCATTAAACTGGGGACAAGCCCATAAATAAACTGGGGACAAGCCCGTGCAACTGTGGACAAGCCTGTGTAATCTGGGGACAAGCCCGTGAACTAGGGACAAGCCCAAAAACTGGGGACAAGCCCAAATACTGGGGACAAGCCCATACTGGTGTTAAACTGGGGAAAAGCCCAAATACTGGGGACAAGCCGAAAAATACGGATGTAAACTGGGGACTCGCCCAAACCGGGATTTAGCCCAAACGTGAGATAACGTGAAAACGTTATAAACCTTAGCTAACATGAAAATGTTTGAAACCTTTGTCTTGAGATAACGTGAAAACGTTATAAACCGGTGGTATGGTACGTCTACCATAAATCGTAGGATCCTCCATATAGCTGAAAGCAACGAAATTGTCAGCCACAAAGCGTGTACATGGTCCCGCTTCCCAGAGTATACGTTGGATAACGTGCGCTCCATGCGAGAGTGTAGAAACTCTATTTATAAGAAAGGTGAAAACCTTTAAAGCTTAGAGGACATTACCATCGGGGGTCAAATCCAAACGTGGGCTAAGCCAAGAGAAATAGGATAGTACCTCGAATTTAAAGGAGAGGTGGCCAACCTCTTAGACATTGAACCTCTTATTGAAATATGCATTGTTACTTAAAAACTTGGAAAGGATAAATTGTTAAGAATATGTTATCCTGGAATTAATAATAGGAAATTGTAAAGAATAAGAAATCAGATAGATATTACCAATTTCGGGATCCTAGATCCTTTAAGGATAATATATCCTCTCAGGATACTGAATCGTGATCAGAAAAATACTTTTTGAGGTGGATACAATTCCATGCTCTTGGTAATCTGCTGCCTTCCATTGTGAGCAAATGATATGCCCCTTTTCCTGCCTCCGACTCAATCTGATAGGGTCCTTCCCACTTGGGTGCTAACTTTCCATCAGCCGGGTGGGTTAGTAGTATTTTGGAAGGCTTTCCTTAAAACCAAATCTCCTTCTTGAAATCTTCTGCCCTTTTATTTTTGTTGTATGCCCCAGCTACCCTTTGTTGATAAGCTGCCATTCTAATCTTGGCCAGGTCTCTGAGTTCTTCTACAGTATCCAAGTCTTCAAGAAGGATTTCTTCATTGGCTTCAGGATCACGCATGCTTGTTCTTGCTGTAGGAACAACCATCTCTGTTGGGATTACTGCCTCTGAGCCAAATACTAATGAGAATGGTGTCTGGCCTGTTGCATTCTTGGGTGTTGTCCTGTCTGCCCAAAGAACATAAGGTAGCTCTTCGGCCCAATTTCCCTTCTTGGATCCTAGTTTCTTCTTCAAATAATTGATGATAATTTTATTTCTAGACTCTGCTTGACCATTAGCTTGAGGATGTACTGGAGTAGAAGTTATCATCTTGATTCCCCAACTGTCACAAAAGTTAGTGGTTCTTCTCCCGATAAACTGGGAACCATTGTCACAAATAATTTCTGAGGGAATACCAAATCTAGTAATAATATTTCTTTTACTGAAAGATATCACCTCTTTTTCGCGTACTTGAACAAAAGCGTCTGCTTCTATCCATTTTGAAAATTAGTTCGTCATTTCAAGCATGAATACCCTTCCTCTTGGTGCCTTGGGTAGTTTGCCTACAATATCCATACCCCATTTCATGAAAGGCCACGAAGAGGATATAGGATACATAGGTTCTGCTGGCTGGTGGAGGATGTTTGCAAGTCTTTGACAAGCATCAAATTTCCTTGAATATTCCATTGCATCTCTCTTCATTGTTGGCCAGAAGTATCCTGTTGGAAAATAGGGATCTACCTCCGGTGTGATTACCACAATTACCTTCATGAAAATCTTTGAGCACCTCTTGGATTTCAGGATCCTCGATGCACCTCAAATATGGACCTGCAAGAGATTTTCTGTATAGTATATCATCTAATAAAATGTATTGTGATACCTTGAGTTTGAAGGATTTGGGATTCACTGTTGCTGGAGTCTCTCCTATTTGGATGTGCTTCTTGATTGGAAGAATCCATGATTCTCGATTATTTGAGGATAATGGATCCCACAGTACAATTTCTTTGTCACTTGTTATTTCTCTAACTTCTTGTTCTTCTATCGCTGGTGAGAGAACATGAATAATTGGAATCTTCGTACCTTCTGGAATTTTCAGGGATGAGGCTAAATTTGCCAAAGCGTCTGCCCCGGCGTTTTCTTCCCTTGGTACCTGATCAATACTAAACAATTCGAAGGATTTTGCTAATTCCATCACAAGATCTAAATATTTGATTAGTTTTTCTTCTTTAACAGCATATGAGCCATTAAAGTGGTTAGCAATTAATAATGAATTTATATATACTTGAAGATACCTGATCCTCATGTACTTAGCTAATTGCAAACCTGCAATTAGAGCCTCATATTCCGCCTCGTTGTTTGTTGCTTGAAATTCACAGGCTATAGACTGGGGTAATATGTCCCCCTGTGGAGATTTCAGTAGGATCCCCAATCCTGTTCCTCTTACGTTGGATGGTTCATCTTTGAAGAGGATCCATGGATCCTTTGTCTCTTCTAGTTGTTGAACTTCCAAGTCAGCTTCTTTCTGCATGTCGCTACTGAAATCAGCCACAAAGTCTGCAAGCGCTTGTGATTTAATGGCTGTTCTAGGCTCATACTGAATATCATATGCACTCAGCTTCACAACCCACTTGGCCATTTTACCTGATAATTCTGGCTTTCTAAGAACATTCCTTACATGATAGTTAGTTCTCAAAATAATAGTATGTGTTTCAAAGTAATGTCTCAATTTAGTAGAAGCCATAAAAAGTGCAAGAATTAATTTTTCTAAATGAGAATACATGGCTTCTACATCTAAAAGACTTTTACTTACATAATAAACGGGATGTTGTTCACCTTCGTGATCATTCACAAGGATATCACGTACAACATTTTCTGTGACAACTAGGTACAAGTATAAGGATTCTCCATCCATAGGCTTCACCAGAGCTGGAGCTGAGGATAAGTAATCCTTCAAGGCTTTGAGTGCCGCCTCATGCTTCTCGGTCCATTCGAACTTCTTATTTTTCCTAAGAATGTCATAGAAATCTTTGCACTTTTCGGAGGATTTAGAAATGAATCTGTTGAGAGCAGCTATTCTTCCCGTCAGCCTCTGGACATCCTTAGCATTCACAGGGGATTGTAGATTGATGATGGCTTCTATCTGCTAGGGACTTGCTTCTATCCCTCTTCTGGTCACCATACATCGTAGAAACTTTTCGGCCTTAACACCAAAATGGCATTTTGACGGGTTCAGCTTCATGTTATACTGGTCGAGGATATTGAATGCTTCTTCAAGATCTCTGAGGTGATCCTCAGTTCTCTTTGACTTCACCACCATATCATCTATGTAGACCTCCATAGTCTTACCCAACTGATCCTTGAACATCATGTTGACTAGTCTTTTGTATGTTGCCCCTGCATTTCTTAGTCCAAACGGCATAGCAGTATAACCGTATATGCCGGTAGGAGTCATGAATGCTGTATCCTCTTGATCAGATGGTTCCATCTAATTTGTTGGAATCCAGAGGAAGCATCCATAAAGCTAAGCATTTCATGTCCTGCCGTTGCATCCACCATGGAATCTATATGTGGTAATGGGAAAGGATACTTGGGGCTTGCCTTGTTTAAATCGGTAAAATCAACACACACCCTCCACTTTCCTTTCTTTTTTGAAACTACGACCACATTAGCTAGCCATCGAGGATACTGAACCTCTCTGATCATACCGGCCTTAAGAAGTTTTTCAACTTCTTCTTGTATGATCTTGTTCTTCTCAGGAGCGAATTTTCTTCGCTTCTGATGGACGGGTTTAACAGATAAATCAAGACCTAACTTATGAGTGATTACCTCTCTTGAAATACCTGTCATGTCTGAGTGCTTGAAGGTAAAGGTAGATCTTCTTCGCCCTAAGAAGGATACTAAATTCTCCTCAATCTTACTGGGATACTGGATCCTAGGAACACTTTTATCTCTGGATCCTCGGGGTCTAATGATTCTTCTTTAAGGTCTTTCTCCCGAGTTTCCAGCACGTCCCTAGGATGTTGATGTGGTTGCTATGCAATAGTTTGCTTGGTTGTTGGCTTCATTGATGAAGAATAATAGTTCTTGGCCTCCGCTTGGTCACCAACTATCTTCACAACTCCCCAAGGAGTAGGTAGCTTGATGCATTGGTGATAAGTTGAGGCTACTGCCTTCATTCCATGGAGCCAGGGCCTACCCAAAATAACATTGCAACAAGAAAGGTTATCAATAACACAAAATTTCTGGTATGAATTTAACCATTCGATATAAATTGGGAGGTTGATGTCCCCCAATGTCTTCTTGGTTTCACCACTGAAACCGACTAGCACTAATGTTCTAGGAATGATCTCTGAATCTGGGATGTTCATCTTCTTGAGGACATCATGTTGGATAATGTTGACCGAGCTCCCACCGTCAACTAGGATCCTATGTACATAATGGTTAGAGATAAATAAAGTAATAATCAAACTGTCATGATGAGGATTCTGGATGTTTAGCTTGTCTTCCTCATCGAAGAAGATTCTTTTGTCTGTTGTTAAGTTGGTTGATACTATTGGTTGGTCTCCGTTATCCATCTTGACCTCTTTGGCAAGTCTCCTTGCTGCAGAGAAAGAAGTTCCACATATGTCTGAACCTCCGGAGATGAAATTGACCGTTTGCACATCCAGCTTATCCTGGTATGGATCCTAGATCATCGAGTTGAAGAAGATTCTCTAATTAGTCACTCGGGTAGTGGGGATGAGCGGTCTTCTTTCATTGTCCAACTCGAATTCTTCTGCGGGATTTTCTTCTACAACACAAGAATCTCAAAATATTTCGTAGTCTCTGGAGACAAAGCTGATCACATGAGCATCTGGTGGTGGTGGTGTTGCTTTTTTTGGAAGATATTCAGGATCCTGGATTTTGGATCTCTTCTTTCCCAAGAGTTCTTTGAATGACCCTTGCTCAGGAGATATCCAATTTCCCTCCTCAAGCCAATGCACTCTTCCGTCATGTGGCCAAAATCTTCATGAAAGGCACACCACTTAGACTTGTCTTTGAAGGCTGTAGTCTTCTCGTTCATCCGGGGCCACCTGACTTTTTCCCCCAGATCCTTCAAGGCACAGATTAAGCCATGAGTATCTACGGAGAAACAATAGTCAGAGATGCATGGGTAGTCTTCATCATCATCTCCCTCTTCGACTGCTCGTACGTTCTGGTTGTTAAACTTGTTACACGACTTTGAGTTGTTGTTATTGAATGAGAATCCTTGCTTCTTGTCAGAGGATTCTTATTTTGTTTGATTCCCCAGACGATCCTGGATCCTCTTGTCATCTTCTAACCGTATAAATCTGAGCGCCCTGTTTCTTACTTCATCTAAGGACCTGCAAGGAGTCATCACAAGATCATCATAAAAGGGGGAGCCCCTCTGTAGTTCCATCTTGAAGGCTTCGACAGCCGTAGCCATATCAAGATTAGGGATTTCCAAGGCTTTCCTTACAAACTTCGTAACATAATCCCTAAGGGATTCATCACATGGCTGGATAACTCGGTATACATCACTGGTTAACTTTTCAAATTTCCTGCTGCAGGAAAATTGGTTGTTGAACAAGTTAACTAAGTGAGAAAAAGAAGTAATTGAAATGGGAGGAAGACTTAGCAGCCATTTTAATGCAGATCCGGTCAGTGTGGATCCAAAGCCTTTGCACAGGCAGGCTTCTGTGAGTCTCTCCGGAATTAGATTGATCTCCATCATTTCACTATATTGTGCCACATGTTCTTCAGGATCAGTGGTCCCATCATAAGTCTTCATATTCGGAGTCTGGAACCACTTCGGGATTTCAGCATCACAGATAGGTGGAGCAAATCTGGATAGCTTATGGCTTCCCTCAGGTATCTCGGGGATTGGTTTTATGATCCCGGGAACACTGGATATCATATCTTTGAGCCTCTGTAGCTCCTTGGCCATAGCCTGGTTGATACCTGCTTCTTGCATGGAACCATGGTTAGCATCTAAGGATAAAGGATCATACAAGTTACCTCTTTGCTGAGCGAAAGTTGGCATCTCGGATGAATATTTAGGATAAGAGAAGTCTGTGACGGGAGTGGGACCACTCGACGTGATAGTCTGCATGGGAATGAAATCTCCTTCATGGACTTCGGAGGACCGTTGATGTTGGATTCCTGAGGATCCTTGATTCTGAAAGAAGGATCCTTGAGGTTGGGAATTATAGGACCCTAGAACATATAACCCAGAGGATCCTGGTGGAATGATGGACGGTCCCTACTGGAATAATGAGGATCCTTGAGTTTGATATCCCGTGGACCCCTGTTGAAGGATAGGTGATCCTTATTGGAACAGCAAGGATCCTTGAGCCTGCTGACCAATGGTCCCCTGTTGAAGGATAGATGGTCCTGGCTGAAATAGTGAGGATCCTTGAGCCTGTTGACCCATGGTCCTTGTTGAAGAATGGATGATCCTTTCGAGAACTGTGCCATGGACCCTGGACTGGTGAAATCCAGCATCCTGGGCATAAGAGGAGTGTGATCCTTCGCCGGCCTCTTAGTCTTCTTTAGATCTTCTATCTCACGAAAGATCCTTTGGTTGGTTTTGTTCTGCTGCTCCATATATGCTTTAACCTGTGAAAACATAGATGAAACATCATTGTTAGTATTAACCACCGGCGCAACAGCAGCGGTTTAGAGCTCTAGAAGGCTGGTAGTTGCGTCATGCTTCCAGCAGCAGCAGTCCGTTGTGCTCCCGTGATTGGCGGAGGTATAGGTGGTAAAGTCCTTGATGAAAGAGGGACATATGTTGACATGGTTGATGAAGCAGAGGTTGATTGAGAGGCCATTGATAGTGATATGGGTATGAAAAAATCGAAAATTGAAAGGAGTTATGAGGATTATAGCACCAATTGCCCCACGGTGGGCGCCAAATTGTTTTGGACAAAAATCGGCTAAGGATAATATATCCAAATCTGTCAAGTGAGGTACAGTGCTAACACGATAACAATGAACGTTTAATCGAAATCTTGATGAACACAACGATTTGATCACGAGGGAAAAAACCCTTGATTACGACAAATCTTCCTTTGGTCAAAACTTAACAAGGTAATCCTTGGTCGAATTTCTTCGGTCAAGGATTAACGAGGTAACCTTTGGTCGGATAGTACGTGATTATAGTAATCTCCGGCACAAAAAACCCCCGGACGGTGAAAACTATCATCGTCAAGTTTATTAATGGTAAAAAGTGATTACAAGTGTTGTGGAGTTGATTATCGATGTTACAAAGTAAGCTAGTGAATAGAGAGAATATTTGGTTATGCTCTAGTATGTGTGAGAGTACATGTGTTCTTCTAATCGATCATAACTCGATAATATATATAAAATACAAATAACAATAACTTCTAATAATCCGCAAGTCCTCCACTAGCCACTCCCATGACTTTGACCACGTGCCACAGAAGTCTAGTAGCGAGATAAGCGGAAGAATAAGTCTAAGAGCCATTGGTGATATTTGAACATCTGCCTTCTCATGAAATCGTCCATTACTAGCCATCTTCAATAAGGATCCTGGATCCATATTCCAGCTAGAGAATACTTCATGAGGATAATTGATCTCAGCACGCCTTAAAATCGTTATACCTGTCTAACACATCACCATACTAAACACAATCATTTGTAAACAAATAATACCGAGGATCATTGATCCTTTATAACCTGATACATATCTCAAGGATAATTTATCCATAAGATAGTTAAGGATTAAGGATCCTCAGCATAAAATTAATGCCCTAACAAGTATGATATGAAGGAATTAACGGTAAAGGGTGGCAGACCCTAACAATATATTTGAAGGAGGGTGGCAGACCCTAATAATATATGTGAAGGAGGGTGGCAGACCATAATAATATATGTGAGGTTATAGGGCGAGAGTCTCTTTAGGGTGGCAGACCCTAATAATATATGTGAGGTTATAGGGCGAAAGACTCTTTAAAACGTATAAGTATGTATGTAAAGAAAGGTAAAATATGATGTACGAAAGAAGGAAAGTATGTAAGTAAGAATGAAAGTATATACTTATGTATGCATGAAAGAAAGTAAAGAAGGTCAAGTAAATAATATAAGAACGTATTGTATGTATTAACTAGAACTCACTCAGCTTAGCTGACTTTTAGTATGCACATAGGTGAATAGATTGAGACAGTTGGCTTGAGGAGGGCACATGGCAGGATTGGACGAGACTGGCAACTAAAGATTTGTCATGATGTTTATTACTATATTTTGCGTTACGTTTTGAAAGACAAGATTTTGGATGATTGTAACGAATGTTTTAAGTTTTATTACTTCCGCTAAGAGTTTTAATTAACTTTGATATAATGAACTGCGTTTATGAGTAAATCCAACGTCCAAATGTGAGGCAACGGTAACGGGGCCTTACAAGTTGGTATCAGAGCAAAGTTTTAGAGATTTGAGCATCCTACATGCTTAGACTCGAACAGAGAATGAGATTAAAGTAAAAAAGAAAGAAGATGACAGTTCAAGATAGCCATGTGTCATTCAAGCAAGCTCAGTAAAGGTAAAGCGTATGTTAAATGATGTATGTGTTTGCTTAGTTGCAAAAGGAAGGATATGTGAATGTTAGGGATAGGATTAATTGATTTCCTTGATTGAATGACTGTTTGAAAATAGAACCAACACAAATAGACTCGTAAGGGGAAGTGTATAGGACACGGAAAGTAACATGATCAGCTAATCACAGCTGGCCATTGTTATTACCTGATAGCCTTACTATCCTTGTACTAAATAGTTCCTTGAGTGATGACGTTTGTGTTTTCCCTTTTAGAATACAATGGATGGAACGAGAGGTAATGTGGGAGGTGGAGGAATCGTGAGAGCTGGAGGTTGCACTGGACGTCGTGGCATGCCTTATCATGTCCAACGACCTTCGGTCGAAACAGCTTCCAACACCGGAGACGAAGGAAGCGCAGCTGGAAGAAACCCGAACAATAACGAAGGGGTTCAACTGGATCCCGCAATTCAAGCAACTATTGTTAAAGCTCTAGCCACTCCTGTGAAGAATATGACTCCTGGAGGGTCTGCTGGAAGCCGTGAAAGAACAACTGAAGGGGCGGGTGGTGATGGTAGGAGAGATGAGAAAGGAGAGAGGGAGGCCTCGAGTGGGGTTAAGTCTGTGAAAGCTGATGATAGAAAGAGAGGCCGAGGCGGGTGCAACTATAAGTCCTTCAAGGGATGTGACCTGCCAAAGCTAACCGGTTTGGGAGACATAATCTCTACTCTCCAATGGATAACCACTATGGACAAGGTTATCCGCATTATCGAGTGCCGTCTCGATCAAGCTGTGGGATATGCTACCCAATCGTTTGGTGATGTGGCAATGTATTAGTGGGAGTCAGTTGAGCAAAGGAAGATTCGGGAAGAGATAAAGGCAATGAGGTGGGATGATCTGAAGGAGTTGGTAATGAAAAGGTTCTGTAATGATGCAGAAGTTGAAAGGGTTGAGATGAAGTTTTTGAATTTGAAGGCAGGTAAGATGACACACCACGAGTACACTACTGAATTCAACCGCCTGTCTAGGATCGTGCAAGACATGGTGAACATTGAGGCCAAACGAATCAAGTGTTATGTGAGAGGGCTACCGAAGAACGTCCGCACATTGGTCAAAACTAGTAAACTTGGTACTTTTGACTCTGCTGTCGAACTCGCAGAGATGGTTTACGATGATCTGGCCATGGACGATGTGGCGATAGAAGAGAAGAAAGAGAAGAAATGGGTTGTTCCTGCTAAAGGACCTGGTACTCAGTTGTGGAACTCCAAGGATAAGAAACAGAAGGTGTGGGAAAGGAAGTCGTGTAAGACTTGTGGTAAGATGCACGGTGGTTAGTGCAAGTGGAGTACTGGTTCCGATGTGTTCCATAAGTGTGGGAAACCTCATGGTGGAGAGTGCAGGCTAGGGTCAAATGCCTGTTACAAATGTGGGAAGGTGGTGCATTACGCTAATGAATGCAACACCGAACCCAGATGTTATAAATGCGGGAAGAAGGGTCATATGGCCAGAGAATGTACTGAAGCTGGAGGCGGTGGAAAGAAAGATGTTGAACCGTCAAGGCCATAGACCAGAGCCTACATGCTGACTCGGGAGCAAGCCAAACAAATTCCAAACGTTGTGACAAGTACGTTTTTAGTAAACGGTGTTTTTCGTGAAAAAGAAGGATGGAAGTATGAGAATGTGCATAGACTATCGCGAGTTGAACAAGCTTATGGTGAAGAATAGATATCCTTTGCCAAGGATTGATGATCTGTTTGACCAACTGTAGGGCTCAAGTTGGTTCTCACGGATAGATCTCCGATCAAGCTATCATTAACTAAAAGTGAAAGAGGCAGACATCCCTAAAACAACGTTTCGGACGCGGTATGGACACTACGAGTTCCTCGTGATGTCATTTGGTCTAACGAATGTTCTTGCAGCATTTATAGACATGATGAATGCGGTGGTCGGCCGATGTTGGATAAATCAGTCATCGTCTTCATCGACGATATATTGATTTATTCTAGAAGCGAGTCTGACCATGCAGAGCATCTAAGAGAATTATTAGAGACTCTGAACAAAGAGAACTTGTACGCTAAGTTCTCGAAATGCGCGTTCTGGTTACGAAAAGTGCAATTTCTAGGTCACGTGATAAATCTTGAAGGGATTACCGTGGACCCAGCTAAGATTGAAGCTATAACAAATTGGAAGACCCTGCAGAATCCAACTGACATACGAAGCTTCTTAGGGTTAGCTGGCTACTATAGAAGATTCATCGAAGGTTTCTCCAAGATAGCCGCACCGTTGACCGAAAGTCGGTAGTATTCAGTTGGGGAAAATTTCAAGAAGACGCTTTTGAGGAATTAAAGAAGAGACTCACGCAAGCTCCAATCCTTGCTTTACCCGATGGTGATGAGGATTTGGTTGTTTGTACCGATGCTTCGTATTGTGGGTTAGGTTGTGTGTTGATGCAACGAGGTAAAGTGACAGCTTACGCGTCTTTGCAGCTGAAAGTCCATGAGAGTACGTATCCAACGCATGATTTAGAGCTAGCAGCTGTAGTGCATGCTCTTAAGATCTGGAGGCACTACTTATACGGTACTAAGTGTACTATTTACACCGATCATAAGAGTTTGAATTACTTCTTCGAGCAGAAGAAACTGAATATGAGACAGAGAAGATGGTTGGAGTTGGTAAAGGATTACGACTGCGACATCAAGTACTATCCTGGTAAAGCTAATGTGGTCGCTGACGCACTAATTCATAAGAATGAAGATGTCATTACAACAGTGAAGTCCTACCAGCTGATTATAAATTCAATTCTTTTTGAAGAAATCATCAAAGTGTAGACAGAGGTGTTAGAAGATGAGGGGTTAGTGAAAAAAGAAAGGATTTTCGGTCAGCAAGATGAGTTGATAGAAAACACGCATGGTGTTAAGACTAGGTTTGACCGTTGGATTCCACGTCATGGAGATCTTAGAGGTCGAATCTTAGATGAAGCTCATAAGTCAAGATACTCAATCCTTCCAGGAGCTACGAAGATGTACCAAGATCTGAAAAGATATTATTGGTGGCCAGGGATGAAAAATGATGTGGTGGATTATGTTAGTAGGTGCTTAACTTGTTTACAAGTCAAAGCTGAACATCAGAAGCCTTTTGGGAAAATGCAACCGCTTGAGATACCCGAGTGGAAATGGGAAAACATCACCACGGATTTCGTAACTAAGCTACCTCGTACAGCTAGGCATCATGATACCATCTGGGTGATTGTGGACCGTTTGACCAAGAGTGCTCGCTTTCTGCCTATATGAGACGCTATATCGTCAGAAACGTTAGCAAGCTTGTTCATAAAAGAGGTTATGACTAAGCATGGGGTACCGTTGTCGATCGTGTCCGATAGGGATACTCGGTTTACTTCATGGTTTTGGAAAAAGTTCCATGAGGCTATGGGAACGAGATTGAATATCAGCACGACATATCACCCTTAAATAGATGGACAGTCTGAAAGGACGATCCAAACCCTTGAGGATATACTACGTGCTTGTGTTCTAGACTTTGGGGGAAGTTGGGATGATCACCTGCATCTAGCAGAGTTCTCCTATAACAATAGCTACCATTCAAGTATTGGCATGCCATCGTTTGAGATGTTATATGGTGGATGATGTAGAAACCCGGTATGTTAGGGAGAGATAGGTAAGAAAGAGATGGGAAGTTTAGAAGTTGTTCAAGAAATGTATTCAAAATTCGATCAGATTAAGGAAAGAGTGAAGGCCGCTCAAGACTGCCAGAAGTCGTATGCTGATAAGCGACGACTACCGATTGAGTTTAACGTTGGTGACAATGTGATGCTCAAGGTCTCGCCTTGGAAAGGGATCATTCGTTTTAGAAAGAAGGGAAAGTTGAGTCCGAGATACATTGGACCGTTTAAGATTATAGATCATGTGGGTGAAGTGGCTTACAAGATGGATTTGCCCGGAGAGTTAGAATGTATTCATTCAACCTTCCATGTTTCTCATCTGAGAAAATATCTGGCTAATGACACGTCTCATGTGCCATTAATAGACATTGAGGTTTATGAGCAGCTGAACTACATTGAACATCCGATCGAGATAGTGGACCATAAAGAAAAGCAGCTTCGCCATAAAGTTATTCCCTTAGTAAAGGTGACATGGAAACATCATAAGGGATCGGATGTGTTTTGGACAAAAATCACACAAGGATAATGTATTCAAATCTGTTATGTGAGGATTAGTGCTATGATGATAATAATGAATATGTAAGCGAAATAATGATGAACACAAGGATTCAATCACGAGGGAAAAAACCCTTAATTACGATAATCTTCCTTTAGTCAAAACTTAACAAGGTAATCCTTGGTCGAATCACTTTGGTCAAGGATCAACAAGGTAACCTTTGGTCGGATAGTACGTGATTATAGTAATCTCTGGCACAAAAAACACCCGGACGATGAAAACTATCACCGTCAAGTATATTGATATGAAAAGTGAGGATACAGGGTTGGAGATTATGATTAGTGATACAATATTTTCTAGGTGTGTGTGTCTATTGCTGTGTTCGTAGAGAGAAGAGTGTATTGGGTATTGGCTTGTGTTTCCTAGCTGATCATAACCTGTATTTATACATAAAAGATAATAACTTTATGAATACTAATGACTATTAACTAATAATCCCTAAGAATCTGCCATTGCCTTCAATATAACTCTTTCCTTCATTATCCACGCGTTTTATTAATTTGATGGCGAGATTATAGCTTTGACCTGGTCATTAGCCGTTGTACCTACCAAAAATTTCAATATAACAAAGGAAAATCGTTAATAAGTAATAAGTACTGAGGATCACTGATCCCGACAGGATCTGCAACATATTCTAAGGATAATTGATCAGATTATATGTCAGGATAACATATCCACATTGTCAAATTTCCGTGCACTAACAAATTGCCCCCAAAATATCGGTTGTGATAAGACCACAGCTGTCATTTTGCCTTTGAAATCAGACTTCCTGCAAAACAGATGAGATTTGACAAGCTGGATATAACAATGAAGTTTCCTTGGGAACTTCCCTTCCGACTGTATATTCAACACCATTAATTTACCATAAGTGTTGATCATTTTGTGATCCTTGTAATAGGACTTAGGATACCTGATGCAAATAACTTATAACATTAACTGGGATTAAACCCAACAAACTTGGGACAAGCCCAAATAAACTGGGGACAAGCCCGTGTAACTGGGGACAAGCCCGTGAACTGGGGACAACCCAAACTGGGGACAAGCCCAAAAAAACTGGGGACAAGCCCAAACTTGGGACTGGCCCAAAGATACGGATGTTAACTGGGGATTCACCCAAACCGGGATTTAGCCCAAACGTGAGATAACGTGAAAACGTTATAAACCGGTGGTATGGTACGTCTACCATAAATCGTAGGATCCTCCATATAGCCGAAGACAACGAAATTGTCAGCCACTAAGCGTGTACTGGTCCCGCTGCCCCGGACTATACGTTGGATAGTGTGCGCTCCAGGCGAGAGTGTAGAAACTCTAATTTATAAGAAAGGTGAAAGCCTTTAAACCTTAGGGGATATGACCATAGGGGGTCATATCCAATCGTGGGCTAGGCCAAGGGAAATAGTAAAGTACCTTAAGTGTGAGGGAGAGGTGGCCAACCTCTTAGACATTGAATCTCTTATTGAAATCTGCATTGTTATTTAAAACTTGGGAAAAGACAAACGTTAAAAATATATTATCCTTAAATTAATAAGAATCTGAAACGAATAAGTGATCGGATAGATATTACCAATTTCAGGATCCTTGACCCTTATGAGGATACTTGATCCTGATTAGAAAAAGTATTTCTTGAGATGAATTGCATTCAATGCTCTAGGTAACGTGTCGCCTTCCATAGTTAGCAGGTGATATGCCCCCTTTCCGGATTCTGACTCGATCAAGTAGGGACCTTCCCACTTATGCGCTTGCTTTCCATCTGCTGGATTAGTTGTGTTTTGGAAGGCTTTCCTCAAAACTAGATCTCCTTCTTGAAATCTTCGAATCCTGATATTCTTGCTGTATTCCCCGGCTACCCTTTGTTTATATGTTGCCATTATAATCTTAGCTAGGTCTCTGAGCTCGTCAACAGTATCCAGGTCTTGGTGAAGGATTTCATTGTTGGCTTGAGGATCACGGATGCTTGTTCTGGCAGTAGGAACCACCATCTCCGTAGGGATTACAGCTTCTGAGCCAAACACCAATGAGAAGGGTGTTTGACCTGTTGCATTCTTTGGTGTTGTTCTATCAGCCCAAAGAACATATGGTAGCTCTTCGGCCCACTTGCCTTTCTTGGATCCTAGTTTCTTCTTAAAGTTGTTGATAATAATCTTGTTACTTGATTCTGCTTGACCATTAGCTTGAGGATGAATTGGTGTGGAGGTAATCATCTTAATGCCCCAACTGTCACAAAAGTTAGTGGTTCTTTTCCCTATTAACTGGTAACCATTGTTACAAATAATTTCTGAAGGGATACCAAATCTAGTAATAATATTTCTTTTAATGATGGATATCACCTCTTTTTTTGCGGACTTGAACGAAAGCTTCTGCTTCTATCCACTTTGAAAAGTAATCAGTCATTGCAAGCATGAATACTTTTCCTCCTGGCGCTTTAGGTAGCTTACCCACGATATCCATGCCCCACTTCATGAAAGGCTATGATGAGGATATGGGATACATAGGCTCTGCTGGCTGATGCAGAATATTGCCATGTCTTTGACATGAGTCACACTTTTTTGAGTACTCCATGGCGTCTCTCTTCATGGTAGGCCAGAAGGATCCTGTTCTCAGAATTCTTGAGAATAGGACTCTACCTCCAGTGTGATTACCGCAATCTCCTTCGTGAATGTCTTTGAGTACCTGCAAGAGATTTCCTATACAGAATATTATTTAATAAAATGTATTGTGATACCTTAAGTTTGAAGGATTTAGGTTTCTCTGTGGCTAGAATCTCTCCATTTTGAATGAACTTTTTGATCGGGAGGATCCACGATCTTTGAATACTTGAGGAAAATAAATCCAAAGACACAATATCTTTGTCAGTTGTTATCTCCCCAACTTCCTGTTCTCCTATTGCTGGTGAGAGTACATGGATGATTGGGATCTTCATATCTTCTGGAATCTTCAATGATGAAGCTAAATTTGCTAAAGCATCTGCCCCATCATTCTTTTCTCTTGGTACCTGTATAATACTAAAAGAATCGAAGAACTTTGATAGTTCCTTCACAACATCTAGATATTTAATTAGTCTTTCACCCTTAATAGCATATGAGCCATTAAAGTGGTTAGTCATCAATAACGAATCTACATATACTTGAAGATACCTGATCCTCATGTGTTTAGCTAATTGCAAACCTGCGATCAGAGCTTCATATTCCGGTTCATTATTGGTGGCTTGGAATGCACACCCAATGGACTGGGGTATTATGTCCCCCTGTGGAGATTTTAGTAGGATACCCAATCCTATTCCTCTTACATTGGATGCTCCATCAGTAAAGAGGATCCAAGGATCCTTGGTTTCTTCCAGTTGTTGAACATCCAAATCAGTTTCCTCTTGCATGTCACTATTGAAATTAGCCACAAAGTCTGCAAGCGCTTGTGACTTAATGGAAGTTCTGGGCTCATACTGAATATCATATGCACTCAATTTCATAGCCCATTTAGCCATCCTTCCTGAAAATTCTGGTTTTCTAAGCACATTCTTAACAGGATAATTAGTTCTTAAAATAATAGTATGTGTTTCAAAATAGTGTCTCAACTTGGTTGAGGCCATAATCAAAGCAAGAATTAATTTTTCAAGGTGAGAATACCTGACCTCTGCATTTAACAGGCTTTTACTTACATAATATACCGGGTGCTGTTGTCCTACATGATCCTTGGCCAGAACAGCACTGATTTCGTTACCTGACACAGCTAAGTACAGGGATAGCGGCTCACGAACATATGGATCTGGATAGATAATCCTTAAGAGCCTTTAGTGCACCTTCGTGCCTTTTAGTCCATTCAAACTTTTTATTTTTCCTCAAGATATCATAGAAGTCTTTGCACTTCTCTGAGGATCTGGAAATGAATCTGTTGAGAGCAGCTATTCTTCCCGTCAGCCTTTGGACATCTTTAGCATTCACAGGAGACTTTAAATTAATGATGGCTTCTATCTACTCAGGGCTTGCTTCTATTCCCCTTTTGGTCATCGTATATCCTAGAAACTTTCCATCCTTAACACCAAAATGGCATTTTGACGGGTTCAGTTTCATGTTATATTGGTCAAGGATATTGAATGCTTCTTCAAGATCTCTAAGGTGATCCTCAGCCCTCTTCGACTTCACTACCATGTCATCTATGTAGATTTCCATGGTTTTGCCTATCTGATCCTTGAACATCATGTTGACCAATCTTTGATATGTTGCCCCTGCATTTCTTAGTCCGAACGGCATACCAATATAACAATATATGCCGGTAGGAGTCATGAATGTTGTATCCTCTTGATCAGATGGTTCCATCTGTATCTGTTGAAATCCAGAGGAAGTATCCATAAAGGTAAGCATCTCATGCCCTGCCGTTGCATCCACCATAGAGTCTATATGTGGTAACGGGAATGGATCCTTGGGGCATGCCTTGTTTAAATCGGTGAAATCGACACACACCCTCCACTTTCCATTCTTTTTAGAAACAATAACCACATTAGCCAACCATCGAGGATACTTAACCTCTCTAATCATACCGGCCTTAAGAAGTTTTTCAACTTCTTCTTGTATGATCGCGTTCCTCTCAGGAGCGAATTTCCTTCACTTCTGATGGACGGGTTTAATAGAATAATCAAGGCCTAACTTATGAGTAATTACCTTCTTAGAAATACCTGTCATGTCTGAATGTCTGAAGGCAAATGTGGATTTTCATTCAAGAACTAAACATCACTTTACAAATTTGGTTACATTATCCATGATTGATTTTTGACCAAAACAATTTGGCGCCCACCGTGGAGCAGTTGGTACTTTAATCCAGAAAATTTCCTATCAACATTCAACCTTTTAAACCAATACCATCATCAATGGCCTCTCAACAAACCTCTGCTTCAACCACCATGCCTTCATCAGTTTCTCTCTCATCAAGGGCTTCACTGCCAATGCCTCCTCCGCCCGCGGGAGTACCAAGGACCAATACTGTTGGAAACAAGACACAAATTCCAGTCTTCTAGAGTTCAAAGACTACTGCTGCCATCCCCGTGGTAAAATCTAACAATGATGTTTCTGCTATGTCTTCGCAGGTATAGGCGTACATGGGAAGAAGAACAAGACTAACCAGAAGATCCTACGCGAAATAGAGGATCTCAAGAAGAATAATAGGCCACTGGAGGATCTGACTCCTTTGAAACCAAGGATGCTGGATTTCACCCCTCCGGGATCCGTGGCTCAGCAAGCTCAAGGATCTTCGTTCCTCCAACAAGGATCATCCATCCTTCCACCTGGGTTCATGGGTCAGCAAGCTCAAGGATCCTCGTTTCTTCAGCAAGGATCATTTATCCTTCAACCAGGATCTGTGGGTCAGCAAGCTCAAGGACCCTCGTTCCATCAACAAGGATCCTCGTTCCTTTATCAAGAATCATTTATCCTTCCACCAGGTTCCATGAGTCAGCAAACTCAACGAGCTCTTTCCTTCAACAAGGATCATCCATCATTCAGCCAGGATCCTCTAAGTTGTATCATCAATGATCCTTCAACTTCCAACCTCAAGGATCCTTCATGCAGAATCAAGGATCCTCGGGACTTCAACATCAAAGGTCATCGGAGGTTCATGAAGGAGACATCATCCCTATGTAGACCATTGCCTCTGGTGGACCAGCTGCCATAGTAGATGCTTCCTATCTTGGCCATTCTGTTGGGATGCCGACGTTTTGTCAACAAAGTGGTAATCCTTATAATCCCATATCCTTAGAAACTAACCTTTGCTCCATGCAGGATACAAGTATCAATCAGGCTATGGCCAAGGAGCTCCAGAAACTGAAGGATATGATATCCAGTGTACCAGAAGTGGTCCTAACCATACCTAAAATACCAGAGGGAAGCCACAAGCTATCAAGATTTGCTCCACCAATATGTGATGCTGAAATCCCAAAACGCTTTCAAACCCCAAATATGAAGGTGTATATTGGTACCACTGATCCAGAAGAGCATGTGGCTCAGTACATGAAGAGGATGGAGATCAACCCCATTCCTGAAAGACTCAAGGAAGCCTGCCTGTGCAAAGGCTTTAAACCCACTTTAACAGGACCCACACTCAAATGGCTGCTACGTCTTCCTGCCTACTTTGTTACTTCTTTTTCACACTTCGTTAATTTGTTCAATAGCCAATTTTCTTGTAGTAGGAAATTCGAGAAATTAACTTGCGATTTATATAAAGTTTTCCAACTTCGTGATGAATCCTTAAGGGATTTTGTTACAAAGTTTGGAAGGGAGGCCTTAGAAATCCCGAATCTTGACTTGGCTACGGCTGTTGAGGCATTCAAGAGGGGGTTACAAAAGGACTCCCTGTTTTATGATGATCTTGTTATGACCCCATGCAGGACATTAGATGAAGTAAGGAACAGGGAACTCCGGTTTATAAGACTGGAGGATGATTAAAGGATCCAAGAATGGTTAGTAGCCCTAACAAAACAAGAGTCACCTGACAAGAAACAAGGATCCTCATTCAGGAACAACAATTCAAAGCCGTACTCAAAATTAAACAACCAAAATGTCCGTGCAGTCGAAGAAGAGGATGATGAAGACTATCCAAGGATTTCCGAGTATTGCTTCTCTGTTGATACTCATGGCTTGATATGTTCTATGAAGGATCTTGGAGAGAAAGAAAGATGGTCTCGGAAAAACGAGAAGACAACAACCTTCAAGGATAAGTGAAAATGGTGTGCATTCCATGAAGATTTTGGCCATTTGACTGATGGCTGTATCGGTTAGAGGAGAGAAATTGGGTATCTTCTCAGCAAGGGCCACTTCAAAGAACTTCTAGGGAAAAAGAAATCAAGGATCCAGGATCTCGAAGAAGTTCCACAAAAAGTAACTCCACCACCACCCGATGCACAAGTCATCATGTGCATGAGAATCTTCTTCATCTCCACTAACCTGACCAATGACAGGAGAATCTTCTTCGATGAAGAAGATAAAACAAACATCCAGGATCCTCACCACGCTAATTTGTTTATAACTCTATTTATTGCTAATGATTATGTGCATAGGATCCTAGTTGATGGAAGAAGTTCAGTTAACATCATTCAATATGATGTACTCCAGAAGATGAATATTCCAGATTCAGAAATCGTTCCCCGGTCATCCGTTCTCGTCTGTTTCAGTAGCGAATCTAAGAAAACAATGGGGGACATCAAGCTTCCTATATATATTGAGGGAGTAAACTCTTATAAAAAGTTTTATGTTATAGATAACTTGTCTTTATGCAATGTAATTTTTGGCAGACCATGGCTACATGGAATGAAAGATGTAAGTCTACTTAAACTACCAACTCCTAGGGGGGGGTAGTGAGAATAGATGGTGACCAAGTGGATGTTAAGAACTACTACTTCTCATCCATGAAACCAGCGGCTAAGCAGATGGTAGCATAGAAACTACAACAACATCCTAGAACGTGCTGGAAGCTCGAGAACAAGACCTGAAAGAGGTATCCTTGGACCGCGAAGATTCAGACGTAAAAGTTTTCCTAGGATCCAGTATCCCTACTAACATTGAAGAGGATCTAGTATCCTTCCTTAAGCAACGAAAACCTACATTTGCCTTCAAAAACTCCGACATGATAGGTATATCAAAAGAGGTCATTACTCATAAACTAGGACTTGATAACTCTATTGAACCCATTCACTAGAGGTGAAAAAAATTCGCTCCTGAGAGGAATGCGATCATACAAGAAGAAGTTGGAAAAACTTCTTAAGGCTGGTATGATCAAAGAGGTTAAGTATCCTCGATGGTTGGTTAATGTTGTGGTTGTTTTAAGAAAGAATGGAAAGTGGAGGGTATGTGTCAATATCACCGATTTAAACAAGGAATGTCCCAAGGATCCTTTCTCATTACCATGCATTGAATCCATGGTGGATGCAACAGCATGACATGAGATGCTTACTTTCATGGATGCTTCCTCTGGATTTCAACAAATTCAGATAGAACCATCTGATCAAAAAGACACAACATGTATGACTCCAAATGGAATATATTGTTATATTTCCATGCCCTTTGGACTAAGAAATGCAGGTGTAACCTATCAAAGATTAGTTAACATGATGCTCAAAGATCATCTTGGAAGGAGGTTTATATAGATGATATGGTAGTCAAATCCAAGAAGGCTGAATATCATCTTAAGGATTTGGAAACATCCTTCAACATCCTCAACAAGTATAACATGAAACTCAACCCATCCAAATGCCATTTTGGAGTCAAATCCGGGAAGTTTCTTGGTTATATGGTCACTAAGAGGGGAATAGAGGCTAGCCCAGAACAGATAAAGGCCATCATCAACTTGAAGTCACCCGCAAATCCAAAAGACGTACAAAGGTTGACTGGCAGGATCGCAACCTTGAACAGATTCATCTCTCGATCTTCGGAGAAATGTAAGGATTTCTATGATATCCTTGGAAAGAATAAAAAGTTCGAGTGGACGGAGAAACATGATGCTGCACTCAAAGCCTTGAAGGATTTCTTATCCTCAGCACCAACACAAATGAAGCCGGTGGATGGAGAACCCCTATCCTTATACTTAGCCGTATCGGGTAATGTAGTAAGTGTTGTCCTTGTAAAGGATCATGAAGGGGAACAACATCTTGTTTATTATGTAAGTAAAAGTCTTCTAGATGCTGAAGCCAGGTACTCTCATTTAGAAAAATTAATTCTTGCACTAGTTATGGCTTCTACTAAGTAAAGGCATACTTTGAAATACAGACTATAATTTTGAAAACTAACTATCCTATCAAGAATGTTATTAGAAAACCAGAGATGTCAGGTAGGATGGCTAAGTGGGTTGTAAAGCTGAGTGCATATGATATCCAATATTAGCCAATGACTGTTATAAAGTCTCAAGCACTAGCTGACTTTGTGGATGATTTCAGTAGTGATTTACAAAAGGAAGCCGACTAGGAGATCCAATGGTTAGAGGAAACCAATGATCCTTGGATCTTATTCACGGAAGGGGAATCCAACCTTAGAAGAACAGGATTAGGTATTCTACTAAAATCGTCACATGGGGACATAATACCCTAGTCTATAGCCTGTGAGTTTCAAGCCACAAATATTGAAGCGGAATATGAAGCTTTAACTGCAGGTTTGCAACTAGCTAAACACATGAGGATCAAGTATCTCCAGGTGTATATAGATTCGTTATTAATAGCTAACCACTTTAATGTCTCATATGCTGCTAAAGGAGAAAAATTAATCAAATATCTAGACATTGTGAAAGAACTGTCAAAGTTCTTTGATTCTTTTAGTATTATACAGGTACCAAGGGATGATAATGCTAGAGTAGATTCCTTAGCAAATCTAGCTCTATCCTTAAAGATCCCATAAGATACAAAGATCCCAATCGTCCATATACTCTCACCAGCAATAGGAGAACAAGAAGTCATGGAGATAACAACTAACATAGATATTTTGCTTTGGGATCCATTATCCTCAAATAATCAAGGATTTTGGATCCTCCTGATCCAGAAATTCATTCAAGATGGAGAGATTCCCGCCACAAAAAATCCTAAAACCTTCAAACTTAAGGTATGACCATATATTTTATTACATGATATTCTGTATAGGAAATCTCTTGCAGGTCCATACTTGAGGTGTATTGACGAACCTATAATCCAAAAGTTGCTCAAAGATTTTCACGAAGGTGATTGTGGTAATCACACTGGAGGTAGAGCCCTATTCTCTAGGATTCTAAGAACATGATACTTCTGGCCAACAATGAAGAGGGACGCCATGGATTACTCAAAGAAGTGCGATTCATGTCAAAGACACGACAACATTATCCACCAGCCAGCGGAGCCTATGCATTTTATATCCTCATCTTGTCCTTTCATGAAGTGGGGCCTGTATATTGTTGGTAAGCTGCCTAAAGCTCCAGGAGGAAAAGTGTTAATGCTTGCCATGACAGATTACTTCTCGATATGGATAGAAGCAAAAGCTTTTGTACAAGTCCACGAAAAAGAGGTGATATCCTTCATTAAAAGAAACATTATTACTAGATTTGTTAATTCCTTCAGAAATTGTTTGTGACAATGGTTCCCAGTTTATTGGGAAAAGAACCACTAACTTTTGTGATAGTTGGGGAATAAAGATGATCACGTCTACTCTAGTGCATCGTCAAGATAATGGCCAGGCAGAATCAAGTAACAAGATCATTATCAAAAATTTGAAGAAAAAGTTGGGATCCAAGAAGGGTAAATGGGCTGAAGAGCTCCCCTACGTTCTTTGGGCTGACAGGATAACACCCAAGAATGCAAAAGGTCAAACACCCTTCTCATTGGTGTTTGTCTCAGAAGCTATAATCCAAACAGAAATGGTGGTTTCGACTGCCAAAACAAGCATCCATGATCCTCATGCCAAAAACAAAATTCTTCTCCAAGATCTAGATACTGCTGATAAGCTTAGAGACTTAGATAAGATCAAAATGGCAGCATATCAGCAAAGGGTAGCTGGGGAATATAACAAGAATATCAGGATTTGAAGATTTCAAGAAGGAGATCTGCTTTTGAGGAAAGCTTTCCAAAATACAAATAATCCAACAGATGGAAAGCTAGCACCTAAGTGGGAAGGCCCTTACTTGATTGAGTCAGAAGCTGGAAAGGGGGGCATATGACCTGCTGACTATGGAAGGTGACCGACTGCCACGAATATGGAATGCTAACCATATGAAGAAGTATTTTTTCTAATCAGGATCAAGTATCCTTAGAAGATCGAGTATCCTTAAAGGGTGGTCAAGGATCCTAAAGTTGGTGATATTTATCCTATCATTTATTCATATCAGATTTACATTACTAACTAAAGGATAATATATTCTTAACCGTTATTTTTTCCAAGTTTTAAGTAACAATGTAGATTTCAATAAGAGGTTCAATGACTAAGAGGTTGGCCACTTCTCTATCATACTTAAGGTACATTGCTATTTCCTTGCCCTAGCCAACGATTAAGGTGTAACCCCAATGGTCACATCTTCCAAGGTTTAAAAGTTTTCACCTTTCTTACGAATTAGAGTTTCTACACTCTCGCCTGAAGCGCGTGTTATCCAACGTATAGTTCGGGGATGCGGGACCAGTACACGCTTAGTGGCTAAAAATTTCGTTACTTTCGGCTATATAGAGGATCCTACGATTTATGGTAGACGTACCATACCTAAGGTTTTGGCGTTTTCACGTTACTCACGTTTAGGCTAAATCCTGGTTTGGACGAGCCCCCAGTTAACATCCGAATCTTTGGGTCAGTCCCCAGTTTGGGCTTGTCCCCAGTAATTGGTCTTGTCCCTAGGTCACGGGCTTGTCCCCAATTTATTTGGGCTTGTCTCCAGTTTGTTGGGTTTAATCCCAGTTAATATCATAAGTTATTTGCATCAGGTATCCTAAATTAAAATTACAAGGACCACAGAAGTATCAACACTTATGGTAACTTAGGTCTAATTAGATCTTATGGTATGATTTCTACTTATAAATTTACATTTACTTGGCTTAAATTTTAATAAATTCTTTTATGTAAGGATTCAGATTTCCGGAGCCTTAATTTGTTTTTACAAAGGATATTCTATCCATAAAGATTTTTCTCAAGAATATTTCTTAAAACTATTTATGGACTTAAACTATAACAAATATGATTTCAGAATAATAAACAACACAAACATAGTTAAAATCTTAATTTATTATTAATAGGTCACCCGAACTTACCAAAGTCCTTAACTCGGATTTCACCGTACGAAAAGATGGACCATCCACCCGGGTTTTAAGCAGATGTTACTAATTGTTCATCAAAATGCTATGAGAATATATAGACAGGGCATTAAAGGCTTCATCCCCATGAAAAGAGGATCCCTCCGCCTTTGTTACCCCTGACAATTTTCTTAAGGATCACAAATCATTTATCATAATTACTATTGTTTATTACAGAGTGTTAGGGCATAGAATTTATGCTAAGGATCCTCTTTCCTTGTGTGACTTATGGATCAATTATCCTTGAGCAAGTCTGACCACACTTTATTTGGTATTATTTTAATTTTATTTGGCAGTGCAGGTGGTGAGACAGTGGTTGTTGATGATGATGAGGATGAGTTGAATGACTATGTGCTGAATATTGGTGAGATTGAGAAAATTGGTGAACAGATAGAGATTAACAGTGGGTTAGAGAAAGGAGAGATAATTGATGATAGTGTTGAGCATGATATTCCAAGTGTTGACCAAGAAAATGTGGTTGAAGATGAAAATGTGTCGGATGATTCTGAATGGGAAGAGCAGCCAAGATGGAAAGAAGGCTGTGCTCAATGGTTTGTCAAGATAAAGAAGCCAGTGGTACCTGCAATGTTCAAGAAAAGTTACAATATCAAGGGTTATGCTGAATCGAAGAAAGGTATTATTTGCTGGTTGTACGATGAACAGTTAAAGTTGTTTTTGATAAAAAGATGTAATGGGATTCAATACTTTTCTAAGGCCTTGAGATCGCTTAACACTTTTCCTGAGTGTGAAATGAAAGATTTGGCTCGGTTGAGATTAATAAATCGAAGTGATGTTGATTTTGCGAGATGGATTGGAAAGATTGTGTGGAAGGAGAGTGTTAAAGAAAAAAGGTTTTAGCGTTTAAATCCTCAAAAGGGGAAGCTGATTAAAGATAAGGAACGGGGAATGAGGCCTGACGGTAAGCCCTGGATGGTGATGAAGTACAAGCCACTTTGGTGTTTGAAAGAGGTTCCTATGAAGCTTATGCCTCAGGATGTGTTTGAAAGAGGTTCCTTGAAGGATATCAAGTGGTGGTATGTTGATTTCCAAACTGCTAAAGCTGTGATGGAAGATGAAGACGAACATGAGATATTGAGAGTGTATGATCCAATGCACTGGGTTAATTTGTCTCAAGCTGATTTGCAGGTACTCAATGATAAGAAGATTTTCTACATACATGCATGGAAAGATGAAGCAAAGAAATACCAGACGGTGGTCTCAGTATGTGTGAGACAGGGCGTTCATGCTTGATGACGAAGGGTATGAGCTTTTTGGATAACAAGACACGAGAAAGATTTTTGAGATATGAAGCTACTGCCAAGGGGGATTCTGTTGGTGCATGATTCCAGTAGTTCATTTTGTTGGAATTACGTATGCCCGAGACACATACTTATACTAATGTGGCTAACTGTGTTTGATCCAAGTCGGGTCATACCCAATAACAAGCTAGACAACACCAAATGTATTCTTTAATGATTTGATCATTTAAACGAATACCGAACACTACGCGTTTAGAAAATTGGTTTTCTAAACAAACACACTTGAGGATTTAAATAAATTATCTGGATAATTTGTTTATATAAATTAATTATTTAATTGGTTAAATAATTATGTAAATGCATGTACATTTTATAAAATGGTTTTATAAAATGAAAGGAGATAGTTTTAATTGTTAAAACAAAACAACAAAAAAAAAAAATAATAATAATAACAATAACAAAACCGGCCACCCCATGTGGGTGGTGGTTTTTGGTCCAATCAAAACTTCCTTGGTTGGTTGACCACTTTATTATTTACTCCATCCTCCAAGACATGCATTCATGTTTTTCAATTTTGAATTTCCAAGTGCAAAAATATCAAACTCTCTCTCTCTTTTCCCTCTCCAAACTCACGGCCAAATAGGGGCTGTTTTGGGAGTGAATTTTGAGCTTGACCAAGTGTTCATAAATCCTAGCAATCACTTGGTGTTGTTGCAAAAGCTTGGGGTATCAAAAGCTTGAGGTTTTCTTCTTTGGAGGCTAGCCATTCAAAGACATCATCATCTTCATCCACTTACTTGTTCTTCTAAAGGTAGAAGAAGGTATATTTTATATTTGTGAGCATTTTAGTTCTTGTAATATTGATCCTTGGCTTTGGGTTTTAGTTTTAACATAATGGTATGTTCATTAACAAGTTTTAAGATATAAGCTTCCGTTGCGTTTTTCATGTTAAATGGTTAACTTGAACTTTGATAAACTTGTATAAAACCCAACAATGGCATCAAGAGCCGGTTACAAGGACTTATGCTCCTTGCATGTTCATAAATTTCGGGTTTTTTCATGGGTGAAAAAGGGGGTCCGAAATTTTGGTGGATTTAACCCCCATGGTTTTGTAAGATCTTGACATGCATGGAAAGATCTTAGGAAACCATTATTAACATTTGCATGTTGAAAATTGTAAAATTTTGGGGGGGGGGTTTGGGCCGTAGCCTCTTGGGGGGGGGGGGGGCCGATTCCTTTGATGTTTTTGGGCAATGGTTGCTTAGGTTGCATGCTTAGAACATTTGGTATGTTTGGATGTGTCATAACCGAAACCGAGACCTTGGATGTGTTGATTGTTGTTATGTGTATGTTGGTTATATTTATTATTCAATATGGTTGTAATAATTCATATTTTAGGCTTGTGTAATTTATTTATTCATAAGTTGGTTTGTAATAAATAGATTAGTTGCATTTTCTTTTTTTTAGAAAAATATGTATTAGGATACATTTTGTAAAAATTGAAGATGCAAGAATTGGTGGATTTGGGCCTTGGACCGAAATTTTGGGCTTGTTGGGCCTCACCGGCCCATCATGGGATTCAAGCCCATTAGGCCCATAAATTTCACTCTTGGGCCCAAGAAGACTTTTGGAAGTTTGGAGCCCATTAACAAGCCCAACAAGAACACAACAACTTGGAAAGGATACTTGAAGCATTTGGATGCAAGGTCAAGTGGGAGTCAACATTCCATCCTTGTGTCATGTTTTGTCCCTTAGGTGTGACTTATGACCTATACTTGTTTCGGCTAACAAGTATGGTCAAACTTAGCGGTTCTCGGTTATGACTATATTTTGCATGTATGCTTGGTTGTTTGTTTTACTTTATGTAATGTGTGGTTGATAGATATTAGGATATCCAAACCGTCACATAGGAACGACAACTAGCATAAAACGGGTTCTATATATATTTGGTAATATCGCGTCAATTAGTTAATAAAATGGGTTTATTAAAACTAAGCGATTACTCACATATAATAAAATTGGTTTTATTATAACTTGAACCTTGAAAATTGGTTTTCAAAATCGCCATATTACTAAATGCATGTTAGGATATGGCATAATGTTTTTCAAACTAGAATATTGGAAAACTTAAAATCCCTTTTTCATAATTACCAAGGAAACAAGTCTTACACCATCCTTTTGTATGACACTTAACGTATTAGGGAACTTTAAATGGGATAAAGGTCACCTAACCATTTTGAGCAAACTAATATACTTAGGGTAATATTAACATATTTGTGGGATAAAGGTCACCTAACCACTTGTATGTTAATCTTACATGTTTATACAAGTAGGACGACTTGAATTGGAAACCATGTGATAAAGGTCACCTAAGCATGGGGATCTAATGGTGTTGATGGGATAAACATGCCAACACGAAATAAGGATTTCGAATGGTCCCATACCTCTAGAAGTTGCAAAAGGTTGCAATTGTCAAGATTGACTACCTTGTTAAATCAAATAACGGGATAAAGGTCACCTAACCGAAATTTGATTTATCGTTGGATTCTAGAATTTAATTATTATTTTAAAATTTGGAATAAAAGGGTATTAATAATTAAATTGTTTATAATACTAAAATAAAACTTTGTTAAAATTTTGTAGATGGCCGCTAACAATGCAAACACCTCTACCCATAACACCCGTAACCTATCCTTAAGAACCATCCTTGAAAAGGATCGTCTAAACCATAATAACTTTATGGATTGGTATCGCAACTTGAGAATAGTTCTCAAACAAGAAGAGATATCATATGTCTTAGACGATCCCATTCCCGACGAGCCTAACGTGGAAGATGAGGAGGCGTATAACGATTGGGTCAAGTACACCAAAGATTCGGTGCAAGCCTCTTGCCTCATGTTAGGGACTATGATTCCCGAAATCCAAAAGGATTTCGAGCATCATGGGGCATACGACATGATAACTCAATTGAAGGAAATGTTCCTTCAACAAGCTAGAGCGGAACGTTTCGAAACGGTTCGAGCGTTTCATGCATGTCGTATGGAGGAAACCCAAAGCGTCTCATCTTATGTCCTAAAAATGAAAAGCTACATTGAAAAGCTTCGTAGGTTGAATTGTCCCGTATCTAATGAGTTGGCTACGGATTTGATCCTCAACTCTTTGACCAAAAGGTTTGAAACCTTTGTCATGAATTATAACATGAATGGATGGGACAAAAGCATTGGTGAGCTTCACGCAATGCTAAGAACGGCCGAAGCGGGAATGGGTAAAAGGGTTTTACCCGTTCTAACAATCAATGAAAGAAAAAGGGGACATAACTCCAACCCCAAAGCAAGTGTTGCTAAGGGCAAGGGCCACGTCCAAGGAAAGGGAAAGAGGAAAGCCATCACGGCCACCAAACCGAAGGAAAAGAAGCAAAAGGTTGCGGCGCAAGATCCATGCTTTGAGTGTGGAGAGATAGGTCATTGGAAAAGGAATTGTCCGACCTATCTCAATGCGTTAAAAGATAAGAGGGATGCGGGGCATACCTCAGGTATTATCTTTACTATACATATTGAACTAAATGTTATTTCTTCGAATACATGGGTACTTGATACCGGATGTGGAACTCACATTTGCAATTTGTTGCAGGGGTTCAAAAGAAGTAAACAACTCAACAAAGGGGACATTAGTCTCTTTATGGGCAATGGAGCAAGAGTTGAAGTCCAAGCCCAAGGAGACTACTTGTTAAAGCTTCCAAGTGGTTTGGAAGTAATTTTGAAGAATGTTTTGTATGCTCCTAAGTTAAGGAGAAACATTATTTCCGTGTCCCTTTTAAAACAATGTGGCTTTGATCTTAAATTTATAAATTGTGATATTCATGTTTTGATGAATGGCATGTTTTATTTTAAAGCTATACCCATGAATGGTATATATGAAATAGATCAAAGTGGTATGTCACATAGTAGTTCAATGTACAATGTCAACACCAAGAAACTCAAGAAGGACTTGGGTGATTCCTATCTTTGGCATTGTCGCCTTGGACATATAAGTAAGAATCGCATACAAACTCTTCGCAAGAGTGGTATTCTAGAAACAAATGAGTATGATTCATTTGATGTATGTGAATCTTGTTTACAAGGCAAAATGACAAAGCAACCCTTTAATAAAACTTTTGAAAGGTCAAAAGAATTATTGGGTATCATACATTCGGATGTATGTGGTCCTTTTAGACCAATGACTAGGAATGGTGAAAGATACTTCATTACCTTTATTGACGATTATAGTCGATATGGTTATGTGTACTTAATGAAACACAAAGATGAAGCTTTTGAAATGTTCAAAGACTTCAAAACTGAAGTAGAAAGACAACTCAAGACCACAATCAAAATACTTCGTAGTGATAGAGGAGGTGAATACCTAAGTGGTGTTTTTCAAGATCATCTTAAGAGTTGTGGAATTATTTCACAACTTACTCCACCTGGAACACCACAACATAATGGTGTGTCTGAAAGGAGAAATCGTACCCTATTAGATATGGTTCGATCGATGATGGCTAGAAGCACTTTACCTCTATCATTTTGGGGCTATGCTTTACTTTCCGCTGTTCGCATATTGAATATGGCTCCAACCAAGAAAGTGGAGAAGACACCTTTTGAAGTATGGCATGGAAAGGCTCCATCGCTATCATTCTTAAGAGTTTGGGGTTGTGAAGCTTATGTAAAGCAATACACCCCAAACAAATTAGAAGTCCGATCCACTAAGTGTATCTTTATAGGTTATCCTAAAGATGATTTAGGATATTACTTTTACGATCCTAGTGAGCAAAATGTTATTATTGCTCGAAAGGGTAAGTTCTTGGAAACTAAGTTCCTTGAGGAAGGAACTAATAGTAGAACAGTGAAATTTGATGAGGATCAAGAATCACAAGATGATACACAATTGGTTGATACTAGCACTCAACAAGAGGTTGTTGAAAGTGATCAAGTGGTTGATCAAAACACACAAAACGTTCGCAGATCTGGTAGAATTAGCAATCCACCTGAAAAATATGGATTTTTTGTAGAAGGTTGCTACGTGGTAGATTCGGATGAACCGACCACATACCGTGATGCAATGTCCAAGAATGATTGTGACAAATGGCTTGAAGCCATGAACGTTGAGATGCAATCCATGTATGACAACCAAGTTTGGGAATTGGTTGAACCACCACTCAACTCCAAAGCTGTTGGAAGCAAGTGGGTTTTCAAAAGGAAAACTGATATGCATGGAAACTTGGATACTTATAAAGCAAGACTTGTAGCTAAGGGTTTCACTCAAACTCAAGGGGTTGATTATGATGAAACTTTTTCGCCTGTGGCAATGCTTAAGTCTATTAGGATATTATTTGCCATAGCTGCACATTATGATTATGAAATTTGGCAAATGGATGTCAAGACCGCTTTCCTAAATGGATATCTTGAGGAAGATGTCTATATGGTTCAGCCTGAAGGTTTTGTCGATCCAAAACATCCTAATAAAGTATGCAAGTTAAAGAAATCAATCTATGGATTGAAACAAGCATCTAGAACTTGGAATCATCGTTTTGATGAAGAAATCAAAAGTTTTGGATTCATCAAGAACGCTGATGAGGCTTGTGTGTATAAGAAAGCTAGTGGGAGTATAATTACCTTCTTAGTATTGTATGTCGATGACATTCTACTATTTGGAAATGACATTCCAACCATGGAAAGCGTTAAGGCTTGGCTTGGAAGTAGATTTTCCATCAAGGATCTTGGTGAAGCAGCCTATATTTTGGGAATAAAGATCTATAGGGATAGGTCAAGGCGCTTGATAGGTTTGAACCAAAGTACATACATTGATAAAATCTTGAAAAGGTTCAAGATGGAAAACTCCAAGAAAGGTTTTGTACCTATTCAAAGAGGGACCATATTGAGTTCAGCTCAATGTCCAAGCTCAAAGGATGAGCAAGACATGATGAAACAAATCCCATATGCTTCTGCTATAGGATCCATCATGTATGCGATGATATGTACTAGACCGGATGTGTCATGCGCTTTGAGCATGACAAGCAGATACCAACAGAATCCAGGAAACAGTCATTGGATGGCTGTTAAGAACATATTGAAATACCTTAGGAGAACTAAGGATATGTTTCTGATATATGGATCTGGTGAGGAGGAACTCGCTATAAAAGGTTACACGGATGCGAGCTTCCAAACTGATCGAGATGATTCTCGATCACAATCTGGGTATGTGTTCACACTTAATGGAGGAGCTGTCTCTTGGAAGAGCTCAAAACAGGAAGTGGTAGCATTGTCCACTACAGAATCAGAATACATCGCCGCTTCATTGGCAGCTCAGGAAGCTGCATGGTTGAAGAAATTCATTACTGATCTAGGGGTGGTCTCTTCCATTCAAGACCCTCTAGAAATCTTTTGTGACAACGAGGGTGCGATTGCACAAATCAAGGAACCTCGTTCGCACCAAAAGACTAGACACATAGAGCGGAGATTCAACTACATAAGGGATGAAGTTGAAAAGGGAAAGATATGTATTCGCAAAGTTGGAACTGATCAAAATCTTGCGGATCCATTCACGAAGCTCCTAGAAAGACCGAAACATGAGCGTCATGCGAGTGGCTTAGGACTTCGATATTCTAGTAATTGGATTTGATCTATTTTGTATTTACGTTTAAAAGACTTTTGTAATTTAACTCTTTTATATGATTATGGAATCTTGAGTTAAATTCTAATTTTGCATGTTTAATCCATGAATAAGTTATCTTATTCTAAAAGTCCGTAGTCGATCACATTTGTGGGAACAAATATGAAGCAAGACTATTATGAACTAGGATTGGTGGATATTCATAAAGGGTGAATATGGAGCATAGGTTTGCTGCCAAAGTTCATAGATATTTGTGGGATACAAATATTGGACTGACCCGCTCTCAATATTACTACATGGAGTCAATGGACCTGATCATTAGTAATTTTGAGTAAAGGAGAATTTCATATTATCCTTAAACCTGAGATGTATACTGGGTCTTGATTTTCACCAAGTATTACACTTTGACTCTCCCCTTCGCTATTCGTAAAAGATGGTACATAAGGATGAGCTCAGGTGGAGTATAAAGTGATAGTGAGAGGCGTATACAGTCAAGATGGAATTTGTTCCTCTTATGTGTTGAGAGTTTAGATGTCTAAGGCCTGATAAAGTTGAATTGTAAAGAGAATGATCGCCTATGTCTCTTAGATCCAACATGACATCTAGTAACAAAGGGATATAATGATAGATTCACCTAAATCATATCAAGTAAGGGACTTGAAGGCATGATGTTATTGAATGGCACTTCGTCAAACACATTAGGGGTGGTGAACTGTTGTTAGGCGGTATTCACCACTTGCATTAATTTTCTATGTATCTCGTGCAAGTGGGAGATTGTTGGAATTACGTATGCCCGAGACACATACTTATACTAATGTGGCTAACTGTGTTTGATCCAAGTCGGGTCATACCCAATAACAAGCTAGACAACACCAAATGTATTCTTTAATGATTTGATCATTTAAACGAATACCGAACACTACGCGTTTAGAAAATTGGTTTTCTAAACAAACACACTTGAGGATTTAAATAAATTATCTGGATAATTTGTTTATATAAATTAATTATTTAATTGGTTAAATAATTATGTAAATGCATGTACATTTTATAAAATGGTTTTATAAAATGAAAGGAGATAGTTTTAATTGTTAAAACAAAACAACAAAAAAAAAAAAATAATAATAATAACAATAACAAAACCGGCCACCCCATGTGGGTGGTGGTTTTTGGTCCAATCAAAACTTCCTTGGTTGGTTGACCACTTTATTATTTACTCCATCCTCCAAGACATGCATTCATGTTTTTCAATTTTGAATTTCCAAGTGCAAAAATATCAAACTCTCTCTCTCTTTTCCCTCTCCAAACTCACGGCCAAATAGGGGCTGTTTTGGGAGTGAATTTTGAGCTTGACCAAGTGTTCATAAATCCTAGCAATCACTTGGTGTTGTTGCAAAAGCTTGGGGTATCAAAAGCTTGAGGTTTTCTTCTTTGGAGGCTAGCCATTCAAAGACATCATCATCTTCATCCACTTACTTGTTCTTCTAAAGGTAGAAGAAGGTATATTTTATATTTGTGAGCATTTTAGTTCTTGTAATATTGATCCTTGGCTTTGGGTTTTAGTTTTAACATAATGGTATGTTCATTAACAAGTTTTAAGATATAAGCTTCCGTTGCGTTTTTCATGTTAAATGGTTAACTTGAACTTTGATAAACTTGTATAAAACCCAACACATTTAACTCGAGTTTATTTTTGTCTGTAATCGTTACATTGTTCTTATTGTGTTGAACGTGTTAGTTAGCTTTTAGTGTTAAGCGAACTTGTGGGATAGCGATGTTAGGGATAACTTCGCCTAGCATGTTAGGCGAAGTTGTCGCTATATATATTCCCTAACTTCGGCTTTTTGGGTAGAACTTTGACGGCAGTGTTTTGTGACATTTGGTGTTACGCGTTTGGTGTCTTTGTTTTATCGACATCGCAATATAAAAACTAGTGATTTATACCGAGTTATCCAACCAAGTGATGAATCCCTTAGGGATTTTGTTACGAGGTTCGGCAGGGAAGCTCTGGAAATCCCTAATCTTGACATGGCTACTGCTATTGAAGCCTTCAAAATGGGACTTCAGAGGGGCTCCCCCTTATATGATGATCTTGTGATGACTCCTTGCAGTTCTCTAGGTGAAGTAAGGAACAGAGCACTAAGGTTTATATGGCTGGAAGATGACAAAAGGATCCAAGAAAGATTGGGGGCTCAGGCAAAACAAGAATCCCCTAACAAGAATAAAGGATCCTCATACATGAACAACAACTCAAAGTCGTACACCAAGTTCAACAATCAAAACGTACGAACAGTCGATGAAGTAGATGATGATGAAGACTACCCCTGCATCTCTGAGTATTGCCTCTCCGTAGATACACATGGCTTAATTTGTGCCATGAAAAATCTAGGCGAGAAAGCAAGATGGCCCCAAAAGAACGAGAATACAACCACCTTCAAAGGCAAGTCTAAGTGGTGTGCCTTCCACAAAGATTTTGTCCATATGACAGACGATTGCGTTGGCTTAAGGAGGGAAATTGGATACCTCCTGAGCAAGGGCCACTTTAAAGAGCTCTTGGGAAGGAAGAAATCCAAGATCCAGGATCCTGAAGATCTTCCACAAAAAGCAACACCACCACCACCAGATGCTCACGTGATCAACTTCGTCTCCAGAGACAACGACATATTCCAAACTTCCTGTTATGCAGAGAAGAAACCCACCGAAAAAGCCAAGTTGGATAATGAAAAAAGACCGCTTATCCCCACTACTTCAATAACTGGCGAGAGAATCTTCTTTGAACAAGAGGGTAACACAAGGATTCATGATTCTCATCGAGACACGCGCATGGTCAATTTCATCCCCGGAGGGTCAAACATATGCGGAACTTCTTTCTCCGTAGCTAAGAGGCTCGCCAAGGAAATCAAACTGGATGGCGGGGACCGACGGGTTATATCCACCACGTTGACCAATCAAGTAAGGATAGATGGTGATCAAGTGGAGGCCGAAAACTATTATTCTTCATTAATGAAGCTGACAGCCAAGCAAACTGTAGCATAGCAACCACAGCAACATCCAGTATCCCCAGCAACATCGAAGGGGATTTGGTATTCTTCTTAGGGCGAAGAAAATCTACCTTTGCATTTAAACATTTAGACATGACAAGTATTTCTAAGGAGGTAATTACTCATAAATTAGTCCTTGAGTTATCTGTTAAACCCGTCCATCAGAAGCGAAGAAAATTCGCTCCTGAGAGGAATAAGATCATATAAGAAGAATTTGAAAAACTTCTTAAGGCCGGTATGATCAGAGAGGTTAAATATCCTCGATGGTTGGCTAATGTGGTTGTTGTTTCAAAAAAGAATGGAAAGTGGACGGTGTGTATCGACTTTACAGATTTAAACAAGGCATGCCCCAAGGATCTTTCCCATTACCACATATAGACTCCATGGTGAATGCAACGTAAGGACATGAAATGCTTACCTTTATGGATGCTTCCTCTGGATTTCAACAAATTCAGATGGTACCATCAGATCAGGAGGATACAACCTTCATGACTCCTACCGGCGTATACTGTTATATTACTATGCCGTTTGGACTAAGAAATGCAGGGGCAACATACCAAAGACTAGTCAACATGATGTTCAAGGATCAGTGGGCAAGACTATGGAAGTATACATAGACAGCATGGTGGTAAAGTCAAGGAAAGCTGAGGATCACCTTAGAGACCTTGAAGAAGCATTCAATATCCTCGACCAATATAACATGAAACTGAATCCATAAAAATGCCATTTTGGTGTTAAGGCTGGAAAGTTTCTAGGATATATGGCGAACTAAAGAGGGATAGAAGCAAGCCCGGAGCAGATAGAAGCCATCATCAACTTGAAGTCTTCTGCAAATGCTAAAGATGTCCAAAGGCTCACGAGAAGAATAGCCGCTCTCAACAGGTTCATCTCAAGATACTCCGAGAAGTGCAAAAATTTCTATGACATTCTTAGAAAGAATAAGAAGTTTGAGTGGACGGGAAAGCATGAGGCTGCGCTCAAAGCCTTGAAGGATTACTTATCCTCAGCTCCAACTCTAATGAAGCCTGTGGATGGAGAATCCTTACATATGTACCTAGCTGTTTCAAAAAATGTTGTAAGTGCCGTCCTTGTGAAGGATCATGAAGGTGAACAACATCTCGTTTATAATGTAAGTAAAAGTCTTCTAGATGCAGAAGCTAGGTATTCTCATTTAGAAAAGTTAATTCTTGCACTTATTATGGCTTCTACTAAATTGAGACATTACTTTGAGACTCATACTATTATTTTAAGAACTAATTATCCTGTTAAGAATGCCCTTAGAAAGCAAGAGTTGTCAGGTAGAATAGCCAAGTGGGCTGTGAAACTAAGTGCATATGATATTCAGTACGAGCCAAGAAAAGCCATCAAGTCACAAGCACTCGCAGACTTTGTGGCCAGATTAGGGATCCTACTGAAATCGCCACAGTGGGACATATTACCCCAGTCTATAGCTTGTGAGTTCCAAGCAACGAACAACGAGGCGGAGTATGAAGCTTTGGTCGCATGTTTTCAATTAGTTAAGTGCATGAGGATCAGGTATCTTCAAGTATATATAGATTCATTATTTATTGCTAACCACTTTAACGGCTCATATGCTGTTAAAGGAGAAAAACTAATCAAATATATAGATGTTGTGAAGGAATTAGCAAAATCCTTAGAATTGTTTAGCATTGTACAGGTACCAAAGGAAGAAAATGTCGGGGTAGATGCTTTGGAAAATTTAGCCTCTACTTTGAAAATTCCAGAATATATGAAAATTCCAATCATTCATGTTCTCTCACGAGCAATCGGAGAACAAGAAGTTGGGGAGATAACGAATGACAATGAAATTGTACGTTGGGATCCATTATCCTCGAATAATCAAGAATCGTGGATCCTCTCAATCAAGAAGTACATTCAAACTGGAGAGATTCCAACCACTGAGAATCCCAAATCCTTCAAACTCAAGGTATCACAATACATTTTATTAGATGATATGCTATACAGGAAATCTCTTGCAGGTCCATACTTGAGGTGCATCAAGGATCCTGAAATCCAAGAGGTGCTTAAAGATTTTCACGAAGGTGATTGTGGTAATCACACCGGAGGTAGAGCCCTGTTTTCTAGGATTCTAAGAACAAGATACTTCTGGCCAACAATGAAGAGAGATGCAATGGAATATTCAAAGAAATGTGATGCTTGTCAAAGACATGCAAACATCCTTCTCCAACCAGCAGAACCTATGTATCCCACATCCTCTTCATGGCCTTTCATGAAATGCGGTATGGATATTGTAGACAAACTACCTATGTCACCAGGAGGAAAAGTATTCATGCTTGCAAAGACGGATTACTTTTCAATGTGGATAGAAGCAGAAGCTTTTGTTCAAGTACGCGAAAAAGAGGTTACATCTTTCATTAAAAGAAATATTATTACTAGATTTGGTATCCCTTTGGAAATTATTTGTGACAATGGTTCCTAGTATATCAGGAAAAAAACCACTAACTTTTGTGACAGCTGGGGCATCAAGATGATTACCTCTACTCCAGTGCATCCTCAAGCTAATGGTCAAGCGGAGTCTAGCAACAAAATCATCATCAACAATCTAAAGAAGAAATTAGGATCCAAGAAGGGAATGTGGGCTGAAGAGCTACCTTATGTTCTTTGGGCTGACAGGACAACACCCAAGAATGCAACAGGCCAAACACCCTTCTCATTAGTGTGGGGATCAGAAGCCGTTATCCCCACTGATGTAAGGCCCCATTACCGGTACCTCACATTTGGAAGTTGGATTTACTCATCAACATAGTTCTAATCATCAGAGTTAACAAAAACATTCGCGGAACATAAAAACTTTCAATAAACATTTCATAACAATCCAAAACTTGTCTTAAACAAACAACTTGTCTTTCAAAAACTAAGTAATTAAGACATAACACGTCTTGAGCCTTCCGATGCCAGCCTCTTATTCAATGCCACGTGTTCCCCTCAAGCGAGCTGCCTCATCCTACTCACCTGCGTGCATACTAATAGTCAGCTACGCTGAGTGGGTTCCAGTTAATCACATATCATGCAATACATACATACTTACTTACTTTCATTCATACTTTCATATCTTTATCTCATTCTTACTTAACTTCATTTCTTACGTTATAAAGAGCATTACGCCCTACTTTCCTCGAGTATTATTAGGGCTCGGTCCTTCCTTCCTCGAGTATTATTAGGGCTCGGTCCCTCTTCGTTACCATACAACCATACCTCATTTAAATTCATTCACATATCATACCTATCATATCATCATATAACATAACATTACAACTTGACAAAACGTGCAATATCCGAAGATCGTTCACATACTGACAAGCAATCATTCATACTTTTCAAATAATCACGCAAGATATACATTTATCACTTAGGATAAATGTATTAACAAACACATTGAGTATGAACATAGCCCCGAAAACATAACACGGAAATGGGGCTAGAAACACACCTGGATCCTGTTTCTTTCTCCGTTTATCGTAATTCCCTCATTTAATTATGCCATGCTAACTGTATATCGGATACACGTATTAATATTTGTACTAGGTCTGAAGTAATCTATGGGCATTGTTTTAGATTGCATTATACATAGATTATTTTGTATAAGTCCAAGGTATACGGCTTTTAATTATTTAATATTCCAATTTTCTTTCTTTAATGCTCTAGCTTAACACCCCAGATTATCCTTTTGACGTATAATGACGTGGGTACGCGTATACGTATGTTTATACACCATATCTAACTCAAGGGTACTTATATGTACTTATATAAATATAATGTATTTTGGTCTTAACGTGATAGGATCTTTATTATTGTTAATTATACTATTAATAACCCAAGGCATTGCAACGAGTTTGTCCATCTATTCTGTAATCGAATTTATTTGTTTTAAATTTTTGAGTGACGGTGTGATCGAGTTTTCGAAGTGTAATAGGGTTCGGGTTTGTAATCGGGCTTGGCTAAGCTTTGGGCTAGACACAAAGACAAGTCCTTGGTTGATATGGGTACAAGAGCCCACAACTGGCCATACACAAATCTGATTTGGGCCTGGTTAGAAATTGGGCCGGGTTTGATATTATACAAATCCCAACCTCCACATCATAAACATATGCGCCCCTTTCTCCTTCATCATCTATTTTATTTTCTGTTCTGCTCCTTTCAACAGTTCCAAGTAAACGAGTTATGCGATTATGTATGTAAGTGTCCAGATTGTAATCAAGTCTTCAGTGAGCGATTTATAAGGTGAGTTGGATTGTAAGTGATATGGCAGTGTAATCGATTTGATGTAATCGAGAGTTTATTGTAATCGAGCGTTGCCGGATTTGATCACAATGTAAGCGAGATCTGGAGGGTAATCGAAATCTGGTTGAAATGGATTTCAATAATTTTAATCGAGTTCCTCTAGGAATCGATTACAATTGTAATCGATTGCTAGTGTATTCGAAGTCTGTATACATATTTATTCAAGTACTGTAATCGAATTTCATAGATTGTATGTGAGTTTTATTTGTATGTTTTGTAATCGAATTGAGATTGTGTTCAGATGCTATTTGTAATCGAATTGAGATTGTGTTCGGATGCTATTTGTAATCGAGGCTAGGGTAGTTTAACACGTTATAATCGACTGGTAGAACTCAACGATTGTTATCGAGGTGTGCTTGGCTGCAAGATAACGATGGCCCGATGGTTCACTGTATTGCTGGTGGGATTAGGTCAACCCAAGGTAACAGGTTGGGTACCCACTACCCGTTTATTATTATTATTATTACTATTAATATTATTATTATTATTATTATTATTATTATTATTATTATTATTATTATTATCATTTTTAGTTTTATTTAACATATACACCTTTAATATAATCATTTAACATGATGCTATCTCACCCATTAAGCGCTCTCGTGACCATTTCCGAGTAAGGCTTGACTCGGGAAATCATAAAGTTTGAATCTTTAAACCGTAAACGTTCAAGACTAGATTTTTAGGGTTCCTTTTAACGAGTCGTTTCCATTTTCGATTCGTTTCTTTCACTATTAACATCAAGTTTTCAACTTTAATGTTTGTTTCACGCCGATCTACTCTAGATTCAAGTTTCAAGACTAATCGTTTATTAAAACATAAACATTAAGATCAAGAACATACTTTTATGGGTTCGTTTGGTTTCGGCTAGCTTGTTTGTGAACCTTAAACCTTGGATCTAACTTTTATATAGAAGATCTAGTAATAGTTAGCTTGATTTGGGCTTGATTTGGCCTCGGATCTCTTTCTTTTTCTCTTGGCCGTTTATGTATAACAAGGAAGGTGTGTGTGTTTGGAGTGTGTGTAGAGATTAAGATGGAAAGGATGGAATGAGAGTTAGGGTTTTAGAATGGTTTAGGAGGGTATTTATTCCTCTTGAAGCCCATGGGCCTAAAGCCCATTACCCTTTAACCCACCTTAATTAATCTAAGTCCATGATCCTTTCTTTACTTGATATTAATTAATTATTAACGCGAAATCACTAAACGTAACTTTCTTTATTTAATAATAAAATATTTATTTAACATACGACAACTTAACAAAATCTTCATTTAATATTATAATTTAACATTATAATATTTAGGATGTTACAAGTCTTCCCTCCTTAAAAAGGTTTCGTCCCCGAAACCTAACTATTACTTAAATAGATTAGGGTAGAACTTGCGCATCTCATCCTCAGCTTCCCAAGTGGCATCTGATCCTTTGAGATGCTTCCATATCACCTTCACTAAAGGTATGACTTTGTGACGAAGTTGCTTCTCCTTGCGATCAACAATCTCTATCGGTTGCTCAATGTAGTTCAGTTGTTCATCAACCTCGATGGCCATCAATGGCACGTGAGACGTGTCATCAGCTAGACATTTCCTTAGATGAGAAACATGGAAGGTTGAATGAATTTCTTCTAACTCATCAGGTAAATCCAGCTTATAAGCTACTTAACCCACGCGATCTATTATCTTAAACGGTCCAATGTACCTCGGACTCAACTTTCCTCTTTTCCTAAAACGGATAATCCCTTTCCAAGGCGAGACTTTAAGCATCACATTGTCACCAACGTTAAACTCAATCGGTCGTCGCCGCTTATCAGCATACAACTTCTGTCTATCTTGGGAAGCTTTCATTCTGGCCTTAATCTGATCGAACTTTGAAGACGTTTCCTGAACCACTTCTAAACTTCCCATTTCTTTCTGGCCAATCTCACCCCAACACACCAGGGTTCTACATCGTCTACCATAAAGCATCTCAAACGGTGGCATACCAATACTTGAATGGTAACTGTTGTTATAGGAGAACTCTGCAAGATGCAGGTGATCATCCCACCTTCCACCAAAGTCTAAAACACAAACACGTAGCATATCCTCAAGGGTTTGGATCGTCCTTTTGGATTGTCCATCTGTTTGAGGATGATACGCCGTACTGATGTTTAACCTTGTTCCCATAGCTTCATGGAACTTCTTCCAAAATCTCGAAGAAAACCGAGTATCTCTATCTGACACGATCGATAACGGTACTCCGTGTTTAGTCACAACCTCTTTAATGAACAAGCTTTCTAACGTTTCTGACGAGATAGCCTCTCGTATGGGCAGAAATTGAGCACTCTTGGTCAAACGGTCCACAATCACCCAGATGGTATCATGTTGCTTAGCTGTACGAGGTAGCTTAGTTATGAAATCCATAGTGATGTGTTCCCATTTCCCTCTGGTATCTCAAGCGGTTGCTTTTTTCATAAGGCTTCTGATGTTTGGCTTTGACTTGTAAACAAGTTAAGCACTTACTAACATAATCCACTACCTAGTTTTTCATCCCTGGCCACCAGTAGTCTCTTCTCAAGTCTTGATACATTTTTGTAGCTCCTGGATGGATTGAGTATCTTGACTTATGAGCTTCATCTAAGATTCGACCCCTAAGATCTCCATGGCGTTGGATCCACATGCGGTCAAACCTAGTCATAACACCATGCGTGTTTTCCATCAACTCATCCTGTTGGCCACGAATTCTTTCTTTCTTCACTAACTTATCATCTACTAACACCTCTAACTGCACTTTGATGATTTCTTCAAAAAGACTTGAATTCATAATCAGCTGGTATGACCTTACGGTTGCAAGGACTTCCTCATTCTTACAACTTAACGCGTCGGCGACCACATTAGCTTTACCAGGATAGTATTTAATGCCGCAGTCATACTCTTTAATCAACTCCAACTATCTCCTATGTCTCATGTTTAATACCTTCTGTTCGAAGAAGTACTTTAAACTCTTATGATCTGTGTAGGTGGTACACTTCGTACCGTACAGATAATGCCTCCATATCTTAAGAGCATGCACTACAGCTGCTAGTTCTAAATCATGCGTCGGATAAGTACTCTCATGGACCTTCAACTGTCTGGACGCATAAGCTATCACCTTTCCTCGTTGCATTAACACGCAACCTAACCCACGATGCGAAGCATCAGTACAAACAACCAAATCCTCGTCACCATCGGGTAAAGCAAGGATTGGAGCTTGCGTGAGTCTCTTCTTTAACTCCTGAAAAGCCTCTTCTTGAAAATTACCCCAACTGAATACTATCGAATTTCGAGTCATACCGGTTAACGGTGCAGCTATCTTGGAGAATCCTTCGATGAATCTCCTATAGTAGCCAGCTAACCCTAGGAAGCTTCGTATATCAGTAGGATTCTGCGGAGTCTTCCAATTCGTTATCGCCTCAATCTTAGTTGGGTCCACGGTAATCCCCTTAGGATTTATCACGTGACCTAGAAATTGCACTTCTCGCAACCAGAACGCGCATTTCGAAAACTTAGCATACAACTTATCTTCCTTCAGAACTTCCAACACTTCCCTCAGATGCTCGGCATGATCAGACTCACTCTTGGAATAAATCAATATGTCGTCGATGAAAACGATAACTGACTTATCCAACATTGGCCGACACACCCTATTCATCATGTCCATAAATGTTGCGGGAGCATTTGTTAGACCGAATGACATTACGAGAAAATTGTAGTGTCCATATCGCGTACGAAACGCTAATTTAGGGATGTCTGCCTCTTTCACTTTCAACTCATAATAGCCTGATCTGAGAACTATCCGTGAGAACCAACTTGAACCATGCAGTTGGTCAAACAGATCATCAATCCTTGGCAAAGGATATATATTTTTCACCATAAGCTTATTCAGTTCCCGATAATCTATGCACATCCTCATTCTTCTATCCTTCTTCTTCTCAAACAATACTGGCGCGCCCCACGGGGAAACACTTGGTCTAATAAAACCCTTGTTAAGGAGTTCTAGCAGTTGGGACATCAATTCTTTCATCTCAGACGGTGCTAGACAGTAAGGCGCTTTCGCAACAGGTTGGGATCCTGGTACTAAATCTATCTGGATTTCTATTTCCCGCTCTGGTGGCAACCCCGGAAGATCCTCAGGGAATACTTCTGGGATGTAGCGCACAATAGGAACATCTTTCAATTCCTTTGTCTCGGCCGAAGCGTTGACAACATACGCTAGGTAGGCACTGCACCCTCGCCTTAACAAGCCCTCGTCTTTTATCATCGAAATGACATTAAGCCCAGAACTTTCCTTATCACCATAAACCGTCACCGCACTACCATCCAAGGACTTTAACCTTATCACTCTACTCATACACACTATCTAAGCCTCATACTCAGACAACCAACCCATTCCCAAAATCACATTGAACCCTCCTAAGGTCATAACATACAAAGTAACAGGGAACTCATGTCCCTCTAAATCTATCTTACAGTCCTTAACCATTTTCATTATTTTAATCGAAGTGTCACTAGCAGTTTCTACTATAAAGGTTTCAGACACTCGATAACATTTCATTTTAGCTAATTTACTAAAGGGCATGGCTACGAAACTTTTGTTCTCACCCGAATCAAATAATACTGAAGCGGAAATACCGTTTACTAGAAAAGTACCTCTGACGACATCGGGAATCTGCTTAGCTTGTTCTTGAGTCAGCATGTAGGCTATGGTCTTTGGACTTGTTGGTTCAGCATCCTTCTTTCCACCCCTTCCAGCTTCGCCCTCAATGCATTCCCTAGCAAAGTGACATGTCTTACCGCACTTGTAACATGCGGGCTTAGCACTGCACTTATGAGCATAATGACCGACCTTTCCACACTTATAGAAAGTATTCGTCCCAACTCTGCATTCCCCAACATGCATCTTTCCACATTTATAACAAGTGTTAGAATATTTACCCCATCTGCACTCACCACCGTGTGCCTTGCCACAAGTTTTGCACGACCTTTTCTCCCACACCTTCGGTTTCTTATCTTTTGAGTTCCACAACTGTGTACCGGGTCGTTTAACAGGAGCGACCCACTTCTTATCCTTCTTTTCTTCCCCTACCACAACATCGTCCGTAGCCAGATCCTCATAAACCATCTCTGCGAGTTCGACAGCAGAGTCAAACGTAGCAGGTTTATTCGCCCTGACCAGTACGCGAACTTTTTGTGGCAATCCTCTTACATAGCACTTAATCCTCTTAGCTTCAGTGTTGACCATGTCGGGTACTAACCTAGACATTCGGTTGAACTCGGTGGTATATTCACGATGTGTCATCGTCCCAGCCTTCAAGTTCAGGAAATTCATCTCCGCCCTCTCAACCTCGGCGTCAGCACAAAATTTCTTCAAAACCAGTTCTTTCAGGTCCTCCCACCTCATAGCCTTGATTTCCTCGCGACTCTTCCTATGTTCAATCGATTCCCACCAATACATCGCCTCATCTTCAAACGATTGGGTGGCATAACCGATAGCTTGATCAGGACGACACTCGCTAATACGGATAATCTTGTCCATAGTGGTTATCCATTGAAGAGTAGCGATTGCGTCTCCCAAACCAGTCAGCTTCGGCGGGTCGCATCCTTTAAAGGACTTGTATTGCACCCACCTCGGCCTCTTTTCCGGTTATCGGCTTTCACAGACTTAACCCCACTCGAGGCTTCTCTCTCTTCTTCCTCATCCCTCCTACCATTACCCCCTACCCCCTCAGCGGTTCTTTCACGGCTCCCAGCAGACCTTCCAGGAGTCATATTCTTCACAGCAGTGGCCACAGCTTGAACAATAGCTGCTTGAATTGCGGGATCCAGTTGAACCCCTTCGTTGTTGTTCGGGTTCCCCCAGCTGTGCTTCCTTCATCTCCAGTGTTGGAAGCCATTTCGACCGAAGGTCGTTGGACACGACGTCCAGCGCGACCTCCAGTTCCCACATTTCCTCCCATTCCAGCCATCGTATTCTTAAAGGGAAAACACAAACGTCATCACTCAAGGAACTATTTAGTTCAAGGATAGTAAGGCTAACAGGTAATAACAGTGGCCAGTTGTGATTAGCTGATCACGTTACTTTCCGTGTCCTAACACTTCATTTTATGAGTCTATTTGTGCTTATTCTAATCTTAAACAGTTAATCAGTCAAACAAGCAAGAAATCCTATCAATATTAATCAAGATAATATTAACATTTATTATTTAACCATACACTTTACCTTTGCTGAGCTTGCTTAAGTGACACATGGTATTCTTGGACTGGCATCTTCTTACTTAAATCCCATTCTCTGTTCGAGTCTAAGCATGTAGGATGCTTAAATCTCTCGAACTTTGCTCTGATACCAACTTGTAAGGCCCCGTTACCGGTATCTCACATTTGGACGTTGGATTTACTCATCAACATAGTTCTAATCATCAGAGTTAATAAAAACATTCGCGGAACATAAAAACTTTCAATAAACATTTCATAACAATCCAAAACTTGTCTTAAACAAACAACTTGTCTTTCAAAAACTAAGTAATTAAGACATAACACGTCTTGAGCCTTCCGATGCCAGCCTCTTATTCAATGCCTCGTGTTCCCCTCAAGCGAGCTGCCTCATTCTACTCACCTGTGTGCATACTAAAAGTCAGCTACGCTGAGTGAGTTTTAGTTAATCACATATCATGCAATACATACATACTTACATACTTTCATTCATACTTTCAAATCTTTATCTCATTCTTACTTACCTTCATTTCTTACGTTATAAAGAGCATTACGCCCTACTTTCCCCAAGTATTATTAGGGCTCGGTCCCTCCTTCCTCGAGTATTATTAGGGCTTGGTCCCTCCTTCCTCGAGTATTATTAGGGCTCGGTCCCTCCTTCCTCGAGTATTATTAGGGCTCGGTCCCTCCTTCCTCGAGTATTATTAGGGCTCGGTCCCTCTTCGTTACCATACAACCATACCTCATTTACATTCATTCACATATCATACCTATCATATCATCATATAACATAACATTACAACTTGACAAAACGTGCAATATCCGAAGATCGTTCATGTACTGACAAGTAATCATTCATACTTTTCACATAATCACGCAATACATACATTTATCACTTAGGATACATGTATTAACAAACACATTGAGTATGCACACAGCCCCGAAAACATAATACAGAAATGGGGCTAGAAACTCACCTGGATCCTATTTCTTTCTCCATTTATCGTAATCCCCTTTTTTAATTGTGCCCTGCTAACTGTATATAGGATAAACATATTAATATTCGTACGAGGTCTGGAGTAATCCATGGGCATTGTTTTAGATTTCATTATACTTAGATTATTTTGTATAAGTCCAAGGTATACGGCTTTTAATTATTTAATATTCCAATTTTCTTTCTTTAATGCTCTAGCTTAACACCCCAGATTATCCTTTTGACGTATAATGATGTGGGTACGTGTATACATAAGTTTATACACCCATATCTAACTCAAGGGTACATATATGTACTTATATAAATATAGTGTATGTGGGTCTTAACGTGATCGGATCTTTATTATTGTTAATTATACTATATACAACCCAAGGCATTGCAACGAGTTTGTCCATCTATTCTATAATCGAGTTTATTTGTTTTAAGTGTTTGAATAACGGTGTTATCGAGTTTTCGGAGTGTAATAGGGTTCGGGTTTGTAATCAAGCTTGGCTAAGCTTTGGGCTAGACACAAAGACAAGTCCTTGGCTGATATGGGTCCAAGAACCCACAACTGGCCATACACAAATCTGATTTGGGTCTGGTTAGAAATTGGGCCGAGTTTGATATTATACAAAGCCCAACCTCCACATCATAAACATCTGCGCCCCTTTCTCCTTCATCATCTATTTTTTTTTTCTATTCTGCTCCTTTCAACAGCTCCAAGTAAACGAGATATGCGATTATGTATGTATGTGTCCAGATTGTACTCGAGTCTTCAGTGAGCGATTTAAAAGGTGAGTTGGATTGTAAGCGATATGGCAGTGTAATCGATTTGATGTAATCGAGAGTTTATTGTAACCGAGCGTTGCCGGGGTTGATCACAATGTATGCGAGATCTGGAGGGTAATCGAAATCTGGTTGTAATCGATTTCAACAATTTTAATCGAGTTCCTCTAGGAATCGATTACAATTGTAATTGATTGCTAGTGTATTCGAAGTCTGTAAACGTATGTAGTCAAGTACTGTAATCGAATTTCATAGATTGTATGCGGGTTTTATTTGTATGTATTGTAATCGATTTGAGATTGTGTTCGGATGCTATTTGTAATCGAATTGAGATTGTATTCGGATGCTATTTGTAATCGAGGCTAGGGTAGTTGAACACGTTGTAATCGACTGGTAGAATCAACGATTGTAATCGAGGTGTGCTTGGCTGCAAGATAACGATGGTCCGATGGTTCACTTTATTGGGTTTGGCTGGTGGGTTTAGGTCAACCCAAGGTTACATGTTGGGTACCCACTACCCGTTTATTATTATTATTATTATTATTATTATTATTATTATTATTATTATTATTATTATTATTTTTTTTTTTTTTTATTTTTATTTTTATTTTTATTTTTATTTTTATTTTTATTTTTAATTAACATATGTACCTTTAATATAAACCTTTAACATGATGCTATCTCACCCATTAAGCGCTCTCGTGACCATTTCCGGGTAAGGCTTGACTCGGGAAATCATAAAGTTTGAATCTTTAAACCTTAAACGTTCAAGACTAGATTTTTAGGGTTCCTTTTAACGAGTCATTTCCATTTTGGGTTCGTTTCTTTCCCTATTAACATCAAGTTTTCAACTATAATGTTCGTTTCACGCCTATCTACTCTGGATTCAAGTTTCAAGACTAATCGTTTATTAAAACATAAACTTTAAGATTAAGAACATACCTTTATGGGTTCGTTTGGTTTCGGCTAGCTTGTTTGTGAACCTTAAACCTTGGATCTAACTTGTATATATAAGATCTAGTAATAGTTAGCTTGATTTGGCCTCGAATCCCTTTCTTTCTCTCTTGGCCGTTTATGTATAATAAGGAAGGTGTGTGTGTTTGGAGTGTGTGTAGATATTAAGATGGAAAGGATGGAATGAGAGTTAGGGTTTTTGAATGGTTTAGGAGGGTATTTATTCCTCTTGAAGCCCAAGGACCTAAAGCCCATTACCTTTAACCCACCTTAATTAATCTAAGTCCATGATCCTTTCTTTAATATTAAAATATTTATTTAACATACGACAACTTAACGAAATCTTCATTTAATATTATAATTTAACATTATAATATTTAGGATGTTACAACAGAGATGTTGGTTCCTAAAGCAAGAACAAGCATCCGTGATCCTGAGGCTAATGAAGAAATCCTTCTTGAAGACGTGAATACTGTTGAATAACTCAGAGACCTAGCCAATATCATAATGGCAGCTTATCAACAAAGGGTAGCTGGGGCATACAACAAGAATATTAGGATCAGAAGACTTCAAGAAGGAGATTTAGTTTTGAGGAAAGCCTTCCAAAACACGACCAATCCGGCTGACGGGAAGTTGGCACCCAAATGGGAAGGTCCTTATCTGATCGAGTCGGAAGAAGGAAAGGGAGCATATCACTTGCTCACTATGGAAGGCAACAGGTTACTAAGAGCATGGAATGTTATCCACCTCAAGAATTACCTTTTCTTATCAGGATCTAGTATCCTGTGAGGATCTATTATCCTTTTAGGATCAAGGTTCCCCAGAATTGGTAAAATCTATCCTGCTAATTTCAATTTCTTAATTTTTAATTTCAGGATAATATATATTCTTAATGATTTCTTTCTTCCAAGTTTAAGTAACAATGCAGGATATTAATAAGATATATAATGATCAAGAGGTTGGCCACCTCTCCTTTAAATTCAAGGTACTTTACTATTTCCCTTGGCCTAGCCGACGATTGAATATGATCCCTGATGGTCATATCCCCTAAGGTTTAAAGGTTTTCACCTTTCTTATGAATTAGAGTTTCTACACTCTCGCCTGTAGCTCGGGGCAGCAGGACCAGTACACGCTTAGTGGTTGACAATTTTATTGTCTTAGGCAATATGGAGGATCCTACGATTTATGGTAGACGTACCATAACGACGATTTATAATGTTTTCACGTTATCTCACTTTTGGGCTAAATCCCGGTTTTCGCGACTCCACATTTGACATCCGTATCTTGGGCCAGTCCTCTGTTTGGGCTTGTCCCAAGATTTGGGCTTGTCTCTTGTTGAAGGGCTTTTCCCCACTATACGGGCTTGTCTCCATTTGCACGGGCTTGTTTCCAGTTTATTATTTGGGCTTGTCCCCAGCTTAATGGGTTTGATCCCAATTAACGTTATGAGTTGTTTGCAACAGATTTTCTAAGTTCATCACGAAGACAAAGTCCTATGGATTCAAAATACTAAGGTTACTTCTTCAAGGATCATTGAAGGTTCTATATTTATGGTAACTTAGGTATACCTAGACCTTCTGGTGTGGTTTCTATTAATGAATTTATATTGTCTTAGCTGCAATAATTTTTAAACGTTTTAGTTTAAAGGATTATCCCTTTAAGAATATTCTATTATAAAAACTTTTATCAATATTTAAGGATACTCTATCCTACAGTTTGTTCTTTAAGAATATTTTATCCTAAATATTTTTGGTAAGGATATTTTATCCTAAAATTTTTTACTCAAGATTATTTCTCAAGACTTTCAATAAAGCTAAAGCTATATCAAACAAACTTTCAAAATAACAAATAGCAAGCAAATAGTAAAAATTTTTATATTATTAAGAATAAGTCACCTGGACTTACCAAAATCTTTAACCCGGATTTCACCATACAAAAGATGGACCATCCACCCAGGTTAAACAGTTGTTACTAATTGTTCTTAAGTGTAGGAAAATAAACATCAGAGGAACCAAAGGCTTCATCCCCACAAACAGAGGATCCATCCACCTTTGGTACCCCTGAAAATTGTCTTGAGGATCAGTGATCCTTAAACCCTACATACTATTGTTTATTATAAACCAAATTATCCTTAAAAAACATCGACATAAACAAAAAAGTGGGCTCGGGCCTTGTCTTTTATATCCTTCATCGCCCACATAAGCTGCATCTTCACCCTCTGCAACACCTTCTATTTCACCGGCTTTAGCCACCTCCTTGACACCAATGGTTCCAACCTCGTTTTCCTTAGCCATCTCCTCATCATCCTCGCCACCAAGATCCACCAAGGCAGTCTTCCACTTTTTCACATCCCAGGTCGTCTTATCAAAAGCAGGATCACCGGCCTCCTTCACCATCTTAATCCGTGCTTGAAACACCGACCTAGCGGCCCACATCTTAGCCTCGCCTATAACTTGTTTCACTTCCTCTTGGTTCTGGGTTTCTGCTAAGGATAGTTGATCCTCCAACTGCTTTTTGTCCTTGGAAAGTTGACTCATTGCTTTATCTTTGGCAACCACGGCTTTCCCTAACCCAGACAGCTTTTCACTCATCTGGCTGATAATCTTTTCATAATGCTATTTGAAGGCATTCAAAGCCTATAACCATGTAAACAGGATTTGAAGGATATTGGATCCTTAAATTCAAAATATCAGAATACAGGATACTTATAGAGAGGACTATGTCATAATGGGTTTCGGGATCGGAGGACCACTTTCTTGTAGAAGCAGCAGACTTAGCTATAGTCGTTGCAGTCTTGGGCTCGGAACTGGTTGCTGCCTTCAAAGCTTCTTTCTTGATGTCTGGAGAGGTGGCCATACAATCGATGTCTTCTAAGGAAAACTTGCTAGCAGATTTCTGAGATTTCTTAGCGCCTTCAAAAGATAAGCTAACAGATAAGTATTCTATCTAATTTTAATTACTTTAAGATTATCGTAATAAACTTACTTGACATACTGGAAGCCGAGGAGATTTCACAGAAAGCTTCGAAAAAACGGGCTTGAAAGGTTCTAACCTCGTTATCCAGTGCAAGGAACCGTTTTGTTTTCTCCTCTGTACCAGGTAACTTACCCAAAGAAGAGAAATTTTCAACTGCAAATAAAAAGAAGAATCAAGGTTAAAGCAAACAATCGAGGATCCTACCGTTATTAAAGACCTAAGATCTTACCCTTTTGGACCCATTTTGAAGGAAGGTCATTCCCTCCGGGTATGGAGTCACGTTTTACGAAGAAAAACTGATTCCTCCAGAAGGAATCGTTTAAAGTAACTTTCAAAATCGGATGGGGTTTTCGGGGTTTGGACTTTAAGATGAATTGGGCCGTACTGTGGGTAGTAGGTGTGCACATATGTGAAAGCTCTGGAAGACCGAAGTTGATCTTTTGTTCCTCGATAATTCTTTCTATAGTGCTGATAACTCGCCACACCATAGGCATAGCCTGAATGTAGGATATGCCCATGGAATCAAATAAGCTTTTGGTAAAGGAATGGAATGGATAGCGATAACCGATCAAGAAATGACAACCGACATACAAACCCAGATCTGAGAATAAGCATCGCATCGGATTCCGACATCGTGTGGACGGAACTCCTTTCCCGACGGAAACAGTGCACGAAGCTCGTCTATTTCAGGGTTTGTTAACTTGCAAATTTCAATAGAAGGGTTTGCTATCAGGTTTTGTGGTCGCATCTCAAACTCGTCGGACGTTTGATCAGAATGGTGTGAAGGGGAAGAAGAAGACGAAACAGTAGACATTATTACAAAGACAAAGAAAATCAAGAAGGAGAGATGGATACCTGATGCGTCGCTTGGATATGTGATTATAAGAAAGATATAGAACGGCATATATAGGTGGTTAGGATTATCTCAGGGGCCAAATGGTAAATATTTCTAGCGAACCGTCCCATCATCCAGTTTTCGCAGAAGATTCAAAATTCAAAATGCCAGCTGTAAAGCATAAACACCCACCATTTTGGGGGGCAATTGTTAGGACTGATATTTTCTCTAATGAGGATATATTATCCTTGAAGATATGTCTAGATCAGTTATCCTCCCGAAGAGCTTCAGAACCATGTCAAAGATCAAGGATCCTCAGAGGTTAATATTATTAACAATTGTTTCACATGTGTAGGTTATTGTTCAACAGAAGTAACGGCTTTGTGACTTGGTCTACCTTAAATTTCGCTAATGGAAGCTACCAGCATGTGTTCAATGAATGTTGGAAGAGTTGTGGAATAGTGGTGGATAGTTAGGACTTTTTGTTATATGTATTTTCTTTATAAACATCGAGATATGATCGATTAGAAAATCACTTGTACACTCACATACACTAGAGCAAAATCAATAACTCACTCTACTCACTTGCTTACTTTGTAACATCGATCATAATCTCCAAACCATTGTAACCCTTTTTCGTTATTAATAAATTGGTGATCGACGAGTTGTCATCACCCGGGGTTTTTTTCTTTTGATCTGAACAAGATAAAAGGGTCTTTAATCGCAACAAATCTCGGTGTTCATTCCATTTTCGTTCAAATAATCATCGTTATTAGCATAGCACTAGATCTCACTTTTAAGGATTTGGATACATTATCCTTAGCTGATTTTTATCCAAAACAGGATATTCATCTTCTGGAGTATATCATATTGAATGATGTAAACTGAACTCCCAGCGTCGACGAGTATCCTGCGAAAGTAATTGTTAGCAATACAATGAGTTACAATCAAACTATCATGATGAGGATCCAGGATGTTTATTTTGTCTTCTTCATCAAAGAAGATTCTCTTATCGGTTGTTAAGGTAGTGGAGATGACTGGTAGCTCCCCATTCTCCAACTTTGTTTCTTTAGCATGCCTCTTGGCCGCGGAGAAGGAAGTTCCACATATATCCGAGCCACAGGAGATGAAGTTGATGACTTGTGCGTCTGGTGGGGGCGGAGTTGCTTTCTGCAGGACGTTTTCAGGATCCTGGATCCTTTAATTTTTTCTACCTAGGAACTCTTTCGAATGGCCTTTGCTCAGGAGGTATCCAATTTCGCTCCTTAAACCAATACAATCATCTATCATACGTCCAAAATCCTCATGGAATGCACACCATTTGGATTTGTCTTTGAAGGTCGTTGACTTCTCGTTTTTCGGAGGCCACATTGCCTTCTCTCCAAGATCCTTCATAGAACAAATTAAGCCATGAGTATCAATAGAGAAGTAATACTCGGAAATACTTGGGTAGTCCTCATCATCATCTCCTTCTTCAACTGCCCGGACGTTTTGGTTGTTGAATTTCGAGTATGGCTTCGAGTTGTTATTTCTGGATAAGGATCCTTGTTTCTGGTTAGGTGACTCTTGTTTTTTTGGAGCTCCTAACCATTCTTGGATCTTCTTGTCATCCTCTAGCCTTATAAATCTGAGTGCCATGTTTCTGACTTCATCTAAAGTCCTGCATGGAGTCATCACAAGATCGTCATAAAATGGGAAGCCCCTTTGAAGTCCCATCTTGAATGCTTCAAAAGTCGTAGCCACATCAAGATTAGGGATCTATTGGGCCTACCTTCCAAACCTTGTAACAAAATCCCTAAGTGATTCATCATATGGCTAGACAACTCTATACAAATCACTAGTTAACTTTTCAAATTTCCTACTTCAAGAAACTAGTTGTTGAACAATTTAACTAAATGTGAAAAAGAAGTAACAAAATAGGGAGGAAGACTTAGCATCCATTTAAGTGCAGATCCTGTTAGTGTGGATCCGAAACCCTTGCTTAGAAAAGCTTCCTTGAGTCCTTCAGGAATTGGATTGATCTCCATCCTTTCCCTATATTGAACCATATGCTCTTCCGAATCAGTGGTCCCATCATACACCTTCATGTTGGGGGTTTGAAAGTGTTTTGGGATCTTTATGTCACTTAGTAGTGGAGCAAATCTGGGTAGCTTATGGGTCCCTTCTGGTATTTTAGGGATTGAACGGACCACTCCTGGCACGCTGGATATCATATCCTTAAGCTTCTGAAGTTCCTTAGCCATAGCCTGGTTGATACTTGTATCCTACATAGAGCCAAGGTTAGTGTCTAAGGATATGTGATTATATGTGTTACCTCTCGGTTGAGTGAATGTTGGCATCCCTGAAGAATAGCCTAGATAAGAAGCAACTGCCACAAGAGTTGGTCCACCAGAGGCAATGGTCTGCATGGGGATGATGTCTCCTTCATGGACCTTTGAAGACCTTTGATGCTGAATTCCTTAGGACCCTTGATTCTGCCAGAAGGATCCTTGAGGTTGGGCGTTGAAGGATCCTTGAGGATACAACCAAGAGGATCCTGGTTGGAGTAACGAGGATCATTGAGTTTGCTGACCCGTGGACCCCTATTGAAGGATATATGATCCTGGCTGAAGGAACGAGGATCCTTAAGTTTGCCTACCCATGGACCCTTATTGAAGGATATATGATCCTGTATGAAGGAACGAGGATCCTAAAGTTTGCTGACCCATAAACCCATGTTGAAGGATAGATGATCATGGCTGAAGGAACGAGGATCCTTAAGTTTGCTGACCCATGGACCCCTGTTGAAGGATAGATGATCCTTGAGCAAGTTGAGCCAAGGACCCTGGAGTGGGCACCAAGGGAGTCTGATCCTCCATTGGCCTTTTTGTCTTCTTGAGATCTTCTATCTCACGAAGGTTCTTCTGGTTAATCCTGTTTTACTGCTCCATATATGCTTTAACTTGTGAAAACATAGCAGAAACATCATTGTTAGAGTTAACCACCGAAGTGGCAGTAGTGGTTTTTGAGCTCTAGAACACTGGAAGTTGTGTCTTGTTTCCAGCCGCGGTGGTCATTGGAGCTGCTTCTAGCGGAGGAGGCATCGGTGGTAAGGATCTTTGTGGTGAGAAACTGATGAAGGCATGGTGGATGAAGCAGAAGATTGTTGAGATGCCATTGATGGTAGTGTAGGTAAATAGGTTGAAAATTGATAGGAAATAATATGGATTATAGCACCTATTGCCCCACGGTGGGCGCCAAATTGTTTTGGTCAAAAATCGTTTAAGGATCAAGTAACGAAATTTGTAATGTGAGGTCTAGGGGTATGATGATAATAACAATTGGGTAATGGTTGAAAACACAAACAAAGGGATTTGTTACGAGGAAAGGCCCTTGATTTTGTTCGGATTGCCGGCACAAAAACCCCAGGTGATGACAAATCATCTGTCACCACTTTAATAATTAAAGAACAAGGTTACAAGGTTTGGAGAATATAATCAGTAATACAATGAAAGCTACTTGTGGGCGAGCTTATAGAGAGAACTATCAGTATAGCTAAAGTGTGTGAGGTGATGAATGAATAACCTAACTGATTATAATCTCGGTTATAAACAAAAATAACAAGTAACAAAATATCCTATAAATGTGCCACTCTTCCCACTAGCCGTTCCCATCTCTTTTACCATGTACGGGAGTAGTCCAGTAGCGATTAAATAGGGTGACCAAGTCATGGAGTCGTTATATCTATCAATCACAACACCATTCAAACACAATCATTAATTAGTAAACAAATAATACCGAGGATCGCTGATCCTTTGTAACCTGGAATATATCTCAAGGATAAATGATCCATAAGTCACACAAGGAAAGAGGATCCTCAGCATAAATTTTATGCCCTAACAGTCTGTAATAAACAACAGTAATTAGGATAAAGGATTTATGATCCTTAAGAAAATTGTCAGGGGTAACAAAGGCGGAGGGATCCTCTTTTCATGGGGATGAAGACTTTAATGCCCTGTCTATATATTCTCATAGCATTTTGATGAACAATTGGTAACATCTGCTTAAAACCCGGGTGGATGGTCCATCTTTTCGTATGGTGAAATCCGAGTTAAGGACTTTGGTAAGTTCGGGTGACTTAATAATAATAAATTAAGATTTTAACTATGTTTGTGTTGTTTATTATTCTGAAATCATATTTGTTATAGTTTATGTCCATAAATAGTTTTAAGAAATATTCTTGAGAAAAAGCTTTATGGATAGAATATCCTTTGTAAAAACAAATTAAGGCTCCGGATATCTGAATCCTTACATAAAAGAATTAATAAAAATTTAAGCCAAGTAAATGTAAATTTATAATTAGAAATCATACCATAAGATCTAATTAGACCTAAGTTACCATAAGTGTTGATACTTCTGTGGTCCTTGCAATTGAATTTAGGATACCTGATGCAAATAAGTATGATATTAACTGGGATTAAACCCAACAATCTGGGGACAAAGCCAAATAAATTGGGGACAAGCCCGTGAACTAGGGACAAGACCAATTACTGGGGACAAGCCCAAACTGGGGACTGGCCCAAAGATTCGGATGTTAACTGAGGGCTCGTCTAAACCAAGATTTAGCCCAAACGTGAGTGACGTGAAAACGCCAAAACCTTAGGTATGGTACGTCTACCATAAATCGTAGGATCCTCTATATAGCCGAAAGTAACGAAATTGTCAGCCACTAAGCGTGTACTGGCCCCGCTTCCCCGAACTATATGTTGGATAACGCGTGCTACAGGCGAGAGTGTAGAAACTCTAATTCGTAAGAAAGGTGAAAACCTTTAAACCTTGGAAGATGTGACCATCGGGGGTTACACCTTAATCGTGGGCTAGGCCAAGGAAATAGCAATGTACCTTAAGTATGATGGAGAAGTGGCCAACCTCTTAGTCACTGAACCTCTTATTGAAATCTACATTGTTACTTTAAACTTGGAAAAAATAACGGTTAAGAATATATTATCCTTTAGTTAGTAATGTAAATCTGATATGAATAAATGATAGGATAAATATCACCAACTTTAGGATCCTTGACCCTTTAAGGATACTCGATCTTCTAAGGATACTTGATCCTGATTAGAAAAAGTACTTATTCATATGGATAGCATTCCATACTCGTGGCAGTCGGTCACCTTCCATAGTCAGCAGGTGATATGCCCCCCTTTCCAGCTTCTGACTCGATCAAGTAAGGGCCTTCCCATTTAGGTGCTAGCTTTCCATCTGCTGGATTATTCGTATTTTGGAAAGCTTTCCTCAAAACCAGATCTCCTTCTTGAAATTTTCAAATCCTGATATTCTTGTTATATTCTCCAGCTAGCCTTTGCTGATATGCTGCCATTTTGATCATATCTAGGTCTCTAAGCTCATCAACAGTATCTAGATCATGGAGAAAAATTTCATTGTTGGCCTGAGGATCACGGATGCTTGTTCTGGCAGTCGAAACCACCATTTCTATTTGGATTATAGCTTCTAATACAAACACCAATGAAAAGGGTGTTTGACCTGTTGCATTCTTGGGTGTTGTCCTGTCAGCCCAATGAACGTAGGGGAGCTCTTCAGCCCATTTACCCTTCTTGGATCCCAACTTTTTCTTCAAATTTTTGATAATGATCTTGTTACATGATTCTACCTAGCCATTAGCTTGAGGATGCACTAGAGTAGACGTGATCATCTTTATTCCCCAACTATCATAAAAGTTAGTGGTTCTTTTCCCGATAAACTGGGAACCATTGTCACAAATGTTTTGGATAAAAATCTGCTAAGGATAATGTATCCAAATTCATTTAGTGAGGATTAGTGCTATGTATCGATTTCATACACAAACACACAGATTTGTTACGGGGAAAAGCCCTTGATCTGGTTCGGATCGCCGGCACAAAATCCCCGGGTGATGACAAATCGTCTATCACCACTTTATTAATCACAAAAAAGGGTTACAATGGTTGTGGAGATTAGATCGATGTTACAAGAATTGCTAATGTGTACAAAGAGTATTTGGTTCTGCTCTGAGTGTGTGTGTATACCGTGATGAATGAAAACCCTAATCAATCATAATCTTAGTATAAATAGGAAAAGAATAACAAATATCCTAATTTTACCTAGAATCAAGCCTTTCCATAATTAAAGCTGTTTCCTTCATTATCCACGCGTTTTCTTAACTTGATAGCGAGATTATAGGTTAGACTGGGTAACTAGCCGTTATACCTGCCAAAAATATCAAGACAACAAAGGAAAATCGTTAATATATAATAAGTACTGAGGATCATTGATCCTGACAGGGTCTGCAACATATTCTAAGGATAATCGATCCATATTATATGCCAGGATAACATATCCACAGTGTCAAATTTCCGTGCACTAACAATTGCCCCCAAAATGGCGATTGTGATAAGATTACAGCTATCATTTTGCCTTTGAAATCAAGCTTCCTGCAAAACAGTTGAGATTTAACAAGCTGGGTATAGTTCATATATCAATGGAGTTTCCTTGGCAACTTCCCTTTCGGCTGTATATCCAACACCATTAAGTTACCATAAGTGTTGATCCTTCTGTGATCCTTGTAATTGGACTTTAGGATACCTGATGCAAATAACTTAAGATATTAATTGGGATTAAACACAACAAACTGGGGACAAGCCCAAATAAACTGGAGACAAGCCCGTACAACTGGGGACAAGCCCGTGTAACTGGGGACAAGCCCAAAAAACTGGGGACAAGCCCAAACTGGGGACTGGCCCAAAGATACGGATGTTAGCTGGGGACTCGCCCAAACCGGGATTTAGCCCAAACGTGATATAACGTGAAAACGTTATAAACCGGTGGTATGGTACGTCTACCATAAATCGTAGGATCCTCCATATAGCCGAAGACAACGAAATTGTCAGCCACTAAACGTGTACTAGTCCCGCTGCCCCGGACTATACGTTGGATAGCGTGCGCTCCAGGCGAGAGTGTAGAAACTCTAATTTATAAGAAAGGTGAAAACCTTTAAACCTTGGAAGATTTGACCATCGGGGGTCATACCTTAATCGTGGGCGAGGCCAAGGGAAATAATAAAGTACCTTAAGTGTGAGGGAGAGGTGGCCAACCTCTTAGACATTGAATCTCTTATTGAAATCTGCATTGTTATTTAAAACTTGGGAAAAGACAAACGTTAAAAATATATTATCATTAAATTTATAAGAATCTGAAATGAATAAATGATCGGATAGATACTACCAATTTCAGGATCATTGATCCTTCTGAGGATACTTGATCCTGATTAGAAAAAGTGTTTCTTGAGATGAATAGCATTCCATGCTCTTGGTAACCTGTTTCCTTCCATAGTTAGCAGGTGATATGCCCCCTTTCCGGCTTCTGATTCGATCACGTAGGGGCCTTCCCACTTAGCTGCTATCTTTCCATCTGCTAGATTAGTTGTGTATTGGAAGGCTTTCCTCAAAACCAGATCTCCTTCTTGAAATCTTTGAATCCTGATATTCTTGTGGTATGCCCCAGCTACCCTTTGCTGATATGCTGCCATTCTGATTTTAGCTAGGTCTCTGAGCTCATTAACAGTATCCAGATCTTGGAGAAGGATTTCGTTTTTGGCTTGAGGATCACAGATGCTTGTTCTGGCAGTGGGAACCACCATCTTCGTAGGGATTACAGCTTCTGAACCAAACACCAATGAGAAGGGTGTTTGACCTGTTACATTCTTTGGTGTTGTTCTATCAGCCCAAAGAACATATGGTAGCTCTTCGGCCCACTTGCCTTTCTTTGTGACACCCGGTAATTTCCAAAACCTATAAACTAAGTAATCAACCTAATAATTAGGTGATTGTAAGTATTAAGCGCGCTATGTTAGAATCAGCGCGGGCATTTGTTATATGCGCCGTGCGCGAGCGCGCCATGTTAGAATCAGCGCGGGCATTTGTTATATGCGCCGTGCGCGAGCGCGCCATGTTAGTCAGCGCGGGCATGTTATGTGCGCCCTGCGCGAGCGCACCATGTTAAGAACCTGCGTGGGCATATGTTATATGCGCCATGCGCGAGTGTATTGGTTTTATGTATCCATAACTCAAATGTTGTCTATTGGGTTGACCGTCTCGCATGATGCTAAGGCGGGTGCATCCCAAATCGTTTATGCGCGTGCGGAAAGGGAACTAACCTCCCCGCATGGCGGGAACATTGAGAGCTAGTTTGTCTGAAGCTCCAAGATGGAATTGACTTCAACATAACTGATCACTATGTTGAAATACCAAGACCACCTGGAGAATCTACAAATGAAACTCAATGTCCCTGACTGCGAGAAGGTTACGCACCTACCCGCAGCAAAGAAATGTCCTTCACGCAGAAAGCTATGCGCACAAAGTAATACGCGCAGAACACAGTCTATTCTCCGGATGTAAGGAGATTACTCCCGCCCAAAAGGAAACAGTAGCGTGTTTCAGAGATTTTCCACTTTTTACTGTACACTGACAAAAGTATCTGAAAAAAAAGCACACTGTAACATGAAAAGTCAACTGTCAGCCACCCTACTCCCACCAACCACAGACCTGCATGTCCTGTCCAAATCAAATCAAAATCTTTTATCCACTACTCCACTTTTAAATAAATAATAATAATTTCCATACTTTATCATCATTACACCTAGATATGAAAAGATTACAATCCCCTAAAGCAAGGGATTGTGTTCCCTTGAGTTTGCCTATAAATATGTAACCTAAATTATCACCCAAAACACACTTCAAAGAACTGCAAACTTGCACTAATCCTCTCCCAAGCATCCGTTGTTTTCATTTCCGATCCTGTTACTAGGTAAGCCGAGAATATAATCTTGAGATCTACTTTCCAACCCTTATATTCTCCTATTTCTTGATCTTAATATATATACTTCTTGTTATTTAATCGTATTCTAGACCTTCAATCCCGAGGCCAACACCAAGAAAACCCGAATCTCGATTAATCCCTTAACAAGAACCACAGGTGAGTCTCACAGCCCCTATTTTCACTGTTTTCACTACTTTTAAACTGTTTTCGGGGCGAGGGACACGTACTTAAATAATGTTTTATCATGGTATACTTACAAGCTATGCAAGCGATTATGTGTTTAAATTATGTTTCATGATGAGCAATGCGAACGGTTATCTATGGTTTTCGATGTATGTGCGCTAGAATTCGAGTAAGTGATCACTTTACCATTGGAACTCGAAGGGTAGGGACTGCTGGTTTGATCCACCCACTCGTAGGGGTCGCACCTCTTTGCATGGACGAGTGCCTAGTATGGTCATGGGGCAGTACTACGGGATTGAGCCCGCTCGTAGGGGTCGCGCCTCTTTGCATGGACGAGCGCCTTGTTTTCCGGCACAACGTCCGCGCGTAACCCGCGGGACGGTATTATTGATTAGCTCGTAGAGGCAACGCCTCTTTGCATAGACGAGCACGGTTTTTCAGAAATGTCCACGCGTAACCCGCGGGACGGCATTACATTATTTAGCTCGTAGTGGCAGCGCCACTTTGCATGGACGAGTACGTTTTCTAGAAACGTTCGCGCGTAACCCGCGGGACGGTATTACTTATTTCGCTCGTAGTGGCAGCGCCACTTACACAGACGAGCACGGTTCCCAGTAATGTTCGCGCGTAGCCCGCGGAACGATTTTTATCAGAAATATGTGTCAGATCTATGTTTCCATACGGATTATCAAGTATATGTTTAGACATGAAATCAGAAATGTGTTTCAATATGATTTTTATCAAGACTATGATGCAATGCGATTTATCAAGTTACTAAAACTTGTGAACTCACTCAGTTTATACTGATTCAAATGTTTTTACGTGTCTTTCAGGAGATAACTAGGTAGCGCATGGAGTCACACTTAGAGCACCTCACGCTGAACATCTAAAACTAGCTTTTTGGAAGATTTTAGTTCTATCCCTTCGATGCGTGTGGTTGTTCCCGCCGCGCAAGGGGATATGGCGTGGAAATCTTCAATAGTTTTTATACTTGGATGTTTTTATGTAATTTTTAAACAATGTAATGTATTTGTATTAAACATTTCATGCGCAATGAAAATCTTACTTTGAATGTTTGCAATGGCCCGTGCTTAATCTTACAGGAATTCTGGAACCACACCATGGTAGGAACGGATATCGACGCCTACAACAACCGGTTCAACGAGCTTTGCCAGTTGGTGCCAGACATGGCAAACACGGAGGAAAAGAAGATCGAGAGGTATATCTTTGGGTTACCTCCTGTTGTTAGGGTTCCGCTCAACGCCGCAGCGCCTCCAACCTTTGATGAGGCGGTAGCGCGGGCCATCACCCTTACAAGGGATACGGTCCGTGCGGGTATGTTGACTACGCGCGGAATCGAGCAGCGAACCTCTGATCCCAAGAGGAAATGGAACTCTCACCACCGAGGGTCCGACTCCAAGCAGCCACCGTTCAAGAAGCAGGAGAGCGCAAGGGCTTACGCGATCCAAGCCGCGGAACCATCAAGGAAAGGATACAGCGGGCCTCGCCCATGGTGCAACAAATGCAAGTATCACCACGAGGGTGAATGCGCAAGAATCGAATGCGCCAAATGTGGCAGACCAGGGCACAAGGCGATGAATTGCCGTATCAGAGAAGCTGGAGCGAGCGACAGCTGCTACGCATGCGGGAAGCCAGGGCATTTTAGTCGGGATTGCCCGCAAAAGGGAAACCAAGCTCGCGGGAGAGCTTTTGTGATCGGCGCAGGCGAAGCTAAAGAAGAGCCGAATGTGGTAACCGGTACGTTTTTGCTTAACGGCCATTTTGCATCTGTCTTATTTGATACTGGCGCTGACCTAAGTTTTATATCCGCTGAGTTTAAAGACTCCCTGGGCTTAGCGACCAGTAGGCTAGACACACCTTATACTATAGAACTAGCCAATGGTAGGGAGTTATACGCGAACGAAAGAACTGAACAATGTGTAATAGTCATGGGAGGTCACGGGTTCAATATTAACTTGTTGCCAATAGACTTGGGAAGTTTTGACATTGTGATAGGTATGGATTGGTTAGTCGAGAACCACGCGGAAGTTATTTGCCATGAGAAGCAGGTTCGGATCCCACTGTTGAACGGAGAAACCTTGGTGATTCAAGGGGAAAGAAGGGGAGTTGCGACGAAACTGATTTCGTGCCTAAAGGCGCGCAAGTGCTTAAGGAAAGGGTGCTACGCCTTCCTGGCGCATGTAGTAGAGAAGAAAGGAGATGAGCGAAGAATTGAAGACTTACCAGTAGTGCGCGAATTTCCAGAAGTTTTTCCTGAAGATTTGCCCGGATTACCGCCGCCGCGACAAGTCGAGTTTCGTATTGATTTAGTCCCAGGAGCTGCGCCAGTAGCTCGAGCGCCTTATCGACTAGCTCCATCTGAGATGCAAGAGCTATCCAATCAGTTACAGGAACTATTGGATAAGGGTTTCATACGCCCAAGCTTTTCACCTTGGGGAGCTCCAGTACTGTTTGTTAAGAAGAAGGATGGTTCGTTCAGAATGTGTATTGACTACAGGGAGCTGAATAAGCTGAGAGTCAAGAATCGGTACCCCTTACCGAGGATTGACGACTTATTTGACCAGTTGCAGGGATCCAGTTATTATTCGAAGATAGATCTACGGTCAGGATACCACCAACTTAGGGTCCATGAGGAAGATGTGCCGAAAACAGCCTTCCGAACTAGATACGGCCATTATGAGTTCTTAGTGATGCCTTTCGGGCTAACTAATGCGCCGGCTGTATTCATGGATCTGATGAACCGCGTGTGCAAACCATACTTGGACAAGTTTGTGATTGTATTTATAGATGATATTCTGATTTACTCTCGGACCAAGGCCGAGCATGAGCAACACCTGAGATTGATTTTGGAATTGTTGAGGAAAGAAAAGTTGTATGCGAAGTTTTCCAAGTGTGAGTTTTGGCTTAGAGAAGTTCACTTTCTCGGTCACGTTGTAAACGAGAAAGGAATACACGTTGATCCTTCCAAAGTCAAGGCCATCGAAAACTGGGAAGCGCCAAAAACTCCAACTGAGGTGAGGCAATTCCTAGGACTAGCTGGCTACTATCGACGCTTCATTGAGAACTTCTCCAAGATAGCTCTACCTCTGACCGCGCTAACTCAGAAAGACAAGAAGTTTGATTGGTGCGAAAATCAGGAAGCAGCGTTTCAAATGTTGAAACAGAAGTTATGTAGTGCGCCAATTTTGTCTCTGCCCGAGGGGACGGATGACATCGTCGTTTACTGCGACGCTTCACATCAGGGACTTGGATGTGTCCTTATGCAGCGAGACAAAGTCATAGCGTATGCCTCGCGCCAACTCAAGACCAATGAAAAGAACTACACAACGCATGATCTGGAACTTGGAGCGGTTGTCTTCGCGCTAAAGATTTGGCGCCATTACCTCTATGGTACAAAGTGTATAATCTTTACGGATCACAAGAGCCTTCAACATATATTTGATCAAAAGGATTTAAACATGAGGCAACGAAGATGGGTTGAATTGTTGAATGATTATGATTGTGAAATAAAGTATCACCCTGGAAAGGCGAATGTGGTAGCAGACGCGCTAAGCAGGAAGGAGCGAATAAAAACGCTACGAGTCAAGGCTCTAAGGTTGACCATTCGCGCAGATCTCTCTACCCGCATCCGAGACGCTCAGCAAGAAGCCTTGAAACCAGAGTTTGCTAAAAACGAATCCCTTGGGGGTATGATTAAGAGCTTGGAACTTAAAGAGAACGGTAATCTATATTTCGCTAACCGCATATGGGTCCCTCTCAAGGGAGGATTGCGCGAGCAAGTATTAAACGAGGCTCACAAGACGCGGTATTCCGTACATCCTGGCGCAGACAAGATGTACCAAGATGTTAAAGCGCTGTATTGGTGGCCCAATCTTAAAGGCGCCATCGCGACGTATGTCAGTAAGTGCCTGACGTGTTCAAAGGTAAAGGCTGAATACCAGAAACCGTCGGGGTTACTTCAGCAGCCAGAAATTCCCATGTGGAAGTGGGAACAAATCTCTATGGACTTCAACACCAAACTGCCAAGGACACCTGGGGGTTACGACACGATCTGGGTTATTGTAGATCGGCTAACTAAGTCAGCGCACTTCCTGCCGATCAAGGAAACCGATAAGATGGAAAAGTTAGCCCGATTGTATATTCGAGAAGTAGTTTCAAAACATGGAGTCCCCGTGTCCATCATTTCTGATAGAGATAGTCGGTTCACCTCAAGGTTTTGGAGATCGTTACAAGGGGCTTTAGGTACTCGTCTTGACATGAGTACGGCATATCATCCCCAAACGGATGGACAAAGCGAGCGAACAATCCAGACGTTGGAAGATATGCTGCGCGCGTGCGCAATCGATTTCGGTGGTAGCTGGGATACTCATCTCCCATTGGTTGAATTTTCTTACAACAACAGTTATCACACAAGCATCAAGGCTGCGCCTTTTGAAGCTTTGTATGGGCGCAAGTGTAGATCCCCACTGTGCTGGGCTGAAGTGGGTGACAAGCAAATGACTGGTCCAGAATTGATCCAAGAAACAACAGACAAGATTTTTCAGATAAGGGATCGCCTTAAGACAGCGCGCGACAGACAGAAGAGCTACGCAGATGTGCGAAGGAAACCATTGGAGTTTCAAGTAGGGGATAAAGTACTTTTGAAAGTCTCTCCATGGAAAGGAGTCCCCCGTTTCGGCAGGCGAGGAAAGTTAAATCCGCGCTACATTGGACCATTTGAGATCCTGGAAAGGATCGGTCCGGTTGCTTATAAACTCCGTTTACCCGCCGAACTCAGTGGAGTTCATGATACGTTTCATGTGTCCAACCTCAAAAAGTGTTTATCTGACGAAACGTTGATTTTACCGTTGGAAGAGATTCACATCGACAAACAACTGCACTTCGTAGAAGAGCCTATAGCCGTAACCGATTGGAAAGAACAAAAGTTGCGCAGAAGTCGAATCAAGTTAGTAAAGGTTCAATGGAACTCAAGGCGTGGGCCTGAATTTACTTGGGAAAGAGAAGATCAAATGCGCCAGAAATACCCACACCTCTTTCAGAACATGGCTTCTGCCAGCGACGTCTCCTAAATTTCGGGACGAAATTCTCTTAACAGGGGGAGAATGTGACACCCGGTAATTTCCAAAACCTATAAACTAAGTAATCAACCTAATAATTAGGTGATTGTAAGTATTAAGCGCGCTATGTTAGAATCAGCGCGGGCATTTGTTATATGCGCCGTGCGCGAGCGCGCCATGTTAGAATCAGCGCGGGCATTTGTTATATGCGCCGTGCGCGAGCGCGCCATGTTAGTCAGCGCGGGCATGTTATGTGCGCCCTGCGCGAGCGCACCATGTTAAGAACCTGCGTGGGCATATGTTATATGCGCCATGCGCGAGTGTATTGGTTTTATGTATCCATAACTTAATGTTGTCTATTGGGTTGACCGTCTCGCATGATGCTAAGGCGGGTGCATCCCAAATCGTTTATGCGCGTGCGGAAAGGGAACTAACCTCCCCGCATGGCGGGAACATTGAGAGCTAGTTTGTCTGAAGCTCCAAGATGGAATTGACTTCAACATAACTGATCACTATGTTGAAATACCAAGACCACCTGGAGAATCTACAAATGAAACTCAATGTCCCTGACTGCGAGAAGGTTACGCACCTACCCGCAGCAAAGAAATGTCCTTCACGCAGAAAGCTATGCGCACAAAGTAATATGCGCAGAACACAGTCTATTCTCCGGATGTAAGGAGATTACTCCCGCTCAAAAGGAAACAGTAGCGTGTTTCAGAGATTTTCCACTTTTTACTGTACACTGACAAAAGTATCTGAAAAAAAAAGCACACTGTAACATGAAAGGTCAACTGTCAGCCACCCTACTCCCACCAACCACAGACCTGCATGTCCTGTCCAAATCAAATCAAAATCTTTTATCCACTACTCCACTTTTAAATAAATAATAATAATTTCCATACTTTATCATCATTACACCTAGATCTGAAAAGATTACAATCCCCTAAAGCAAGGGATTGTGTTCCCTTGAGTTTGCCTATAAATATGTAACCTAAATTATCACCCAAAACACACTTCAAAGAACTGCAAACTTGCACTAATCCTCTCCCAAGCATCCGTTGTTTTCATTTCCGATCCTGTTACTAGGTAAGCCGAGAATATAATCTTGAGATCTACTTTCCAACCCTTATATTCTCCTATTTCTTGATCTTAATATATATACTTCTTGTTATTTAATCGTATTCTAGACCTTCAATCCCGAGGCCAACACCAAGAAAACCCGAATCTTGATTAATCCCTTAACAAGAACCACAGGTGAGTCTCACAGCCCCTATTTTCACTGTTTTCACTACTTTTAAACTGTTTTCGGGGCGAGGGACACGTACTTAAATAATGTTTTATCATGGTATACTTACAAGCTATGCAAGCGATTATGTGTTTAAATTATGTTTCATGATGAGCAATGCGAACGGTTATCTATGGTTTTCGATGTATGTGCGCTAGAATTCGAGTAAGTGATCACTTTACCATTGGAACTCGAAGGGTAGGGACTGCTGGTTTGATCCACCCACTCGTAGGGGTCGCACCTCTTTGCATGGACGAGTGCCTAGTATGGTCATGGGGCAGTACTACGGGATTGAGCCCGCTCGTAGGGGTCGCGCCTCTTTGCATGGACGAGCGCCTTGTTTTCCGGCACAACGTCCGCGCGTAACCCGCGGGACGGTATTATTGATTAGCTCGTAGGGGCAACGCCTCTTTGCATAGACGAGCACGGTTTTTCAGAAATGTCCACGCGTAACCCGCGGGACGGCATTACATTATTTAGCTCGTAGTGGCAGCGCCACTTTGCATGGACGAGTACGTTTTCTAGAAACGTTCGCGCGTAACCCGCGGGACGGTATTACTTATTTCGCTCGTAGTGGCAGCGCCACTTACACAGACGAGCACGGTTCCCAGTAATGTTCGCGCGTAGCCCGCGGAACGATTTTTATCAGAAATATGTGTCAGATCTATGTTTCCATACGGATTATCAAGTATATGTTTATACATGAAATCAGAAATGTGTTTCAATATGATTTTTATCAAGACTATGATGCAATGCGATTTATCAAGTTACTAAAACTTGTGAACTCACTCAGTTTATACTGATTCAAATGTTTTTACGTGTCTTTCAGGAGATAACTAGGTAGCGCATGGAGTCACACTTAGAGCACCTCACGCTGAACATCTAAAACTAGCTTTTTGGAAGATTTTAGTTCTATCCCGTCGATGCGTGTGGTTGTTCCCGCCGCGCAAGGGGATATGGCGTGGAAATCTTCAATAGTTTTTATACTTGGATGTTTTTATGTAATTTTTAAACAATGTAATGTATTTGTATTAAACATTTCATGCGCAATGAAAATCTTACTTTGAATGTTTGCAATGGCCCGTGCTTAATTATCAATCCCCACTCGCGCGCGCCCGGCTGTTTCCGCCGTTCAGGGCCGGGTGTGACATTCTTGAATCCTAGTTTCTTCTTCAAGTTGTTGATAATAATCTAGTTACTTGATTCTGCTTGACCATTAGTTTGAGGATGAATTGGTGTGGAGGTAATCATCTTAATGCCCCAACTGTCACAAAAGTGTGTGGTTCTTTTCCCGATAAACTGGGAACCATTGTCACAAATAATTTCTGAAGGGATACCAAATCTAGTAATAATATTTCTTTTAATGAAGGATATCACCTCTTTTTCGCGGACTTGAACGAAAGCTTCTGCTTCTATCCACTTTGAAAAGTAATCAGTCATTGCAAGCATGAATACTTTTCCTCCTGGCGCTTTGGGTAGCTTATCCACGATATCCATGCCCAACTTCATAAAAGGCCATGATGAGGATATAGGATACATAGGCTCTGCTGGCTGCTGCAGAATATTGCCATGTCTTTGACATGAATCACACTTCTTTGAGTACTCCATAGCGTCTTTCTTCATAGTAGGCCAGAAGTATCCTGTTCTCAGAATCCTAGAGAATAGGGCTCTACCTCCGGTATGATTGCTGCAATATCCTTCGTGAATGTCTTTGAGCACCTCTTGAATTTCAAGATCTTCGATACATCTCAATTATGGACCTGCAAGAGATTTCCTATATAGAATATTATTTAATTAAATGTATTATGATACCTTAAGTTTGAAGGACATAGGTTTCTCTGTGGCTGGAATCTCTCCATCTTGAATGAACTTCTTGATCGGGAGGATCCAAGATCCTTGAATATTAAAGGATAATGGATCCCAAGGCACAATATCTTTGTCAGTTGTTATCTCCCTAACTTCTTATTCTCCTATTGCTGGTGAGAGTATATGGATGATTGGGATCTTCGTATCTTCTGGAATCTTCAATGATGAAGCTAAATTTGCTAAGGCATCTGCCCCATCATTCACATCTCTTGGTACCTGTATAATACTAAAAGAATCGAAGAACTTTGATAGTTCCTTCACAATATCTAGATATTTGATTTGTTTTTCTCCTTTAACAGCATATGAGCCATTAAAGTTGTTAGTCATCAATAACGAATCTACATATACTTGAAGATACCTGATCCTCATGTGTTTAGCTAATTGCAAACCTGTGATTAGTGCTTCGTATTCCGCTTCATTATTGGTGGCTTGGAATGCACATGCAATGGACTGGGGTATAGTCCCCCTGTGGCGATTTCAGTAGGATACCCAATCCTGTTCCTCTTACGTTGGATGCTCCAACAGTAAAGAGGATCCAAGGATCCTTGGTTTCTTCCAGTTGTTGAACCTCCAAATTAGCTTCTTCTTGCATGTCACTACTGAAATCAGCCACAAAGTCTACAAGCGCTTGTGACTTAATGGTTGTTCTTGGATCATACTGAATATCATATGCACTCAATTTCACAGCCCATTTAGCCATCCTTCCTGACAATTCTGGCTTTCTAAGAACATTCTTAACCGGATAATTAGTTCTCAAAATAATAGTATGTGTTTCAAAGTAATGTCTCAATTTATAGAAGCCATAATAAGTGCAAGAATTAATTTATCTAAATGAGAAAACCTGGCTTCTGCATCTAAAAGACTTTTACTTACATAATAAACGGGTTATTGTTCACCTTCATGATCCTTCACAAGGATAGCACTTACAGTGTTTCCTGAGACAACTAGGTATAGGTATAAGGATTCTCCATCCACAGGCCTCATCAGAGCTGGAGCTGAGGATAAGTAATCATTCAACGCTTTGAGTGCAGCCTCATGCTTTTCCGTCCACTCTAACTTCTTATGTTTCCTAAGAATGTCATAGAAATCTTTGCACTTCTCGGAGGATCTGAAAATGAGTCTGTTGAGAGCAGCTATTCTTCCTGTCAGCCTTTGGACATCTTTAGCATTTACGGGAGACTTTAGGTTGATGATGGCTTCTATTTGCTCAGGGCTTGCTTCTATCCCTCTTTTATTCACCATGTATCCTAGAAACTTTCCAGCCTTAACACCAAAATGGCATTTTGATGGGTTCAGCTTCATGTGATACTGGTTGAGGATATTGAATGCTTCTTCAAGATCTCTGAGGTGATCCTCAGCTATCTTTGACTTCACCAACATACCATCTATGTACACCTCCATAGTCTTGCCTAACTGATCCTTGAACATGATGTTGACTAATCTTTGATATTTTGCCCCTACATTTCTTAGTCCAAAAGGCATAGCAATATAACAGTATATACCGATAGGAGTCATGAATGTTATATCCTCTTGATCAGATGGTTCCATCTGAATTTGTTGAAGTTCAGAAGAAGCATCCATAAAGGTAAGCATCTCATGTCCCACCGTTGCATCCATTATGGAGTCTATATGTGGTAACGGGAAAGGTTCCTTGGGGCATGCCTTGTTTAAATCTGAGAAATCGACACACACCCTCCACTTTCCATTCTTTTTTGAAACACAACCACATTAGCCAGCCATCGAGGATATTTAACCTCTCTGATCATACCGTCCTTAAGAAGTTTTTCAACTTCTTCTTGTATGATCACGTTCCTCTCAGGAGCGAATTTCCTTCGCTTCTGATGGACGGGTTTAATAGAATAATCAAGGCCCAACTTATGAGTAATTACCTCATTAGAAATACCTGTCATGTCTGAATGTCTGAAGGCAAATGTGGATTTTCGTCGCTTTTGGAAGGATATCATATCCTCCTTGATCTCGTCAGGAATACAGGATCCTAGGAACACCTTCGCGTCTGGATCTTCAGGATCTAAAGATACTTGTTTTACGTCTCGCTCCCGAGCTTCCAGCTCATCCCTAGGATGTTGCTGTAATTGCTATGCTATCGTTTGTTTAGCTGTCGGCTTCATTGATGAAGAATAATAATTCTTGGCTTCCACTTGGCCACCATGTATCCTTACTACTCCCCAAGGAGTTGGTAGTTTGAAGCACTGATGGTAAGTAGAGGCTACAGCCTTCATTTCATGTATCCAAGGCCTGCCAAGAATAATGTTGCAACAAGAAAGATTATCAATAACACAAAACTTTTGGTAAGAGTTTAACCCTTCGATGTATATATGGAGTTTGATGTCCCCCAATGTTTTCTTGGTTTCACCACTGAAACCCACTAGAACCGACGTTCTTGGATGATTTCTGAGTCCGGGATGTTCATTTTCTGTAGTACGTCATGTTGGATGACGTTGACCAATCTTCCACCGTCTACTAGGATCCAGCGTACATAATGGTTAGCAATAAATAAAGTTATAATCAAACCATCGTGGTGAGGGTCCTGGATGCTTGTCTTATCTTCTTCGTCAAAGAAGATTCTTTTGTCAGTCGTCAAAGTAGTGGATATGACTGGTCAGTCTCCGTTCTCCAACTTTGTTTCTTTGGCGTGTCTTTTTATTGAGGAGAAAGAAGCACCGCATATATCTGAGCCACCTAAGATGAAGTTGATTACTTGTGCGTCTAGCGGGGGTGGAGTTGCTTTCTGTGGTACATCTTCAGGATCCTGGATCCTAGGCGTTTTTCTTCCCAAGTGCTCTTTGAAATGACCCTTGCTCAGGAGGTATCCGATTTCCCTCCTTAAACCAGTACAACCTTCTTTCTGATGGCTAAAGTCTTCATGGAATGCACACCACTTGGACTTGTCTTTGAAGGATTTTTTTTTCTCATTTTTTCTAGGCCACCTTGCTTTCTCTCCAAGATCCTTCATGGCACAAATCAAACCATGGGTATCAATAGAGAAGCAATACTCGGAAATACTTGGGTAGTCCTCATCATATTCTCCTTCTTCAACTGCCCGGACATTTTGAATGTTGAATTTTGTGTACGACTTTGAGTCGTTGTTCCTGTATGAGGATCCTTGTTTCTTCTTAGGTGACTCTTGTTTTGTTGGAGCTCCTAACCGTTCTTGGATCTTCTTGTCATCCTCTAGCCTTATAAATCTGAGTGCCCTATTTCTGACTTCATCTAAAGTCCTGCATGGGGTCATAACAAGATCGTCATAAAATGGGGAACCCCTTTGAAGTCCCATCTTGAATGCTTCAACAGCCGTAGACATATCAAGACTAGGGATCTCTAGGGCTTCCCTGCCAAACCTAGTAACAAAATCCCGAAGGGATTCATTATAAGGTTGGACAACTCTATACAAATCACTAGTTAACTTCTCAAATTTCCTACTACAAGAAAATTGGCTGTTGAACAAGTTAACTAAATGTGAAAAAGAAGTAACAGAAAAGGGAGGAAGACTTAGCAGCCATTTTAATGCAGATCCTGTTAGTGTGGATCCGAAACCCTTGCATAGACAAGCCTCCTTGAGTTTTTCGGGAATTGGATTGATTTCCATTCTCTCCCTATATTGAGCCACATGATCTTCGGGATCAGTTGTTCCATAATACACCTTCATATTGGGGGTCTGAAATCGTTTTGGGACTTAAGCATCACAAATAGGTGGAGCAAATCTGGACAACTTGTGGCTTCCTTCTGGTATTTCAGGAATCGGACGGACCACTCCTGGCATGCTGGATATCATATCCTTAAGCTTCTGAAGTTCCTTAGCCATAGCCTGGTTGATACCTGTATCCTGCATAGAGCCAAGGTTAGTGTCTAAGGATATATGATTATACATGTTACCTCTCGGTTGATTGAACGTTGGCATCCCGGAAGTGTAGCCAAGGTAAGAAGCATCTGCCATGGTAGCTGGTCCACCAGAGGCAATGGTTTGCATGGGGATGTTGTCTCCTTCATGGACCTCCAAAGACCTCTGATGTTGAAATCCCAAGGATCCTTGATTCTGGAAGAAGGATCCTTGAAGTTGGGAGTTGAAGGATCCTTGGTGATAAATCCCAAAGGATCTTGCCTGAAGGAACGAGGATCCTTGAGTTTGCTGACCCATGGATCCTTGTTGAAGGATAAATGATCCTTGTTGAGGGAACGAGGATCCTTGAGTTTGCTTACCCATGGACCCTTGTTGAAGGATAGATGATCCTTGCTGGAAAATCCAGGATCCCTGAGCGTGCTGACCCATAGATTCTGGTTGAAAGATAGATGATCCTTGAGTCTGTTGAGCCACAGATCCTAGAGTAGTGAAATCCAGAATTCTTGGCATTAAAGGAGTCTGATCCTCCAGTGGCCTCTTATTCTTCTTGAGATCTTCAATTTCACGTAGGATCTTCTGGTTGGTTTTGTTCTGGTGCTCCATGTATGCCATAACCTGTGAAAACATAACAGAAATATCATTGTTAGAGTTAACTACCGATGTGGCAGTAGTGGTCTTTGAGCTCTAGAATACTGGAATTTGCGTCTTGTTTCCAGCAGCAGCAGCCTATGGTGCTCCCGTGATTGGAGGAGGCATCGGCGGCAAAATTCTTGATGAGAGAGGAACTGAAGACGGCCTGGTTGATGAAGCAGAGGTTGATTGAGAGGCCATTGATGGTGATATGGGTATGAATGGTTGAATATTGATAAGGTATTTTCTGGATTATAGCACCAATTGCCCCACGGTGGGCGCCAAATTGTTTTGGATAAAAATTTGCTAAGGATAATATATCCAAATTCGTTTATTGAGGATTAGTGCTATGGTGATGCAAACAAGTATGTATCAATTGCAAACACAAACACACAGATTTGTTACAAGGAAAAGCCCTTGATCTGGTTCGGATCGGCGGCACAAAAACCCCGGGTGATGACAAATCATCTATCACCACTTTATTAATCACAAAAAAGGGTTACAATGGTTGTGGAGATTAGATCGATGTTACAAGAATTGCTAATGTGTACAAAGAGTATTTTGTTCTGCTCTGAGTGTTTGTGTATACAGTGATGAATGAATACCCTAATCGATCATAATCTCAGTATAAATAGGAAAAGAATAACAAATATCCTAATTTTAGCCTAGAATCAAGCCTTTTCCATAATTAGAGATGTTTCCTTCATTATCCACGCGTTTTCTTAACTTGATAGCGAGATTATAGGTTAGACTGGGTAACTAGCCATTATACCTGCCAAAAATATCAAGATAACAAAGGAAAATCGTTAATAAATAATAAGTACAGAGGATCATAGATCCTGAAAGACTCTGCAACATATTCTAAAGATAATCGATCCATATTATATGCCAGGATAACATATCCACAGTGTCAAATTTTCCGTGCATTAACAATTTCTGAAGGAATACCAAAAATAGTAATAATGTTTCTTTTAATGAAGGATATCACCTCTTTTTCGTGGACTTGTAAAAAAGCTTCTACTTCTATCCACTTCGAGAAGTAGTATGTCATGGCAAGCATGAACACTTTTCCTCCTGGAGATTTAGGCAGCTTAACCACAATATACATGCCCCACTTCATGAAAGGACATGATGAGGATATAAAATGCATAGGCTCCGCTGGCTGGTGCAGAATGTTGTCGTGTCTTTGACAGGAATCACACTTCTTTGAGTACTCCAAGGCGTCCCTCTTCATGGTTGGCCAGAAGTATCATGTTCTTGGAATCCTAGAGAATAGGGCTCTACCTCCAGTGTGATTACCACAATCACCTTCGTGAAAATCTTTGAGCACCTCTTGGATTGTAGGTTCCTCAATACACCTCAAGTATGGACCTGCAAGAGATTTCCTGTACAGAATATCATGTAATAAAATATATGGTCATACCTTAAGTTTGAAGGTTTTAGGATTTCTTGTGGCGGGAATCTCTCCATCTTGAATGAATTTCTAGATTGGGAGGATCCAAGATCCTTGATTATTTGAGGATAATGGATCCCAAAGCAAAATATCTTTGTTAGTTGTTATCTCCATGACTTCTTGTTCTGCTATTGCTGGTGAGAGTATATGGACGATAGGGATCTTTGTATCTTATGGGATCTTTAAGGATGAAGCTAGATTTGCTAAGGCATCTGCTCTAGCATTCTCTTCACTTGGTACCTGCATAATACTAAAAGAATCGAAGAACTTTGACAGTTCTTTCACAATGTCTAGATATTTGATTAATTTTTCTCCTTTAGCAGCATATGAGACATTAAAGTGGTTAGCTATTAATAACAAATCTATATACACCTGAAGATACATGATCCTCATGTGTTTAGCTAGTTGCAAACCTGCAGCTAAAGTTTCATATTCCACTCATTATTTGTGGCTTGAAACTCACAGGCTATATAGGGTATTATGTCCCCATGTGACGATTTCAGTAGAATACCTAATCCTGTTCTTCTAAGGTTGGATGCCCCATCCGTGAATAAGATCCAAGGATCATTGGTTTCCTCTAACCGTTGGATCTCCTAGTCGGCTTCCTTTTATAAATCACTACTGAAATCAGCCACAAAGTCAGCTAGTGCTTGAGACTTTATAGCAGTCATTGGCTCATATTGTATATTATATGCACTCATCATTACAGCCCACTTAGCCATCCTACCTGACATCTCTGGGTTTCTTATAACCTTCTTGATTGGATAGTTAGTTTTCAAAATTATAGTTTGTGTTTCAAAGTAAGGAACCGCTACATAAAGCACCTTTAACAACGATGTTATCTATTCATTTAAAACGGTTTTATGATAATCGTTTTAAAAGGTAAGGAACAGCAATAAGAAATTCATAATCATAAAATTAAGTTCTACTATTTAAAACGTTTAATATTTATAAGAACAAATACAACATTCTAACTTTTTTTAAAATGGTTATTTAAAACAGTTTCCTTTTTGTATAAGTACAACATTTTATTTGGGTAAAGTCATTTAAAACGATTTTAGTTGCACGCTTTATTTGGTTTTATTTGGGTAAAGTCATCGTCACCCAACTCATCCTCATCATCATCAACAACCACTGTCTTTTCCTCATTCTTACGGCTTAGCGCATCAGCGACCACGTTAGCTTTCTAGGATAGTACTTAATGTCACAGTCGTAATCTTTAATCAACTCCAACCATCTCATATGTATCATGTTCAATTCCTTCTAATCGAAGAAGTACTTTAAACTCTTATGATCTGTGTAAATGGATATGATATCCTTCCATACAGATAATGCCTCCATATCTTTAAAGCATGTACTACTGCAGCTAGCTCTAAATCATGTGTCGGATAAGTACTCTCATGAACTTTCAACTGTCTAGACACGTAAGCTATCACATTCCCTTGTTGCATCAACACGCAACCTAACTAACGATGCGATGCATCTGTACAAACAACCAAATCCTCGTCACCATCGGGTAAAGCAAGGATTGGAGCTTGCGTGAGTCTCTTCTTTAACTCCTGAAAAGCCTCTTCCTAAAACTTACCCCAACTGAATAATATCGACTTTCGGGTCATACTGGTCAACGGTGCGGCTATCTTGGAGAAACCTTGGATGAATCTCCTATAGTAGACAGCTAACCCTAGGAAGCTTCGTATATTAGTTGGATTCTGCGGAGTCTTCCAATTCGTTATAGCCTCAATCTTAGTTGGGTCCACGGTAATCCCTTCAGGATTGATCACGTGACCTAGAAATTGCACTTCTCGCAACCAAAACCCGCATTTTGAAAACTTAGCATACAACTACTCTTCCTTCAGAACTTCCAACACTTCTCTCAGATGCTCGGCAAGGTCAGACTCACTTCTCGAATAAATCAATATGTCTTCAATGAAAACGATAACCGACTTATCCAACATCGGCCAACACACCTTACTCATCATGTCCATAAATGCTGCAGGAGCATTCGTTAGACCGAATGACATTACGTGGAACTCGTATTGTCTATACCGCGTTCAGAACGTCGTCTTAGGGATGTCTGCCTCTTTCACTTTCAATTGATGATAGCCTGATCTGAGATCTATTCGTGAGAACCAACTTGAACCTTGTAGTTGGTCAAACAGATCATCAATCATTGGCAAAGGATACATATTCTTTACCGTAAGCTTGTTCAACTCGCGATAGTCTATGCACATTCTCATACTTCCATCCTTCTTCTTCACGAATAACACTGGTGCGCCCCACGGGGAAACACTTGGTCTAATAAAACCCTTGTCGAGGAGTTCTTGCAGTTGGGACATCAGTTCTTTCATCTCGGACGGTGCTAGACGGTAAGGAGCTTTCGCGACGGGTTAGGCTTCTGGTACTAAATCTATCTGAAATTCTATCTCTCGCTCCGGCGGCAACCCTGGAAGATCCTCAGGGAATACTTCTGGGTAGTCGCGCATAATAGGAACATCTTTCAATTCTTTTGTCTCGGCCGTAGCGTTGACAACACACGCCAGGTAGGCACCGCACCCTTGCCTTAACAAACCCTCGGCTTTTATCATCGAAATGACATTAAGCCCAGAACTTTCCTTATCACCATAAACTATCACGTCCCTACCATCCAAAGACCTTAACCTTATTATCCTACCCTTACATACTATCTGAGCTTCAAACTCAGATAACCAATTCATTCCCAAAACCACATCGAACCCTCCTAAGGTCATTACATACAAAGTAACAGGGAACTCATGTCCCTCTAACTCTATCTTACAGTCCTTAACCATTTTCATAATTTTAATCGAAGTGTCACTAGTGGTTTCTACTATAAAGGGTTCAGACACTCGGCAACATTTCATTTTAGCTAGTTTACTAAATTTCGTAGCTACAAAACTTTTATTTTCACCCGAATCAAATAATACGTGTCACACCCTCAAAATCTACTAACGGAGTTTTACCGTTAGAGGGTGTGAACTAACAGGATCGGAATCATTAGTTATAATCAAACCATAAAAACGTTTAAATGAAATTAAATGCGGAAGCGTAAAAACCAAAAGACAAAAGTTGCGTCACGCAGGACGACTTAAAAACCCAAGTAATAATAGTTAAAAACATGTTTGCATATCAGAATGTTCAAAAACCATGCATGATCCTATACCGCGCGCCCGCCTCGGCCACCTGAGAATAACATACTAAAAGTGTCAACACGAGGTTGGTGAGTTCACAAGTTTATATAAAATAAAGCGTTTAGCGTTTTGCGTTCAGCGTTTTGCGTTTAGCGTTTTGCGTTTAGCGTTTAGCGTTTAGCAATTATTCCCCGCAAGGGCAATTTGGTCAAAACACGACAATCAATTAGCAATTACCATGTTTCATGCAACTTTTACAAAATTCAGCAACTAATTTTCTTATTGACAGAATTCTACTTGAAAAACTAGTCTATTCCACCGATCATAGCATCTCAATTAATTTACCAAAAATCATCACAAAAGCATGTATGTCTTAGGTTTCCAGAACATATTTTATTATATTTTTATTCCACATAGGTTTCTCACAATAATCAAATCATTACAGCAAACTCCTAACAGTCAAATTCATGCGCAACAGAATGTTATTTGAAATTCCCGTTAAATGAAAAATCCAATAAATGCAAGACCACTTGGGTTAGGTTCCTAACTCAACAAGTCAACTTCCAGAAGTGGAACCAACCCAATTGGTCTCGTAGTTCATGAGATATAACATTTACAAAACAACCTAACAGCAGGTCTAACAACTCAGCTTTGCACAACGTTTTTGTAAAATCATAAAGGTTAACTTTTACACGTCCAAAAATTGCAAATTTATATTCTTTAGAAACTAGACTCAACCTAGTTTACGGTAGTATCAATATTCTCAACAAATTTTCACATTTACACCCCGATACAGTCAATTGAACATCAACAACACAATCTGTCCAGAAACTGTTTGCAACAAAATTCAACATATTAAACATCTATAGACCATAATCCGTTCATATGACACTCTAGACACCATAACCACTATCCATGCACATCAATTACACCATACATACATGGTTAGGGTTTTATTTGATCTCAAAATCAAAGACACAACGATTAACATGTAACAATATCAATCCTAGTTATCAAATCATCATCAATACATCATCAACTCAAACAAAAATCATATGAACACAATATATGAAATTTTCGGAATCTAGGGTTTGTAATTAACCCATTAAAAATCGAAATTAACTATAAAGGATGCATAGGATAGTCGTTTATACCTTCCTAACACCTTAATCTTCAATCAAACTTGAACAATCTTGATTGTATGTGTGTGTATGAGGGCCGATCGCAAGGGAGAAGCAGGGGGGGGGGCTGCCGTCGACTTATGTGAGGGAAAGAGGGAGGAGAGTTAGGGTTTTATAATATTATTAATAATAATCATGTTACATCTAGGTCCCTCCACTTTCAAATGTTACTTTTCTAGCTTAATTAACTAGTTCTAGCACCTTTAGTTAACGTTTATAACAATGTTATCACATAACACATAAGTCTAACACATAATTATCACATAATTATTGTTTTGATGTTTTTCGTTTATTCACCAATTGTTTGCGTCAACTCGTTTGTTTTTCGGTGCAATTCCCGAAAGACTACACATGTAGTAAGTGTCAAGCGTCATTTAAACCCTAGTTTAAATGTAATGAGGTGTGCGTTATAGATTCAATGATCTTAAGTTTGAATTGACGGAGTTGAGTTAACGGAGTTAACCTGAAATTGAGGATTGTCACATCATTCCCATGTTAAAGAAATTTTGTCCCGAAAATTTGAGTCAAGTCGTGATGAGTGTCTGAAAAAGTAAGAAAAATTTTCAGTTTGTCATATCATCCCCTAGTAGAAAGAAATTTCATCCCGAAATTTAATTCATACCTCCGGTGATTTCTGACGGTTTGTCGGGTTTCGCGGTTTTCTGTGTTTGGTCAGCCCTTCAAAAAGGTGAGGATACTTTTTCATCATTTGATCCTCGCGTTCCCACGTGAACTCCGGTCCACGTCTCGAGTTCCAACGAACCTTAACGATAGGAATTTTGCTGTGCTTGAGCGTTTTGGTTTCCCAATCCAAAACTTCGACTGGTTCTTCAATGAAGCGTAATTGTTCATCAACTTGCAGTTCATCCAAAGGGACTACTTGGGTTTCATCAGATAGGCATTTCTTAAAATTGGATACGTGGAATACATTGTGTACGCCACTGAGTTCCGTTGGTAGGTCCAGTCGGTACGCCACCGGACTAATGCGCTCAGTTATTCGATAAGGGCCAACGTATCGTGGGTTGAGTTTGTTTCGCTTCCCAAAGCGAACCACACATTTCCAAGGTGAGACTTTGAGTAACACTTGGTCATTCACTTGAAATTCGAGAGGTTTTCGGCGCTTGTCGGCGTAGCTCTTTTGGCGATCTCGTGCTGCTGCCATGCGGTTTCGGATTTGAACAATATTTTCCGAAGTTTCGAGTACCAGTTCTGGACCAGTGATTTGGCTGTCACCCACCTCTGCCCAGCAGAGAGGTGATCGACACTTCCGTCCGTACAGTGCTTCAAACGGCGCTGCTTTAATACTTGCGTGGTAGCTGTTATTATACGAAAACTCTACCAAAGGTAGGTGAGGTTCCCAACTTTTTCCGAAATCCAATACGCATGCACGCAACATGTCCTCTAAGGTCTGAATAGTTCGTTCACTTTGCCCATCCGTCTGAGGATGGTATGCTGTGCGCATATCAAGACGGGTGCCTAGTGCGCGTAGTGACTTCCAAAAGTGCGAAGTGAAACGGGAATCTCGATCAGAAATGATTGAGACAGGCACTCCGTGTCTAGACACCACATCTTTCATGTAGACGCGAGTCAATCTTTCCATTTTATCCGATTCCTTAATCGCTAAGAAGTGTGCCGATTTGTAGGTTCCTTACGGATCGTACATGGGATGTCTCTAACAACGCAGGTGCGGAATCCCTGCGTAGATAGATACGAGTGTAGAGTATGTAGAGATCGAACACACAAGCAATAAACCAACCACGTTATATTGATAACAAAACACGTGACCCGAGGTCACTGTTACAGACTATGACACGTAACTCGGTTACTGAATAACTGAAACAAAACCCTAAACGACCAACACATAAACTGTTCTGCTGAACAGTATATATAAACGACAACTTCGCCACAGGCGAAGTTGTCAATAACTTCGCTGATTCAACAAGTTCGCCATAGCGAACTTGTTGACAACTTCGCGTATTTCACAAATAAACACAATCAAAACATAATTACATTACAGACTCGATCACAAATGCTAGACTATGAACTACTGACACACATGTACCAACAGACTCCCCCTTGGCAGTAGCTTCATATCTTGATCTTCAAATCTTGAGTCTTGTAATCTTGCATCTCTACGCGTGCGCTCCTTCTCTAACACATACCGACACCACCCGTTGATATTTCCTAGCTTGATCCTTCCAAGCAGGAATGTAGAAGATCTTCTTCTCGTTGAGCACTTTCAGATCAGCCTTCGATAGATTAACAAGATGCATCGGGTCGTAAACCCGAAGTACTTCTTGTTCATCCTCATCTTCCATTACCGCCTCAGCTGTCTCACAATCCACGTACCACCATTTTAGATCTTTGAGCACGTCCTTGGGCATGAACTTCATCGGTACTTCTTTAAGGCACCGGATCGGTTTGTATTTCATGACCATCCAAGGTTTTCCATCAACTCTCAGACCTCTATCCTTGTCTTCGACAAGTTTCCCCTTTTGTGGTTTCAGTAGCTCAAACTTTTTCTCTTTAACGCACTCTTTCCACACAATCTTCGCAATGATTTAGCCATGTTGTCTTCACTTCTGTTTACCAATCCCAATCTGGCTAAATCTTTTACTTCACATTCTGGCAGTGTGTTTAGAGATCTCAACTTTCTCTGGAAGTACTGAATGCCATCGTATCTCTTGATCACGAAGAGCCGCAACTGCTCGTCGTATAACCAGCAGATAATACCTTTCTTGGCTTCCGCGTATCCCTTAATATTGTAACTTTTTCTGAACATCTTAGGGACCGCCGGCTTCTTCGTCTTTACGAACCAGTGGGCACAACCCTCCTTCCATTTCGGTTGTTCCTCCCACTCAGCATCTTCCTCCACATTCTCATCACCCAAAACTGGTCTCTCAACCTCCGGAATCTCATGTTCCACGGAGTCATCAACAATCTCACCTTCTTCCAACACGTTTTCAACCGTAATCTGCTCTCCAATCCTCTCGATCTCATCAACTGGCAACACATCATCTTCAATCATAAACTCATCATCCTCCTCATCCAACTCTTTCAATGCGTCGATAACATCTTCAACATCAGCATCATCATCACCAGCTACAACATCGTCACCAGCTGCATTTGTAGACTCCCCCTCAGCTGTGGAAGCCCCAAGAGCCTGAGAGGTTCTTGGCAGCTCACCACCTGCACCTTCCGGTGCATTGGGATCATCGTCATGATCTTCTCTTCGTTTCGTCCTCAACTCATCACCCCTACACGTCTTCTCCCCCTGAGATGCCAAGAATGCCTTGAAGGCATCTATAACTTTACCGTGTTCAACCAGGAGGGCTGCTTGTAGTCGATTGGATTCCACTAGGCTCTGAATGGTCTTTGTCTGATCAGCAACAATCCGCTCTAGAGATGTAATCCTCTCGGAATCTGAAGTAGGCGTTGGAGTTGGTGGGACATCAGCAGCAGAAGTGACCGCAGGTGGTACACTTGGTAACCCTGCAGTAGTAGTGATGGTCGACTCCACAAATCGTGCAACTACCACCGGTGGATTAAGCGGTTGGGGTGGTAGAGACACAATTGCTGGGGCCGACGTCTCGACAGCAGTAACCTGTGCTGTAGTAGGAATAAGAGACATACCAGACAAGGCAGGTGGAGCAAAACGTACCAGCCTCGAAGATTCTCCAGCTCCGGAACCCATACCTGTCCGTTCTCTTCGTGAACGTCTGAGCACAATCTGCACCGCCTCCTCTTCATCAATTTCGTCCTCATCCTCGTCTACCGTTCTCGGCCTCTTTCCCGTAATTCTCTCCCGAGACACCATAAGTCGTCTCGCTTCAGCAAACGTTTCTTCTAGATCGGAGTCAGCTACCGAAGTAACTGCTCTAGTAACATCCACAAACTGAGGACCCGAGACATCCATATCAAACACACCATGTACGCCAAAGGCAGCATTAAGATCAACATCTTCAGCAGTAGACACAGCAGCTGGCACAGCAGCAGAGGCAACAGTAGATACAACAGGCGCAGCTGATACAGCATGTGGTGCTGCCGCCTGATGTGGCTGTGGGTCTCTGAACTCGTCCCCTCCTGCAGGAACATACCCCGGGTTGATAAGATACCCGAACAGTGGAGTATGCCTGGGACGCAGCTCAGGCTTGCTACGAGTGCTCGAGGTGCGGCACTGAGCAAAGATACGTTTCGTCACGCATTCGACGTATCTTATTGGGCGTCTTTGCGGTAGCGACGGAGTGACATGATTCAAAATCATTTGTAAGAAACGCGGATACATAGTGAATCGCTCGCGCGCCACAGCCCTTCGCTGACGATCAATCTCGTAGAAAATTAGCTGACAAAAAGAATATCTGCGGTTGTAAGTCAGCGCTATCATGGCCGACTGCATCGTCGCGCCCATCCCATCTGTTCCTGCCTTCCTGCCGGACATGCATACAATCAGTACATGCATCAGGAAGCGCCATTGATCCAGCAGAAACCCTTTCCTCCTCTGCGAGTCCCCCAGCGGACCCGAATAACCCATCCTCAAATAAGCTCCATCACGGAAAGGAGCTACGAACTCCGTTGGGTCATCTCTTGTTTCTTCACCGAACTGCAGAGCCAACCGTATGTCTTCCGAGGAAAACTGTATGTTATGACCATTTACGGTTGCTCGCATCACCGGAGGCTCAGGCCTGCAATCATAATACACTGTCTGCCAAAAGTCTTCAATGTTAGGCAGAGAAATGGGCAGTGTATTTGTGAGCGCGTGAAAGACTCTTGATCGCAGGAGAAACGTGATAATCTCCCTGTAGTCTTCTACGCCTCGTGCGTCTGGATCTAAAGTGATGTACTGGTTATGTGCTGGAAAGAATTGTCTTTGATCATCACCGTCGTCACCACCAGCACCTCCAACAGCAGCCATATCTGCACAAAACAAAACAAGTTAGAGAACAGTTAAGCAAGTAACAAGTTCGCATTGTACCACATGCGAAGTTGTGATTATACCTGTACAGGCGAACTTATAGAAGAGGCGAAGTTGGGAACAACTTCGCGTCAACTGTAAGTTCGTCTAAAAACTGTTAAGTAAAATGGTATAGGCGAAGTTGATGATAACTTCGCCTTATCACAACGTCGCCACTGGCGAACTTGAGTTCAAGGCGAAGTTACGGATAACTTCGCCACAGGCGAAATTAATCTCCTGGCGAAGTTGTGGATAACTTCGCCTAAACCTTAACTTCGCCTGAATCTGAAACGGCGACTGTTCAGATTCAAAGGTTTAGATCCGATGTTTTCGGACCGATATGACGATCCCGCAGTGAAGAACAACATAGATTAATGATATTGAGACGTAAAGGACGTCCATGAACAATTAATACTCGGTTGAAAAACTAGGTTTTGAAGGTTCGACGACCCGAGGTCTCGAACCGGGTACAACTATAACGAACGAGTATGTTTGGGAATGATATTGACAACACATACCGTGAATAAACACTAGAAACAGGAAACAAAGATCGAAAAACGGAAGGTAAACAATATCGCCGGATAATATGGTTTTGATAGTATGTTCGCCGGAAAATTTCAATATATGTTACTGTTCCTGTTTCAAAGTCCTTATATAGGGCTGAGTTGGTTCAGGCGAAGTTACGTTTAACTTCGCCTAGGCGAAGTTAAACACAACTTCGCCGAATTCAACAACTTTGCCCGTAATTTCAAAATCAGCCCCTTACGTTTGAATAATCTAGCACTTAACATTAGATGTTTCCAAAAAGAGTTAAACAAAAATGATCATGTCCAAGTAACCAGTTTTACAATAACACAACTATAAAAATAGAAAAAACTTATAAAAATTTTAACGAAATAAGGGATCAAATTTCAGTCTAGTCAGGGACCACTATGTTTTAGAAAAGATCCTAACAGGAATCATACTAACTATGTGACTGTCACTTGGATCCGTGTTTAGCTGTATTATGACATAGAGAAACAGGTTGTAAGCATGTAAATAACTTAAATGGTTTTCATCGTTTCTGTGATACGGATTAAGGTTCAGTTAAGCTCAAAATTTTAAGTAGGTACCAACTCAGAGATAATGATGTCTTCTATCTATTCTCAAAGCGTATTTGGCTATACCCAAGTCACCCCGAGTTGACTTCGACCCATAGTGTCTGATTAACTTGTATATACTCGTTGTCTGCTTCCCGTTCTCTTCTTACTCCAGACTTGAGAAGTCTTGATTGTTACTATGTCTCATAAGTACTAAAAATATACATGTATTTTTTATTTATTTATTTATTTATTTATTTATTTATTTTTTTTAACCAAACATTCTTATTGACTTCGGAGTACTAAATTACTGCAAGTCCCGAATCTGGATCACTGCAGTGTCTTGACATGCTTTCTTCACGGGAATCAGAACACTCACGGGCTCGTGTATGACTGGGTAGTCGCTTTTCTGCCTATCATTCGGAAAGATATGTGTGAAGACATTCAAAACTCTTAAGGAGTTTCCACGTAAATTCGAGTAGTTTAAGTTAGTATCACATACACTATTACGCACCATGAAAATTTACCATGACATACAATGACTGTTCTAAAGCCTTTTAAGCCTAATAACTTCACTAGTTAAGCACACACAATCAGTATATATATCATTTTCCAAGGTTGGATCAATTTTCTGTTAAACACAGCAAAGAACTTCATACGAAGTATTAGACTTGAAAAGTAATTTCATTTCCCTATAAAATTTTGATTTCAATCGCCCCGATCACATCAAAGTCGTCAGGTAAACGGCTATCCTGAAGATCCAATGGATCAACTGGACCGACCACATACAAGTATGTGTCCTTCTTACTAAGAATGACCGACTAATTTTCAGCAAATGAAAGAACACATGTCATAACTGCCCCGGTCACTTTCAGTCTTCCGGTGAATGGCTATCCTCATTCTCTAAGTCGAAACGAGGACCAAAACATATCCGAGGATATGTCCATCAAACTGAGGTAACCGACTAATTTTAAGCAATAATGACACAAAAATTTCTAATAATTTTTTTTTTTTTTTTTTTTTTTTTTTTTTTTTTTTAAATAAACACAAAGGCCTGGTTACTCGGGATTGATCATCCCGTTCAGCTCAATTAGGTTTTGAAATCTGGATTTATCAAACGCTTTTGTGAACAAGTCAGCAAAATTTTCAAGTGTATCAACTTTTTCGATCTTGATCAGTTTCTTCTCAGCACAATCCCGTATGAAGTGATGACGAATGTCAATATGCTTAGTTTTACTGTGCTTCACGGGATTGTTAATTACTGAGATGGCGGCAGTGTTATCAATTAAAATAGGAGTGAGTAAGAAATTCAGACCATAGTCGCGTAATTGTTGCTGAATCCACAAAACCTGAGAGCAGCAGTTGGATGCTGCCATGTATTCAGCTTCGCATGTTGAAATTGCAACTGATGTCTGTTTCTTGCACTGCCAGGAAACTAATCTTCCTCCAAGAAACTGACAGCCTCCTGTTGTCGACTTCCGACTCTGATTGCATCCCCCATAATCAGAATCTGTATATGCCACCAGTTCAACGTCTCCTCCCTTCGGGTACCACAACCCCAGCTTCGGCTTGCCCTTGAGATACCGTAGTATCCTCTTTGCACCTTTCAAATGAGATTCTTTCGGATTTGCCTGAAAACGTGCACAAAGACAAATAGCAAACATTATATCAGGCCTAGAAGCAGTTAAATACATTAATGAACCTATTATTGCCCGATACAGAGTTGGGTCCACATCTGCGTCACCATCTGATTCAGCACCCAATTTGTGATTGACGCAGATTGGAGTATCATATGGAGAACTGTCCTCCATCTTGAATCTTTTCAGCACATCATGAACGTACTTCGTTTGATGAATGAACATCCCATCCTTCTTCTGATCAACCTGCAATCCTAGAAAGAAAGTTAGTTCACCCATAGCACTCATCTCGAATCGTTTCTTCATGACAGCTTCAAAATCCTGACACATGGATACTCTTGATGCAGCAAAAATGATATCATCCACGTAGACTTGAACCAGTAGGAAGTCACATCCTTCTCTCTTCACAAACAACGTACTGTCAATCAATCCCCTTTCAAAACCATTTTCCAGCAAGTAGTCCGATAACGTTGAATACCAGGCACGAGGTGCCTGATGTAACCCATATAACGCCTTGCTCAACCTGTATACGTGATCAGGAAAGTCTGGGTCAGGAAAACCCGGAGGTTGCTCAACATACACAACCTCATCAACTTTCCCGTTTAGAAACGCGCTCTTCACATCCAACTGAAATACCTTCATCTTTTTAAATGCAGCAAACGCCAAAAACAATCGAATCGCTTCTAACCGGGCGACAGGAGCAAACACCTCATTGTAATCAATACCCTCTTGCTGATTAAAACCTTTAACAACCAGCCTCGCCTTATTTCTTACGATAATTCCCTTATCATCTCTCTTACACTTGAACACCCATTTTGTGCCTATAGCATGCACATTTCTTGGTTTTTCAACCAAGGTCCAAACTTCCATTTTCTCGAACTGAGCCAACTCTTCTTGCATGGCCTCGACCCACGAGCTGTCCTTTAAAGCCATTTGATAATTCTTTGGTTCAATTTGGCTTATAAAGCAGGAGTACAAACATTCATTCATTATACCCGTTTCTTTTATGCTTGTAAAAACACAGGTGTGCTCATTCAAGCTACTTCTGGTTTGTACACTGGAGGACACATCACCTATAACGTTCTCCAATGGGTGATCTTTGTGAATTCTCGTGGTCGGAACAGCACCGACATGTAAATTGTCTTCCAAGTTTGAAGAGATCTCATCTATGGTTGTTTCTGGCTGTGAGTGAAAAGGATTGATAAACTCATCTTCAGTTGAGGCCGCAGGGGTATCGATAGGGTTTGATGTGGAAGGTTGAGATTTCTCAAACATCTGATGTTGCAATAGATTCTCTTCCTCATCAAGTATCATCTTCGTCACAGCTCTTTCGTCTTCTTCAGAAATTTCCAAATCAGGTACGTTAAACGACTTAAAAAGTTTAACATAGTCGAAAAGCTCAGCAGGTCCATTGCTTGGTTTTGGCGGTTGGTAACTAGTAATGTTGGTGTTACAAACCACCTCCACCTTGCAAGTCGACGTATTGAAGACCCGTCTGTTGGGAGTCCCAACAACATAACCGACTAGGATTCCCTCATCGGCTACTTCACCAAATTTCGAGTTAGTCTTCAAAATCGAACAAGGAGACCGAAATGGTTCAAGACCGCACAAGTTGGGCTTCCTTCCGTGCATAAGCTCGTAACAAGTTTTTCCAAGTCTCTTAACGGTTAACACCCTATTCAGAACATAGCAGGCTGTAGCAACTGCTTCAGCCCAGAACATCACAGGAAGCTTCGAGTCTGCCAGCATAGTTCTGGCTCCTTCAATTAACGTTCGGTTCTTCCTTTCAGCCACTCCATTCTGTTGCGGAGTATACGGAGCGCTGTATTGATGTTCAATTCCCTTCTGAAGACAGAAAATTTCCATTTCAAAGTTCTTGAACTCTGTCCCATTGTCGCTTCTGATGTACTTAACTGATTTACTCATGACGTTCTCAACTTTTGTAATTAGATTTTTCACCATTTGAGCCGTCTCATCTTTCGTTTTCAGAAAATATACCCACGAATATCGCGAGTAATAATCAGTGATCACCAAGCAGTAAGAGGTACCTCCTAGACTTTGTACATTCACGGGACCGAAGAGATCCATATGAAGTAGTTCTAGAGTACCGGCAATTGAGTTAATCTTCTTGGTGAGATGGGATTTCTTGTGTTGTTTTCCCTTCTTGCAGGCTATGCATTTGTCTTCAAAGTTAAAACTTTTTAAGGGAACGCCCATCACAAGCCCATTCTTGACAATGAAGTTCATCTTCCGAAGATGAATATGTCCCATTCTCCTGTGCCATAATTCTGATTCTGATTCGCTTGCTTTTGTCATTAAACAGGATTCTCCAGTGGCCATTTCAGTAGACCTCATATCCATCACATATGTATTCGTTTCACGTGGAGCTTTCATCACTATCCATTCGTCTGGTATTTGAAAACCAGGCTTCAATACGATCGCTTCATTCTTTGTGAAATGGACAGTGTAGTCTTTATCACAAATCTGCGACACACTCAGCAGATTATGCTTTAACTCCTCCACAAAATTTACATTCTCAAGTGTCATTCTCCCATTCGACACAGTTCCTCTACCAGTAATCCTACCACCGCTCTCACCAGCAAAACTAACTCTTGCTCCCTGAACAGGTTTTAAATCTTGCAACAAGTGTTTGTTGCCTGTCATGTGCCGGGAACAGCCGCTATCTACAATCCAAAGATTGTTGGCAGCCCTGTTCAACTGTTCCTGCACAATAAAACAAAGAGTTAGAATCTTGGGACCCAAGACCAATTGGTCTTGGATCGATACGTCCCGTACCCTGGCTTTCTCAAGTTAGCATCAGGATAATTTCTGTAAGTCCTGTTAGGGAATCTCCCTGCAGATTGAGTGTAATGCCTTCCAAACCTTTGAGAATTGAAAGTGTTATATCTTGTGGTTTGGTTGTAAAACTGAGGTTTTTTTTTATGAAAACTTGAATTCGTTACATTTTGGCATTTTTTAAAGTTTTCATTTTTAGCAGTAACAAAATGACGCTTATGCTCAGTTTTATTTGGCTTCACACCTCTGAATCTCGGCTTCAAAGGGCAATCTGCAACTAGATGTCCTAACTTGTTACATCTAAAGCAACATCGACTCTCCATTTTCTTGTCAAATGTTGGTTTGGATGTAGAGGCAGTGTTACCAGCCGTTCGTCTCACATAAGGTGGGACGTACGGATTGAGTGGAGAACTCTTTTTAGAAATTTCATTTTTATCTTCACCGTTGGGTAACCCTACCTTCTCTTTTGTCTGACCAGATTCGGACAACTTATCCGAATCCGATGAGGCTGGACTAGAAACAGAAATATTCACACTAGAAACAGGCGAACTCGTTTCGCCACAGCTAACACTTGGTTCTACCCTTGTAATCTTGATTGGAGTTGTCTGAGTAACCTCGAAATCAACAGATTTCTGAACATTCGGATTATAAGTATAGTTGTGGTTAAAGGGTGGTGGAACTTCGTGATATCCGATTCCTCCCCTCTTTGCAGAGGTACCTTGATCACTCACGAGGTGATCAAGGATGGCCGAGGAATTCCTGAACTGCTCAAGTTTGCGGTTCAGTTCCACCACCTTCACCTGGTGGTCAGCAATTTGTTTATCCCGATCAGCAATCACTTTAGTTTTTTCTTCTAAAACTTCATAACTAAGATCAATTATTTCAATTTTCTCAGCAAGTTTAGTTTTTAAGCTTTGAATGTCTTTTTCACATGCTTTTATTTTAATTTTATAACTTGTTTCTCTTGCTTTCGTAAAATGGTGATCTTCTTTAATAGTTTTAAAATCAGCATCTAAACGGACATACTGATCAGTTATCGTTGTAAGTTGCTCAGACAAATTCTCACAACTAGTACAAATATTCTTAGTACTTACCTCGGAGCGATTATCCTTGTCATCTGCCATGAAAGCTGTTTCTTCTTCAGTAGCTTTCTCAATTCCATCAACCTTCTCACATTCTTTAACTTCAGCCTCAGCCATGTTCGCTTGCTCACCAGAACCACTTGAATGCGAGTTCCAGTTGTACTCACCTGCTTCTCTGGTCAACATGGCGTTAATCTCTCTGTTAACTCCAGAGTGTTGTGTAGGCCGACCTTGTCCTCGTTCAACCCTCTCATTTCTGCATTCCTTGGCAAAGTGCCCGTACTGTTGACAATTATAGCACCTTACCTTGGATTTGTCGAACCCTGGCCTACCACCAACAAACTTTCTCCCAGTTTTGTTCATAAACCGTTTTACACGCCTCACAATCATTGCCATTTGCCATTGCAAATCCATCTCCTCTAGATCATCAGCATCGATCTTGTCGTAATCCTCATCAAGAGCAGCAGGGTCCACAATCTTCCCCTGGATGTAGTTTTCATAGAAAGCAATAAATGATGCATAGACTGCAAACTGCTCTTCAGCAGATTTTACACTCATAGGCATCTTGGAATAATTATTGCTTGAGGCATTTGCAGAAAAACCACTTGAGGATGCTTGAGGCTTTGAAGTACTTGATCCTCCAGCAACGAAACAGACATCACCATTCGAGTTTACAGAAACGTTTCCTTCATGAGAAGAGTCAGAACCTGACTCGAGCAGATTCAGGCCTCGAACTTGAGCCTGAGTTAACCTTTGCACCATACATACCAGGGTCTTGTATCTGATCTGTTGGTGTTTCTTTTCGAACCATATTAAGCTCATAAGTTCTGAGCTTGTTTACTGCCGTTTCAAGATCACAATTTGGAAAGTCTCTGTCTTCCCTCATAAGAACGGTGTACATTTCCCACTTCGGTGGGAGAGCATCGAGAAGCTTTTCAACGATCTCTTCTTCTCGGTAAGCAATTGAATAATTGCTAAGCTCTGTCATTAGATGATAGTATCTGGTGATAATATCATCCAGTGATTCATTCTTCAAAAATTTGAAGACGGAGAACTGGGTTTTTAAGAGTTTGATCTTTGATGCACGGATACCCACATTCCCCTCGAATCTATTTTCAAGAGCATCCCAAAGCTCTCTCGCAGAAGTGTACTTTCGGAACGTATGGAGAACCTCTTGAGGAAGTGCCATTGTTATCGCAGCATGGGCCTTGCTTTCGGCCTCGTACATTTTCTTCTCTTCGTCCTCCATTTTGCTGTACTTCTTAACCACATCGCGACCTTCGTATTGCGCAGTTGGAGGGATATATCCATCCTGGATGCACACCCACATTTTGGCATCCTGGTATTTGATGTATTGGATGAATCTGTCCTTCCATGCCACGAAGTCAGTTCCTTTTATCAGCCTCGGGGCCTTAGTGGCAGACCCCGCTTCTACTTCCATCTTGACCAAATCGGAGATGTTAATTGACGACATCCTTGCGAAAACCTGAAAAACCTAAAAATACAAAAAAAATATTAAAACAGCTCAGTAGGCGAAGTTAAGAATAACTTCGCTTGAAAGTTAACTTCGCTGAAAAGAGAACTTCGCTGAGTTCTTAAATTCGCTAGACTTGGCGAAGTTAAAAATAACTTCGCTTAGAATGAGCGAACTTAGGAGGTAAGCGAACTTGGGTGGAAAGCGAAGTTGCGGATAACTTCGCTAAGGCGAACTTATGAGGTAAGCGAAGTTGTGGTTAACTTCGCTAAACCTTATATCTTCGCCGAAACCCTAATTCCAGTGACGGCAACTTCGCCTGAAGAATGGTAACTTCGCCCGATGAACAAGGAAACTGTTCAGATCTGTTTTCGTCAATCCAGCAGTTTCCGATCAATGCAATGGCTTGAAAATGACTGTCAAGCACGAGCAAAACACAATCCCAACAAAAACACGTCCCGCGAATAGGTCAAACGAGACGTTTTCTACACCCGCGTGAAATCCCGAACCTCACAATCGAGCCGATCGCTCTGATACCAATTGTAGGTTCCTTACGGATCGTACACGGGATGTCTCTAACAACGCAGGTGCGGAATCCCTGCGTAGATAGATACTAGTGTAGAGTATGTAGAGATCGAACACACAAGCAATAAACCAACCACGTTATATTGATAACAAAACACGTGACCCGAGGTCACTGTTACAGACTATGACACGTAACTCGGTTACTGAATAACTGAAACAAAACCCTAAACGACCAACACATAAACTGTTCTGCTGAACAGTATATATAAACGACAACTTCGCCACAGGCGAAGTTGTCAATAACTTCGCTGATTCAACAAGTTCGCCATAGCGAACTTGTTGACAACTTCGCGTATTACACAAATAAACACAATCAAAACATAATTACATTACAGACTCGATCACAAATGCTAGACTATGAACTACTGACACACATGTACCAACACGATTTAGTCAACCGGTCAACGATGACCCAGATGGTATCGCATCCCGTCGGTGTTTTAGGTAATCCCGTGATAAAATCCATTGAAATGTGTTCACATTTCCACATTGGAAGTTCCGGTTGCTGTAGCAGGCCAGATGGTTTCTGGTATTCTATTTTGACTCTGGCACAAGTCAAGCATTTGCTCACGTAGGTGGCAATGTCGGCTTTCATGTTCGGCCACCAGTAAAGTGCCTTTAAGTCATGGTACATTTTATCTGAGCCAGGGTGGATAGAATATCGGGACTTGTGAGCTTCGTCCATCACTAGAGTTCTCAACTCTCGATATCGTGGAACCCAAATCCGGTTCTCAAAATATCGGACCCCGTCCGATTTGGTTTCAAGTTGCTTGTTCATGCCCCGCATGAGTTCTGATGGAAGATTATCATCTTTCAAAGCTTCGAGTTGCGCCTCGCGAATTTGATCGGGTAAGTTGGCACGAATCGTGAGTTGCAATGCTCCCACTCGCCTAGGTTTATCGGTTTCTTTCCTGCTGAGAGCGTCGGCCACTACATTGGCCTTGCCAGGGTGGTACTTGATGGCACAATCATAATCCTTAAGCAGCTCGACCCAACGACGCTGTCGCATGTTCAGCTCCTTCTGATCGTAGATATGTTGGAGACTCTTGTGGTCGGTGTAAATGGTAAACTTGGTACCGTACAAGTAATGCCTCAATATCTTAAGGGCAAACACCACAGCTCCGAGTTCCAAGTCATGGGTCGTGTAGTTCTTCTCGTGAACCCGTAGTTTTCGAGAGGCATAGGCTATAACCTTCTCGAGTTGCATCAGCACACAACCGAGACCTTGTATCGATGCGTCACAATGTACCTCGAAATTCTCTGTTCCCTCGGGTAGGGCTAGAATAGGGGCGCTACAGGGTTTGGTTTTCAACAGTTGAAAAGCGGATTCTTGTGCGTCACCCCAATTGTACTTAGTGCCTTTGTGAGTCAAAGCGGTGAGGGGTTGAGCAATCTTGGAAAATCCCTCGATGAAACGCCGGTAGTAGCCGGCCAGTCCTAGGAATTGCCGCACCTCAGTCGGAGTCTTAGGTGCTTCCCAGTTTTTGATGGCCTCTACCTTACCGGGATCGACATGGATACCGTTCTCGTTGATCACATGTCCTAAAAAGTGAACCTCGCGAAGCCAAAATTCGCATTTCGAGAGCTTAGCGTACAGTTGCTCCTTCTTCAATAATTCTAGAATTACCCTCAAGTGTTCTTCATGGTCTGCCTTGTCCTTGGAATAGACCAGGATATCATCAATAAACACAATCACAAACTTGTCGAGGTATGCCTTGCATACTCGATTCATGAGATCCATGAATACGGCTGGTGCGTTGGTTAAGCCAAAAGGCATAACTGAAAACTCGTAGTGACCATACCGTGTTCTGAAAACCGTTTTTGAGATATCTTCTTCGCGCACTCTTAATTGATGGTAACCAGACCGCAGATCGATCTTCGAGTAGTAACTCGATCCTTGGAGCTGGTCAAACAGATCATCAATTCGGGGTAAAGGATAACGGTTCTTGACCGTCACCTTGTTCAACTCCCGGTAGTCGATACACATGCGGAAAGTCCCGTCCTTCTTTCTGACAAATAAGAAAGGGGCTCCCCATGGCGATGAGCTAGGTTGGATAAAACCTTTATCCAATAAATCTTGCAACTGAGTGGACAGTTCCTGAAGCTCCGCCGGTGCGAGCCGATACGGGGCTCGTGTTATGGGTGCTGCACCGGGTGTCAACTCGATTTGGAATTCGACTTGTCGTATAGGAGGGAGTCCAGGCAAATCCTCTGGGAAAACTTCCGGAAAATCTCGCACAATCGGTATCTCTTCAATTCGCTTCTCCTCCGCGGGTTTCTCAACAATCTGCGCCAAAATTGCCGGATGACCTTTTCGTAGATACTTCTGCGCCTTCATGAGGGTGATAACGCTGGTGGTCATGCCGCTTCTCTCGCCCCGGATCGAAATGATCTCTCCGGAATGGGTAGTAATGTGGACTATCTTGTCATGACAAATAATCTCTGCTCGGTTCTCGGATAACCAGTCCATGCCGACAACGACATCGAAACTACCAAGCGTAAAAGGTATGAGGTCGATATCAAAAATATGACCTAACAGTTTTAACTTACATCCCTCAAGTACATGAGTCGTTACTATAGTCTTACCGTCAGCTAATTCAACAGGAAACTTAGCATCTAACGGGGTTGGAGTTAGGTCTAAGAGTTTACTAAAGGCTTTCGACACAAAACTCCTATCAGCTCCAGTGTCAAACAATACATACGCAAAACAATCGTTCACATGGAACTTACCAGTCACCACTTACGGATCATTGCGGGCTTGACCCTACCCAATAACAAAAGGTCTTCCTTTACCATTGTTTCCACCACCACTGCCACTTCCATTACCTCCATTGTTGTCCTTCTGTTTCAGCGTGGGACAATCTTTCCTGAAATGACCTTCCTGCCCACATTCGAAACATCCCTTCGTCGTCATAGGTGGTTTAGGATAACCCTTTGCCGTAAGGTCTCCTCTACATTCCTTTGCCTGGTGACCCATCTTTCCGCATCTCAGACACTTGACACGGTCACACGGGCCAGCATGATGATAGTTACACCTCATGCACTTCGGGTACTTCCCAGCATAGCCGCTCGAACCCTGCCCGCTACCGTTGTTATTGTTGTTGTGACCCTGATTGTTGAAGCCCCGAGTGAGTTCGGGCTTACGGTAGTGTTGTTGCTGTGGAGGGTTCGAGGATGAGGATCTGGTGTTGTCAAACTTTCTCTTTCCATTGCCCGGGTTGTTGTTGCTGTTTTCAGTAATCGGGTTGTCACGGGCTTTAGTGGTTGAACCCCTAGGTGGTAGCGCACCTTGGGTCACTGCTTGATCCGTCAGTTTGTGAGCTAACCGGATCGCTTGTTGAATCGTGGCTGGTCTGGAAGATGTCACCATGCCCTGAATTTGCGGTGCTAACCCATCAATATACATTTCAATCCTCTTACCAGGCGGGTCTACCATCCGTGGACACATCACCGCTAACTCGTGAGAACGGGTGGTGTAGGCTTCGATTTCCGAACCCACCATCTTCAATGACCAAAACTCGGATTCCAACTTTGCAATCTCCTCCCTAGGACAGTACTCTTCTCGCATCATGTTCTTGAACTCCTCCCAGTTCATAGCGTTAGCCAGTTCCAATCCAAGGATCTGCACGTTTGAATTCCACCAAGTGAGGGCAGAATCTTCAAGTGTTCCAGCAGCAAATTTGACCCTACTGGCAGGGGGACAATTACACATCTCGAACGCCGATTCAGCCTTCTCAGCCCAACGCAGGAAGCCTATAGCTCCCCCAGTGCCCTTAAACGTACTGGGCTTGCAGTCAAGGTAATTCTTGAAGGTACACGTTCCAATTGGACCTCCAGCTTGGTTCTGAACATGTGCGGCTAGAGCGGCCGCCGCATGGTCGTTCAGCAGAGTTTGGAGTTCTACTGCAGTCAAGTTGATGTTACCACGTCCGTGTCCAGCATTTCTTCCTGCCATTTCCTTGAATCACAGCATAAAATGTTAAACATGAATTTTTCTTTCATATAAAACACACCATACATGTAATAAAAGATAGGTAAGAAAGAAATAAGAAACAAACATCACATCACAAACACATATTAATCCAAATAATAATACATGATTAAAACCATTGTATCCGCTACAAAGTATTTAAAACCAATCCTTAAAATCATAGAAAATAATAGTTTGGATGGAGACAACCCCTCCATCTAGGTGTTATCATCCTTAGATGTCATCGTCTGAGGACACCTCTGAATGTGCCTCCTCCTCAGCCGGTTCTTCCTCCGGTTCTTCTTCAGGTTCCTCCTCGGGATCCTCCTCAGGTTCCTCTTCGGGATCTTCTTCGGGATCCTCTTCAGGCTCTGCCTCAGGTTCGGCTGCGTTCTGAGCAATTTGCATTTGTAAGACATCGCAACGCTCTAAAGCTATCTCGGTTCGAGTCCTTGCTACTTGGAGTTGCTCTTGCAAGTCTATCATCTCGGCTTGTATCTTTCTCATAATATTCATTTGTTGATCACTAGCCTCTTGCATTTCCTTCATTGCCGCTGTCATGCGGGAAATTTCCTCTTTAGTTTCGATTCCATCTTTTAACCGTCCGGATACGTTAGCTCTCGTATAGCGCATGTAACCCACGTCACGCTCCAAACAAGAAACGACAGCTGCGAGAACTCGCTCCACAGGTTCGGTTATAGGTGGTAGGGTATTGGGGTAAGCAGGATGGTTCGGGTGAGGTAGCGGGGGAACTTGTTCGCGATAGACCATACGCCTAATCATATTAGGGTACCAATCCCAACTAACTTCGTTTTCGTACATGCCTCCGGATAAGCGATACCTCTTCGGTGCAGGAGCTTCGAGTTCCGGGACTAAACGAGGTGGCAATGAGGTGGGTAACTGCGGTTCCTTCCCGTGAGCATGAGTCATCGGATCGGATGATGATGGTGGTGGCGTCGACATCCCTACAGGTAAGCCGTGTATGCGCGCGTGTATGAGTGAAAGAGGAAAAGAGATAAGATAACAAAGACTACACAAACATATGCAGTGCGTATCATTATAACTAATGGGTCGTCGCGGTTATAGTCTAGTATGCATGCAATTTCTAGTTCACTATGACCAATGGATCTGATACCAATCTGTCACACCCTCAAAATCCACTAACGGAGTTTTACCGTTAGAGGGTGTGAACTAACATGATCGGAATTATTAGTTATAATTGAACTATAAAAACGTTTAAATGAAATTAAATGCGGAAGCGTAAAAACCAAAAGACAAAAGTTGCGTCACGCAGGACGACTTAAAAACCCAAGTAATAATAGTTAAAAACATGTTTGCATATCAGAATGTTCAAAAACCATGCATGATCCTATACCGCGCGCCCGCCTCGGCTACCTGAGAATAACATACTAAAAGTGTCAACACGAGGTTGGTGAGTTCACAAGTTTATATAAAATAAAGCGTTCGACACCAAAGCTGACTGTTTATCAAGTGCCTTGCCACCAGGTCATCCAGACCATGGTATGTGTTAGCCAAAATTACACCCGCTCGACCTCCAGTCGAGTTTAGCGTTGGGTGGGGTTTGTCAAACCCAGTAGTACTACTCAACAGTGACTCGCTATTATCCAAATATTAACCGGTTCGATGTGTAGGACTTCAATTGTTTCGTTTGCCACTTAGCCTTTACAAGTGATATATAATTTACAAACAAAATCTTAAATGCGTTTTCGGAGTATGTTATCTCCCCCAAGTGAAAAGCGTTTAAAACAGTTTAAAGGGGTAACTGAAACTCACTGTTTGCGAAGAATTCCCAAAATAAATCACCAAGTGATGCGCGTCACAGAAAACTCTCTCTAGCGTTCTAAAACAACAAGGAGATTTTCTAAGTATCGGAACTAATATCGAGTCTCTAGACCCGGCACATAATTCCTAAGCACAAGATACGTTTCGTGTTTGTTTGTGAATCGTGTGTGACTTAACAAGTACATTTGTGATACGATACATGTGTGAACAATTATTTACGTGTCATGTATTAATAATGTACATCACTAGCAACTATTCCCCGTAGGGGCAATTTGGTCAAATTATAACAATTAACTAGCAATTATTCCCCGCAAGGGCAATTTGGTCAAAACACGACAATCAATTAGCAATTACCATGTTTCATGCAACTTTTACAAAATTCAGCAACTAATTTTCTTATTGACAGAATTCTACTTGAAAACTAGTCTATTCCACCGATCATAGCATCTCAATTAATTTACCAAAAATCATCATAAAAGCATGTATGTCTTAGGTTTCCAGAACATATTTTATTATATTTTTATTCCACATAGGTTTCTCACAATAATCAAATCATTACAGCAAACTCATAACAGTCAAATTCATGCGCAACAGAATGTTATTTGAAATTCCCGTTAAATGAAAAATCCAATAAATGCAAGACCACTTGGGTTAGGTTCCTAACTCAACAAGTCAACTTCCAGAAGTGGAACCAACTCAATTGGTCTCGTAGTTCATGAGATATAACATTTACAAAACAACCTAACAGCAGGTCTAACAACTCAGCTTTGCACAACGTTTTTGTAAAATCATAAAGGTTAACTTTTATACGTCCAAAAATTGCAAATTTATATTATTTAGAAACTAGACTCAACCTAGTTTACTGTAGTGTCAATATTCTCAACCAATTTTCACATTTACACCCCAATACAGTCAATTGAACATCAACAACACAATCTGTCCAGAAACTGTTTGCAACAAAATTCAACATATTAAACATCTATAGACCATAATCCGTTCATATGACACTCTAGACACCATAACCACTATCCATGCACATCAATTACACCATACATACATGGTTAGGGTTTTATTTGATCTCAAAATCAAAGACACAACGATTAACATGTAACAATATCAATCCTAGTTATCAAATCATCATCAATACATCATCAACTCAAACAAAAATCATATGAACACAATATATGAAATTTTCGGAATCTAGGGTTTGTAATTAACCCATTAAAAATCGAAATTAAGTATAAAGGATGCATAGGATAGTCGTTTATACCTTCCTAGCACCTTAATCTTCAATCAAACTTGAACAATCTTGATTGTATGTGTGTGTATGAGGGCCGATCGCAAGGGAGAAGCAAGGGGGGGGGGCTGCCGTCGACTTATGTGAGGGAAAGAGGGAGGAGAGTTAGGGTTTTATAATATTATTAATAATAATCATGTTACATCTAGGTCCCTCCACTTTCAAATGTTACTTTTCTAGCTTAATTAACTAGTTCTAGCACCTTGAGTTAACGTTTATAACAATGTTATCACATAACACATAAGTCTAACACATAATTATCACATAATTATTGTTTTGACGTTTTTTGTTTATTCACCAATTGTTTGCGTCAACTAGTTTGCGTTTCGGTGCAATTCCCGAAAGACTACACATGTAGTAAGTGTCAAGCGTCATTTAAACCCTAGTTTAAATGTAATGAGGTGTGCGTTATAGATTCAATGATCTTAAGTTTGAATTGAAGGAGTTGAGTTAACGGAGTTAACCTAAAATTGACGATTGTCACAATACGGAAGCAAAGATAACATTTACTAAACACGTACCGGTCACAACATCGGGAATCTGTTTGGCCTGTTCTTGAGTCAGCATATAGGCCCTAGTCCTTGGCCTCCCTTGTTCAACATCTTTCTTCTCACTCCCACCAGCTTCACCGCTCATACAAGTCCTCGCCAAATGACCTGTCTGTCCACACTTATAACATGCGGGCTTTGCTTGGAAATCCTGTGCAAAATGCCCCACCTTGCCACATTTGTAACAAGCATTTGACCCTGATCTTCACTCCCCACCATGGGACTTTCCACACATATGGCACACATCAGACCCAGTGCCCCACTTGCATTCTCCAGCGTGCATCTTCCCGCACGTCCTACATGACCTCTTCTCCCACCCTCTTGCTTTTTTTCCTTGGAGTTCCACAACTGAGTACCGGGTCGTTTGACATTGACCCACTTCTTATCTTTCTTCTCTTCTTCCACCAGAATATCATCCGCAGCCAGTTCTGCATAAAACATCTCTGTGAGCTCGACATCAGAGTCAAAGGTAGCAGGTCTACTTGTCCTGACTAGCGTGCGGACTTTCTGTGGCAATCCCCTCACATAACACTTGATCCTCTTAGACTCAGTGTTGACCATATCGGGTACCAACCTAGACATTCGGTTGAACTCGGTGGTATACTAACGATGTGTCATTGTTCCGGCTTTCAGGTTCAGAAACTTCATCTCCGCCCTCTCAACCTCGGCGTCAGCACAGAACCTCTTCATCACTAACTCCTTCAGATCCTCCCACTTCATGGCCTTAATCTCGTCCCGAGTCTTCCTCTGCTCCACACTTTCCCACCAATACATTGCCTCCTCTTCAAACGATTGGGTGGCATAACCGACAGCTTGATCGGGACGACACTCGCTAATGCGGATAATTTTATCCATGGCGGTTATCCATTGAAGGGTAGCGACCGCATCTCCCAAACCAGTCAGCTTCGGCGGGTCACAACCCTTAAGAACTTATAGTTGCAACCACCTCGACCCCTCTTCCTCTCATCGACCTTCACAGACATAACCTCACTCGAGGCCTCTCTTTCTCCTTCATCGTCTTTCCTACCACCTCCTCCCGCTCCCTCATATGTTCTTTCACGGCCTCCAGTAGACCCCTCCGGATACATGTTTTTCATAGCCGTGGCTACTGCTTGGACAATAGCTGCTTGGATTAAGGGATCTAGTTGAACCCCTTCATTGTTGTCATGGTTTCTTCCAGCTGCGCTTCCTTCAGCTCCCGTGTTGGAAGCTGTTTCCACCGAAGGTTGTTTGACATGACGAGGCCTGCCACGACGTCCAGTGCGGCCTCCTGCTCCAACAACTTCCCTAGATCCAACCGTTGTATTCTGGAAAGGAAAACACAAACGTCATCACCCAAGAAACTATTTAGTACAAAGATAGTAAGGCTAACATGTAATAACAGTGGCCAACTGTGATTAGCTGATCACGTTACTTTCTATGTCCTATACACTTCCTCTTATGAGTCTATTTGTGCTGGTTCTACTCTAAACAGTTAATTAAACAAACAATTAATTAATCCTATCCCTAACATTCACATATCCTTTCTATAGCAATTAAGCCAACATTAACATATATATATATATATATATATATTTAACCATATACTTTACCTTTACTAAGCTTGCTTGAGTGACATGTGGCTATCTTGAACTGACATCACCTTTCTTTTCTTACTTAAATACAATTCTCTGTTCGAGTCTAAGCATGTAGGATGTGTAGGTTCCCAGCCGGATCTACATGGAAGTATCTCGTACTACGTAGGTGCGGAATCCCTACGTAAGACGATACGAGCGTAGGATGCGATATACGTTAAAACCAAGCACAAATACACGTTACAATACTCAAAAGACACGTTGTATTGCAACTTTTCAACACGTGACGTTCAATCACAATTACACGTACTGGTCTCTTCCTCTAAAACAAGCCGTAGCCAATGCTTATAAAGCCTTCGACAACTTCGCCTAACAGACTAGGCGAAGTTGTCAATAACTTCGCTTGTCCACAAGTTCGCTTATATAAGGCGAACTTGTGAGACAACCTATACAAATCAAAACAAAACTAACTAACCCGATTACAGACACTAGATACTGAACTACTGATATAATGCACCAACAGACTCCCCCTTGGCAGTAGGTTCGTATCTCTATCTTCAATCACTTGTCTTGTAATCCCAAAAATCTCGAGTCACTCGTCTGCAAGCATGAACGCCTTCTCTGACACAAACGGAAACTACTCTCTGATATTTCTTGGCTTCATCTTTCCATGCAGGAATATAGAATATCTTTTTCTCGTCTAGCACCTGCAAGTCAGCTTGAGACAAATTTACCAAGTACATAGGATCATACACTCTCAGCACCTCTTGTTCATCTTCATCCTCCATAACCGCTTCAGCAGTCTGACTATCGACATACCACCATTTCAGATTCTTTAAGACATCCTTAGGCATTTGTTTCATCGGCACTTCTTTTAAACACCGGATAGGCTTATACTTCATTATCATCCAAAGTTTTCCATCAGCTCTCATTCCTCTGTCTTTATCTTCAACAAGCTTCCCTTCTACGGCTTTAACAACTCGAACTTTTTCTCTTTTATACTTTCTTTCCACACAATCTTCCTAATAATCCTAGCCATATTATCATCACTCCTGTTTATCAACCCCAACTTAGCCAAATCTTTCACCTCACACTCTGGCAAGGTATTCAACGATCTCAACAACCTCTTGAAGTACTAAATCCCATCGTAACATTTAATCACAAATAGCCTCAACTGCTCATCATATAACCAGCATATAATGCCCTTTTTCGATTCAGCATAACCTTTGATATTATTACTCTTTTTAAACATGGTTGGAATCGCTGGCTTCTTTGTCTTTACGAACCATTGAGCGTAGCCTTCTTTCCATCTCGGCTGCTCTTCCCATTCAGTCTCATCACTTCCCATATCTTGACCCACATTTGACTTATCAACATCTGGAATTTCATGTTCTACATTATCCTCCACAATCTCTCCCTCTTCAATCTCACTGTCAATCACAATCTCGGTTCCTATCTTCTCAATCTCTTCAACCGGTAACACATCGTCGTCACCTACAATATCGTCATCCAACATCTCCTCATCATCCACTACCACCACATCATCACCCCCTGATCCACCTGTTGCACTAGCTGACTCCCCCTGAGATGTGGAAGTCCCAAGAGTTTGTTCAGTTCTTGGCAACTCACCACCTGCACCTTTCGATGCATTGGGATCATCGTCTCTATCATTACTCTTCTTCGTCCTCAACTCATCGCCCTTGCAGCTCGTCTCCTCCTGAGATGCTAAGAACTGTTTTAAAGCATCAAAAAGTTTACCATGCTCAACCAGGAGGGACGACTGAATCTGATTTTCTGCAACAAGGCGCTGAATAGCGTGAGTCTGGATCAGGTTGATTCTTGATTGTTCTGCCACGACCCTTTCAAGAGCTGCTATCCTGTCTGAGTCAGATAAAGTTGCATCAAAATCAAATCTCATATGAGAAATGTCTTGAGCATACGGTGGAGGGATTCCCAAGGTAGCCGGGACATCAGAAACAGGCCGAAAAGTAACCGCAGGTGGTATTGTAACAGATAACCCTGCAGTGGTAACCAGTTTCGACTCAACGAATCTTGCAACAACCTCCGATTGAGTAAGTGTAGGAGGTGGCAAGGAAACAATTTCCGGAGCCGAAAGCTGAAAGGTAGTGGGTGGAATGCCAATGGAAGATGATGTAGCTATCACAGGAAAACTCGAGGTGATCGATCCTGTCACAGTCATCGATGCAGGGACCATAGTCATACCTGATAAGGCGGGTGGAGAGAAACGAACCACCCTCGAGCTTTCACCAGCTCCCAATCCTTCACTAGTTCTAACCCTTTTAGATCGACGAATCAACCGATCTAACTCCTCCTCAAAATCAGAGTCACTGTCATCTATATCTTTCTTTCTTTTTCCATGAATCCTTTCTTGGGCGACAAGAATCTGTCTTGCTTCAGCAACATCATCAGCTGAGGAGTCAGAGTCTGTTCTCTCAGAATCAGCCACAGATGTAGCTTCCATTGACACATCAAAACCAGAAACCTCCGCTACTGAGACCTGAATCTCTGCCTCAGGATCAACTCGCTCCATATCAAAGAACCCTTGGCCACCAAAAGCAGCTTCAAGGTCTACTTGTTCCTCTGGTGCCATAACAGGAGCAGCAGGAAATGCTTGTTGTACCACAGGTGGTGGTTGAGAAACAACAGCCTGTTGCGGTGCCGGATCCCGAAACTCGTCTCCACGAGGAGCAACATACGCCGGGTTTATCAAATAACCAAATAGCAGAGTATGTTGTGGACGAAGCTCTGGTTTACTTCGAGCACTCGACGATCTGCATTGTGCTAAAATCCTCTTGCGGACACTCTCTACATATCGAATGGGACGGCGCTGAGGTAGCGAAGGAGCCACATGATTCAAGATCATTTGTAAGAATCTTGGATACATTAAGAATCTTTCACGAGCTACCGCACGTCTTTGACGGTCTATTTCATAAAACACCATCTGACTGAAGCTGTAAGGCTTGTTGTAAGTCAGTGCTGTCATTGCCGATTGCATCGTCGCACCCATACCGTCCGTACCAGCCTTATGACCCGACATGCACACGATCATCACATGCATGAGAAAACGCCATTGATCCAACAAAAATCCCTTACGCCTCTGAGTGTCACCCAATGGACCGGAATAGCCCATTCGTAAAATGCACCATCTCTGAATGGAGCAGTAAAGTCTGTAGGATCATCTCTAGTTTCATTCCCGAACTGCAAGGCGACTCTTATCTGCTCAGATGAGAACTGCACCTCCTGATTGTTAACTGTGGCGCGCATAACTGGGGGCTCGACTCTACAATCATATTCTACCGTTTGCCAGAAGTCTTCAATGTTCGGCACAGAAATGGGCAGCGTTGTAGTAATAGCATGAAAGATACGCGAGCAAATAAGGAAAGAGATGATCTCGCGATAATACTCAACACCGCTAGCATCCGGATCAAGCGTGATGTACATATTGTGACCCGGAAAGAATTGACGGTTGTTATCACCACCTTCGTCACCACCAGCACCACCGGCTCCTGCAACAGCTGCCATATCTGCATAAAAACCGGTCTAAGTTAGAAAATCTTCATAGCAGATCACAACTTCGCCTGTTACCATGAGCGAAGTTAAGATAGCTTCTGGTGTACAGGCGAAGTTAGGGATAGGGCGAAGTTGAGTACAACTTCGCTTTTACTATAACTTCGCCTGATAACAGATAAGCATTTAAATACTATAAAGAACCAGGCGAAGTTAGGTTTAGGCGAAGTTAATGATAACTTCGCCTACCCATAACTTCGCCCCTTGAACAACTTTGCCCCAGATTAGTTAATGATTAAAACAACAGGCGAAGTTAAGCCTAAGGTGAAGTTGAGAACAACTTCGCCTAAACCATAACTTCGCCTGAACTGAAACGGCGATAGTTCAGTAGGCCAGACGAGGTTTGTTGGTGAAATTGGTGATTGAGGACAATGAAAACATGTTACAAAAGAGATCTAGACGATCAAATTGGTTACGAACATGTCAAAAAGAGTTTGAAAAGTGGGTGTGTAATGGTTTGCATGAACGAGGTCCCAAATCGGACCAAAACGACAACTAATTAACATGATCGACACGAATTATAGGTCATTCCGACCCTACACACCTTTAACACGGATTGAAATTGAGAAAAATAACAATGTTTGATTCGAGAGGTAACTTCGCCGAGGGTCTAATATGGTAAGTTCGCCGATAACTTCGCTGGGTTTTATGAAAAGTGAATAGTGTTTGACCAGAAACTCTCTTTATATAGGGTTTAAATTATACAGGCGAAGTTAGGGTTAACTTCGCTTACCCCTTAACTTCGCCTGTTAACAATGTCGTCCCTTCAATAACTTCGCTTAGTACTAAAATTTACACAACAGTCCCTTATAAGTTTGAACATTATGCAATTGTCTTTTAAAAACATCCTTTAAAGATTAAATGTTATGATCAAAGACCAAGTAACCAAGTTTTAAACCATACAATGACATATGTAAAGAAAATTTTAGAAATAAAGTACAAGGGATCAAATTTCAGTCTTGACGGGGGCCAGAATGTTTTAGAAAAGATCCGAACAGGAATCATACTAATTAGATGGCTGTCACATAGATCCATGTTCAGCGGTATTATGACATAAAGAGACAGGTTGTAAGCAGGTAAACAACTTAGGATGGTTTTTATCGCTTCTGTGATACGGATTAGGTTCAATTAAGCTCAAAATTTAAACGGACAACACATCAGAGATTGTGATGCCTCCCATCTATTCTCAAAGCTTATTTGACTTTCCCCGAGTCACCCCGAGTTGACCTCGACCCGTAGTGTCTGATTAAACAGTAAGTACATGCCGAGTTGACCTCGACCCGTAGTGTCTGATTAAATAGTAAGTACATCTTGATCTGTAGAGTCTTCTTCCCGTTCTCTTTCTTGCCTCTTGATTGAGAAGAATAACATAATAGGCTTCAGAAGGCTTAACATCATCATTTTTTTTTAAGATTAACACTGCTTCAAACAGTAGACGACTGCAAGTCCCGAATCTGGATCACTGCAGGAACTTGACACACTATCTTCTCGGAAATCAGAACACTCACGGGCTCGTGTATGACTGGGTAATCGCTTTTCTGCCTATCATTCGGAAAGATGTATATGGAGACATACACAACTCTGAATGAGTCTTCCCTTTAAATCGAGAAGATTTAGTTAGTATCACTTCTACGTTTACGCACCATAAAAAGCTACCATAACATACAATGACTGTTCTAGAGTCTTTTAGGCCTAATAACTTCACTAATTAAGCACACAGAATTAGTTTGTCTATCACTTTCCAAGGTTGGATCAATTTTCTTTTAAACATATTAATGAAACTTCTTACGAAGTTATAGACTTGAAAAATTATATCATCTCCCCAAAAAAAATTTTTCATTCTATCGCCCCGATCAAGTCAAAGTCATCAGGTAAACGGCTATCCTGAAGATCCAATGGATCAGCTGGACCGACCACATACGAGTATGTGTCCTTCTAACTAAGTATGAACGACTATTTTTCAGCGAAAGAACAAAACCCATCATAAACCGCCCCGGTCACTTTCAGTCATCTGGTCAATGGCTATCCTCATAATCTACTAGTAGAAGTAAGGACCAAACATATCCGAAGATGTGTCCTTCAAACTGAAGCAACCGCCATAATTCTAATCGATAGTGATGGTTTTTTTTTTTTTTTAATAATAGAAACGAGAAACACGGTTACTCGGGATTGATCATCCCATTAAGCTCAACAAGATTTTGAAAACGAGTTCAGTCAAACGCTTTAGGTAAAAAGATCAGCGAAATTATCTAACGAATCAACCTTTTCGAGCACTATTAATTTCTTCTCAGCACAATCCCGTATAAAATGATGACGAATGTCAATGTGTTTAGTTTTGCTATGTTTTACGGGGTTGCTAGTTACTGAGATTGCAACAGTGTTATCAATGCAAATAGGAGTTTGAGTGAAATTCAGACCGTAATCGCGCAATTGCTGTTGTATCCAAAGAACCTGGGAGCAGCAGTTTGATGCTGCCATGTACTCTGCTTCACAGGTGGAAATGGCTACTGAGGTCTGCTTCTTGCACTGCCATGACACCAATCTTCCTCCCAGAAAAACTGGCATCCACCGGTTGTCGACTTCCTGTTCTGATTGCACCCTCCATAGTCAGAGTCTGTGTAAGCAACCAAGTCCAGGTCTCCCCCTTTTGTGTACCACAAACCCAGCTTAGGCTTGCCTTTGAGAAACCGCAATATTCTCTTCACTCCCTTCAAGTGAGATTCCTTCGGACTTGCCTGAAATCGAGCACAAAGACAAACTGCAAACATAATATCAGGTCTAGATGCAGTTAAATACATTAAGGAACCTATGATTGCTCGATATTGGGTGGGGTCCACGTCTTCATCACTGTCCGATTCAGCAACCAGTTTGTGGTTGACGCAAACCGGAGTATCAAATGGAGTGTTGTCCTCCATCTTGAAGCGTTTGAGAACGTCTTGGACATATTTAGTTTGATGGATGAACATCCCATCTTTCTTCTGATCAACCTGCAATCCTAAAAAGAAAGTTAATTCACCCATTGCACTCATTTCAAACCTCTTTTTCATGACTTCTTCAAACTCCTGACACATGACGACTTTTGATGCAGCAAATATTATGTCGTCCACGTAGACTTGAACTAGTAGAAAATCTCGCCCTTTTCTCTTGACAAACAGCGTGCTGTCGATCTTTCCTCTTTCGAACCCATTTTCAAGCAGATAATCAGACAAGGTTGAGTACCAGGCACGAGGGGCCTGATGTAGACCATATAGCGCTTTACTCAGCTTGTACACATGATCAGGAAAATCAGGGTCAGGGAAACCCGGAGGCTGTTCAACGTATACTACCTTATCGACTTTACCATTCAGAAAGACACTTTTTACATCTAACTGGAACACCTTCATCTGATTGTGTGCAGCAAATGCCAAAAATAGTCGGATTGCCTCCAGTCTTGCCACAGGAGCAAACACTTCATTGTATTCGATTCCTTCTTGCTGATTAAACCCTTTTACTACAAGCCTCGCCTTGTTCCTTATGATTATCCCTTTCTCATCTCTCTTACACTTAAAGACCGACTTTGTGCCAATAGCATGTACATTCTTCGGTTTTGCAACTAATTTCCATACTTCCATCTTCTCAAACTGAGCTAACTCTTCTTGCATGGCTTCGACCCACGAGCTATCCTTGAGAGCCATTTGATAGTTCTTTGGTTCAATCTGGCTGATGAAGCAGGTGTACAAGCACTCATTAATGATACTTGTTTCCTTAATGCTTGCGTAAACACAGGTGTGCTCATTCAAGCTTCGTCTTGTTTGTACACCATCAGACAGATCACCTATCACGTTCTCCAAAGGATGATTTTTGTGAACACCAGTAGTAGGAACCGTACTGACTTCCAGATTGTTTTCCAAGTTCGAAGAGAGTTCATCAATGGGTGATTGATGTTAAGAGTGAAAAGGATTGTAGAATTCTTCCTCAGTAGAGGCAGCAGGAATATCAGCAGTTCTTGACGAGGAAGGATGACACTCATCGTATCGCGGACGTTGCACAATATTTTCTTCCTCATCATACAGAATCTGTGAAGCAATTTTCTCATCAACTTCTGCAAAATCCAAGTAAGGCATATTAAAGGATTTGAACAGTTTATCATAGTCAAAAGCTTCAGCGGGTCCCGTGCTGGGCATTGGTGGTTTGTAACTCGTGATGTCGGTGTTACATACCACTTCAACATTGTTGTTCGATAAATTAAAGACTCTTCTGTTGGGTGTCCCAACAACATATCTGACTAAAATACCTTCGTCGGCTTTCTCACCAAAATTAGAGTTTGTCTTTAATATCGTACATGGGGACCCGAATGGTTCGAGACCATTCAAGTTTGGCTTTCGACCATGCATAAGTTCATAACAAGTTTTATTCAATCTTTTAACAGTTAAAACACGATTAAGGATATAGCAGGATGTGGCAACAGCTTCAGCCCAGAACACCACGGGAAGTTTAGCATCAGCCAGCATGGTTCTAGCTCCTTCAATTAGCGTTCTATTCTTCCTCTCAGCCACCCCATTTTGTTGCGGAGTGTACGGGGCGCTGTACTGATGGTCTATCCCTTTTTGTAAGCAGAACATCTCCATCTGGTAGTTCTTGAACTCTGTCCCATTATCACTCCTGATGTACTTAACCTTTCTCCCAACAATGTTTTCAACCTTGGTAATCAAGTTAATCACCAACTGAACCATCTCATCTTTTGCCTTCAGAAAATATACCCAAGAATATCGAGAGTAATCATCGGTTACTACCAAGCAGTATGAAGTTCCACCTAGACTCTTTACATTAACGGGACCAAAGAGATCCATGTGAAGCAGGTCTAGTGTACTGACGATTGAGTTAACCTTCTTGGAGTGATGAGGTTTCTTGTGTTGCTTTCCCTTCTTGCACGACAAGCATTGATCTTCAAAGTTAAAATTCTTCAAGGGAACACCCAGCACCAGGCCATTCTTGACAATGTAATTCATTTTGCGAAGATGTATATGCCCCATTCTTCGATGCCATAATTCTGACTCAGATTCAGTTGCCTTTGACAGAAGACATGACTCTTCTGTTGTCATCTCAGTTGACCTCATATCCATTACGTAAGTGTTCTTTTGTCTTGGAGCTTTCATCACCACCCATGCCTCTGGTATTTTGAAACCAGGATACAGAACAATTGCTTCATTTTTAGTAAAGTGCACTGTGTACTCTTTGTCACAAATCTGAGACACGCTCAACAAATTATGCTTCAACTCCTCAACAAAATTCACCTTCTCTAACTTCATTTTACCATTTGTCACAGTTCCAATACAGGTAATTCTACCACAACTCTCCCCAGCAAAACTTACCCTACCTCCTTGAACAGGTTTCCATTCGTGTAACAAATTCTTGTTACCAGTCATGTGCCGGGAACAGCCACTATCCACAACCCACAGATTGTTTACAGTCCTGTTCAACTGTTTCTGCACAGTTAAAGAAAAGATTAAAATCTGGGGACCCAAGACCTACTGGTCTTGGGTCGATTAAATCTGTTAAACGGCATCCCGTACTTTGATTGCCCAAAGGCATTTTGAGAGTAGTTTCTGTAAGTTCTGAAAGGATACCTTCTTGAGAATTGACTATGAGGCCATCCAAACCTTAGTGGATTAACTGAGTTATAATAGTTGGTTTGGTTATTAACTGGGAAAAACTGAGATCGATTTCTTTGAAATCTTGGATTAGTCCAATATCTGAACTTTGGTGAGTTAGCATTCTTATCATTATAGTAATTACTATTCGTTTTATTCGCAGTTTTCGGAGGCCTCATATCTGATTCAGAGGACAATCTGCAATCAGGTGTCCTATTTGATTGCATCTGAAACAACTCCTGTGTTCAACTTTCGTCTCAAGAGTTGTTTCAGATGTTGAGGTTGCATTACTATTCGTTTGTCTAACATATGGTGGGACAAACGGGTTTAGGGGAGAGTTCTTTTCAGTTTGCTTATATTCCTCCCCACGTTTTAGTAACACTACCCCTTCTTTTATCTCACTAGATTCGGATGTCTTGTCCGAATTTGATGAGACAGAACTAGGAACAGAAATCTTAAAATTTGAAACAGGCTTACATGTTTCGCTTTTACTAACTTCAGGTTCTTTAATCGAAACTTTGACAGGAACTGTCTGACTAATCTCAACGTCAACAGATTTCTGATTACTAGGATCAAACGTATAGTTATGGTTATATGGTGGTGGAACTTCAGAAAATCCAATTCTCCCTTTGTTAATTGGGGAACGTTGAACGCTTACGATGTGATCAAGCATTGCTGAGGAATTTCTAAACTGTTTGATTTTTCTGTTTAATTCCACCACTTTTACCTGGTAATCAGCTATCTGTTTATCCCTTTCAGCAATTAGTTTGGTTTTTTCTTCTAATACTTCATAACTGAGATCAATTACTTGTATTTTATCAGCTAAACTGGCTTTAAGACTTCTGATATCCTTTTCACTAGCTTTTATTTTTACCGAGTAACTGTTTTCTATAGTTTTAGTGTAATGATGATCTTCTTTTAACGTTTTAAATTGAGCGTCCAAACTGACAAACTGATCAGTTACTGTTTTCAATTGTTCAGACAGATTTTCACATTGCATACAATGAAGTTCAGAACTTACCTCAGAGAGCTGATCGTTCACTTCTACCATATAAGCTTGATTTTCTCCCGTCTCTTTATCACTCCCTCCAGTTTTGATGTTTACCAAGTTAGCCTGTTCGAACACTTCCTCAACTTGCATATTCCAGTTGTATCCCCCATTCTGTCTAGATACCATAGCCCTGTTCTCACTACCTCCCCCATTCTGTTGTGCAGACCTGTTCTGATTACGTTCGACTCTCTCATTTGTACATTCCTTAGCAAAATGACCATTCTGTTGACAGTTATAACATCTAACCTTTGACTTATCAAACCCTGGTCTTTCTCCAACGAACTTTCTACCCGTTTTCTTCATGAATCTTTTAACCCTTCTTACTATCATAGCCATCTGCCACTGCAGATCCATCTCTTCTAGATCATCAGCATCGATTTGATCATAGTCTTCGTCCAAAGTTGCAGGATCGACTATTTTACCCTTGATGTAATTCTCATAAGATGCAATGAAAGATGCATAGAGAGCAAACTGCCAGCTGATTTAACACTCATGGGCATCTGTGAGTAGTTGTTGGTTGGAACATTTGATGTATAGTAACCAGTTGTCGCTTGAGGTTTTGAAGAATTACTTCCTGCAGCTACGAAACATACATCACCATCCATGTTGAGAGTCACATGACCATCATGAGTTGAATTTGAGTTTGAGTCTCCTTTAGAGTAATAAGCAGAGGATTCTGACTTTGAACTTGAACTTGAAGTAACTTTCGCACCATACATTCCCGGATCCTGAACCTGATCAGTTGGCGTCTCTTTCCGAACCATGTTAAGTTCAAAAGTTCGTAATTTATTGACTGCTGTTTCCAAATCAATATTGGCAAACTCTTTATCTTCTCTCATCAAAATCGTGTACATTTCCCATTTCGTTGGAAGAGCATCAAGAAGTTTTTCTACAATCTCTTCTTCTTTATAGTCAATTGATTAGTTTCTAAGTTCGGTCATCAGGTGATAATATCTTGTGATGATATCATCAAGTAATTCATTTTTCAAATATTTGAACACCGAGAATTGGGTTTTTAGTAGCTTAATTTTGGATGCACGTATCCCCACATTACCTTCATATCGATTTTCTAGCGCTTCCCATAGCTCTCTAGCGGTTTTGTATATCCTGAAGGTGTGAAGAATCTCTTGTGGAAAAGCCATGGTGATTGCCGCATGAGCTTTACTTTCTGCCTCATACATCTTCTTTTCTTCCTCTTCCATCTTATTGTACTTCTTAATCTGTTCACCACCTTCAAACAAGGCCGTTGGTGGAATGTGTCCATCTTGAATGCACACCCACATCTTAGCATCTTGATATTTAACATACTGTTCAAACCGATCTTTCCAAGCCACTAAATCGGTACCCTTAAGCATTTTTGGAGCCTTAGTTGCTGACCCGGTTTCAACTTCCATTTTCACCAGTTCCGTAATGTTTATCGAAGTCATCGCTGAAAGAAACACGACTTGAAAAACACAATTTTTTTTTTAATTTGAACAGTGACCAGTAGGCGAAGTTATTCTTAACTTCGCTTAAGCTTAACTTCGCTTGATTTCCTAACTTCGCTGAAACTCTTAACTTCGCTTTCTAACCAACTTCGCTTGATGACAACTTCGCCTGAGATCAACTTCGCTTGGTTGATAACTTTGCTTAAACTTATAACTTCGCCTAAACCCTACGAACAGTGACGGAAACTTTGCCTGATGAACACAAGGTTTTTGCAGGTTTTAATTTGACGTATTGCGAGGTATGCGAAGGTGTAATGGGTTATATTTTATAGTGGGAGATGGGTAGGACACAAAAACCGGTATTTCAACGTAAACTAGTCTCGCGAATAATTGAACGTAACGATTTCTACACTCGTGTGATAATCCCGAACAACACAATCACGAGCAAAATGCTCTGATACCAATTGTAGGTTCCCAGCCGGATCTACACGGAAGTATCTCGTACTACGTAGGTGCGGAATCCCTACGTAAGACGATACGAGCGTAGGATGCGATATACGTTAAAACCAAGCACAAATACACGTTACAATACTCAAAAGACAAGTTGTATTGCAACTTTTCAACACGTGACGTTCAATCACAATTACACGTACTGGTCTCTTCCTCTAAAACAAGCCGTAGCCAATGCTTATAATGCCTTCGACAACTTCGCCTAACAGACTAGGCGAAGTTGTCAATAACTTCGCTTGTCCACAAGTTCGCTTATATTAGGCGAACTTGTGAGACAACCTATACAAATCAAAACAAAACTAACTAACCCGATTACAGACACTAGATACTGAACTACTGACATAATGCACCAACAGGATGCTTAAATCTCTCGAACTTTGCTCTGATACCAACTTGTAAGGCCCCGTTACCGGTGCCCTACTTTGGACGTTGGATTTACTCATAAACACAGTTCTAAATATCAGAGTTAATTAAAACTTTTGCGGAATAGTAAAAACTGTCAACCATCCATAACTCGTATTTTAAAAACATAACATAAAACATAGCATCAAAACATCACAACAAATCTTCAGATGTCAGCCTCTTCAGTATTGCCATGTGTCTCCCTCAAGCCAGTTGTCTCAGTCGATTAGCCTGCGTGCATAGTAAAAGTCAGATACGCTGAGTGAGTTCTAGTTAATCAGGCAACGTACAATACATTCACATATTTACCTATGCACCCGAAGGTACATACCTTCCTATTATCTTACATACTTACATACTTACGTACTATCATTCTTTCTTTAATATTATCATACATACTTTCATTCATACACGTACATTTTAAAGAGCCTTCCGCCCTATACCCTTCGCCGATATTATTAGGGTCGGTCCGTTACATTCTCCGACATTATAAGGGTCGGTTCCCTACATTCGCCGACATAATTAGGGTCGGTTCCCTACATTCGCCGACATTATTAGGGTCAGTTCCCTTTGTTTAGTACATTGTACCCTACCTGCCTTTACATACCTTTCTTATTAGTACATGCACTATCCGAAGATCGTTCATGTGTTAACATCTTAACATACATGCATCTTTCACATATCATATATATATACATCAATCATCATACATAAATAGTACAAGGCATACATTTACCACTTAAGGTAAGTGTATTAACTATCAGAACGAGTATGCACACACCCCAAATACATAACAAGGAAGTGGGGCTAGAAACTCACCTGAATGCGATTACGTTCGCCGTTAATAGTTATTCCCTTCTTTAGCTGTGCGCCACTAACTGTATAACAATTACACATATCAAATATCTATCACTACCCATATCACGTTTATAGTCTAATTATAACCTTCAACGGACGGGGGTCCAGGGGAAGCGCCCCTGGCAGCGGGGTTTAGGGGCGGCAGCCCCTAGCAGGGTCCAAAGGCTTCTTTGTAATTAAATCAAATTTTTCTAAGTCCAGGGACTGTTCTTGTCATGATGTTAAACTTCTAATTCTTTATATTATTCTTAACGAATCGGGTTGTCATACGTACTGGTTCTTGTAACGAATTGAACCCTCTAACGAACTGTACTCTTAACGAATCAGTCCATAGCAAACCAGTCCAGGTAACGAATCGGTCCATCTAATTCGTTATCTCCTTTAACGAACTGACTATCACGAATCAGAAGCTAGTTCGTTATCTCATGCTTAGCGAATCACCTCTAGTTCGTTAACTTCCCGTTAGCGAACTAGGGTTAGGTCAGAGAATGCCAGGAACATTCTCTGACATTCCCTTTTCCTCGTACACATTTCCGGCGCCGCCTTTCCACCGCCGCCTCCGGAAAACCGCGGTTTCGCTGGAAAAACGAGTTTTAACTCGTTTTTCACCGTTTTTCGTCCCGTTCGATCCAGATCTGAGCTAAGGTGACCCCTAAGCTCATCTTAGGTTCAGTTAATACTCGATTCCACCCGGATCTCATGACTTAAATGGTTTAACGGTGTCGGCTCGTCGTTTCGTGACTATATCTAGCGAGTTTAAGCTCATACAATATCATACTATCATTACCTCGGGTCGGTGCTCGATTTCCTTCTTGGTTTCGGTTTAGAGAAAAGAATAACTAGAGAGAAAGCTTAAGTGTGTGTTTTGGATGGTGTATGGAATATGTTAAATGAAGGATTAAGAGATGATTATGGTTTATATATTTATGGGTCATGGGCTTAAGCCCATGGTCTATCCTTCACCCCAAGTCCATAACTCATATTCATTTAACCAACACAAGCTCAACTCATATTCTACTTATCTAAACCGATAACGAACCACTATAAAATTGACGAAATTTATTTTATTATTATAGCCAAAAATAGGATGTTAAAAATTATTTGTTTCTTGTTCAATGGTAACCTCAACAGGGGGGCAGACCCCTTTGACTTCCTTGACCTGCTGCTCTCGGCGACCCTCTCAATCTCTTGTTTTTATATGGTAGAATCTCCACCGCCATATTTTCTTGTTTAGGCCTAAGTAATTAAATTATCCCTCAAGTTAACTAGCAGCCCAAATAATTTATAACATATACTGAATTTCGTCATCTGCATTGACAATTATCACAATGGTTATAATAAATTGAAAATAATATTAATTATTAATGAGTATCACGTTGATATACATGATTCTACTATTCTTTTTTTTTTCAATTATTATAACATAATTAATTATTAAATGGTTCATTTTTATAACCAAAAATAATTTTATTAGAAACTAACTGGAAATCATATTCAATAAAACTTGTTGAAAAGTTCGTTTTCGGTCTCAAGTTTAATAAATACTCTATTTTAGCTTTTTGTTTCTTGGAACTAATAAAATCTAAACATGTATCATTTAGACCAATTATTCTATAAAAAGACTCCAGAAGTTACTCAAAAGTGTTGGAAATACATACAATATTTATATAGAATTTGGCCCATATCAAATATCCCCACACTTAAACTTTTTTCGTCCCTGAAAAAGTATTTTGCAATGGAATCAGAATTCAAGACTAGTATTCAAAACATATAGGTTATGTTTTAGAACTGGTAAACGCAAAAACCGCGATTGCCGATATTGTTATCCACTTAAACCCAGCCACCAGCCTATCAAGCCCCCAATTGCATTAAGCGCTTTAAGTTCAAAAAACACGGCTACACCTACCCCATCTCAGACAAAGAGAGCTAGAAAAACTAGATCCATGCATACTGGTTTGACAAATCACCATACACCAAGGACTCGTTGATGGTACTAAGTAGATGCACTCGGTGAAATTTGATGGATGAATGGTCATGTGGAGGCCGAACGAGCATACCCTAAATATTATTGGACTTTGTCCTATATATTCCCTAAAAATATTTATTGACTAAGAACCTTTGAGCCCAATAGTGTATCCTCAGAGTCACTATCCCCTTGGTAACACGTAAACTCTAAGTCCCGTCTAGTATGTGCATCTTTGGCCTCTTTTCCTATTTTTGAGAATGCTTCTTTTGCATTTTTCATTACATAAGTTTCTCATGGTCATTTGCTTTTCGGATTAATTTTTGGAATAGTCATAACTTTCATAACATACTTTTCTCTTTTTTCGTTTTTTTATCTTTTTTTTTTTGTTTTTTTATATCACCCTAAATTATATAACTATTTTCTAAGCTCGTAAAAAGATGCACATGTGGTGGTGTGATGATTTGAGTGCATCTAAGTCTTACCATCTCAAAGTTTTTAGATTATAGTAATCCTCCCTAAGCATCGAAATTCGGTTTCACCGTTTTTCAAATTATTAGATATGTAAAATTTGCTAAAGAGGACTATCAAAGATAGTTGGGCCTACCGACACATCCCAATCTTAGGGCGTTATCTTTATTTAATCTCATATATATAGTAGTTTTAAAAACCAATCTCAAATTTTTCTATCATTTTACATTATTTGCAAAAATTTTCAATAAATATTCGGGACATTTTTCAATTTTTTTTAATATTTTTTAAAGTTTTTGAATTTTTTTTATATAAAAACGTCAGTTTCCCATCCCCACACTTAAATGTCACATTGTCCTCAATGAGACAGGAAAAAGACAAAAATTAAATCACATTCAAATATAAGTAAAGTGGAACAGACTTCCCTGGTAAATATGACGATATTGCCTTGCGAGTCGTGTTCTTGTGCCCTCCAATTCGATCGAAAGCCTCATAATCCAGTGCTATCTACCAAGCTGTCACTTACAAACGAAAGCGGCAATCAATAAGCAAATGACCTCCCCACACTTGAATCAAACCATGTGTAGGTTCCCAGCCGGATCTACACAGGAGTATCTCGTAACACGAGGGTGTGGAATCCCCTTCGTATACGAAACGAGTGTTAAAAAGATGAACACGTTGATGATAAACAAACAAACGAGGATATATGATAATACTTGTTATATTGCAAGGCGTAATAACCAAAGAACACGCACGTGACTCAGAGAATCACCCAAAACACACCGTTCAGAGTTTTTTCATAAAAGAGCCGAGAGTTTATATAACTCGACAACTTCGCCTAACATACTAGACGAATTTGTCCTAACTTCGCTCAACTCAAGTTCGCTAAAACAAAAGGCGAACATATAAGAACAAGTTCAACACAAAACGAACAATTTAAACGATTACAGACACAAATAAACACGAGATACTGAACTACTAGCATCATGCACCAACAGACTCCCCCTTGGCAGTAGCTTCATATCTCTATCTTCTTTCTCGTGTCTTGTAATCCAAAAATCTCGTACCCACCGTCTTCAAGCATGAATGCCTTGTCTCACACAGACAGAGACCACCCTCTGGTACTTCTTTGCTTCATCCTTCCACGCAGGAATATAGAAAATCTTCTTGAGACAAATTAACCAAGTGCATTGGATCATACACACTTAGGATCTACTGTTTATCCTCATCTTACATCACGGCTTCAGCAGTCTGGCAGTCAACATACCACCACTTGAGATCCTTCATCACATCCTTGGGCATCAGCTTCATAGGGGCCTCTTTCAAACATCGAATCGACTTGTATTTCATCACCATCCAGGGCTTACCATCAGCCCGCATACCTCGTTCCTTGTATTTAATCAACTTTTCTTTATGAGGCTTCAACAACTCAAACTTTTTCTCTTTAATACTTTCCTTCCACACAATCTTTCCAACCAATCTCGCAAAGTTATCATCACTTCTATATATCAATCTTAAATGACTCAAACCTTTTACCTCGCACTCGGGCAAGGTGTTGAGCGATCTCAAAGCTTTCTTAAAATACTGAACCCCATCATAACGTTTTATCACAAACAACTTCAACTGTTCATCATATAACCAGCAAATGATACCTTTCTTTGACTCAGCGTAACCCTTGATATTGTAACTTTTCTTGAACATTATCGGTACCACTGGCTTCTTTGTCTTGAAGAACCATTAAGCACAGCCTTCTTTCCATCTAGGCTGCTCTTCCCACTCAGACTCACCCGTCACATTATTATCTTGACCCAATTTCACTTCATCAACACTTGGAATTTCATGCTCAACATCAACATCAACTATATCTCCTTCCTCTAACTCACTATCTATTTCTATCTGTTCCCTAATCTTTTCAATTTCACTAGCCGTCAAAACATCATCAACTAAATCATCCTCATCATTTCCCAACATCTCTTCATCATCTACAACCACCACATTCTCACCACCTGTACTGCCTGACGGACCAGCAAACTCCCCCTGAGATGTGGAAGTCCCAAGATTTTGTTCAGTTCTTGGCAACTCACCACCTGCATCTTTCGATGCATTGGGATCATCGTCTCTGTCTTGCCTCTTATTTGCCCTCAATTCATCACCCTTGCAACTCATCTACCCCTGAGATGCTAAGAACTGTTTAAGAGCATCAAAGAGTTTATCGTGTTCAATGAGAAGTGATGATTGAATCTGATTCTCTGCCAGAAGCCGCTGAATGGCTTGAGTTTGAATGAGATTAATCCGCGAGTGTTCAGCAACAACCCGTTCAAGAGCCGCAATCCTCTCAGAGTCAGATAGAGCAACATCAAAGTCAAACCGCATATGAGAAATATCATGAGCATACAACGGTGGAATTCCCAAACTTGCTGGAATATCAGAGGTAGGCTGAATAGTAACCGTGGGTGGTATAGAGACAGGCAACCCAGCAGTCGCTACCAGCGTCGACTTAACAAATCTAGCGACCACCTCTGATGGAGTAAGGGTAGGAGGCGGTAAAGAAACAATCTCCGGTGCTGTAAACTGGAACGTGGTTGGAGGAATACCAAAGGATGATGATACAGTCACCACGGGTACACTCGAGGTGACTGGTAAAGTAAGTGCCGAAGAAACCGGGTAACATAGACATACCCGATAATAATGGTTGAGTAAAATGAATAACCCTTGAACCTTTACCAACTTTAGAAATTTCACCAACCTTTGCCTTCTTTGATCTTCGTACCAAACTATACAAATCCTCCTCAAAATCTGATTCACTATCATCTGAGTCTTTCTTTCGTTTGCCATGAATTCTTTCTTGTCTGGCAAGAATTTGTTGTGCTTCGACTATATCGTCAGTGGATGAATCAGAGACAGTTCCCTCAGAATCCGCGACAGATGTACCGACCATGGAAACATTTACACCAGACACCTCAACCACTGAGGCTTGAACTTCAGCAGCTGGATCAAGCCTTTCCATATCAAAGAACCCTTGCCCTCCAAAGGCATCTTCAAGATCTACTTGTTCTTCTTGAGCTGCAACAGGTTCAGCAGGTGGTGCGTGCTGTACCACGGGTAGTTAACCGACAGGAAGTGGTGGTTGAACCACAGGAGGTGGTTGAGGGATATCGGCCTGTTGCGGTGCCGGATCAAGAAATTCATCTCCCGGAAGAGCAACATATGCAGGATTCACTAGGTAGCCAAACAAGGCAGTGTACCTCGGATGAAGTTCAGGCTTGCTACGAGTACTCGATGACTTACATTGCGCAAAGATTCTCTTAGAAACACTCTCCACATACGAAATAGGACGTCGTTGTGGTAGATTGGGAGCTACATGATTTAGGATCATCTATAAAAATCTCGGGTACATCAAAAATCTTTCCCGTGCCACTGCACGTCTCTGACGATCAATATCATAAAATATCATCTGGCTGAAACTATAGGGCTTGTTGTAGGTTAAAGCAGTCATAGCCGATTGCATCGTCGCACCCATACCATCTGCACCAGCTTTGCGGCCTGACATGCACACAATCAGAACATGCATTAAAAACCTCCACTGATCCAATAAAAATCCCGTACGCCTCTGAGAATCCTCCAAAGGTCCTGAATACCCCATATGAACAAAAGCACCATTCCTGAAAGTAGCCGAAAAGTCTGTGGGATCCTCAGTCGTTTCACCCCCAAACTGTAAGGCTTCCCTTATCTGATTTTCCGAGAACTGTACCACCTAATCGTTCACAGTGGCTCGCATAACTGAAGGTTCAACCCTACAGTCATATTCAACGGTTCTCTAAAAGTATTCAATATTAGGTAGTGAAATAGGAAGAGTAGTAGTAATGGCATGAAAAACACGTGAAAGAACGAGAAATGAAATGATCTCGCGATAGTCCTCAATTCCATGAGCATCGGGATCCAAGGTGATATACATGTTGTGACCCGGAAAAAACTGTCACTTATCATCTCCACCTTCATCACCACCGGTACCTCCAACACCAGCCACTGCAGCCATATCTACAAAACAAACGAGCTAAGTCAGATTAGCATGGACTGGGCGAAGTTGTATCTTTAGCGATGTTAAGGGAATGGTGAAGTTATGCCAACTTCGCCGAAACCCTAACCTTGCCACATAAACGGCGCAAAAGTTACACCTAGTTATGACTAAAAATGGCCGATCAGATAGTGGTAATAGGATAAGAGTAATGCGATAGAAGAATCGAATAACTTTTTTTCATTAAAAGGGCCTTCAATCGGACCGACATAGTGGGAATAGGGTTTGGTACACAAACGGGTTCAAAACCGATCATATAGAATCCGATTAACGATATACACTATGAATTATGAATTACAATGATCTGACCAACCTGGATTACGGAGTAAAGTTTGACAAAAAAAAGGTATGATTCAACTGGTAAGTTCGCCGAGGGTTTAAGAGTTTAAAAGTATGATTAATTTTGACCACAGTCCCCTGTTATATAGTTTTGAAAAACCCAGGGGCGAAGTAAAACAACTTCGTCCTTTAGCCAACTTCGCCCCTTAGTCAACTCATAGTCAACTTTGCCCTCCATATAACTTCGCTAATAGCGAAGTTAATTAAGTTAAGAATAAAATGATCCAAAACAAGTAACCAAAAGTTTAAGAAGTTAAACCATAAGACAGAGAGCATAACAAAAGTTAAATAACTAAATAAACGGGATCAAATTTCAGTCTTGCAGAAACCCAACGTGTTTTTAGAAAAGATCCTAACAGGAATCATACTGATTAAGTGGCCGTCACACAGATCCATTTTCAGCAGTATTATGACATAGAGAAACAGGTTGTAGGCAGGTATAAAACTTAGTATGGTTTTCATTGCTTCTGTGATACGGATTAGATTCAGTTAAGCTCAAAATTTAGATGGACATCACATTAGAGGTTGTGATGCCTCCTATCTATTCTCAAGGCGTATTTGGCTTTCCCAAAGTCACCCCGAGTTGACTTCGACCCGTAGTGTCTGATTAATCAATATTCACATGCAAGGTTGCAAAAGTCGCTAGGCGCTCCTAGGGCGGTCGACTAGGGAGTTGAGAGTACTCGGTCTAGGCGGGGTGTACTCGGGGAGTACTCGGACATGGTATTTTATAAAGAAATTCATTTTTCGGAGATAATATATATGTCAAATATCAAAAGTTTACTAAATATTCTACAAAATACACACGAAAAATACAAAAACAATCAATAACACATACATATTAGTTCAAGAACATGTCTCAGTTGATGAAAGACGTACCTCAATTGAACTTAAATTAGAGGTTTGCGAGATTAGAACTTCGAATCGGATGATAATAATGGTGGTTGCGAGTTTAGAACATAAATTAGGTTGCGTTTTAGCATGAAAAAGAAAAAAAGTAGTGGTGGGCTCTTGGAGAAATTAAGTTTTTTTAATAAAAGTCAAATTTTTATTAAGACCGAGTTGGACCGCCTAGGCCGAGTAGAGGCGCCTAGGTCCGAGTTGGACCGCATAGGACCAAGTTGGACCGCCTAGGGCCGATTCCGAGTTTTTTGACCATGGAGATGAAAATCGGTGCAGTGAAGTGCCGAGGAGCGCCTAGGCGCCGAGTACTCGGCCGCCTAGGCCGAGTTTTACAACACTGTTCACATGTCGACTTTCCGATTCGTCTTCCCGAACTTTCTTATACTTTGAAATATGCATTCTTGCCTCTTTCTTGATATTTGTAACTAGATAATCTTCATGAGGCTTAAAGGATAATAACGAGGAAATTTATTTTTTATTTTTTTTTTAATACAACCGCAAGGCTAATACAACAGCAAGTCTAAGACCATTGCAAGTCCCGAATCTGGATCACTGCAGATACATAACATTATCTTCGCGGGAATCAGAACACTTACGGGCTCGTGTATGACTGGGTAATCACTTTTCTACCTATCATTCGGAAAGATGTATGTGGAGACATGCACAGCTCAAAATGACTCTCCACAGTAAATCGAGAAGATTTAGTTTGTATCACTTCTACTTTTACGCACCATAGAAAGCTACCATAACATACAATGACTGTTCTAGAGTCTTTTAGACCTAATTACTTCACCGGATAAGCACACAAAATTAGTTTATCTATCACTTTCCAAGGTTGGATCAATTTTCATTTTTAACACCAATAAAGAAACTTCTTGAGAAGTTATAGACTGAAAAATTATATCATTTCCCTAAAAAAAATTTTAAATTCAGACGCCCCGATCAAGTCAAAGTCTTTAGGTAAACGGCTATCCTAATGATCCAGTGGATCAGCCGGACCGACCACATATGAATATGTGTCCCTCTGACTAAGTACGAATGACTAATTTTAAGCGAAAGAAAAAAACCCATCATAAACAGCCCCGGTCGCTTTCAGTCATCTGGCTAATGGCTAACCTTATAGTCTACACGTAGATGTAAGGACCAAACATATTCATCTTGAGCAACCGACATAATTTTAAGCGATAGTGATGTTTTTTTTTAAATATAAAAGGAAAACAAGGTTACACGGGATTGATCATCCCATTAAGCTCAACAAGGTTTTGAAAACGGGATCGGTCAAAAGCTTTTGTAAAAAGATCGGCAAAATTATCCAGTGAATCAACCTTTTCAAGCATAATTAATTTCTTCTCAGCACAATCCCGTATAAAATGATGACGAATGTCAATATGTTTATTTTTACTGTGTTTAACGGGATTGTTAGTTACTGAGATAGCAGCAGTGTTATCAATGCAAATAAAAGTTTGAGTGAAATTCAGGCCATAATCGCGCATTTGTTGTTGTATCCATAAAACCTGGGAGCAGCAGTTCGATGCTATCATTTATTCTGCTTCACAGGTGGAAATGGCTAAAGAGGTCTGCTTCTTGCACTGCCACGACACTAGTCTTCCTCGGAGAAACTGACATCCACCGGTTGTTGACTTCCTGTTCTGATTACAACCTCCATAGTCAGAATCGGTGTATACTACCAAATCAAGTTCTCCCCCTTTCGAGTACCATAGTCCCAACTTAGGCTTTCCTTTAAGATACCGCAAGATTCTTTTCACTCCCTTCATGTTCGATTCCTTCGGGTTTGCCTGAAAATGAGCACAAAGACAAACTGCAAACATAATGTCAGGTCTAGATGCAATTAGATACATTAAAGAAACTATGATTGCCCGATATTGAGTGGGATCCACATCTTCATCACTGTCGGAATCAGCACCCAGTTTGGGGTTGACGCAGATTGGAGTGTCGAACGGGGGTACTATCATCCATCTTAAAGCGCTTAAGCACATCATGGACATACTTCGCTTGATGAATAAGCATGCCATCTTTCTTCTGATCTACCTGTAATCCCAAAAAGAAAGTTAATTCGCCCATGGCGCTCATCTCAAACCTTTTCTTCATGACTGCTTCAAACTCCTGACACATAGAAACTCTTGAGGCAGCAAAGATGATATCGTCCACATAAACCTGGACAAGTAGAAAATCACCCCCAGTCCGTTTTAAAAACAAAGTACTATAGATTTTCCTTCTCTCAAACCCATTCTCTAGCAAGTAAGCTGATAAGGTTACGTACCAGGCTCGAGGTGCCTGATGTAGCCCATATAATGCTTTGCTCAGTTTGTACACATGATCCGAAAAATCTGGGTCAGGGAAACCCGGAGGTTGTTCAACATATACCACCTCATCGACTTTTCCATTAATAAACGCACTCTTCACATCCAACTGGAACACTTTCATCTCTTTGTGTGCAGCAAATGCCAGAAACAGACGAATTGCCTCCAATCTTGCCACGGGAGCAAACACTTCATTGTAATCAATTCCTTCCTATTGATTAAACCCTTTGACTACTAATCTTGCCTTGTTGCGAATGATTACCCCCTTCTCATCTCTCTTACACTTGAATACCCACTTTGTACCGATAGCGTTCACATCTTGTGGTTTTTCAACTAACTGCCATACTTCCATCTTTACAAACTGTGCCAGTTCTTCCTGCATGGCTTCAACCCACGAGCTATCCTTCAGTGCCATTTGATAATTCTTTGGTTCTATCTAACTGATGAACCAGGCGTACAAGCATTCATTTATAATACCCGTGCTTTAATGCTTGCATACACACATGTTTTTTCATCCAAACTTCTTCTAGTACGTACACTATCAGAAGGATTACCCATCACATTTTCCAAAGGTTGATTCTTGTGAATTTTGGTGGTCTGTACCGGACCGACGTTCCGATCATTCTCAATATTTGAAGAGAGTTCATCAGAGTGATGCTGAGTGTGAAATGGATTGTAGAATTCATCTTCATTCGAGGCAGATGGAGATTCAACCGCACTTGACGAAGTTGGTTGATTTTCATTATATTGCGGACGTTGTACAATGGCCTCCTCTTCGTCATACAGCATCTGTGTGCCCATTTTCTCATCAATGTTTGCAAAATCCAAGTAAGGCACATTAAAAGGTTTGAACAGCTTATCATAGTCGAAAGCCTCTGCTGGTCCCATGCTAGGTCTTGGTGATTTGTAACTAGTAATGTCAGTGTTACAGACCACCTCAACCTTCCTATTTGATAGATTAAAGACTCTTCTGTTAGGTGTCCCAACAATATAGCCAACTAAGATACCTTCGTCAACTTTCTCACCAAATTTTGAGTTAGTCTTTAATATCGAACATGGGGACCCGAAAGGTTCAAGACCTTTCAAATTTGGATTTCTACCATGCATAAGTTCAAAAAAGGTTTTATTTAATCTTTTAACAGTTAAAACACGATTAAGGATAAAACAGGCTGTAGAAACAACCTCAGCCCAAAACACCACGGGAAGTTTAGCATCTGCCAGCATGGTCCTAGCGCCTTCAAGAGTTCTATTCTTCCTTTCAGCTACTCCATTTTGTTGCGGAGTATATGGGGCGCTGTACTGATGTTCTATTCCTTTCTGCAAACAATACATCTCCATCTGATAGTTCTTGAACTCTGTACCATTGATGTGTAGTGAAACACACTTACTTTCCTTATGATTTTATCATGGTTTTTATGTTTATTTGTTTATTTTAGGAAAGTATTGGGGGCTAAGTGCAATAATTTACAAAGTTTAAATGTTAATTTTAGGTTTATGAAAGATGGTGAAAAAAGAGTTAATTTGGAAGATTCTAGAGGCCTTGTTGGTCAAGTTTTGAAGCTACAACTCAAGGCCCAACCCAAGCCCACAAGTTAGAAGCCTTGTATAATGTTATATGAAGATAATTAATTAAGAAATCAGCCATAATCCAGCCAAGAAACCCGAAATAAAAAAGAAACCCTAGCTTCTTCATAATTCCAATCGGACTGCAACAAGAAAAAGAAGGAAGAAAAAGAAGAAAAAGGCGGCGGCTGTGGTGGCTGTGGCGGCTGGAGAGGAAGGTGAACATCAACGGGCATCTTGTGCAGCTGCTAGGCATCAATAACATCCATAAACTCAGCCATAAACCCTAAGTAATTATCCTTAAACTTTGTTTATTGTTCAAGAACTCTAACTTTGTTGAATTCACCTGTTCGTTAAGAGTTGCGATCGTTGCCAGCGTGTCGGCAACATTTCTTCGCGAAACGAAATGCCCCAGAATGTCATTCAAGTATGTGAGGTTTTTGATATTTGGGGTATTGATTTCATGGGACCGTTTCCATCTTCGCGTGGAAACAAATACATACTCGTGGCCGTCGATTACGTATCTAAGTGGGTTGAGGCCAAAGCTCTACCCACCAATGATGCCCGAGTGGTAGTCCGTTTTCTAAAAAGTCTATTTGCTCATTTTGGAGTCCCGAAAGCCTTGATCAGTGATCGAGGTACTCACTTTTGCAACTCGCAGATGGATAAGGCGTTGAAGCGTTATGGGGTCACCCATCGGCTTGCGACCACCTACCACCCAAAAACTAGTGGGCAAGTAGAAGTGAGTAATCGGGGAATCAAACGTATTCTCGAGAAAACGGTTGGTTCAAATCGTCGGGATTGGTCCGACAAATTAGATGACGCTCTGTGGGCCTTCCGTACAGCCTACAAGACTCCGACTGGTTCCACACCATTTCGGATGATTTATGGGAAGGCTTGTCATCTTTCTGTTGAATTGGAACACCGCGCTTCATGGGCCCTTCAAAGAGGGTAATCGTTTCCATCAATTACACGAATTAGAGGAGCTCCGGGATCACGCATATGCACAATCATTTCGGTATAAGGAGCATACGAAGGAACTGCATGACAGGAAATTGAAGGGTAATAAGCAGTTTAAGTGTGGGGATAAGGTTTTACTGTATAACTCACGGTTGAGGTTATTCCAGGGAAAGTTGAAATCCCGATGGTCGGGACCGTTCACGGTCACTGAGGTTTTCCCGTATGGCACGATTAAAATACAAGATCGAAGCGGGAAGTTTAAGGTGAACGGCCATAGATTGAAGCACTACATAGGAGAGCCGATAACTGATCAGACAGTCGAGGTGTTCTACCTTGACTCATTCACCGAGAAATAGGCGTGATGGATGCTCGGGAGACAGCCCGAGTTGTAGAGTTTGTATTATGATTCTCCTTATTATCTATTTTTATTTGTTTTATTTTTATTTTTATTTATATTTATAAAAACATAAAAATACAAAAAAAATAAATATTTAATAAAAATCAAAAAAAAAATTAAAAAATTCAAAAACACAAAAATATGTTTACTTCTTATGTTTTTGTTTTCTGTTTCGTACGCCGCTACATGCGAGCGAGTTTGAGTTGTTACAGGTATTATTATGCGCATGGTAGCTCTGATGGCGTTTTGGAACTGGTTCACCCGAGGTTGCGGCCGCGAATGAAATGTTATACGGTCGTTCATTCGAATCATACACAGCTGATAAAGAATCTGCATCTAAACCAGGGGAGTAACCCGTTCTTTATTTTATTTTCTGCTATTTTAAGTTTTACTTTTTGCTTCAAGTTTTTAATTTTATGCTTTACGTTTTATTTTTATTTTATTTCTTTTCCTTGTTCTCATCGAGGACGATTTCGTTCTATGTGTGGGGATGGGAATTATTTTACTTAGTTGTAGAAAAAAATTAAAAATTTAAAAAATAAAAAGTTTTCACTTGTTTTTCGTTTTCGTACGTTGATAAAAAAAATGTCCCTTGTTTTTTAGCTTCTGTTGCATTAAAGTGGGAGATGATGATATTTATCGGAAATCAATTTTTCAAACTACTAATAATATGAGATAAATAAAAGAAAACGCACTTAACTTGGGATGTGTCGGTAGGCTCAGCCTTGAAAATGAAAGGGCAAATTTGATAAAACGGTTAAACGGAAATCTTTTGTGGGTAAAGCTTTTTGTCCGTGGAAAATAAGCAATGAAAGGTCGGGCCATACTCAAGCCTCAAATTTTGGTATGAAAAAGTGGAAATATCATGAGTTTTAAAAATTTGAATACGTTATCATATGATGCTTGGGTAGGTTTAACGTTAGAGTATGCCGTGTAGCCTGTGATATAAATCTTAAACTGCTAGTTTAGTGTATTACACCTCATTGGCGTATGGTTTTATAACCTTAAATCCTGTATTGATGGGATGCTTTGGGTCCGGAGACCATGGGTCTGTATGCAATCTATTTATCTGGGTATTCACAATTCCTAAGTGGGGTTGTGGATATTTAAAATAAAGCCAAAGAGCAAACCCTTATAAGTCTATAAACATGATCACAAAAAGTACAAAAGTACAAATACACTACAGACTTAATCATCCACGCTGTTAGCCATGTGGGGTCCCCTTGCTCGCGTCTCATTACCATTAAGAAACGGAACACAAGGGACACGCTACATGTAAGCCCTAAAGATGAAATTTTGCATACTCACATATGGTGATGGATTTGGGGTATTGCTTGATAACGGGGGTATGTCATGTTGTGGGGAACACTAGCTATTAATTAATTGAACCTTAATCGTATCTAATAGCTGCTTGGTAGACTTTGATGCTTAAGCTTAGGTGGATAAACAATACCCTTGATCGTCTTAACTATTCATAAATATTGAGCAACAAAGATTTAAATCTACTAACTTTGAGGTTTAAGTCAAGTTGGGGTGGTCTGGTCCGATAAAAGCAGAAAATAAGCGGGTCTTAATTATGTAAACCACTAAGTAATATTATTTTCGAATCTTATTTGTCCCGGTAAAGATTAAGGCATGGGTTTAGGTGGACAACAATATCGATGATCGCGTTTTTTGCGTTTTTCTGAGCTTTAAAATCTAACCTATATGTTTGATTTAATTTTGATTTTCCGATTCTGATCCAACTGCAGTCAAATCTTTTTCAGGGACGAAAAAGTCTTAAGTGTGGGGATGTTTGATGTGTAGTGAAACACACTTACTTTCCTTATGATTTTATCATGGTTTTTATGTTTATTTGTTTATTTTATGAAAGTATTGGGGGCTAAGTGCAATAATTTACAAAGTTTAAATGTTAATTATAGGTTTATGAAAGATGGTGAAAAAAGAGTTAATTTGGAAGATTCTAGAGGCCTTGTTGGTCAAGTTTTGAAGCTACAACTCAAGGCCCAACCCAAGCCCACAAGTTAGAAGCCTTGTATAATATTATATGAAGATAATTAATTAAGAAATCAGCCATAATCCAGCCAAGAAACCCGAAATAAAAAAGAAACCCTAGCTTCTTCATAGTTCCGATCGGACTGCAGCAAGAAAAAGAAGGAAGAAAAAGAAGAAAAAGGCGCGGCTGTGGTGGCTGTGGCGGCTGGAGAGGAAGGAGAACATCAAGGGGCATCTTGTGCAGCTGCTAGGCATCAATAACATCCATAAACTCAGCCATAAACCCTAAGTAATTATCCTTAAACTTTGTTTATTGTTCAAGAACCCTAACTTTGTTGAATTAATCTTTTGCTTTGGATTGTTTTGCAAGTGATTGATAGTTTGACTTGTGATTGATTGTGTTTGAATCTTGAATGAATTTGATCATGTTTAAGTTGATGTTTGTGATGTTTTTCTTAAGTATACATGGCTGTCCAAAATCTATGAGTAGCTAAACTTGTTTGTTCTGCTTAGGATAGATGATTGTTGAGTCGTTTAGACTTGTTTAATGGATTGTTAATGTTCAAGACATGAATTATTGATGTAAAGTTTAACTAAACCATAAATTAGATTGTGTGTGATGGCTGTGTTTTATTTGTTATTACTTATAATCCTCTTGCATTAGTTAATTGAATTAGTTTTGATTAATTGATTGCTTGTTAGACTCTTGACTTGGTGTTTAGGGTTTATTTGTGGGGTGTACAACCGTAGGGATAAGTGGGTAATATAAATCATCTAAAATCAGTTAAAATACACCTTCTTTGAGACCGAGAGGTGATAAGAAGTAATACTGTCTAGTTGCTTTTACTTGTTAGAATTAAGACCGCGCGAGGGCGGGTTTTTGTCTTGTCGAGTTTGAGTGTTTATGTGCAATTAGTTGGTTTAATTTGGGTTAAGTTAAATTGTTCCTCTATCCTTGGTGACATAGTATTTGTCTCCATTAGGATAGTGTGTCGATGAGACCGAGAGGAGAGTCGACATTTGAACACGTTAATAATTGTTTTTTCCGGTTTATTCTTTAAAATCAACTAAGATAAGTTAGAGATTGTTAGAGAGACTGAGAGGTAATTTGACTTTCTTAAACAAGTTTTAGTTGTGTCATCTTTTATAACCGGCGTCGTGAATATTTTCAATCCGTTGTCTTGTTATTTCTGTCAACATGATTCATTCCTAGGTAGACGTCTTTATATATTGAATTTTAACCAAAGTTTTCGAAGTTTTGTTAAAAGTTTCCATTTAGTTAAGTTAAGTAGTTAAATTAAATTCTAAAATAAATCAATTAAATGTTTTGGTAAGTCTTGGTTAGATTTTAGTAATTATAAACGTTTTCACGTGTCTTCGAGTTCGATATCCGGACTTTCCTCATCTTTGCTATACGCGACCGGTACACTTGCCGTTTGTGTGAACTAGGATAGATTGTTTGGTTTTTAAAGCTTAGTTGCGACTTGTGTTTTATTTATATATATATTTTCGCACATCAACCATTTTCACTTCTGGTGTACTTAACCTTTCTCCCAACAATATTTTCCACCTTGGTAGTCAAGTTAATTACCAATTGTATTGTTTCATCTTTTGCCTACAGAAAATAGACCCAAGAGTATCGTGAGTAGTCATCGGTTACCACCAAACAATATGACGTTCCTCCTAGACTTTTTACATTCACAGGACCAAAGAGATCCATGTGAAGCAAGTCCAAGGTGCTGAAAATTGAGTTAACCTTCTTGGAGTGATGTGGCTTCTTGCGCTGTTTTCCTTTCTTGCATGACACACATTGGTCTTCAAAATTGAAGTTCTCCAATGGAACCCCAAGTACCAGCCCATTCTTGACAATTTAGTTCATCTTGCTAAGATGGATATGACCCATTCTTCGGTGCCACAATTCTGACTCAGATTCTGTTGCTTTAGATAGAAGACATGACTCTTCTGTCGCCATCTCGGTTGATCTCATATCCATTACATAAGTGTTCTTTTCTCTTAGAGCCTTCATCACGACCCAGGTCTCTGGTATCTTGAAACCAGGATAAAGTACGAGTGCCTGATCTTTAGTAAAATGAACCGTGTATTCTTTGTCACATATCTAAGAGACACTCAACAGGCTGTGCTTAAACTCTTCCACAAAATTCACCTTTTCCAACTTTATTCTTCCATTCGTCAACGTCCCAATACCACTAATTCTTCCTCCACTTTCCCCTGCGAAACTGACCCTTCCACCTTGAACAGATTTCCAGTCACGTAATAATTTCTTGTTACCAGTCATGTGCCTGGAACAGCCACTGTCAACTACCCACATATTGTTTACAGCCATGCTCGACTGTTCCTGCACAATTAAGGAAATAGATTAAAATCTGGGGACCCAAGACCTTCTGATCTTGGGTTGATTAAACATGTTATCCGGCATCCAGTACCTTGGTTGCCCAAAGTTAGTTTGAGGAGAGTTTCTATAAGTTCTTAAAGGAAAATTTCTAGATGACTAGCTATGAGGCCATCCAAACCTTCGTGAATTTCTAGCATTAATGGAATTATAATTGTTGGTTTGGTGATTCACTGGGAAAAAACGAGACTGGTTTCTTTGAAATCTTGGATTAGTCCAATGATTGAAATTTGATGTTTTAGCACTCTTACCAGCAACATATTTAGTGTTCGTTTTATTTTAAGTTTTAGTCGGCCGCACATTTTTGATTTCCTCTGTTTCAGAGGACAGTCACTGAAAAAGTGTCCTATCCTGCTGCATCTAAAACAACTTCTGTTCGAACTATTCTTGTTGTTTTGAACATTCGTCTCAAAAGTTGTTGCAGATGATGAGGTTGTGTTACTATCAGTTTGTCTCACATACGGTGGAACAAACAGATTTTGTGACATTCGTCAATTTCAGGTTAACTCCGTTAACTCAACTCCGTCAATTCAAACTTAAAGATCATTGAGTCTATAACGCACACCTCATTAGATTTAAACTAGGGTTTAAATGACGCTTGACAACTACTACATGTGTAGTCTTTCGGGAATTGCACCGAAACGCAAACGAGTTGACGCAAACAATTGGTGAATAAACGAAAAGGTCAAAACAATAGTTATGTGATAATTATGTGTTAACATATGTGTTACTTGATTATATTATGTGTGATGCTAGACAAGAAACAAGAACTAGTTAAAATAAGCTAGAAAAGTACAAACTAGAAATTGAGGGACTAAAGTGTAACATGTTATTATAAATAATAATATTCACCTAAAACCCTAACACTCTCTCTCTCCCTCTACACCGGTCGCCCCCCCCCCCCCCCCCCCCTCCCCCTTGTTCTTGGCTGCCGTCAACCACACACACACATACACACAAGATCTTTCAAGTTTAATCAAAGATTAAGGTGCTAGGAAGGTATAAACAACTATCCTATGTATTTTACATTCTGGTGTTCATATGGCTTGTTTTGATTAGATGATGATTAATTATGTATTGATTGTTGATTTGATAACTAGAATTGATGTTATTGCATGTTAATTGCTTGTTTCTTTGATTTTGAGTTCAAGTAAAACCCTAATCATGTATGTGGTGTGTGTTTGATGTGCATGGATAGTGATTATGGTGTCTAGAATGTCATATGAACGGATTATGGTCTATAGATGGTTAATATGTTGATTTTGGATGTAAACAGTTTCTGGACAGATTGTGTTGTTGATGTTCAATTGACTGTAACAGGATGTGAATGTGATAATTTGTCGAGATTATTAATACTACAGTGTACTAGGTTGAGTCTAGTTTCTAAGGAATATAAATTTGTAATTTTTGGACGAGTAAAAGTTAATCTTTATGATTTTACAAAAACGTTGTGCAAATCTGAATTGTGAGACCTGCTGTTAGGTTGGTTTGTAAATATTATATCTCATGAAATACAAGACCAAATGGGTTGGTTCCACTTCTGGAAGTTAACTTGTTGAGTTAAGAACCTAACCCAATTAGTCTTGCATTTTTTGGATTTTTCGTTTAACGGGAATTACAAATAAAGTTCTGTTGCGCATGAATTTGACTGTTGTGAGTTTGCTGTAGTAAATTGATCATTGTGAGAAATATATGTGGAATACAAATACAACAAAATATGTTCTGGAAACCTAACACATGTATGCTTTTGTGATGATTTTTGGTGAATTAATTGAGATGATATGATCTGTTGAATAGGATAATCTTTCAAGTAGAATTCTGTCTTGGTAAAGTTAGCTGCTGAACTTTGTGAAAATACATGAAAAGTGCTAGTTGCTAGTTAATTGTTATGTTTTGACCAAATTGCCCTTGCGGGGAATAATTGCTAGATACGTACACTATTAACACTTGACACGTAAGTAGTTACTCACACGTGTAACGTATCACAATTATGTTTGTTAATTCACACACGATTCACAAACGAAACACGAAACGTATCTCGTGCTTAGGAATTATATGCCGGGTCTAGAGACTCGATAATAGTTCTGATTCTTAGAAAATCTCCTTGTTGTTATAGAACGCTAGTGAGAGTTTTCTGTGACGTGCATCACTTGGTGACTTGTTTTTGGGAATTCTTCGCAAACAGTGAGTTTCACTTTCCCCTTTTAAACTCTTTAAACGCTTTTCACTTGGGGGAGATAACATACTCCGAAAACGCTTTTAGATTTTGTTAGTAGATTATATATCACTTGTAAAGGCTAAGTGGAAAACGAAACAATTGAAGTCCTACACATCGAACCGTTTAGTATTGGAAAATAGCGAGTCACTGTTGAGTAGTACTACTGGGTTTGACAAACCCCACCCAACGCTAAACTCGACTGGAGGCCGAGTGGGTGTAATTTTGGCTAACACATTACCATGGTCTGGATGACCTGGTGGCAAGGCACTTGATAAACAGTCAGCTTCGGTGTGGAACACTTAGTAATACTTGCTTTATAGGCTAGCTACCTATAGATATATAATTGATATAACACTATCTGGTAACGCAAAACGCTAAACGCTAAACGCAACACGTTAAACACTTTATTTTATATAAACTTGTGAACTCACCAACCTCGTGTTGACACTTTTAGTATGTTATTCTTAGGTAGCCGAGGCGGGCGCGCGGTTTAGGATCATGCATTGATTGAAACGTTTTTGTTTATGCAAACTGATTTTAAACTGTTGTCATTGGATTTTAAGTCGTCCTGCGTGACGCAACTTTTGTCTTTTGGTTTTTACGCTTCCGCACTTATTTTCTTTTAAACGTTTTTATGGTTTTATTATAACTAATGATTCCGATCCTGTTAGTTCACACCCTCTGACGGTAAAACTCCGTTTGTGGATTTTGAGGGCGTGACAGATTTGGGTAAGATTTCTTTTCATCAAACTTATAGTCCTCCCCTCGTTTTAGTAACACGACCTCTTCTTTTATCTCACCCGATTCGGACGATTTGTCCAAATTTGACAAGACAGAACTTGTGACATTAGAGCTTGTCTGACTCGCTTCATTCTCATTAACTTCAGTTTCTTTAGTAGAGACTTTGATTGGAACTGTCTGACTAATTTCAACATTCACGGATTGATGATTACTAGGATTATATGTATAGTTATTGTTATATGGTGGTGGGACTTCTGTGAATCCAATTCCCCCTTTGTTAACCGTGGAACGTTGAACACTTAGAATATGATCTAACATCACAGAGGAATTTCTAAATTGTTCAATTTTCCTGTTCAGTTCCACCACCTTTACCTGGTAATCAGCTATCTGTTTATCCTTTTCAGCTATTAGTTTGGTCTTTTCTTCTAACACCTCATAGCTAAGATCAATTACTTGTATTTATTTAGCTAGGGTGGCTTTAAGACTTCTGATGTCTTTTTCACTAGCTTTTATTTTTACCGAGTAGCTATTTTCTTTAGTTTTAGAATAATGATGTTCTTATTTTAAATTTTTTAATTCACTGTCCAAACTAACAAACTGATCAGTTAATGCTTTCAATTGATCAGACAGTTTTTCACATTGTTCACAATGAGATTCAGAACATACCTCTGAGAGTCGATCGTTCACTTCTGCCATGTATGCTTGATCCTCCACCGGCTCTTTGTCGTACTTTCCAGTTTCGATATTTACTAGATTTGCTTGTTGTCACACCCGGCCCTGAACGGCGGAAACAGCCGGGCGCGCGCGAGTGGGGATTGATAATTAAGCACGGGCCATTGCAAACATTCAAAGTAAGATTTTCATTACGCATGAAATGTTTAATACAAATACATTACATTGTTTAAAGATTACATAAAAACATCCAAGTATAAAAACTGTTGAAGATTTCCACGCCATATCCCCTTTGCGTGGCGGGAACAACCGCGCGCATCGAAGGGATAGAACTAAAATCTTCCAAAAAGCTAGTTTTAGATGTTCAGCGTGAGGTGCTCTAGGTGTGACTCCATGCGCTACCTAGTTATCTCCTGAAAGACACGTAAAACATTTGAATCAGTATAAACTGAGTGAGTTCACAAGTTTTAGTAACTTGATAAATCGTATTGCATCATAGTCTTGATAAAAATCATTCTAAAACATAATTCTGATAGCATCATTGAAACACATGCTTAGTAAAACATAGTTCTGATAATGTTTCCTTTGATAAATCCGTCCCGCGGGTTATGCGCGAACATTTCTGAGAACCGTGCTCGTCTGTGTAAGTGGCGCTGCCACTACGAGCGAATAATACCGTCCCGCGGGTTACGCGTGGACGTTGTGCCGGAAAACAAGGTGCTCGTCTGCGTAAGAGGAGCGACCTCTACGAGCGGGCTCAATCCCATAGTACTGCCCCGTGACATGCTAGGCACTCGTCTGTGTAAGAGGTGCGATCCCTACGAGTGGGCGGAACAAACCAGCAGTCCCTACCCTTAGAGTTCCAATGGTAAAGTGATCACTTACTCGAATCTGGTGCACTAACATCGAAAACCATAGATAACCGCTTGCATTGCTCATCATAAAACATAATTTAAACACATAATCGCTTGCATAGCTTGTAAGTATACCATGATAAAACATTATTTCAGTACGTGTCCCTCGCCCCGAAAACAGTTTAAAAATAGTGAAAACAGTGAAAATAGGGGCTGTGAGACTCACCTGTGGTTCTTGTTAAGGGATTAATCGAGATTCGGGTTTTCTTAGTGTTGGCCTCGGAATTGAAGGTCTAGAATACGATTAAATAATAAGTATATATATTAAGATCAAGAAATAGGAGAATATAAGGGTTGGAAAGTAGATCTCAGGTTTATAATCTCGGCTTACCTAGTAACAGGAACGGAATTGAAAATCAAACGGATGCTTGGACGATGATTAGTGCAATTTGTAGTTTTAAGAGAGAAGTTTGAAGTGTGTTTGGGTGATAATTTGGGTTACATATTTATAGGCAAGATTTAGGGAACACAATCCCTTGCTTTAGGGGGTTGCAATCTTTTCATATCTAGGTGTAATGATGATAAAGTATGGAAATTATTATTATTTATTTAAAAGTGGAGGAGTGGATAAAAGATTCTGATTTGATTTGGACAGGACATGCAGGTCTGTGGTTGGTGAGAGTAGGGTGGCTGAAAGTTGACTTTTCATGTTACAGTATGCTTTTTCAGGTGCTTTTGTCAGTGTACAGTTAAAAAGTAGAAATCTCTGAAACACGCAACTGTTTCCTTTTTGGGCGGGAATAATCTGAACAAAAACGAGGTATTTTAACGTAAACTCGTTCCGCGAATAGTCAAACGGAACAATCTGAACACCCGTGTGATAATCCCGAACCAGACAATCATGAGCAAAATGCTCTGATACCAATTGTAGGTTCCCAGCCGGATCTACACAGGAATATCTCGTAACACGAGGGTGCGTAATTCCCACGTTATACGATACGAGTGTAAGATAAATAATATGTTGAATATGTATACAAACACACGAGATAATACTGTAAACTTGATATATTGCAATAGCCGACGCATGATACACAAGATCACCAAAACACGTTGTTCGGAAAACCTTTTTTTCTTAAAACCCGAAGTTGAGGTATATATACACCTCGACAACTTCGCCTAACATGCTAGGAGAAGTTGTCATAACTTCGCTATGTCCCCAAGTTCGCTTATACATACCAGCGAACATAAAAAATCAACAGTAATTGACACGAAACAAACAAACTAAATGATTACAGACACAGATAAACACAAGATACTGAACTACTGACATCATGCACCAACACTTTCTACCAATTTTCTTCATAAATCTCTTTACCCTTCTTACTATCATAGCCATCTGCCACTACAGATCCATTTCTTCCAGATCATCAGCATCGATCTGATCATAGTCCTCATCCAAGGTTGCAGGGTCGACTATTTTTCCTTTGATGTAATTCTCATAAGAGGCAATGTAAGAGGCATAGAGAGCAAATTGTTGTTCAGCTGATTTCACACTCATCGGCATTTGTGTGTAATTCTTACTAGGTGTTCTATTTGAGAAATTACCAGCTGAGGACTGAGATTTTGAGGAACTAGTTCCACCCGCTACAAAACTTACGTCACCATCCATATTTAGTACCACATGACCATCTTGAGTGGAGTTTGGCTCCCCCCCTTGAGTAGTAGGCATTTGATTCTGTTTTTGAACTTGAGTTTGGAGAGACTTTAGCACCATACATTCCCGGATCCTGAACCTGATCAGTAGGCGTCTCCTTTCGAGCCATGTTAAGTTCAAAATTATGTAACTTATTAACCACCGTCTCCAAGTCAATCTTCTCAAAATCTTTATCTTCTCTCATGAGAACTGTGTACATCTCCCATTTTGGTGGGAGAGCATCAAGAAGTTTTTCCACTATCTCTTCCTCCTTGTATTCAATGGAGTAGTCATCCAACTCGGTCATCAGGTGATAATATCGTGTGATGATATCATCCAGTGATTCATTCTTCAGATACTTGAATACAGAGAATTGGGTTTTCAGTAGCTTTGTCTTGGAGGTATGTATCCCAACATTTCCTTCATATCGATTTTCTAGTGCTTCCCATAGTTCTCTATCAGTTTTGTATTTTTTGAAAGTATGAAGAATCTCTTGTGGAAGTACCATTGTTATGGCTGCATGTGCTTTACTTTCTGCCTCGTACATTTTCTTTTCATCATCCTCCATCTTACTATACTTCTTAATCTGTTCACGACCCTGAAATTCAGTAGTTGGTGGAATGTACCCATCTTGAATGCAGACCCACATCTTTGCATCTTGATACTTCACATATTGTTCAAATCTATCCTTCCATGCAACAAAATCTGTACCTTTAAGCAGTTTCGAAGCTTTAGTTGCTGAATCGGCTTCAACTTCCATCTTTACCAGTTCTATGATGTTTATCGAAGTCATAGTTGAAAGTAACGAGACTCAAAAATCAGAAACAAGATTCGGTGAACAGCGAACAGCGAAGTTAATACTTCGCTAGTCTACAACTTCGCTGGGTCAATAATACGCTGCCCACTAACTTCGCAGGTTCCTAACTTCACTGGTTACTAACTTCGCCAAAATCCTATATGTTCGCTAAAACCCTAGTTTGAGGGTCGGCAACTTCGCCAGAAGAACAACGTTGTTTTGCAGGTTTTGCACGGCTGATTTCGAAGGTTGTGAGAGTGATGGGAAGGTGTATTTGATGAGTGTTGAGGAGCGACTGACAAAAGAGAGGTATTTCAACGTAAAACAGTTCCGTGAATAGTCGAACGAAAAAATCTTAACACACGTGTGATAATCCAGAACCACACAATCACGAGCAAAATGCTCTGATACCAATTGTAGGTTCCCAGCCGGATCTACACAGGAGTATCTCGTAACACAAGGGTGAATCCCCTTCGTATACGATACGAGTGTTAAAAAGATGAACACGTTGAAGATAAACAAACACACGAGGATATATGATAATACTTGTTATATTGCAAGGCGTAATAACCAAAGAACACGCACGTGACTCAGAGAATCACCCAAAACACACCATTCAGAGTTTTTTCATAAAAGAGCCGAAGTTAGAGTTTATATAACTCGACAACTTCGCCTAACATACTAGGCGAAGTTGTCCTAACTTTGCTCAACTCAAGTTCGCTAAAACAAAAGGCGAACATATAAGAACAAGTTCAACACAAAACGAACAATTTAAACGATTACCGACACAAATAAACATGAGAAACTGAACTACTGGCATCATGCACCAACACCATGTATCATCAAACTTTCACAACCAATTCTGGGGCAACCTGAAAGCAAACCAAGAAACAGCCAGCACAAAAAAACAAGAAAAACCCAAAAACAAAAATAAAATTAAAAGCAAAAACAAAAACATATGACGGGTTGCCTCTCGTGAAGCGCTAAGTTTACAGAAGAGTCTTCAGCCAGACTCGCTCCCGAAATCATAATCAGGAGGCTTTTATTTTATCCAACCCCGGTCTAACCCGTTTAATTCCACTCGTCCAACATATTTAATCAGGTAACAGATAGTGAAACTAAAAAGTAATCTGAAACATTTAAACGGGTCGAGACCACTAATACTTAAACTTACCTGGACCAAACCTAATACGTGACATATAATGAGGAAAATGGTAATATTTGCATTTTAGTGTTGTCCTATAATTCTTAATGAACCATTTTTTAACCCTCAACATGTGTGATCCAAGCACTTTCGCTCCCTCTTATGTGGTTTTGCCGATTTCGGTGGCGATCCACTATCTAATTCCTCCACAGACCTGCTAACATTCCTATGATGTGGCGACTCAACCACCACCATATTCTGATCCTCCTCCGTTGTGGCCACTTCCTCTTCTTTTTCTTCTTCGGGTGACGTTTTGATCTCCATTGTTGGCTTCCCCATGATTAGTGTTTCTAAGTAAATAAGATCGCCAACAAGGTCAAATTCTTCATGTTCTTCAAAAGCTGGTAAACCCACCAATTCATCACCAAACTCATCCTCCCAAGATGGTACATGCTCCTCCTCTTTATCATCTTCCATCTGGTCAAGTGGCTCCACAACGACATCTTCACTCAATTCATGTAATCAGGTAGCTTCAACTCCATCTCTTCTATCACGCCCTCTGTAACATCACGGGAATTTAGAGCCAAAAATGCCAAGTTTAAAAAGTCAAGGGACCAAGTTCGTCAATTTCCAAACTCAAGGGGCTAAAATGTAAATTCTGATTTCCTGACCCATCGCGCTACGCGATGGATCAGAAGAGTGCCCCATCGCGTATCGCGATGGGGTGTCTGACACGTAGTGACACGTGTGCCACATGGCACACGGTGGCACCGTCTGCCGCCACGTGTCACCACGTGGCAACACGTTCGCCACGTGACGCGGCGCCCACCATGTATCGCCACGTGGTAGGTCTACCCTGTGACTCAACAAGCCTACATCGCGCTACGCGATAGGCTTGCCAAGGGACCTATCGCGTAGCGCGATGAGAACCAAAATAAAGTCTATAAATAGTAGCCACGGGATTCATTCCCATCACACCTCAAATCACACATATTACTCTCTCTCTCTCTAACTTCTCTCTAGACCTCGAAAAGCGAGCCCTCGATCCACCTCGTTTTGCGTGCCCGATTCCTCGTTTTCCGTGCCTGTTATCTCGAAATTCGTGCCACTCCCCGACAACATTCCAAACAAGAAAATAGTATCGTCCCGACGTTCCAACGATCATTTCAAAGTGCGTTCCGTGGAGTGTTGGTGTTCGATTTGTATGTTCAAGCAAAGGGTTGATCAAGCGTGTGTTGATAAGAAAAAGGCGTTGAAGTGCTGCCCGAGTGTGTAGGGTTTATTGAGCCAAGAAAGATAGGCATAATGCCCGAATAAAATAATAATAAAATATGATAAAGGCTTAATACCCTAAGTCGAAGTTATACTCGATGTCTCAAGAAAATATATAACAAAGAAAAGAAAAGAGAAGAAATATAAAATATTTATATATGTGTGTAAATATATATATATAAATCTTTGTTATGAATATTATTTAAATAATAAAGAGTATTCTTAAATAATAAAGAAAAGAATACGTTTCTTAAAGAAGAAGAAACGCAGGGTTTTATAATAAACTAAAGGTTTATAAATATTACTTTTTAACTAAAGGTTTTAAAGTAAAAGAGTATTGAAATAAAGGTTCATCGAGATAAATAAGACTAAAGGTCTTAAGCCGGATTGTATATCCGTCTAATAAAAGGTATACTCGTACTATAGGTGCGAGATAGCAAGGAAAGACTCACAGATGGTGTTGGAAGCCGATCCCATTTGAAAGGTGAATACCCCCCACTTTTACAAACTTGTTTTCAAACAATCAAACGTGTTATGTGTAAAACTTTACATGAGACTAAGTGTCTCTAAAACCATTGTAAATAAGAGTATAAGCCTAGCCCTCAGGCTGTAGTATATGTTTGTCTGGATCCTTACATATGTGGAATGCGGTGGGCACATCGCACCACTCTTGGTCACGACCTCCAGCCACGATGGGCCGGACCTAAGTTACGTCCGAGTGAGACTGACCATGTGTATATTTATGGTATCTAAGATATGTCGAAACGTTGCGGTGTTTTGCTGAGGTGAGCTAGTGTAGAGACTCAAGTTTATAATGAGATTGTTTTAACTTGATTATTCCTAAGCCAAGATGGGCCGAGACTTACGTGGTCTCGAGGGGTGATTAAGTAAATAAAATATTTAAGCGTCAGCATATTCACCAGCATTCGTTGCTAACGTATTTTATAATATTTTGTAGGTAACCAAGAATAGAGTTCGAAGGACGAAGGGCTCAAGAATCCGATGGCTCGAATATTTTTGTTTAAATATTATATATGAAGTTTTTATGAAATTTATAAACATGTAAAACTTAACGAGACTTTTTATCTCATCTTTTGTAATGTAAATATTTATAATTTCGATCCTTATGTTTTTATAAGACTTCCGCTAATAACAGTAACTCTGATTTACTTACAAATATGGTACCAGCTATTGATCACACTCCTCGGCCTAAGATCTCATCATCATTATTCCAAAATTCATCATCTGTTTCATAGACGGTTTCCTGCTCCTTCTTAGAAATACTCTCATTTTGAATTCTAGCACTTATCTCGTCTAACCTAGCTTCGATTTCCTCTATCTTACGGGGTCTTTCTCTTTCGGTCAACTTATCAAGCCTGACTTCCAATTCCTTAATCTTTCGGAATTTTTCACAATCCTCTTGTTCGGATCTTCCCAACATCATCTCTTTCCAACATCTTCTATATAAAATACTCCTAAACTGACTCGATCTATTAAACATATTAACCAAACTCGATAAAATAAAACACAAACTAAATTATCCTAAACACGACTAGGCGAGCTAAATATATGACACAGATTCACAAGACACACCACAACTCAAGACACAAAAGACCAGTTAATCAATTAAGTTCAATCAACGCTAGTTTCGCTATCGCCTAAGTATACCCGGCAACGGCCCCAAAAAACTTGATGTGCAAAACGCGATCTATTAAAAACCTGACTTAACCTAGACACTCTAGTTTTAAATATATAAATCTAGACTATCCTAATGCTAGAACACTAGACAGGCAAGTGTACCTATCAACTGTAGTAAAGCCTAATGAAGTCCGGATATCGAACTCACAGGACACTAGCGACACCTAAACTAGACTCTGACTAATAACTTAAATAAATAGATTTAATTGATTTTTTGTCTTTTTTAATTATTAACTATTAAATAATACTTAAACTATAAATGACACAAATAAATAGGGCTAGAACTCAAATAGGGGAAACAACTACCAAGGCAAGGAATCGTACTAGTCAACTCGTAAACTCTCGGAATTGGATATATGATTGGTAACCGTTATCTAAAAATATGAAATTTAAGGAATAACTAAAGTAAGCTAGATCACCTCCCGGTCTCACCAACAATACCTAAGAACCCTAAATACCATGTAAAGCTCCCGGTTAAATGGTTCGGATCACCTCCCGGTGTCACCTTACCTAACTATGCTAAGGTACCCAAAGATTAAATCACCTCCCGGTCTCACTAATCATAAAACACCCTAAGGCGTAAAGGGGTATTTTTATTGAATTCGGTTATAATTCGGATTTGCATGAATCTAAAGGAATCTAGGGTAACTCACTCCCGTGCAATCACTACTGAAACCCGCAAAAGACCAAAACAGACGACACTTAATTACCTCCAGGTCTCTCAAATGGCAGAATAAAAGGTATCTCTAAACTTTCAATTATTGTTCCTATGGAATACGTTAACTATAAACCATAAACTAGTTACAAACACACAGTAAGTAACCTAATACGCATCCATACATGAAAGACATTCACAAAGACGCATATGGAACAAAAATTAATAATAAATTAATACCAAATACGCATATGCATCACAACCAAATAAAGTAAAAACTTTACCAAAACATGAACCAATCAATATTAATCCAAAACGAAAAATAAAACGAGTCTACACAGTATTCATCCAAACCCAGGCACTATGAATATGGCTGGTGCATTGGTTATGCCAAAACGCATAACCGAAAACTCATAGTGACCGTACCGAGTTCTGAATGCCGTCTTTGAAATGTCCTCTTCGTGCACTCTCAATTGGTGGTAACCAGATCTCATATTGATCTTCGAGTAGTAACTCGATCCTTGAAGCTGGTCGAAAAGATCATCAATTCAGGGTAGGGGATAACGGTTCTTGATCGTCACCTTGTTCAGCTCCCGGTAGTCGATACACATGCGGAAGGTCCCGTCCTTCTTTCGAACAAATAGGACAGGGGCTCCCCATGGTGATGAGCTAGGTCGGATAAAACCTTTATCCAACAAGTCTTGTAGTTGAGTGGACAACTCCTGAAGCTCCGCTGGTGCGAGCCGATACGGGGCTCGTGCTATGGGTGTAGCACCGGGGGCTAACTCGATTTGGAACTCGACTTGTCGTATGGGTGGGAGTCCTGGTAAATCTTCCGGGAAGACTTCCGGAAAATCGCGCACAATAGGTATTTCTTCGATCCGCTTCTCTTCCGTGGGTTTCTCAATTACCTGAGCTAAGATCGCCGGATGAACCTTTCGTAAATATTTCCGTGCCTTCATGAGGGTGATGATGCTGGTCGTCATGCCGCTCTTCTCTCCCTGTATCGAGATGATTTTGCCGGAAGGAGTAGTGATATGAACAATCTTGTCATGGAATATAATCTCAGCTCTATTTTCGGATAGCCAGTCCATGCCGACAACGACGTCGAAACTACCAAGCGTAAAGAGTATGAGATTGATATAGAAAGTATGACCTGACAGTTTCAACTTACATCCCGCTAGTACATGAGTTGTTTCTATAGACTTACCGTCATCTAATTCAACAGTAAACTTAGCATCTAACGGGGTTGGAGTTAAGTCTAAGAGTTTACTAAAGGCTTTTGATACAAAACTCCTATCAGCTCCAGTGTCAAACAAAATAGAAGCAAAACAGTCGTTCACAGGGGAACTTACTGGTAACCACATTCGGATTGCTGCGGGCCTCGCCCGATCCAATGACAAAAGCTCTACCTTTACTACCGCTTCCGTTACTATTATTGCCTCCATTGCTCTCATTCTACTTCAGTATTGGACAATCCCACCTGAAGTGACCCTACTGACCACACTCAAAGCACCCTTTCGTTGTTGTAGGCTGTTTAGGAGAACCATTACCGGCTAGGTCTCCCCTACAGTTCTTGGCCTGATGACCCAATTTACCGCATCACAAACACTTGATACGGTCGCAAAGGCCAACATGGTGATAGTTGCACTTTTTGCACTTTGGGTACTTTCCAGCAAAGCCACTCGAACCCTGTCCGCCACCGTTGTTGTTGTTGTTGGAACCCTGATTATTGAAGTTCCGAGTGAGTTCGGGTCTACGGAGGTGTTGTTGTTGCGGAGGGTTCGATGATGAGGACCTGGTGTTGTCAAACTTCCTCTTTCCATTCCCAGAGTTGTTGTTGTCGGTGCTTGAGTTGTCACGGGTTTTAGAGGTAGAACCTCTAGGTGGTAACGCACCATGTGCCACTGCTTGATCCATCAGCTTGTGGGCTATTTGGATTGCTTGCTGGATAGTAGTTGGTTTGGAAGACGTCACCATACCCTGAATCTGGGGTACCAAACCATCAAACAACATCTCGATTCTCTTACTTGGCAGATCTACCATCCGCGGACACATCACCGCCAGTTCATGGGAACGGGTGGTGTAGGCTTCAATCTCAAAACCCACCATCTTTAACGTCCAAAATTCCGATTACAGCTTTGAGATTTCTTCTCTAGGACAATACTCTTCTCGCATCATGTTCTTGAATTCTTCCCAGTTCATAGCATTTACCAATTCCAACCCAAGTATCTGCACATTAGAGTTCCACCAGGTGAGGGCGGAATCTTGCAGTGTTCCTGCATGAAACTTGACCCTGCTGGCTGGTGGACAGTTACACATCTCAAAAGCTGACTCTGCCTTCTCGGCCCAACGCAGGAAACCTATGGCTCCCTCAGTGCCATCAAACGAATTGGGCTTGCAGTCCAGGTATTTCTTGAAATTACAGACTCCGGCTGGACCTCCGGCTTGATTCTGAACATGTGCAGCTAGAGCTGCCGCCGCATGGTCATTCAGCAAGGCTTGAAGTTCTGCCGCGGCCATGTTAATGTTACCGCAACCACGACCAGCGTTTCTTCCAGACATCTCCTAGAATCACAGCATAAAATGTTAGACATGAACTCTCGGTTTCATATGCAACACACCATACATGTAACAAAAGGTAGAAAAGAAAACAAAGAAGAGAAATAAAACATCGCATCACAACCATATAATAATCCAAATAATAATTCATGATTAAAACCATTGTATCCGCTACAAAGTATTTAGAATCAATCCTTAAAATTATGAAAAAAATATATATAATTTTGGATGGAGACAACCCCTCCATCTAGCTGTTATCCTCCTTAGATGTCATCATCTGAGGACACGTCCGAGTGTGCCTCCTCCTCAGCCGGCTCTTTCTCCGGTTCCTCTTCAGGATCTTCTGATCTTCTTTGGGATCCACTTCCTGTCCTACTGCGTTAGGGGAAATTCGCGCCTGTAGTGTCTCACAACGAGCTAAAGCTACTACTGAAAGGCCTCTTACTCTCCAAACTTCGTCCTGCAAGTCTATCATCTCAGATTGCATTTGGGTCACTACTTTCATTTGCTGCACACGAGCATCCTGAACTTCCTTCATAGCTTCAGTCAGGTAGGTAAGTCTCCTCCAAGCATTAGCTCCATCCTCCTTCACCTCAGTAACCTTCGCTCTCGTGGAGCGCATAAAGCCCACTTCACGCTCTAAACAGGAAGCGAGAGCTGCGAAAGCACACTCCATTGGTTCGGTTATGGGTGGTAGCGTGTTTTAGGATATAGGACAGCCCGAGAGAGGTATTGGGGGAACTTGTTCACGGTAAACCATTCGCTCGATCAGACTCGGGTACCAACTCCAGTTACCGTTGTCGTTGTACATATCTCCAGATGGGCGATGACTCTTCGGTGCAGGGGCTGCTAGCGTCGGGACTACTTGGGGTGGTGATGAGTCGGGTAGCTGCTGTTCCATACCGGGGACATGAGACACCGAGTCGGATGATGAGGATGATGATGGCGTCGACATCCCTACAGGATAAGTCGTCTATGCGCGCGTATGAGTGAATGAGGTAAAGAGGTAAAGAAAACGTTTAACTAAATATATAATATATTCTTATATATGCAGTGCGTAAAATTATAACTAATGGGTCATTTCGGTTATAGTCTAGTATGAATGCATTTCTAGTTCTCTATAACCAATGGCTCTGATACCAATCTGTCACACCCTCAAAATCCGCTAACGGAGTTTTACCGTCAGAGGGTGTGAACTAACAGGTTCGGAAACATTAGTTATAATCAAACACCATATTTAAAGTTTTCAAAACCAACAAGAAATAAAGTCTTAAATGAAATGCGGAAGCGAAAAGTGTAAAGCAAAAAGTTGCGCCACACAGGACGACTTAAAACACAAGTTAACCAGATAAAAATTGAAAAGAAGTTTTAAAACAATGGTGTTCATCGAATGCATGTCCTATACCGCTCGCCCGCCTCAGCTACCTAATATAAACATACTAAAAGAGTCAACACAAAGGTTGGTGAGTTCACAGGTTTAAATAATTAAAGCGTTTGCATTTGCGTTTGCGTTTGTGTTACCAGATAGTGTTAAGTCAAATATATATCAATAGGTAGCTAACCTATCAAGCATGTATTACTAAGTGTTCGACACCGAAGCTAACTGTTTATCAATTTCCTTGCCACCATGTCAATCACGACCATGGTAATGTGTTAGCAAAAATTACACCCACTCGACCTACAGTCGAGTTTAGAGTAGGGTGGGGTTTGTCAAACCTAGTAGTACTACTCAACAGTGACTCGCTGTTATCCAAATATTAACCGGTTCGATGTTAATAAGGACTTTGGTTGGTTTGTTTTCCACTTAGCCTTACAAGTGATATATAGTAGGTTGGGAATTATATGATCCTTGGTGATATAACCTAGATGATCCTGGCTGAACCAACGAGAATCCTTGAGTCTGTCGACCCATGGACCCTTGTTGAAGGATAGATGATCCTGGCTGAAATAACAAGGATCCTTAAGCCTGTTGACCCATGGACCCCTGTTGAAGGATAGATAATCCTTGTGTGAACTGAGCCATGGATCCCGGACTGGTGAAATCCAGCATCCTGGGCATCAGGGGAGTGTGATCCTCCGCTGGCCTCTTAGTCTTCTTGAGATCTTCTATCTCACGAAGGATCCTCTGGTTGGTCTTGTTCTGCTGCTCCATGTATGCTTTAACCTGCGAAAACATAGATGAAACATCACTGTTAGTATTAACCACCGGCGCAGCAGCGGTTTTCGAGCTCAGGAAGACTGGTAGTTGTGTCTTGCTTCCAGCAGCAGCAGGCCGTTGTGCTCCCGTGATTAGCGAAGGCATCGGTAGCAAAGTCCTTGATGAGAGAGGAACCGATGTCGCCATGGTTTATGAAGCAGAGGCTGATTGAGAGGCCATTGATAGTGATATGGGTATGAAAAAATTGAAAATTGATGGGAATGATATGGATTATAGCACCAATTGCCCCACGGTGGGCGCCAAATTGTTTTGGATAAAAATCAGCTAAGGATAATGCATCCAAATCCGTAAAAGTGAGGTATAGTGCTATGCTAGTTACAATGATTATATGAACGAAAATGGAATGAACACCGTGATTTGTTGCGAGGAAAAATCTTTTGATCTTGTTCAGATCAAAAGAAAAAAACCCCGGGTGATGACAACTCGTCGATCACCAATTTATTAATGACAAAAAAGGGTTACAATGGTTTGGAGATTATGATCGATGTTACAAAGTAAGCTAGTGTGTAGAGAGAGTAATTGATTCTGCTCTAGTGTGTGTGAGAGTACAAGTGATTTCTAATCGATCATATCTCGATGTTTATTAAGTAAATACATATAACAAAAAGTCCTAACTATCCGCCACTATTCCACTACTCCTCCAACGTTCATTGACCGCGTGCTGGGAGCTTCCAGTAGCGAAATTTAATGTAGACCAAGTCAGAAAGCTGTTACTTCTGTTGAACAATAACCTACACACGTGAAACAATTGTTAATAATACTAACCTCTGAGGATCCTTGATCTTTGACATGATTCTGAAGCTCTTCAGGAGGATAACTGATTCAGACATATCTTAAGGATAATATATCCTCAGCAGAGAAAATATCAGTCCTAACACCTCTCTCTTTGTTTTGTTAATTCTCTTTAATTTATAATATCTCTCAACCAATTAGTAGGTTAAAAGCCCAAACAGAATTCCTTCCTGACTTTCTTGCTAATTCTTCACGTAAACATTGGACCATTCTCATTTTTTTTTCCATTTAATTTGGGGCCCACGTGAATTTACCTACATAATGCAACTCGATTAAAATTCTAGTTTACATCATGTGATATTAATAATAAAAAAAGAAAAACATATTATCAATATGCTAACTTACGTGAGGAGTTATAGTTCTTTTTATTTTCTTTTTATCCTTTATTCAATTTATCTTTATTTGAATTCTATAAGGCCTAAAGAAAAGTTTGATCAAATACTCGTACATAAAATAGATCAATTACTTGTTTTCGCTTGTTGTCTCTTTAAACCTTTAAAATTCAAATATGAGCCAACTAGAAATATATTTAATAAAAACCTAGCTCAAAAATACTTGAATGTATAGGAAATGTTTATATAATATTATGTATATTTTTGACCACATCAATCCGGAAGGATAAAGCTGAAGCTGACGCCTTAGAAAATATTGGATTAACCCTCAAGATACCTACATCGAACAAAATCCCAATCATTCATATCTTATATCCAACAATTGACTCAATGGATCCCATAGCAAAAGAGGAATCCTTTGAAAGTTTTGAAATTTTAGATCCTCGCAAAGCAACAGGATCATGGATCCTACCAACCAAGATATATTTACAAAACGGAGAAATCCCAGCTCAAAACAAAATCATAGATCCTTTCGATTAGGATCTATTATTAGGATCCTGACTAGTATCTTATGTGACAATTGTTGTGGGTCATATTTTTGGTGAAAATTGTTGTGGGTCAAATTCTGGATTAGGATTCTGACTGGAATCTTGTGTGATATACCGATATATGGGATCCTATGTATGTTAAAAATTCTGAACCTTATTCTATCTAAACTAATCAAAATGCTTGAAGTTTACTCATTGGTTAACAACCTAGAACGGCTAGTATAGTGGGTCTTGCTGATAACTCGTAAGCTTAGTTGAGTTGCACGTGGGAGTGAAGAATAAGTCGTGCAAAGGTCACATAGTTAGGGTTTCCGAGTTAGTAGCATAGTTTGTTATTTTTATTTCCTATATATTGAGGCCGATGAGAACACTTTAGAACACAACATTCTCTACACTCACAGCTCACACTTTTGTACTTAGCATTTATTCTCATTTAGCTCACGAGTTGTTACCCAATTTACATCATTAATAGATTAAGGTAGGGGATAAGTTTCACCTCCGAGGTTTTTTATCTGATGATCCTCACCAATATCCAAGGTTTTTCTTCGCTACACCGTGTGTCAACCTTTAATTTTACTGCAATTACTTACCCGTATTATCGAAGAACCTCCCACCTCACCTAACGAATTTGTTCATTAATCTTATTCAATAATTTTTTGTCTAAAACAGTGAGAAAGCATTCCAAGAATTGAAGATGTATATATTCTTGGCACCATTATTGATGAAGCTGTAGAACAAATGAGACTTTAATGTTATACATGGCAGTATCTAAGACTACATAAGTGTTGTTATTGTCAAGGATAAGGATTATGTATGTGAACAATATCATGTCGTTATTTAAGTAAAAGCCTATTAGATGCGTCGGCCATGTTATCTCATCTTGAAAACCAAATTATTGTATTAGTCATAAAATCAACTAAACTTACACATTATTTGAGATACAAGCTATTTATGTGAAAACAAATTATTCTATTAAGTGTGTATTGAGAGAGCTAGAAATGTTGTGAAGGATGGCCAAATGGTGTGTAAAACCTAGAGCTTATAATCTGATGTACGAGCCAAGAGAAACAATCAATTCACAGGCTCTAGCAAAATGTGTGACTAATTTCAAAAGTGATCCAACAAGAAGCAGGCATAGAGGTCCATAAGCTCGATGAAAAAAAGAAGAATGGATCCTAGTCACTGATAGAAGAGGATCAGGACTTGGTATCATACCAAAATCTCCACAAGGGGACATAAGTCCCCAATCAATCCGTTGTAGATTCCAACGAATGAATAACGAAGCAGGATATGAAGCTTTGATTGCAGGATTGCAACTGACCAAGGATATGAGTATCAAATATCTAAAGGTACGCGCCGAGTCTTTGTTAACTACTAACCATTTTAATGGATCCTATACAATAAAAAGCGAAAGATGGGTCGTATACCTGAGAATAGTTAAGGACTTGGCAAAAGAATTCGAATTCCTCAATATAGAACATGTTCGCCGGGAGGATATCGAAGCTGACGCCTTAGAAAACCTTGGATCAACCCTCATGATACCTACAGACAATAAAATGCCGATCATTCATATCTTACATCCAACAATTGACTCAATGGATCTCGAAGCAAAAGATGGATCCTTTGAAAGTTTTGAATTTTGTGTGATATCCTGAAATACGGGATCCTTGGAAGGTTCGGAATGCTAAATCTTAATATATTTAAACTACTCAAAATGCTTGCAAGTTGGTTACTCATTGGTTAACAACCTGGAACGGCTATTAGTCTGAATCTTGCTAATAACTCGGAAGGTTAGTTGAGTTGCATGTGGGAGTGAAGAATAAGTCGTGCATAGGTCACAAAGTTAGGGTTTCGAAGTTTGTAGTATAGTTTGTTATTTGTATTTCCTATATAATGAAGCCGATGAGAACAATTGAGAACACAACATTCTCTGCATTCACAACTCACACTTTTGTACTTTGCATTTGTTCTCATTCAGCTCGCGAGTTGTATCCCATTTTACTTCATTAATAAATTGTGGCAGGGGTAATTTTCCCCTTCTGAGGTTTTTTTTCTGAGGATCCTCACCAGGATCCAAGGTTTTTTTTTTTGATATATCGCGTGAACCCTTACTTTTACCGTAATTACTTACCCGTATTATCGAAGAACATCCTACCTCACTTAACGAATTTGTTCATTAATCTTCTTCGGCAGTTTTTGACCAAAACAATGAGAAAGCATTCCAAGAATTAAAGACGTATATATATCCTTAGAACCATTGTTGATGAAGCTGGAGAACAATGAGCCTATATCATTATATATGGCGGCATCGAAGACTTCCATAAGTGTATTTCTCGTCAAGGATCATGAAGGTGAACAACATCATGTCATTATGTAAGTAAAAGCCTATTAGATTCGTAGACCAGTTATTCTCATCTTGAAAAACTGAGAACGCCTAATTGAGCTTCAATTTTTGTAATCAATTCGTAACGATTGATCTAAGGATCTAGTTATATGATATGTGTTTGTGAATACCCAACAGTTTAATGAACGAAGTGTTTGAGAAACGATTTTGGCAGAGTAACGACTTGAAAGATAATACATAAAACACTTGTTAATTTAAGCAGGTTAAACAACCTATATATAGAAGACGAATGCCATTCGTTACACTTTCCACCATGAATGGCCTTCATTCGTCTTCATTACATAAATAGTATAATGGGTATAGCGAATGACGCATTCGCTATACCCCATTCGTCAACATTCCATGACGAATGAGTACATAATAATAACATTAGTGTCCATTCATTAAACATCCTTAACGAATTAACATTGATAAATACGAATAGCATCATTCGTTAAACATGCTTAACGAATGAGCGTATAAACTAACGAATGGGACTACGTAAATTACCAAACTGTCGTTACATTAAAATAATAATAAATTGCATAAGATTACAAAACTCGAGACGACCAAAACCGTGCACTAACAAACTCCCCCTCGTATCGTGCTCTTTGTCTTTACTTTACTTGAATCGCTTAGACTTCTAGTCAGCACAACTATGAACCCCAAATGTGTGACAAACACGAACAACACGTTGGAATTGCATAGCGCAGTCTTAGTCTTCACGATTAGAAAAAAGAATCTTGTTCTTGAACAGTACGTAGTTGTTGGTCTCAGATAAATTAATGAGCCACATAGGATCGATGACACGAACAAAATCCATCGTTAAACTTGTTCCCTAAAATATCACCGCTTCACTCGTTCGGTTGTCGTAGTACCACCTATTGAATGTCTTCTAAA